>NW_027043012.1:2416000-3020000 GCF_036013475.1 Columba livia
TCTGCAAATTGCTGCCTTTGCTCTTGAAAGGATGTCATCAGGTGGGTGTTTTGGTGTCATACACTGAAAACAGAGCAGAAACTGTGAAATATTCCCATGATATGCATGGTCCCTGCCCCAAAGCACCGTGACTCAGCCTAAGGAAATCTGCAGCTTATTTTTTTGTAGTGCCGGCAGATTGTGGAGGTACAGTATAAAAACCATCCTTATGGAGAAATCTTGGTATTTTAGGCTTAGTCTAAGTGTCTCAAGTAGCTGGGGTTTTTGCTTGGGCCTAATCCATACGGTCTTATGGCTTTCCTTCTCGTCTGAAGATGAATGTGCTACAAACTATAAAGCAAAAACATGTCCTGCAGCCTAGCCTTGCCTTGCCTGTCCTTGCCTGTCCTAGCCTTGCCTTATGTCCTTCTCATCCTGTTCTCTGTCCCATCCTCTCTCACTAAGCCCTCGTCTGGCTGCATGTCTCTTCTTTCCTTTTCTCTCACTCTCCTGCTTCCTGCCTCTTTTCTTGCAATTCCTCCATCTCACTCCTGCAGCCCAACACTACTTTTTAGTCTTCCTTCCCTTTCTCCTGCTCCCTTCGCTTTCTCCCTCTGTCCCATATCTTTCTTCCCGACTTGTCTCTTGCAGACTTTGGGCCAAACTGGCCCCAAGTCTGGGCATGCTTTGACAAGTTTTCAGAGGCCTGGCTGGTGGCAGCAGGGACACCAGGCAGTGACAGGCCCGGGGCTGACAGGCTCCCCATCCCCTAGGGGGCGCCTGGCTGCCACACCCAGCTGACATAGAACCTTTGTCACAATGCCCGCTACCGTGGCGAGGATGCGGTGGCTCTGCAGGTGACAGGGACATTGCAGGACTTGGTGTCAGCTCAGCAATTTCTCACTTCCCCTAAGAAGCGGAATTCTGCAAATTGCTGCCTTTGCTCTTGAAAGGATGTCATCAGGTGGGTGTTTTGGTGTCATACACTGACAACAGAGCAGAAACTGTGAAACATTCCCATGATATGCATGGTCCCTGCCCCAAAGCACCATGACTCAGCCTAAGGAGATCTGCAGCTTATTTTTTTGTACTGCCAGCAGATTGTGGAAGTACAGTATAAAAACCATCCTTATGGAGAGATCTTGGTATTTTAGGCTTAGTCTAAGTGTCTCAAGTAGCTGGGGCTTTTGCTTGGGCCTAATCCATACGGTCTTATGGCTTTCCTTCTCGTCTGAAGATGAATGTGCTAGAAACTATAAAGCAAAAACATGTCCTGCAGCCTAGCCTTGCCTTGCCTGTCCTTGCCTGTCCTAGCCTTGCCTTATGTCCTTCTCATCCTGTTCTCTGTCCCATCCTCTCTCACTAAGCCCTCGTCTGGCTGCATGTCTCTTCTTTCCTTTTCTCTCACTCTCCTGCTTCCTGCCTCTTTTCTTGCAATTCCTCCATCTCACTCCTGCAGCCCAACACTACTTTTTAGTCTTCCTTCCCTTTCTCCTGCTCCCTTCGCTTTCTCCCTCTGTCCCATATCTTTCTTCCCGACTTGTCTCTTGCAGACTTTGGGCCAAACTGGCCCCAAGTCTGGGCATGCTTTGACAAGTTTTCAGAGGCCTG
The DNA here is from genome assembly GCF_036013475.1 of Columba livia. Classification (NCBI taxonomy): domain Eukaryota; kingdom Metazoa; phylum Chordata; class Aves; order Columbiformes; family Columbidae; genus Columba; species Columba livia. Next base: position 2,417,591 of record NW_027043012.1, read on the forward strand.
GCTGGTGGCAGCAGGGACACCAGGCAGTGACAGGCCTGGGACTGACAGGCTCCCCATCCCCTAGGGGGCGCCTGGCTGCCACACCCAGCTGACATAGAACCTTTGTCACAATGCCCGCTACCGTGGCGAGGATGCGGTGGCTCTGCAGGTGACAGGGACACTGCAGGACTTGGTGTCAGCTCAGCAATTTCTCACTTCCCCTAAGAAGCGGAATTCTGCAAATTGCTGCCTTTGCTCTTGAAAGGATGTCATCAGCTGGGTGTTTTGGTGTCATACACTGAAAACAGAGCAGAAACTGTGAAATATTCCCATGATATGCATGGTCCCTGCCCCAAAGCACCATGACTCAGCCTAAGGAGATCTGCAGCTTATTTTTTTGTACTGCCAGCAGATTGTGGAAGTACAGTATAAAAACCATCCTTATGGAGAGATCTTGGTATTTTAGGCTTAGTCTAAATGTCTCAAGTAGCTGGGGTTTTTGCTTGGGCCTAATCCTTACGGTCTTTTGGCTTTCCTCCTCGTCTGAAGACGAATGTGCTAGAAATATAAAGCAAAAACATGTCCTGCAGCCTAGCCTTGCCTTGCCTGTCCTTGCCTGTCCTAGCCTTGCCTTATGTCCTTCTCATCCTGTTCTCTGTCCCATCCTCCTCACTAAGCCCTCGTCTGGCTGCGTGTCTCTTCTTTCCTTTTCTCTCACTCTCCTGCTTCCTGCCTCTTTTCTTGCAATTCCTCCATCTCACTCCTGCAGCCCAACACTACTTTTTATTCTTCCTTCCCTTTCTTCTGCTCCGTTCGCTTTCTCCCTCTGTCCCATATCTTTCTTCCCGACTTCTCTCTTGCAGACTTTGGGCCAAACTGGCCCCAAGTCTGGGCATGGTTTGACAAGTTTTCAGAGGCCTGGCTGGTGGCAGCAGGGACACCAGGCAGTGACAGGCCTGGGACTGACAGGCTCCCCATCCCCTAGGGGGCGCCTGGCTGCCACACCCAGCTGACATAGAACCTTTGTCACAATGCCCGCTACCGTGGCGAGGATGCGGTGGCTCTGCAGGTGACAGGGACACTGCAGGACTTGGTGTCAGCTCAGCAATTTCTCACTTCCCCTAAGAAGCGGAATTCTGCAAATTGCTGCCTTTGCTCTTGAAAGGATGTCGTCAGGTGGGTGTTTTGGTGTCATACACTGAAAACAGAGCAGAAACTGTGAAACATTCCCATGATATGCATGGTCCCTGCCCCAAAGCACCATGACTCAGCCTAAGGAGATCTGCAGCTTATTTTTTTGTACTGCCAGCAGATTGTGGAAGTACAGTATAAAAACCATCCTTATGGAGAGATCTTGGTATTTTAGGCTTAGTCTAAGTGTCTCAAGTAGCTGGGGTTTTTGCTTGGGCCTAATCCATACGGTCTTATGGCTTTCCTTCTCGTCTGAAGACGAATGTGCTAGAAACTATAAAGCAAAAACATGTCCTGCAGCCTAGCCTTGCCTTGCCTGTCCTTGCCTGTCCTAGCCTTGCCTTATGTCCTTCTCATCCTGTTCTCTGTCCCATCCTCTCTCACTAAGCCCTCGTCTGGCTGCATGTCTCTTCTTTCCTTTTCTCTCACTCTCCTGCTTCCTGCCTCTTTTCTTGCAATTCCTCCATCTCACTCCTGCAGCCCAACACTACTTTTTATTCTTCCTTCCCTTTCTTCTGCTCCGTTCGCTTTCTCCCTCTGTCCCATATCTTTCTTCCCGACTTGTCTCTTGGAGACTTTGGGCCAAACTGGCCCCAAGTCTGGGCATGGTTTGACAAGTTTTCAGAGGCCTGGCTGGTGGCAGCAGGGACACCAGGCAGTGACAGGCCTGGGACTGACAGGCTCCCCATCCCCTAGGGGGCGCCTGGCTGCCACACCCAGCTGACATAGAACCTTTGTCACAATGCCCGCTACCGTGGCGAGGATGCGGTGGCTCTGCAGGTGACAGGGACACTGCAGGACTTGGTGTCAGCTCAGCAATTTCTCACTTCCCCTAAGAAGCGGAATTCTGCAAATTGCTGCCTTTGCTCTTGAAAGGATGTCGTCAGGTGGGTGTTTTGGTGTCATACACTGAAAACAGAGCAGAAACTGTGAAACATTCCCATGATATGCATGGTCCCTGCCCCAAAGCACCATGACTGAGCCTAAGGAGATCTGCAGCTTATTTTTTTGTACTGCCAGCAGATTGTGGAAGTACAGTATAAAAACCATCCTTATGGAGAGATCTTGGTATTTTAGGCTTAGTCTAAGTGTCTCAAGTAGCTGGGGTTTTTGCTTGGGCCTAATCCATACGGTCTTATGGCTTTCCTTCTCGTCTGAAGACGAATGTGCTAGAAACTATAAAGCAAAAACATGTCCTGCAGCCTAGCCTTGCCTTGCCTGTCCTTGCCTGTCCTAGCCTTGCCTTATGTCCTTCTCATCCTGTTCTCTGTGCCATCCTCTCTCACTAAGCCCTCGTCTGGCTGCATGTCTCTTCTTTCCTTTTCTCTCACTCTCCTGCTTCCTGCCTCTTTTCTTGCAATTCCTCCATCTCACTCCTGCAGCCCAACACTACTTTTTAGTCTTCCTTCCCTTTCTCCTGCTCCCTTCGCTTTCTCCCTCTGTCCCATATCTTTCTTCCCGACTTGTCTCTTGCAGACTTTGGGCCAAACTGGCCCCAAGTCTGGGCATGCTTTGACAAGTTTTCAGAGGCCTGGCTGGTGGCAGCAGGGACACCAGGCAGTGACAGGCCCGGGGCTGACAGGCTCCCCATCCCCTAGGGGGCGCCTGGCTGCCACACCCAGCTGACATAGAACCTTTGTCACAATGCCCGCTACCGTGGCGAGGATGCGGTGGCTCTGCAGGTGACAGGGACATTGCAGGACTTGTTGTCAGCTCAGCAATTTCTCACTTCCCCTAAGAAGCGGAATTCTGCAAATTGCTGCCTTTGCTCTTGAAAGGATGTCATCAGGTGGGTGTTTTGGTGTCATACACTGAAAACAGAGCAGAAACTGTGAAACATTCCCATGATATGCATGGTCCCTGCCCCAAAGCACCATGACTCAGTCTAAGGAGATCTGCAGCTTATTTTTTTGTACTGCCAGCAGATTGTGGAAGTACAGTATAAAAACAATCCTTATGGAGAGATCTTGGTATTTTAGGCTTAGTCTAAGTGTCTCAAGTAGCTGGGGTTTTTGCTTGGGCCTAATCCATACGGTCTTTTGGCTTTCCTCCTCGTCTGAAGAAGAATGTGCTAGAAACTATAAAGCAAAAACATGTCCTGCAGCCTAGCCTTGCCTTGCCTGTCCTTGCCTGTCCTAGCCTTGCCTTATGTCCTTCTCATCCTGTTCTCTGTCCCATCCTCTCTCACTAAGCCCTCGTCTGGCTGCATGTCTCTTCTTTCCTTTTCTCTCACTCTCCTGCCTCCCGCCTCTTTTCTTGCAATTCCTCCATCTCACTCCTGCAGCCCAACACTACTTTTTATTCTTCCTTCCCTTTCTCCTGCTCCCTTCGCTTTCTCCCTCTGTCCCATATCTTTCTTCCCGACTTGTCTCTTGCAGACTTTGGGCCAAACTGGCCCCAAGTCTGGGCATGCTTTGACAAGTTTTCAGAGGCCTGGCTGGTGACAGCAGGGACACCAGGCAGTGACAGGCCCGGGGCTGACAGGCTCCCCATCCCCTAGGGGGCGCCTGGCTGCCACACCCAGCTGACATAGAACCTTTGTCACAATGCCCGCTACCGTGGCGAGGATGCGGTGGCTCTGCAGGTGACAGGGACACTGCAGGACTTGGTGTCAGCTCAGCAATTTCTCACTTCCCCTAAGAAGCGGAATTCTGCAAATTGCTGCCTTTGCTCTTGAAAGGATGTCGTCAGGTGGGTGTTTTGGTGTCATACACTGAAAACAGAGCAGAAACTGTGAAACATTCCCAAGATATGCATGGTCCCTGCCCCAAAGCACCATGACTGAGCCTAAGGAGATCTGCAGCTTATTTTTTTGTACTGCCAGCAGATTGTGGAAGTACAGTATAAAAACCATCCTTATGGAGAGATCTTGGTATTTTAGGCTTAGTCTAAGTGTCTCAAGTAGCTGGGGTTTTTGCTTGGGCCTAATCCATACGGTCTTATGGCTTTCCTCCTAGTCTGAAGACGCATGTGCTAGAAACTATAAAGCAAAAACATGTCCTGCAGCCTAGCCTTGCCTTGCCTGTCCTTGCCTGTCCTAGCCTTGCCTTATGTCCTTCTCATCCTGTTCTCTGTGCCATCCTCTCTCACTAAGCCCTCGTCTGGCTGCATGTCTCTTCTTTCCTTTTCTCTCACTCTCCTGCTTCCTGCCTCTTTTCTTGCAATTCCTCCATCTCACTCCTGCAGCCCAACACTACTTTTTAGTCTTCCTTCCCTTTCTCCTGCTCCCTTCGCTTTCTCCCTCTGTCCCATATCTTTCTTCCCGACTTGTCTCTTGCAGACTTTGGGCCAAACTGGCCCCAAGTCTGGGCATGCTTTGACAAGTTTTCAGAGGCCTGGCTGGTGGCAGCAGGGACACCAGGCAGTGACAGGCCCGGGGCTGACAGGCTCCCCATCCCCTAGGGGGCGCCTGGCTGCCACACCCAGCTGACATAGAACCTTTGTCACAATGCCCGCTACCGTGGCGAGGATGCGGTGGCTCTGCAGGTGACAGGGACATTGCAGGACTTGGTGTCAGCTCAGCAATTTCTCACTTCCCCTAAGAAGCGGAATTCTGCAAATTGCTGCCTTTGCTCTTGAAAGGATGTCATCAGGTGGGTGTTTTGGTGTCATACACTGAAAACAGAGCAGAAACTGTGAAACATTCCCATGATATGCATGGTCCCTGCCCCAAAGCACCATGACTCAGCCTAAGGAGATCTGCAGCTTATTTTTTTGTACTGCCAGCAGATTGTGGAAGTACAGTATAAAAACCATCCTTATGGAGAGATCTTGGTATTTTAGGCTTAGTCTAAGTGTCTCAAGTAGCTGGGGTTTTTGCTTGGGCCTAATCCATACGGTCTTTTGGCTTTCCTCCTCGTCTGAAGAAGAATGTGCTAGAAACTATAAAGCAAAAACATGTCCTGCAGCCTAGCCTTGCCTTGCCTGTCCTTGCCTGTCCTAGCCTTGCCTTATGTCCTTCTCATCCTGTTCTCTGTCCCATCCTCTCTCACTAAGCCCTCGTCTGGCTGCATGTCTCTTCTTTCCTTTTCTCTCACTCTCCTGCCTCCCGCCTCTTTTCTTGCAATTCCTCCATCTCACTCCTGCAGCCCAACACTACTTTTTATTCTTCCTTCCCTTTCTCCTGCTCCCTTCGCTTTCTCCCTCTGTCCCATATCTTTCTTCCCGACTTGTCTCTTGCAGACTTTGGGCCAAACTGGCCCCAAGTCTGGGCATGCTTTGACAAGTTTTCAGAGGCCTGGCTGGTGACAGCAGGGACACCAGGCAGTGACAGGCCCGGGGCTGACAGGCTCCCCATCCCCTAGGGGGCGCCTGGCTGCCACACCCAGCTGACATAGAACCTTTGTCACAATGCCCGCTACCGTGGCGAGGATGCGGTGGCTCTGCAGGTGACAGGGACACTGCAGGACTTGGTGTCAGCTCAGCAATTTCTCACTTCCCCTAAGAAGCGGAATTCTGCAAATTGCTGCCTTTGCTCTTGAAAGGATGTCGTCAGGTGGGTGTTTTGGTGTCATACACTGAAAACAGAGCAGAAACTGTGAAACATTCCCAAGATATGCATGGTCCCTGCCCCAAAGCACCATGACTGAGCCTAAGGAGATCTGCAGCTTATTTTTTTGTACTGCCAGCAGATTGTGGAAGTACAGTATAAAAACCATCCTTATGGAGAGATCTTGGTATTTTAGGCTTAGTCTAAGTGTCTCAAGTAGCTGGGGTTTTTGCTTGGGCCTAATCCATACGGTCTTATGGCTTTCCTCCTAGTCTGAAGACGCATGTGCTAGAAACTATAAAGCAAAAACATGTCCTGCAGCCTAGCCTTGCCTTGCCTGTCCTTGCCTGTCCTAGCCTTGCCTTATGTCCTTCTCATCCTGTTCTCTGTCCCATCCTCTCTCACTAAGCCCTCGTCTGGCTGCATGTCTCTTCTTTCCTTTTCTCTCACTCTCCTGCTTCCTGCCTCTTTTCTTGCAATTCCTCCATCTCACTCCTGCAGCCCAACACTACTTTTTAGTCTTCCTTCCCTTTCTCCTGCTCCCTTCGCTTTCTCCCTCTGTCCCATATCTTTCTTCCCGACTTGTCTCTTGCAGACTTTGGGCCAAACTGGCCCCAAGTCTGGGCATGCTTTGACAAGTTTTCAGAGGCCTGGCTGGTGGCAGCAGGGACACCAGGCAGTGACAGGCCCGGGGCTGACAGGCTCCCCATCCCCTAGGGGGCGCCTGGCTGCCACACCCAGCTGACATAGAACCTTTGTCACAATGCCCGCTACCGTGGCGAGGATGCGGTGGCTCTGCAGGTGACAGGGACATTGCAGGACTTGGTGTCAGCTCAGCAATTTCTCACTTCCCCTAAGAAGCGGAATTCTGCAAATTGCTGCCTTTGCTCTTGAAAGGATGTCATCAGGTGGGTGTTTTGGTGTCATACACTGAAAACAGAGCAGAAACTGTGAAACATTCCCATGATATGCATGGTCCCTGCCCCAAAGCACCATGACTCAGCCTAAGGAGATCTGCAGCTTATTTTTTTGTACTGCCAGCAGATTGTGGAAGTACAGTATAAAAACCATCCTTATGGAGAGATCTTGGTATTTTAGGCTTAGTCTAAGTGTCTCAAGTAGCTGGGGTTTTTGCTTGGGCCTAATCCATACGGTCTTATGGCTTTCCTCCTCGTCTGAAGACGCATGTGCTAGAAACTATAAAGCAAAAACATGTCCTGCAGCCTAGCCTTGCCTTGCCTGTCCTTGCCTGTCCTAGCCTTGCCTTATGTCCTTCTCATCCTGTTCTCTGTCCCATCCTCTCTCACTAAGCCCTCGTCTGGCTGCATGTCTCTTCTTTCCTTTTCTCTCACTCTCCTGCCTCCCGCCTCTTTTCTTGCAATTCCTCCATCTCACTCCTGCAGCCCAACACTACTTTTTATTCTTCCTTCCCTTTCTCCTGCTCCCTTCGCTTTCTCCCTCTGTCCCATATCTTTCTTCCCGACTTGTCTCTTGCAGACTTTGGGCCAAACTGGCCCCAAGTCTGGGCATGCTTTGACAAGTTTTCAGAGGCCTGGCTGGTGACAGCAGGGACACCAGGCAGTGACAGGCCCGGGGCTGACAGGCTCCCCATCCCCTAGGGGGCGCCTGGCTGCCACACCCAGCTGACATAGAACCTTTGTCACAATGCCCGCTACCGTGGCGAGGATGCGGTGGCTCTGCAGGTGACAGGGACACTGCAGGACTTGGTGTCAGCTCAGCAATTTCTCACTTCCCCTAAGAAGCGGAATTCTGCAAATTGCTGCCTTTGCTCTTGAAAGGATGTCGTCAGGTGGGTGTTTTGGTGTCATACACTGAAAACAGAGCAGAAACTGTGAAACATTCCCAAGATATGCATGGTCCCTGCCCCAAAGCACCATGACTCAGCCTAAGGAGATCTGCAGCTTATTTTTTTGTACTGCCAGCAGATTGTGGAAGTACAGTATAAAAACCATCCTTATGGAGAGATCTTGGTATTTTAGGCTTAGTCTAAGTGTCTCAAGTAGCTGGGGTTTTTGCTTGGGCCTAATCCATACGGTCTTATGGCTTTCCTCCTAGTCTGAAGACGCATGTGCTAGAAACTATAAAGCAAAAACATGTCCTGCAGCCTAGCCTTGCCTTGCCTGTCCTTGCCTGTCCTAGCCTTGCCTTATGTCCTTCTCATCCTGTTCTCTGTCCCATCCTCTCTCACTAAGCCCTCGTCTGGCTGCATGTCTCTTCTTTCCTTTTCTCTCACTCTCCTGCTTCCTGCCTCTTTTCTTGCAATTCCTCCATCTCACTCCTGCAGCCCAACACTACTTTTTAGTCTTCCTTCCCTTTCTCCTGCTCCCTTCGCTTTCTCCCTCTGTCCCATATCTTTCTTCCCGACTTGTCTCTTGCAGACTTTGGGCCAAACTGGCCCCAAGTCTGGGCATGCTTTGACAAGTTTTCAGAGGCCTGGCTGGTGGCAGCAGGGACACCAGGCAGTGACAGGCCCGGGGCTGACAGGCTCCCCATCCCCTAGGGGGCGCCTGGCTGCCACACCCAGCTGACATAGAACCTTTGTCACAATGCCCGCTACCGTGGCGAGGATGCGGTGGCTCTGCAGGTGACAGGGACATTGCAGGACTTGGTGTCAGCTCAGCAATTTCTCACTTCCCCTAAGAAGCGGAATTCTGCAAATTGCTGCCTTTGCTCTTGAAAGGATGTCGTCAGGTGGGTGTTTTGGTGTCATACACTGAAAACAGAGCAGAAACTGTGAAACATTCCCATGATATGCATGGTCCCTGCCCCAAAGCACCATGACTCAGCCTAAGGAGATCTGCAGCTTATTTTTTTGTACTGCCAGCAGATTGTGGAAGTACAGTATAAAAACCATCCTTATGGAGAGATCTTGGTATTTTAGGCTTAGTCTAAGTGTCTCAAGTAGCTGGGGTTTTTGCTTGGGCCTAATCCATACGGTCTTATGGCTTTCCTCCTAGTATGAAGACGAATGTGATAGAAACTATAAAGCAAAAACATGTCCTGTAGCCTAGCCTTGCCTTGCCTATCCTTGCCTGTCCTAGCCTTGCCTTATGTCCTTCTCATCCTGCTCTCTGTCCCATCCTCTCTCACTAAGCCCTCGTCTGGCTGCATGTCTCTTCTTTCCTTTTCTCTCACTCTCCTGCTTCCTGCCTCTTTTCTTGCAATTCCTCCATCTCACTCCTGCAGCCCAACACTACTTTTTAGTCTTCCTTCCCTTTCTCCTGCTCCCTTCGCTTTCTCCCTCTGTCCCATATCTTTCTTCCCGACTTGTCTCTTGCAGACTTTGGGCCAAACTGGCCCCAAGTCTGGGCATGGTTTGACAAGTTTTCAGAGGCCTGGCTGGTGGCAGCAGGGACACCAGGCAGTGACAGGCCTGGGACTGACAGGCTCCCCATCCCCTAGGGGGCGCCTGGCTGCCACACCCAGCTGACATAGAACCTTTGTCGCAATGCCCGCTACCGTGGCGAGGATGCGGTGGCTCTGCAGGTGACAGGGACACTGCAGGACTTGGTGTCAGCTCAGCAATTTCTCACTACCCCTAAGAAGCGGAATTCTGCAAATTGCTGCCTTTGCTCTTGAAAGGATGTCATCAGGTGGGTGTTTTGGTGTCATACACTGAAAACAGAGCAGAAACTGTGAAATATTCCCATGATATGCATGGTCCCTGCCCCAAAGCACCATGACTCAGCCTAAGGAGATCTGCAGCTTATTTTTTTGTACTGCCAGCAGATTGTGGAAGTACAGTATAAAAACCATCCTTATGGAGAGATCTTGGTATTTTAGGCTTAGTCTAAGTGTCTCAAGTAGCTGGGGTTTTTGCTTGGGCCTAATCCATACGGTCTTATGGCTTTCCTCCTCGTCTGAAGACGAATGTGCAAGAAACTATAAACAAATCATGTCCTGCAGCCTAGCATTGCTTTGCCTGTCCTTGCCTGTCCTAGCCTTGCCTTATGTCCTTCTCATCCTGTTCTCTGTCCCATCCTCTCTCACTAAGCCCTCGTCTGGCTGCATGTCTCTTCTTTCCTTTTCTCTCACTCTCCTGCTTCCTGCCTCTTTTCTTGCAATTCCTCCATCTCACTCCTGCAGCCCAACACTACATTTTAGTCTTCCTTCCCTTTCTCCTGCTCCCTTCGCTTTCTCCCTCTGTCCCATATCTTTCTTCCCGACTTGTCTCTTGCAGACTTTGGGCCAAACTGGCCCCAAGTCTGGGCATGCTTTGACTAGTTTTCAGAGGCCTGGCTGGTGGCAGCAGGGACACCAGGCAGTGACAGGCCCGGGGCTGACAGGCTCCCCATCCCCTAGGGGGCGCCTGGCTGCCACACCCAGCTGACATAGAACCTTTGTCACAATGCCCGCTACCGTGGCGAGGATGCGGTGGCTCTGCAGGTGACAGGGACACTGCAGGACTTGGTGTCAGCTCAGCAATTTCTCACTTCCCCTAAGAAGCGGAATTCTGCAAATTGCTGCCTTTGCTCTTGAAAGGATGTCATCAGGTGGGTGTTTTGGTTTCATACACTGAAAACAGTGCAGAAACTGTGAAATATTCCCATGATATGCATGGTCCCTGCCCCAAAGCACCATGACTCAGCCTAAGGAGATCTGCAGCTTATTTTTTTGTACTGCCAGCAGATTGTGGAAGTACAGTATAAAAACCATCCTTATGGAGAGATCTTGGTATTTTAGGCTTAGTCTAAGTGTCTCAAGTAGCTGGGGTTTTTGCTTGGGCCTAATCCATACGGTCTTATGGCTTTCCTCCTAGTCTGAAGACGAATGTGATAGAAACTATAAAGCAAAAACATGTCCTGCAGCCTAGCCTTGCCTTGCCTATCCTTGCCTGTCCTAGCCTTGCCTTATGTCCTTCTCATCCTGTTCTCTGTCCCATCCTCTCTCACTAAGCCCTCGTCTGGCTGCATGTCTCTTCTTTCCTTTTCTCTCACTCTCCTGCTTCCTGCCTCTTTTCTTGCAATTCCTCCATCTCACTCCTGCAGCCCAACACTACTTTTTAGTCTTCCTTCCCTTTCTCCTGCTCCCTTCGCTTTCTCCCTCTGTCCCATATCTTTCTTCCCGACTTGTCTCTTGCAGACTTTGGGCCAAACTGGCCCCAAGTCTGGGCATGCTTTGACAAGTTTTCAGAGGCCTGGCTGGTGGCAGCAGGGACACCAGGCAGTGACAGGCCCGGGGCTGACAGGCTCCCCAACCCCTAGGGGGCGCCTGGCTGCCACACCCAGCTGACATAGAACCTTTGTCACAATGCCCGCTACCGTGGCGAGGATGCGGTGGCTCTGCAGGTGACAGGGACACTGCAGGACTTGGTGTCAGCTCAGCAATTTCTCACTTCCCCTAAGAAGCGGAATTCTGCAAATTGCTGCCTTTGCTCTTGAAAGGATGTCATCAGGTGGGTGTTTTGGTGTCATACACTGAAAACAGAGCAGAAACTGTGAAATATTCCCATGATATGCATGGTCCCTGCCCCAAAGCACCATGACTGAGCCTAAGGAGATCTGCAGCTTATTTTTTTGTACTGCCAGCAGATTGTGGAAGTACAGTATAAAAACCATCCTTATGGAGAGATCTTGGTATTTTAGGCTTAGTCTAAGTGTCTCAAGTAGCTGGGGTTTTTGCTTGGGCCTAATCCATACGGTCTTATGGCTTTCCTCCTCGTCTGAAGACGAATGTGCAAGAAACTATAAACAAATCATGTCCTGCAGCCTAGCATTGCCTTGCCTGTCCTTGCCTGTCCTAGCCTTGCCTTATGTCCTTCTCATCCTGTTCTCTGTCCCATCCTCTCTCACTAAGCCCTCGTCTGGCTGCATGTCTCTTCTTTCCTTTTCTCTCACTCTCCTGCTTCCTGCCTCTTTTCTTGCAATTCCTCCATCTCACTCCTGCAGCCCAACACTACTTTTTAGTCTTCCTTCCCTTTCTCCTGCTCCCTTCGCTTTCTCCCTCTGTCCCATATCTTTCTTCCCGACTTGTCTCTTGCAGACTTTGGGCCAAACTGGCCCCAAGTCTGGGCATGCTTTGACAAGTTTTCAGAGGCCTGGCTGGTGGCAGCAGGGACACCAGGCAGTGACAGGCCCGGGGCTGACAGGCTCCCCATCCCCTAGGGGGCGCCTGGCTGCCACACCCAGCTGACATAGAACCTTTGTCACAATGCCCGCTACCGTGGCGAGGATGCGGTGGCTCTGCAGGTGACAGGGACACTGCAGGACTTGGTGTCAGCTCAGCAATTTCTCACTTCCCCTAAGAAGCGGAATTCTGCAAATTGCTGCCTTTGCTCTTGAAAGGATGTCATCAGGTGGGTGTTTTGGTGTCATACACTGAAAACAGAGCAGAAACTGTGAAATATTCCCATGATATGCATGGTCCCTGCCCCAAAGCACCATGACTCAGCCTAAGGAGATCTGCAGCTTATTTTTTTGTACTGCCAGCAGATTGTGGAAGTACAGTATAAAAACCGTCCTTATGGAGAGATCTTGGTATTTTAGGCTTAGTCTAAGTGTCTCAAGTAGCTGGGGTTTTTGCTTGGGCCTAATCCATACGGTCTTATGGCTTTCCTCCTCGTATGAAGACGAATGTGCAAGAAACTATAAACAAATCATGTCCTGCAGCCTAGCATTGCCTTGCCTGTCCTTGCCTGTCCTAGCCTTGCCTTATGTCCTTCTCATCCTGCTCTCTGTCCCATCCTCTCTCACTAAGCCCTCGTCTGGCTGCATGTCTCTTCTTTCCTTTTCTCTCACTCTCCTGCTTCCTGCCTCTTTTCTTGCAATTCCTCCATCTCACTCCTGCAGCCCAACACTACTTTTTAGTCTTCCTTCCCTTTCTCCTGCTCCCTTCGCTTTCTCCCTCTGTCCCATATCTTTCTTCCCGACTTGTCTCTTGCAGACTTTGGGCCAAACTGGCCCCAAGTCTGGGCATGCTTTGACAAGTTTTCAGAGGCCTGGCTGGTGGCAGCAGGGACACCAGGCAGTGACAGGCCTGGGACTGACAGGCTCCCCATCCCCTAGGGGGCGCCTGGCTGCCACACCCAGCTGACATAGAACCTTTGTCGCAATGCCCGCTACCGTGGCGAGGATGCGGTGGCTCTGCAGGTGACAGGGACACTGCAGGACTTGGTGTCAGCTCAGCAATTTCTCACTTCCCCTAAGAAGCGGAATTCTGCAAATTGCTGCCTTTGCTCTTGAAAGGATGTCATCAGGTGGGTGTTTTGGTGTCATACACTGAAAACAGTGCAGAAACTGTGAAATATTCCCATGATATGCATGGTCCCTGCCCCAAAGCACCATGACTCAGCCTAAGGAGATCTGCAGCTTATTTTTTTGTACTGCCAGCAGATTGTGGAAGTACAGTATAAAAACCATCCTTATGGAGAGATCTTGGTATTTTAGGCTTAGTCTAAGTGTCTCAAGTAGCTGGGGTTTTTGCTTGGGCCTAATCCATACGGTCTTATGGCTTTCCTCCTAGTCTGAAGACGAATGTGATAGAAACTATAAAGCAAAAACATGTCCTGTAGCCTAGCCTTGCCTTGCCTATCCTTGCCTGTCCTAGCCTTGCCTTATGTCCTTCTCATCCTGTTCTCTGTCCCATCCTCTCTCACTAAGCCCTCGTCTGGCTGCATGTCTCTTCTTTCCTTTTCTCTCACTCTCCTGCTTCCTGCCTCTTTTCTTGCAATTCCTCCATCTCACTCCTGCAGCCCAACACTACTTTTTAGTCTTCCTTCCCTTTCTCCTGCTCCCTTCGCTTTCTCCCTCTGTCCCATATCTTTCTTCCCGACTTGTCTCTTGCAGACTTTGGGCCAAACTGGCCCCAAGTCTGGGCATGCTTTGACAAGTTTTCAGAGGCCTGGCTGGTGGCAGCAGGGACACCAGGCAGTGACAGGCCCGGGGCTGACAGGCTCCCCAACCCCTAGGGGGCGCCTGGCTGCCACACCCAGCTGACATAGAACCTTTGTCACAATGCCCGCTACCGTGGCGAGGATGCGGTGGCTCTGCAGGTGACAGGGACACTGCAGGACTTGGTGTCAGCTCAGCAATTTCTCACTTCCCCTAAGAAGCGGAATTCTGCAAATTGCTGCCTTTGCTCTTGAAAGGATGTCGTCAGGTGGGTGTTTTGGTGTCATACACTGAAAACAGAGCAGAAACTGTGAAATATTCCCATGATATGCATGGTCCCTGCCCCAAAGCACCATGACTCAGCCTAAGGAGATCTGCAGCTTATTTTTTTGTACTGCCAGCAGATTGTGGAAGTACAGTATAAAAAACATCCTTATGGAGAGATCTTGGTATTTTAGGCTTAGTCTAAGTGTCTCAAGTAGCTGGGGTTTTTGCTTGGGCCTAATCCATACGGTCTTATGGCTTTCCTCCTCGTCTGAAGACGAATGAGCAAGAAACTATAAACAAATCATGTCCTGCAGCCTAGCATTGCCTTGCCTGTCCTTGCCTGTCCTAGCCTTGCCTTATGTCCTTCTCATCCTGTTCTCTGTCCCATCCTCTCTCACTAAGCCCTCGTCTGGCTGCATGTCTCTTCTTTCCTTTTCTCTCACTCTCCTGCTTCCTGCCTCTTTTCTTGCAATTCCTCCATCTCACTCCTGCAGCCCAACACTACTTTTTAGTCTTCCTTCCCTTTCTCCTGCTCCCTTCGCTTTCTCCCTCTGTCCCATATCTTTCTTCCCGACTTGTCTCTTGCAGACTTTGGGCCAAACTGGCCCCAAGTCTGGGCATGCTTTGACAAGTTTTCAGAGGCCTGGCTGGTGGCAGCAGGGACACCAGGCAGTGACAGGCCCGGGGCTGACAGGCTCCCCATCCCCTAGGGGGCGCCTGGCTGCCACACCCAGCTGACATAGAACCTTTGTCACAATGCCCGCTACCGTGGCGAGGATGCGGTGGCTCTGCAGGTGACAGGGACACTGCAGGACTTGGTGTCAGCTCAGCAATTTCTCACTTCCCCTAAGAAGCGGAATTCTGCAAATTGCTGCCTTTGCTCTTGAAAGGATGTCATCAGGTGGGTGTTTTGGTGTCATACACTGAAAACAGAGCAGAAACTGTGAAATATTCCCATGATATGCATGGTCCCTGCCCCAAAGCACCATGACTCAGCCTAAGGAGATCTGCAGCTTATTTTTTTGTACTGCCAGCAGATTGTGGAAGTACAGTATAAAAACCATCCTTATGGAGAGATCTTGGTATTTTAGGCTTAGTCTAAGTGTTTCAAGTAGCTGGGGTTTTTGCTTGGGCCTAATCCATACGGTCTTATGGCTTTCCTCCTCGTCTGAAGACGAATGTGCAAGAAACTATAAACAAATCATGTCCTGCAGCCTAGCATTGCCTTGCCTGTCCTTGCCTGTCCTAGCCTTGCCTTATGTCCTTCTCATCCTGTTCTCTGTCCCATCCTCTCTCACTAAGCCCTCGTCTGGCTGCATGTCTCTTCTTTCCTTTTCTCTCACTCTCCTGCTTCCTGCCTCTTTTCTTGCAATTCCTCCATCTCACTCCTGCAGCCCAACACTACTTTTTATTCTTCCTTCCCTTTCTCCTGCTCCCTTCGCTTTCTCCCTCTGTCCCATATCTTTCTTCCCGACTTGTCTCTTGGAGACTTTGGGCCAAACTGGCCCCAAGTCTGGGCATGGTTTGACAAGTTTTCAGAGGCCTGGCTGGTGGCAGCAGGGACACCAGGCAGTGACAGGCCCGGGGCTGACAGGCTCCCCATCCCCTAGGGGGCGCCTGGCTGCCACACCCAGCTGACATAGAACCTTTGTCACAATACCCGCTACCGTGGCGAGGATGCGGTGGCTCTGCAGGTGACAGGGACACTGCAGGACTTGGTGTCAGCTCAGCAATTTCTCACTTCCCCTAAGAAGCGGAATTCTGCAAATTGCTGCCTTTACTCTTGAAAGGATGTCATCAGGTGGGTGTTTTGGTGTCATACACTGAAAACAGAGCAGAAACTGTGAAATATTCCCATGATATGCATGGTCCCTGCCCCAAAGCACTATGACTCAGCCTAAGGAGATCTGCAGCTTATTTTTTTGTACTGCCAGCAGATTGTGGAAGTACAGTATAAAAACCATCCTTATGGAGAGATCTTGGTATTTTAGGCTTAGTCTAAGTGTCTCAAGTAGCTGGGGTTTTTGCTTGGGCCTAATCCATACGGTCTTATGGCTTTCCTCCTCGTCTGAAGACGAATGTGCTAATAACTATAAAGCAAAAACATGTCCTGCAGACTAGCCTTGCCTTGCCTGTCCTTGCCTGTCCTAGCCTTGCCTTATGTCCTTCTCATCCTGCTCTCTGTCCCATCCTCTCTCACTAAGCCCTCGTCTGGCTGCATGTCTCTTCTTTCCTTTTCTCTCACTCTCCTGCTTCCTGCCTCTTTTCTTGCAATTCCTCCATCTCACTCCTGCAGCCCAACACTACTTTTTAGTCTTCCTTCCCTTTCTCCTGCTCCCTTCGCTTTCTCCCTCTGTCCCATATCTTTCTTCCCGACTTGTCTCTTGCAGACTTTGGGCCAAACTGGCCCCAAGTCTGGGCATGCTTTGACAAGTTTTCAGAGGCCTGGCTGGTGGCAGCAGGGACACCAGGCAGTGACAGGCCCGGGGCTGACAGGCTCCCCATCCCCTAGGGGGCGCCTGGCTGCCACACCCAGCTGACATAGAACCTTTGTCGCAATGCCCGCTACCGTGGCGAGGATGCGGTGGCTCTGCAGGTGACAGGGACACTGCAGGACTTGGTGTCAGCTCAGCAATTTCTCACTTCCCCTAAGAAGCGGAATTCTGCAAATTGCTGCCTTTGCTCTTGAAAGGATGTCATCAGGTGGGTGTTTTGGTGTCATACACTGAAAACAGAGCAGAAACTGTGAAATATTCCCATGATATGCATGGTCCCTGCCCCAAAGCACCATGACTCAGCCTAAGGACATCTGCAGGTTATTTTTTTGTACTGCCAGCAGATTGTGGAAGTACAGTATAAAAACCATCCTTATGGAGAGATCTTGGTATTTTAGGCTTAGTCTAAGTGTCTCAAGTAGCTGGGGTTTTTGCTTGGGCCTAATCCATACGGTCTTATGGCTTTCCTCCTAGTCTGAAGACGAATGTGATAGAAACTATAAAGCAAAAACATGTCCTGTAGAATAGCCTTGCCTTGCCTATCCTTGCCTGTCCTAGCCTTGTCTTATGTCCTTCTCATCCTGTTCTCTGTCCCATCCTCTCTCACTAAGCCCTCGTCTGGCTGCATGTCACTTCTTTACTTTTCTCTCACTCTCCAGCTTCCTGCCTCTTTTCTTGCAATTCCTCCATCTCACTCCTGCAGCCCAACACTACTTTTTATTCTTCCTTCCCTTTCTCCTGCTCCCTTCGCTTTCTCCCTCTGTCCCATATCTTTCTTCCCGACTTGTCTCTTGCAGACTTTGGGCCAAACTGGCCCCAAGTCTGGGCATGGTTTGACAAGTTTTCAGAGGCCTGGCTGGTGGCAGCAGGGACACCAGGCAGTGACAGGCCCGGGGCTGACAGGCTCCCCATCCCCTAGGGGGCGCCTGGCTGCCACACCCAGCTGACATAGAACCTTTGTCACAATACCCGCTACCATGGCGAGGATGCGCTGGCTCTGCAGGTGACAGGGACACTGCAGGACTTGGTGTCAGCTCAGCAATTTCTCACTTCCCCTAAGAAGCGGAATTCTGCAAATTGCTGCCTTTGCTCTTGAAAGGAAGTCATCAGGTGGGTGTTTTGGTGTCATACACTGAAAACAGAGCAGAAACTGTGAAATATTCCCATGATATGCATGGTCCCTGCCCCAAAGCACTATGACTCAGCCTAAGGAGATCTGCAGCTTATTTTTTTGTACTGCCAGCAGATTGTGGAAGTACAGTATAAAAACCATCCTTATGGAGAGATCTTGGTATTTTAGGCTTAGTCTAAGTGTCTCAAGTAGCTGGGGTTTTTGCTTGGGCCTAATCCATACGGTCTTATGGCTTTCCTCCTCGTCTGAAGACGAATGTGCAAGAAACTATAAACAAATCATGTCCTGCAGCCTAGCATTGCCTTGCCTGTCCTTGCCTGTCCTAGCCTTGCCTTATGTCCTTCTCATCCTGTTCTCTGTCCCATCCTCTCTCACTAAGCCCTCGTCTGGCTGCATGTCTCTTCTTTCCTTTTCTCTCACTCTCCTGCTTCCTGCCTCTTTTCTTGCAATTCCTCCATCTCACTCCTGCAGCCCAACACTACTTTTTAGTCTTCCTTCCCTTTCTCCTGCTCCCTTCGCTTTCTCCCTCTGTCCCATATCTTTCTTCCCGACTTGTCTCTTGCAGACTTTGGGCCAAACTGGCCCCAAGTCTGGGCATGCTTTGACAAGTTTTCAGAGGCCTGGCTGGTGGCAGCAGGGACACCAGGCAGTGACAGGCCCAGGGCTGACAGGCTCCCCATCCCCTAGGGGGCGCCTGGCTGCCACACCCAGCTGACATAGAACCTTTGTCACAATGCCCGCTACCGTGGCGAGGATGCGGTGGCTCTGCAGGTGACAGGGACACTGCAGGACTTGGTGTCAGCTCAGCAATTTCTCACTTCCCCTAAGAAGCGGAATTCTGCAAATTGCTGCCTTTGCTCTTGAAAGGATGTCATCAGGTGGGTGTTTTGGTGTCATACACTGAAAACAGAGCAGAAACTGTGAAATATTCCCATGATATGCATGGTCCCTGCCCCAAAGCACCATGACTCAGCCTAAGGAGATCTGCAGCTTATTTTTTTGTACTGCCAGCAGATTGTGGAAGTACAGTATAAAAACCATCCTTATGGAGACATCTTGGTATTTTAGGCTTAGTCTAAGTGTCTCAAGTAGCTGGGGTTTTTGCTTGGGCCTAATCCATACGGTCTTATGGCTTTCCTCCTAGTCTGAAGACGAATGTGCTAGAAACTATAAACAAATCATGTCCTGCAGCCTAGCCTTGCCTTGCCTGTCCTTGCCTGTCCTAGCCTTGCCTTATGTCCTTCTCATCCTGTTCTCTGTCCCATCCTCTCTCACTAAGCCCTCGTCTGGCTGCATGTCTCTTCTTTCCTTTTCTCTCACTCTCCTGCTTCCTGCCTCTTTTCTTGCAATTCCTCCATCTCACTCCTGCAGCCCAACACTACTTTTTAGTCTTCCTTCCCTTTCTCCTGCTCCCTTCGCTTTCTCCCTCTGTCCCATATCTTTCTTCCCGACTTGTCTCTTGCAGACTTTGGGCCAAACTGGCCCCAAGTCTGGGCATGGTTTGACAAGTTTTCAGAGGCCTGGCTGGTGGCAGCAGGGACAGCAGGCAGTGACAGGCCCGGGGCTGACAGGCTCCCCATCCCCTAGGGGGCGCCTGGCTGCCACACCCAGCTGACATAGAACCTTTGTCACAATGCCCGCTACCGTGGCGAGGATGCGCTGGCTCTGCAGGTGACAGGGACACTGCAGGACTTGGTGTCAGCTCAGCAATTTCTCACTTCCCCTAAGAAGCGGAGTTCTGCAAATTGCTGCCTTTGCTCTTGAAAGGATGTCATCAGGTGGGTGTTTTGGTGTCATACACTGAAAACAGAGCAGAAACTGTGAAATATTCCCATGATATGCATGGTCCCTGCCCCAAAGCACCATGACTCAGCCTAAGGAGATCTGCAGCTTATTTTTTTGTACTGCCAGCAGATTGTGGAAGTACAGTATAAAAACCATCCTTATGGAGAGATCTTGGTATTTTAGGCTTAGTCTAAGTGTCTCAAGTAGCTGGGGTTTTTGCTTGGGCCTAATCCATACGGTCTTATGGCTTTCCTCCTAGTCTGAAGACGAATGTGCTAATAACTATAAAGAAAAAACATGTCCTGCAGCCTAGCCTTGCCTTGCCTGTCCTTGCCTGTCCTAGCCTTGCCTTATGTCCTTCTCATCCTGTTCTCTGTCCCATCCTCTCTCACTAAGCCCTCGTCTGGCTGCATGTCTCTTCTTTCCTTTTCTCTCACTCTCCTGCTTCCTGCCTCTTTTCTTGCAATTCCTCCATCTCACTCCTGCAGCCCAACACTACTTTTTATTCTTCCTTCCCTTTCTCCTGCTCCCTTCGCTTTCTCCCTCTGTCCCATATCTTTCTTCCCGACTTGTCTCTTGCAGACTTTGGGCCAAACTGGCCCCAAGTCTGGGCATGGTTTGTCAAGTTTTCAGAGGCCTGGCTGGTGGCAGCAGGGACACCAGGCAGTGACAGGCCCGGGGCTGACAGGCTCCCCATCCCCTAGGGGGCGCCTGGCTGCCACACCCAGCTGACATAGAACCTTTGTCACAATGCCCGCTACCGTGGCGAGGATGCGGTGGCTCTGCAGGTGACAGGGACACTGCAGGACTTGGTGTCAGCTCAGCAATTTCTCACTTCCCCTAAGAAGCGGAATTCTGCAAATTGCTGCCTTTGCTCTTGAAAGGATGTCATCAGGTGGGTGTTTTGGTGTCATACACTGACAACAGAGCAGAAACTGTGAAATATTCCCATGATACGCATGGTCCCTGCCCCAAAGCACCATGACTCAGCCTAAGGAGATCTGCAGCTTATTTTTTTGTACTGCCAGCAGATTGTGGAAGTACAGTATAAAAACCATCCTTATGGAGAGATCTTGGTATTTTAGGCTTAGTCTAAGTGTCTCAAGTAGCTGGGGGTTTGCTTGGGCCTAATCCATACGGTCTTATGGCTTTCCTCCTAGTCTGAAGACGAATGTGCTAATAACTATAAAGAAAAAACATGTCCTGCAGCCTAGCATTGCCTTGCCTGTCCTTGCCTGTCCTAGCCTTGCCTTATGTCCTTCTCATCCTGCTCTCTGTCCCATCCTCTCTCACTAAGCCCTCGTCTGGCTGCATGTCTCTTCTTTCCTTTTCTCTCACTCTCCTCCTTCCTGCCTCTTTTCTTGCAATTCTTCCATCTCACTCCTGCAGCCCAACACTACATTTTAGTCTTCCTTCCCTTTCTCCTGCTCCCTTCGCTTTCTCCCTCTGTTCCATATCTTTCTTCCCGACTTGTCTCTTGCAGACTTTGGGCCAAACTGGCCCCAAGTCTGGGCATGGTTTGACAAGTTTTCAGAGGCCTGTCTGGTGGCAGCAGGGACACCAGGCAGTGACAGGCCCGGGGCTGACAGGCTCCCCATCCCCTAGGGGGCGCCTGGCTGCCACACCCAGCTGACATAGAACCTTTGTCACAATGCCCGCTACCGTGGCGAGGATGCGCTGGCTCTGCAGGTGACAGGGACACTGCAGGACTTGGTGTCAGCTCAGCAATTTCTCACTTCCCCTAAGAAGCGGAGTTCTGCAAATTGCTGCCTTTGCTCTTGAAAGGATGTCATCAGGTGGGTGTTTTGGTGTCATACACTGAAAACAGAGCAGAAACTGTGAAATATTCCCATGATATGCATGGTCCCTGCCCCAAAGCACCATGACTGAGACTAAGGAGATCTGCAGCTTATTTTTTTGTACTGCCAGCAGATTGTGGAAGTACAGTATAAAAACCATCCTTATGGAGAGATCTTGGTATTTTAGGCTTAGTCTAAGTGTCTCAAGTAGCTGGGGTTTTTGCTTGGGCCTAATCCATACGGTCTTATGGCTTTCCTCCTAGTCTGAAGATGAATGTGCTAGAAATTATAAAGCAAAAACACGTCCTGCAGCCTTGCCTGTCCTTGCCTGTCCTTGCCTGTCCTAGACTTGCCTTATGTCCTTCTCATCCTGCTCTCTGTCCCATCCTCTCTCACTAAGCCCTCGTCTGGCTGCATGTCTCTTCTTTACTTTTCTCTCACTCTCCAGCTTCCTGCCTCTTTTCTTGCAATTCCTCCATCTCACTCCTGCAGCCCAACACTACTTTTTAGTCTTCCTTCCCTTTCTCCTGCTCCCTTCGCTTTCTCCCTCTGTTCCATATCTTTCTTCCCGACTTGTCTCTTGGAGACTTTGGGCCAAACTGGCCCCAAGTCTGGGTATGCTTTGACAAGTTTTCAGAGGCCTGGCTGGTGGCAGCAGGGACACCAGGCAGTGACAGTCCCGGGGCTGACAGGCTCCCCATCCCCTAGGGGGCGCCTGGCTGCCACACCCAGCTGACATAGAACCTTTGTCACAATGCCCGCTACCGTGGCGAGGATGCGGTGGCTCTGCAGGTGACAGGGACACTGCAGGACTTGGTGTCAGCTCAGCAATTTCTCACTTCCCCTAAGAAGCAGAATTCTGCAAATTGCTGCCATTGCTCTTGAAAGGATGTCATCAGGTGGGTGTTTTGGTGTCATACACTGAAAACAGAGCAGAAACTGTGAAATATTCCCATGATATGCATGGTCCCTGCCCCAAAGCACCATGACTCAGCCTAAGGAGATCTGCAGCTTATTTTTTTATACTGCCAGCAGATTGTGGAAGTACAGTATAAAAACCATCCTTATGGAGAGATCTTGGTATTTTAGGCTTAGTCTAAGTGTCTCAAGTAGCTGGGGTTTTTGCTTGGGCCTAATCCATACGGTCTTATGGCTTTCCTCCTCGTCTGAAGACGAATGTGCTAGAAACCATAAAGCAAAAACATGTCCTGCAGCCTAGCCTTGCCTTGCCTGTCCTTGCCTGTCCTAGCCTTGCCTTATGTCCTTCTCATCCTGCTCTCTGTCCCATCCTCTCTCACTAAGCCCTCGTCTGGCTGCATGTCTCTTCTTTCCTTTTCTCTCACTCTCCTCCTTCCTTCCTCTTTTCTTGCAATTCCTCCATCTCACTCCTGCAGCCCAACACTACATTTTAGTCTTCCTTCCCTTTCTCCTGCTCCCTTCGCTTTCTCCCTCTGTCCCATATCTTTCTTCCCGACTTGTCTCTTGGAGACTTTGGGCCAAACTGGCCCCAAGTCTGGGCATGGTTTGACAAGTTTTCAGAGGCCTGGCTGGTGGCAGCAGGGACACCAGGCAGTGACAGGCCCGGGGCTGACAGGCTCCCCATCCCCTAGGGGGTGCCTGGCTGCCACACCCAGCTGACATAGAACCTTTGTCACAATGCCCGCTACCGTGGCGAGGATGCGGTGGCTCTGCAGGTGACAGGGACACTGCAGGACTTGGTGTCAGCTCAGCAATTTCTCACTTCCCCTAAGAAGCGGAATTCTGCAAATTGCTGCCATTGCTCTTGAAAGGATGTCATCAGGTGGGTGTTTTGGTGTCATACACTGAAAACAGAGCAGAAACTGTGAAATATTCCCATGATATGCATGGTCCCTGCCCCAAAGCACCATGACTCAGCCTAAGGAGATCTGCAGCTTATTTTTTTATACTGCCAGCAGATTGTGGAAGTACAGTATAAAAACCATCCTTATGGAGAGATCTTGGTATTTTAGGCTTAGTCTAAGTGTCTCAAGTAGCTGGGGATTTTGCTTGGGCCTAATCCATACGGTCTTATGGCTTTCCTCCTAGTCTGAAGACGAATGTGCTAGAAACCATAAAGCAAAAACATGTCCTGCAGCCTAGCCTTGCCTTGCCTGTCCTTGCCTGTCCTAGCCTTGCCTTATGTCCTTCTCATCCTGTTCTCTGTCCCATCCTCTCTCACTAAGCCCTCGTCTGGCTGCATGTCTCTTCTTTCCTTTTCTCTCACTCTCCTCCTTCCTGCCTCTTTTCTTGCAATTCCTCCATCTCACTCCTGCAGCCCAACACTACTTTTTATTCTTCCTTCCCTTTCTCCCTCTCCCTTCGCTTTCTCCCTCTGTCCCATATCTTTCTTCCCGACTTGTCTCTTGCAGACTTTGGGCCAAACTGGCCCCAATTCTGGGCATGCTTTGACAAGGTTTCAGAGGCCTGGCTGGTGGCAGCAGGGACACCAGGCAGTGACAGGCCCGGGGCTGACAGGCTCCCCATCCCCTAGGGGGCGCCTGGCTGCCACACCCAGCTGACATAGAACCTTTGTCACAATGCCCGCTACCGTGGCGAGGATGCGGTGGCTCTGCACGTGACAGGGACACTGCAGGACTTGCTGTCAGCTCAGCAATTTCTCACTTCCCCTAAGAAGCGGAATTCTGCAAATTGCTGCCTTTGCTCTTGAAAGGATGTCATCAGGTGGGTGTTTTGGTGTCATACACTGAAAACAGAGCAGAAACTGTGAAATATTCCCATGATATGCATGGTCCCTGCCCCAAAGCACCATGACTCAGCCTAAGGAGATCTGCAGCTTATTTTTTTGTACTGCCAGCAGATTGTGGAAGTACAGTATAAAAACCGTCCTTATGGAGAGATCTTGGTATTTTAGGCTTAGTCTAAGTGTCTCAAGTAGCTGGGGTTTTTGCTTGGGCCTAATCCATACGGTCTTATGGCTTTCCTCCTCGTATGAAGACGAATGTGCAAGAAACTATAAACAAATCATGTCCTGCAGCCTAGCATTGCCTTGCCTGTCCTTGCCTGTCCTAGCCTTGCCTTATGTCCTTCTCATCCTGCTCTCTGTCCCATCCTCTCTCACTAAGCCCTCGTCTGGCTGCATGTCTCTTCTTTCCTTTTCTCTCACTCTCCTGCTTCCTGCCTCTTTTCTTGCAATTCCTCCATCTCACTCCTGCAGCCCAACACTACTTTTTAGTCTTCCTTCCCTTTCTCCTGCTCCCTTCGCTTTCTCCCTCTGTCCCATATCTTTCTTCCCGACTTGTCTCTTGCAGACTTTGGGCCAAACTGGCCCCAAGTCTGGGCATGCTTTGACAAGTTTTCAGAGGCCTGGCTGGTGGCAGCAGGGACACCAGGCAGTGACAGGCCTGGGACTGACAGGCTCCCCATCCCCTAGGGGGCGCCTGGCTGCCACACCCAGCTGACATAGAACCTTTGTCGCAATGCCCGCTACCGTGGCGAGGATGCGGTGGCTCTGCAGGTGACAGGGACACTGCAGGACTTGGTGTCAGCTCAGCAATTTCTCACTTCCCCTAAGAAGCGGAATTCTGCAAATTGCTGCCTTTGCTCTTGAAAGGATGTCATCAGGTGGGTGTTTTGGTGTCATACACTGAAAACAGTGCAGAAACTGTGAAATATTCCCATGATATGCATGGTCCCTGCCCCAAAGCACCATGACTCAGCCTAAGGAGATCTGCAGCTTATTTTTTTGTACTGCCAGCAGATTGTGGAAGTACAGTATAAAAACCATCCTTATGGAGAGATCTTGGTATTTTAGGCTTAGTCTAAGTGTCTCAAGTAGCTGGGGTTTTTGCTTGGGCCTAATCCATACGGTCTTATGGCTTTCCTCCTAGTCTGAAGACGAATGTGATAGAAACTATAAAGCAAAAACATGTCCTGTAGCCTAGCCTTGCCTTGCCTATCCTTGCCTGTCCTAGCCTTGCCTTATGTCCTTCTCATCCTGTTCTCTGTCCCATCCTCTCTCACTAAGCCCTCGTCTGGCTGCATGTCTCTTCTTTCCTTTTCTCTCACTCTCCTGCTTCCTGCCTCTTTTCTTGCAATTCCTCCATCTCACTCCTGCAGCCCAACACTACTTTTTAGTCTTCCTTCCCTTTCTCCTGCTCCCTTCGCTTTCTCCCTCTGTCCCATATCTTTCTTCCCGACTTGTCTCTTGCAGACTTTGGGCCAAACTGGCCCCAAGTCTGGGCATGCTTTGACAAGTTTTCAGAGGCCTGGCTGGTGGCAGCAGGGACACCAGGCAGTGACAGGCCCGGGGCTGACAGGCTCCCCAACCCCTAGGGGGCGCCTGGCTGCCACACCCAGCTGACATAGAACCTTTGTCACAATGCCCGCTACCGTGGCGAGGATGCGGTGGCTCTGCAGGTGACAGGGACACTGCAGGACTTGGTGTCAGCTCAGCAATTTCTCACTTCCCCTAAGAAGCGGAATTCTGCAAATTGCTGCCTTTGCTCTTGAAAGGATGTCGTCAGGTGGGTGTTTTGGTGTCATACACTGAAAACAGAGCAGAAACTGTGAAATATTCCCATGATATGCATGGTCCCTGCCCCAAAGCACCATGACTCAGCCTAAGGAGATCTGCAGCTTATTTTTTTGTACTGCCAGCAGATTGTGGAAGTACAGTATAAAAAACATCCTTATGGAGAGATCTTGGTATTTTAGGCTTAGTCTAAGTGTCTCAAGTAGCTGGGGTTTTTGCTTGGGCCTAATCCATACGGTCTTATGGCTTTCCTCCTCGTCTGAAGACGAATGAGCAAGAAACTATAAACAAATCATGTCCTGCAGCCTAGCATTGCCTTGCCTGTCCTTGCCTGTCCTAGCCTTGCCTTATGTCCTTCTCATCCTGTTCTCTGTCCCATCCTCTCTCACTAAGCCCTCGTCTGGCTGCATGTCTCTTCTTTCCTTTTCTCTCACTCTCCTGCTTCCTGCCTCTTTTCTTGCAATTCCTCCATCTCACTCCTGCAGCCCAACACTACTTTTTAGTCTTCCTTCCCTTTCTCCTGCTCCCTTCGCTTTCTCCCTCTGTCCCATATCTTTCTTCCCGACTTGTCTCTTGCAGACTTTGGGCCAAACTGGCCCCAAGTCTGGGCATGCTTTGACAAGTTTTCAGAGGCCTGGCTGGTGGCAGCAGGGACAGCAGGCAGTGACAGGCCCGGGGCTGACAGGCTCCCCATCCCCTAGGGGGCGCCTGGCTGCCACACCCAGCTGACATAGAACCTTTGTCACAATGCCCGCTACCGTGGCGAGGATGCGGTGGCTCTGCAGGTGACAGGGACACTGCAGGACTTGGTGTCAGCTCAGCAATTTCTCACTTCCCCTAAGAAGCGGAATTCTGCAAATTGCTGCCTTTGCTCTTGAAAGGATGTCATCAGGTGGGTGTTTTGGTGTCATACACTGAAAACAGAGCAGAAACTGTGAAATATTCCCATGATATGCATGGTCCCTGCCCCAAAGCACCATGACTCAGCCTAAGGAGATCTGCAGCTTATTTTTTTGTACTGCCAGCAGATTGTGGAAGTACAGTATAAAAACCATCCTTATGGAGAGATCTTGGTATTTTAGGCTTAGTCTAAGTGTTTCAAGTAGCTGGGGTTTTTGCTTGGGCCTAATCCATACGGTCTTATGGCTTTCCTCCTCGTCTGAAGACGAATGTGCAAGAAACTATAAACAAATCATGTCCTGCAGCCTAGCATTGCCTTGCCTGTCCTTGCCTGTCCTAGCCTTGCCTTATGTCCTTCTCATCCTGTTCTCTGTCCCATCCTCTCTCACTAAGACCTCGTCTGGCTGCATGTCTCTTCTTTCCTTTTCTCTCACTCTCCTGCTTCCTGCCTCTTTTCTTGCAATTCCTCCATCTCACTCCTGCAGCCCAACACTACTTTTTATTCTTCCTTCCCTTTCTCCTGCTCCCTTCGCTTTCTCCCTCTGTCCCATATCTTTCTTCCCGACTTGTCTCTTGGAGACTTTGGGCCAAACTGGCCCCAAGTCTGGGCATGCTTTGACAAGTTTTCAGAGGCCTGGCTGGTGGCAGCAGGGACACCAGGCAGTGACAGGCCTGGGGCTGACAGGCTCCCCATCCCCTAGGGGGCGCCTGGCTGCCACACCCAGCTGACATAGAACCTTTGTCACAATGCCCGCTACCGTGGCGAGGATGCGGTGGCTCTGCAGGTGACAGGGACACTGCAGGACTTGGTGTCAGCTCAGCAATTTCTCACTTCCCCTAAGAAGCGGAATTCTGCAAATTGCTGCCTTTGCTCTTGAAAGGATGTCATCAGGTGGGTGTTTTGGTGTCATACACTGAAAACAGAGCAGAAACTGTGAAATATTCCCATGATATGCATGGTCCCTGCCCCAAAGCACCATGACTCAGCCTAAGGAGATCTGCAGCTTATTTTTTTGTACTGCCAGCAGATTGTGGAAGTACAGTATAAAAACCATCCTTATGGAGAGATCTTGGTATTTTAGGCTTAGTCTAAGTGTCTCAAGTAGCTGGGGTTTTTGCTTGGGCCTAATCCATACGGTCTTATGGCTTTCCTCCTAGTCTGAAGACGAATGTGATAGAAACTATAAAGCAAAAACATGTCCTGTAGCCTAGCCTTGCCTTGCCTATCCTTGCCTGTCCTAGCCTTGCCTTATGTCCTTCTCATCCTGTTCTCTGTCCCATCCTCTCTCACTAAGCCCTCGTCTGGCTGCATGTCACTTCTTTACTTTTCTCTCACTCTCCAGCTTCCTGCCTCTTTTCTTGCAATTCCTCCATCTCACTCCTGCAACCCAACACTACTTTTTATTCTTCCTTCCCTTTCTCCTGCTCCCTTCGCTTTCTCCCTCTGTCCCATATCTTTCTTCCCGACTTGTCTCTTGCAGACTTTGGGCCAAACTGGCCCCAAGTCTGGGCATGGTTTGACAAGTTTTCAGAGGCCTGGCTGGTGGCAGCAGGGACACCAGGCAGTGACAGGCCCGGGGCTGACAGGCTCCCCATCCCCTAGGGGGCGCCTGGCTGCCACACCCAGCTGACATAGAACCTTTGTCACAATACCCGCTACCGTGGCGAGGATGCGGTGGCTCTGCAGGTGACAGGGACACTGCAGGACTTGGTGTCAGCTCAGCAATTTCTCACTTCCCCTAAGAAGCGGAATTCTGCAAATTGCTGCCTTTACTCTTGAAAGGATGTCATCAGGTGGGTGTTTTGGTGTCATACACTGAAAACAGAGCAGAAACTGTGAAATATTCCCATGATATGCATGGTCCCTGCCCCAAAGCACTATGACTCAGCCTAAGGAGATCTGCAGCTTATTTTTTTGTACTGCCAGCAGATTGTGGAAGTACAGTATAAAAACCATCCTTATGGAGAGATCTTGGTATTTTAGGCTTAGTCTAAGTGTCTCAAGTAGCTGGGGTTTTTGCTTGGGCCTAATCCATACGGTCTTATGGCTTTCCTCCTCGTCTGAAGACGAATGTGCTAATAACTATAAAGCAAAAACATGTCCTGCAGACTAGCCTTGCCTTGCCTGTCCTTGCCTGTCCTAGCCTTGCCTTATGTCCTTCTCATCCTGCTCTCTGTCCCATCCTCTCTCACTAAGCCCTCGTCTGGCTGCATGTCTCTTCTTTCCTTTTCTCTCACTCTCCTGCTTCCTGCCTCTTTTCTTGCAATTCCTCCATCTCACTCCTGCAGCCCAACACTACTTTTTAGTCTTCCTTCCCTTTCTCCTGCTCCCTTCGCTTTCTCCCTCTGTCCCATATCTTTCTTCCCGACTTGTCTCTTGCAGACTTTGGGCCAAACTGGCCCCAAGTCTGGGCATGCTTTGACAAGTTTTCAGAGGCCTGGCTGGTGGCAGCAGGGACACCAGGCAGTGACAGGCCCGGGGCTGACAGGCTCCCCATCCCCTAGGGGGCGCCTGGCTGCCACACCCAGCTGACATAGAACCTTTGTCGCAATGCCCGCTACCGTGGCGAGGATGCGGTGGCTCTGCAGGTGACAGGGACACTGCAGGACTTGGTGTCAGCTCAGCAATTTCTCACTTCCCCTAAGAAGCGGAATTCTGCAAATTGCTGCCTTTGCTCTTGAAAGGATGTCATCAGGTGGGTGTTTTGGTGTCATACACTGAAAACAGAGCAGAAACTGTGAAATATTCCCATGATATGCATGGTCCCTGCCCCAAAGCACCATGACTCAGCCTAAGGACATCTGCAGGTTATTTTTTTGTACTGCCAGCAGATTGTGGAAGTACAGTATAAAAACCATCCTTATGGAGAGATCTTGGTATTTTAGGCTTAGTCTAAGTGTCTCAAGTAGCTGGGGTTTTTGCTTGGGCCTAATCCATACGGTCTTATGGCTTTCCTCCTAGTCTGAAGACGAATGTGATAGAAACTATAAAGCAAAAACATGTCCTGTAGAATAGCCTTGCCTTGCCTATCCTTGCCTGTCCTAGCCTTGTCTTATGTCCTTCTCATCCTGTTCTCTGTCCCATCCTCTCTCACTAAGCCCTCGTCTGGCTGCATGTCACTTCTTTACTTTTCTCTCACTCTCCAGCTTCCTGCCTCTTTTCTTGCAATTCCTCCATCTCACTCCTGCAGCCCAACACTACTTTTTATTCTTCCTTCCCTTTCTCCTGCTCCCTTCGCTTTCTCCCTCTGTCCCATATCTTTCTTCCCGACTTGTCTCTTGCAGACTTTGGGCCAAACTGGCCCCAAGTCTGGGCATGCTTTGACAAGTTTTCAGAGGCCTGGCTGGTGGCAGCAGGGACAGCAGGCAGTGACAGGCCCGGGGCTGACAGGCTCCCCATCCCCTAGGGGGCGCCTGGCTGCCACACCCAGCTGACATAGAACCTTTGTCACAATGCCCGCTACCGTGGCGAGGATGCGCTGGCTCTGCAGGTGACAGGGACACTGCAGGACTTGGTGTCAGCTCAGCAATTTCTCACTTCCCCTAAGAAGCGGAGTTCTGCAAATTGCTGCCTTTGCTCTTGAAAGGATGTCATCAGGTGGGTGTTTTGGTGTCATACACTGAAAACAGAGCAGAAACTGTGAAATATTCCCATGATATGCATGGTCCCTGCCCCAAAGCACCATGACTCAGCCTAAGGAGATCTGCAGCTTATTTTTTTGTACTGCCAGCAGATTGTGGAAGTACAGTATAAAAACCATCCTTATGGAGAGATCTTGGTATTTTAGGCTTAGTCTAAGTGTCTCAAGTAGCTGGGGTTTTTGCTTGGGCCTAATCCATACGGTCTTATGGCTTTCCTCCTAGTCTGAAGACGAATGTGCTAATAACTATAAAGAAAAAACATGTCCTGCAGCCTAGCATTGCCTTGCCTGTCCTTGCCTGTCCTAGCCTTGCCTTATGTCCTTCTCATCCTGTTCTCTGTCCCATCCTCTCTCACTAAGCCCTCGTCTGGCTGCATGTCTCTTCTTTCCTTTTCTCTCACTCTCCTGCTTCCTGCCTCTTTTCTTGCAATTCCTCCATCTCACTCCTGCAGCCCAACACTACTTTTTATTCTTCCTTCCCTTTCTCCTGCTCCCTTCGCTTTCTCCCTCTGTCCCATATCTTTCTTCCCGACTTGTCTCTTGCAGACTTTGGGCCAAACTGGCCCCAAGTCTGGGCATGGTTTGTCAAGTTTTCAGAGGCCTGGCTGGTGGCAGCAGGGACACCAGGCAGTGACAGGCCCGGGGCTGACAGGCTCCCCATCCCCTAGGGGGCGCCTGGCTGCCACACCCAGCTGACATAGAACCTTTGTCACAATGCCCGCTACCGTGGCGAGGATGCGGTGGCTCTGCAGGTGACAGGGACACTGCAGGACTTGGTGTCAGCTCAGCAATTTCTCACTTCCCCTAAGAAGCGGAATTCTGCAAATTGCTGCCTTTGCTCTTGAAAGGATGTCATCAGGTGGGTGTTTTGGTGTCATACACTGACAACAGAGCAGAAACTGTGAAATATTCCCATGATACGCATGGTCCCTGCCCCAAAGCACCATGACTCAGCCTAAGGAGATCTGCAGCTTATTTTTTTGTACTGCCAGCAGATTGTGGAAGTACAGTATAAAAACCATCCTTATGGAGAGATCTTGGTATTTTAGGCTTAGTCTAAGTGTCTCAAGTAGCTGGGGGTTTGCTTGGGCCTAATCCATACGGTCTTATGGCTTTCCTCCTAGTCTGAAGACGAATGTGCTAATAACTATAAAGAAAAAACATGTCCTGCAGCCTAGCATTGCCTTGCCTGTCCTTGCCTGTCCTAGCCTTGCCTTATGTCCTTCTCATCCTGCTCTCTGTCCCATCCTCTCTCACTAAGCCCTCGTCTGGCTGCATGTCTCTTCTTTCCTTTTCTCTCACTCTCCTCCTTCCTGCCTCTTTTCTTGCAATTCTTCCATCTCACTCCTGCAGCCCAACACTACATTTTAGTCTTCCTTCCCTTTCTCCTGCTCCCTTCGCTTTCTCCCTCTGTTCCATATCTTTCTTCCCGACTTGTCTCTTGCAGACTTTGGGCCAAACTGGCCCCAAGTCTGGGCATGGTTTGACAAGTTTTCAGAGGCCTGTCTGGTGGCAGCAGGGACACCAGGCAGTGACAGGCCCGGGGCTGACAGGCTCCCCATCCCCTAGGGGGCGCCTGGCTGCCACACCCAGCTGACATAGAACCTTTGTCACAATGCCCGCTACCGTGGCGAGGATGCGCTGGCTCTGCAGGTGACAGGGACACTGCAGGACTTGGTGTCAGCTCAGCAATTTCTCACTTCCCCTAAGAAGCGGAGTTCTGCAAATTGCTGCCTTTGCTCTTGAAAGGATGTCATCAGGTGGGTGTTTTGGTGTCATACACTGAAAACAGAGCAGAAACTGTGAAATATTCCCATGATATGCATGGTCCCTGCCCCAAAGCACCATGACTGAGCCTAAGGAGATCTGCAGCTTATTTTTTTGTACTGCCAGCAGATTGTGGAAGTACAGTATAAAAACCATCCTTATGGAGAGATCTTGGTATTTTAGGCTTAGTCTAAGTGTCTCAAGTAGCTGGGGTTTTTGCTTGGGCCTAATCCATACGGTCTTATGGCTTTCCTCCTAGTCTGAAGATGAATGTGCTAGAAATTATAAAGCAAAAACACGTCCTGCAGCCTTGCCTGTCCTTGCCTGTCCTTGCCTGTCCTAGACTTGCCTTATGTCCTTCTCATCCTGCTCTCTGTCCCATCCTCTCTCACTAAGCCCTCGTCTGGCTGCATGTCTCTTCTTTACTTTTCTCTCACTCTCCAGCTTCCTGCCTCTTTTCTTGCAATTCCTCCATCTCACTCCTGCAGCCCAACACTACTTTTTAGTCTTCCTTCCCTTTCTCCTGCTCCCTTCGCTTTCTCCCTCTGTTCCATATCTTTCTTCCCGACTTGTCTCTTGGAGACTTTGGGCCAAACTGGCCCCAAGTCTGGGTATGCTTTGACAAGTTTTCAGAGGCCTGGCTGGTGGCAGCAGGGACACCAGGCAGTGACAGGCCCGGGGCTGACAGGCTCCCCATCCCCTAGGGGGCGCCTGGCTGCCACACCCAGCTGACATAGAACCTTTGTCACAATGCCCGCTACCGTGGCGAGGATGCGGTGGCTCTGCAGGTGACAGGGACACTGCAGGACTTGGTGTCAGCTCAGCAATTTCTCACTTCCCCTAAGAAGCAGAATTCTGCAAATTGCTGCCATTGCTCTTGAAAGGATGTCATCAGGTGGGTGTTTTGGTGTCATACACTGAAAACAGAGCAGAAACTGTGAAATATTCCCATGATATGCATGGTCCCTGCCCCAAAGCACCATGACTCAGCCTAAGGAGATCTGCAGCTTATTTTTTTATACTGCCAGCAGATTGTGGAAGTACAGTATAAAAACCATCCTTATGGAGAGATCTTGGTATTTTAGGCTTAGTCTAAGTGTCTCAAGTAGCTGGGGTTTTTGCTTGGGCCTAATCCATACGGTCTTATGGCTTTCCTCCTCGTCTGAAGACGAATGTGCTAGAAACCATAAAGCAAAAACATGTCCTGCAGCCTAGCCTTGCCTTGCCTGTCCTTGCCTGTCCTAGCCTTGCCTTATGTCCTTCTCATCCTGCTCTCTGTCCCATCCTCTCTCACTAAGCCCTCGTCTGGCTGCATGTCTCTTCTTTCCTTTTCTCTCACTCTCCTCCTTCCTTCCTCTTTTCTTGCAATTCCTCCATCTCACTCCTGCAGCCCAACACTACATTTTAGTCTTCCTTCCCTTTCTCCTGCTCCCTTCGCTTTCTCCCTCTGTCCCATATCTTTCTTCCCGACTTGTCTCTTGGAGACTTTGGGCCAAACTGGCCCCAAGTCTGGGCATGGTTTGACAAGTTTTCAGAGGCCTGGCTGGTGGCAGCAGGGACACCAGGCAGTGACAGGCCCGGGGCTGACAGGCTCCCCATCCCCTAGGGGGTGCCTGGCTGCCACACCCAGCTGACATAGAACCTTTGTCACAATGCCCGCTACCGTGGCGAGGATGCGGTGGCTCTGCAGGTGACAGGGACACTGCAGGACTTGGTGTCAGCTCAGCAATTTCTCACTTCCCCTAAGAAGCGGAATTCTGCAAATTGCTGCCATTGCTCTTGAAAGGATGTCATCAGGTGGGTGTTTTGGTGTCATACACTGAAAACAGAGCAGAAACTGTGAAATATTCCCATGATATGCATGGTCCCTGCCCCAAAGCACCATGACTCAGCCTAAGGAGATCTGCAGCTTATTTTTTTATACTGCCAGCAGATTGTGGAAGTACAGTATAAAAACCATCCTTATGGAGAGATCTTGGTATTTTAGGCTTAGTCTAAGTGTCTCAAGTAGCTGGGGTTTTTGCTTGGGCCTAATCCATACGGTCTTATGGCTTTCCTCCTAGTCTGAAGACGAATGTGCTAGAAACCATAAAGCAAAAACATGTCCTGCAGCCTAGCCTTGCCTTGCCTGTCCTTGCCTGTCCTAGCCTTGCCTTATGTCCTTCTCATCCTGTTCTCTGTCCCATCCTCTCTCACTAAGCCCTCGTCTGGCTGCATGTCTCTTCTTTCCTTTTCTCTCACTCTCCTCCTTCCTGCCTCTTTTCTTGCAATTCCTCCATCTCACTCCTGCAGCCCAACACTACTTTTTATTCTTCCTTCCCTTTCTCCCTCTCCCTTCGCTTTCTCCCTCTGTCCCATATCTTTCTTCCCGACTTGTCTCTTGCAGACTTTGGGCCAAACTGGCCCCAATTCTGGGCATGCTTTGACAAGGTTTCAGAGGCCTGGCTGGTGGCAGCAGGGACACCAGGCAGTGACAGGCCCGGGGCTGACAGGCTCCCCATCCCCTAGGGGGCGCCTGGCTGCCACACCCAGCTGACATAGAACCTTTGTCACAATGCCCGCTACCGTGGCGAGGATGCGGTGGCTCTGCAGGTGACAGGGACACTGCAGGACTTGGTGTCAGCTCAGCAATTTCTCACTTCCCCTAAGAAGCGGAATTCTGCAAATTGCTGCCTTTGCTCTTGAAAGGATGTCATCAGGTGGGTGTTTTGGTGTCATACACTGAAAACAGAGCAGAAACTGTGAAATATTCCCATGATATGCATGGTCCCTGCCCCAAAGCACCATGACTCAGCCTAAGGAGGTCTGCAGCTTATTTTTTTATACTGCCAGCAGATTGTGGAAGTACAGTATAAAAACCATCCTTATGGAGAGATCTTGGTATTTTAGGCTTAGTCTAAGTGTCTCAAGTAGCTGGGGTTTTTGCTTGGGCCTAATCCATACGGTCTTATGGTTTTCCTCCTCGTCTGAAGACGAATGTGCTAGAAACTATAAAGCAAAAACATGTCCTGCAGCCTAGCCTTGCCTTGCCTGTACTTGCCTGTCCTAGCCTTGCCTTATGTCCTTCTCATCCTGTTCTCTGTCCCATCCTCTCTCACTAAGCCCTCGTCTGGCTGCATGTCTCTTCTTTCCTTT
This sequence comes from Columba livia, assembly GCF_036013475.1. Taxonomy (NCBI): domain Eukaryota; kingdom Metazoa; phylum Chordata; class Aves; order Columbiformes; family Columbidae; genus Columba; species Columba livia. The sequence goes on from NW_027043012.1 coordinate 2,452,534, forward strand.
TCTCTCACTCTCCTGCTTCCTGCCTCTTTTCTTGCAATTCCTCCATCTCACTCCTGCAGCCCAAGACTACTTTTTAGTCTTCCTTCCCTTTCTCCTGCTCCCTTCGCTTTCTCCCTCTGTCCCATATCTTTCTTCCCGACTTGTCTCTTGCAGACTTTGGGCCAAACTGGCCCCAAGTCTGGGCATGGTTTGACAAGTTTTCAGAGGCCTGGCTGGTGGCAGCAGGGACACCAGGCAGTGACAGGCCCGGGGCTGACAGGCTCCCCATCCCCTAGGGGGCGCCTGGCTGCCACACCCAGCTGACATTGAACCTTTGTCACAATGCCCGCTACCGTGGCGAGGATGCGGTGGCTCTGCAGGTGACAGGGACACTGCAGGACTTGGTGTCAGCTCAGCAATTTCTCACTTCCCCTAAGAAGCGGAATTCTGCAAATTGCTGCCTTTGCTCTTGAAAGGATGTCATCAGGTGGGTGTTTTGGTGTCATACACTGAAAACAGAGCAGAAACTGTGAAATATTCCCATGATATGCATGGTCCCTGCCCCAAAGCACCATGACTGAGCCTAAGGAGATCTGCAGCTTATTTTTTTGTACTGCCAGCAGATTGTGGAAGTACAGTATAAAAACCATCCTTATGGAGAGATCTTGGTATTTTAGGCTTAGTCTAAGTGTCTCAAGTAGCTGGGGTTTTTGCTTGGGCCTAATCCATACGGTCTTATGGCTTTCCTCCTAGTCTGAAGATGAATGTGCTAGAAATTATAAAGCAAAAACACGTCCTGCAGCCTTGCCTGTCCTTGCCTGTCCTTGCCTGTCCTAGACTTGCCTTATGTCCTTCTCATCCTGCTCTCTGTCCCATCCTCTCTCACTAAGCCCTCGTCTGGCTGCATGTCTCTTCTTTACTTTTCTCTCACTCTCCAGCTTCCTGCCTCTTTTCTTGCAATTCCTCCATCTCACTCCTGCAGCCCAACACTACTTTTTAGTCTTCCTTCCCTTTCTCCTGCTCCCTTCGCTTTCTCCCTCTGTTCCATATCTTTCTTCCCGACTTGTCTCTTGGAGACTTTGGGCCAAACTGGCCCCAAGTCTGGGTATGCTTTGACAAGTTTTCAGAGGCCTGGCTGGTGGCAGCAGGGACACCAGGCAGTGACAGGCCCGGGGCTGACAGGCTCCCCATCCCCTAGGGGGCGCCTGGCTGCCACACCCAGCTGACATAGAACCTTTGTCACAATGCCCGCTACCGTGGCGAGGATGCGGTGGCTCTGCAGGTGACAGGGACACTGCAGGACTTGGTGTCAGCTCAGCAATTTCTCACTTCCCCTAAGAAGCAGAATTCTGCAAATTGCTGCCATTGCTCTTGAAAGGATGTCATCAGGTGGGTGTTTTGGTGTCATACACTGAAAACAGAGCAGAAACTGTGAAATATTCCCATGATATGCATGGTCCCTGCCCCAAAGCACCATGACTCAGCCTAAGGAGATCTGCAGCTTATTTTTTTATACTGCCAGCAGATTGTGGAAGTACAGTATAAAAACCATCCTTATGGAGAGATCTTGGTATTTTAGGCTTAGTCTAAGTGTCTCAAGTAGCTGGGGTTTTTGCTTGGGCCTAATCCATACGGTCTTATGGCTTTCCTCCTCGTCTGAAGACGAATGTGCTAGAAACCATAAAGCAAAAACATGTCCTGCAGCCTAGCCTTGCCTTGCCTGTCCTTGCCTGTCCTAGCCTTGCCTTATGTCCTTCTCATCCTGCTCTCTGTCCCATCCTCTCTCACTAAGCCCTCGTCTGGCTGCATGTCTCTTCTTTCCTTTTCTCTCACTCTCCTCCTTCCTTCCTCTTTTCTTGCAATTCCTCCATCTCACTCCTGCAGCCCAACACTACATTTTAGTCTTCCTTCCCTTTCTCCTGCTCCCTTCGCTTTCTCCCTCTGTCCCATATCTTTCTTCCCGACTTGTCTCTTGGAGACTTTGGGCCAAACTGGCCCCAAGTCTGGGCATGGTTTGACAAGTTTTCAGAGGCCTGGCTGGTGGCAGCAGGGACACCAGGCAGTGACAGGCCCGGGGCTGACAGGCTCCCCATCCCCTAGGGGGTGCCTGGCTGCCACACCCAGCTGACATAGAACCTTTGTCACAATGCCCGCTACCGTGGCGAGGATGCGGTGGCTCTGCAGGTGACAGGGACACTGCAGGACTTGGTGTCAGCTCAGCAATTTCTCACTTCCCCTAAGAAGCGGAATTCTGCAAATTGCTGCCATTGCTCTTGAAAGGATGTCATCAGGTGGGTGTTTTGGTGTCATACACTGAAAACAGAGCAGAAACTGTGAAATATTCCCATGATATGCATGGTCCCTGCCCCAAAGCACCATGACTCAGCCTAAGGAGATCTGCAGCTTATTTTTTTATACTGCCAGCAGATTGTGGAAGTACAGTATAAAAACCATCCTTATGGAGAGATCTTGGTATTTTAGGCTTAGTCTAAGTGTCTCAAGTAGCTGGGGTTTTTGCTTGGGCCTAATCCATACGGTCTTATGGCTTTCCTCCTAGTCTGAAGACGAATGTGCTAGAAACCATAAAGCAAAAACATGTCCTGCAGCCTAGCCTTGCCTTGCCTGTCCTTGCCTGTCCTAGCCTTGCCTTATGTCCTTCTCATCCTGTTCTCTGTCCCATCCTCTCTCACTAAGCCCTCGTCTGGCTGCATGTCTCTTCTTTCCTTTTCTCTCACTCTCCTCCTTCCTGCCTCTTTTCTTGCAATTCCTCCATCTCACTCCTGCAGCCCAACACTACTTTTTATTCTTCCTTCCCTTTCTCCCTCTCCCTTCGCTTTCTCCCTCTGTCCCATATCTTTCTTCCCGACTTGTCTCTTGCAGACTTTGGGCCAAACTGGCCCCAATTCTGGGCATGCTTTGACAAGGTTTCAGAGGCCTGGCTGGTGGCAGCAGGGACACCAGGCAGTGACAGGCCCGGGGCTGACAGGCTCCCCATCCCCTAGGGGGCGCCTGGCTGCCACACCCAGCTGACATAGAACCTTTGTCACAATGCCCGCTACCGTGGCGAGGATGCGGTGGCTCTGCAGGTGACAGGGACACTGCAGGACTTGGTGTCAGCTCAGCAATTTCTCACTTCCCCTAAGAAGCGGAATTCTGCAAATTGCTGCCTTTGCTCTTGAAAGGATGTCATCAGGTGGGTGTTTTGGTGTCATACACTGAAAACAGAGCAGAAACTGTGAAATATTCCCATGATATGCATGGTCCCTGCCCCAAAGCACCATGACTCAGCCTAAGGAGGTCTGCAGCTTATTTTTTTATACTGCCAGCAGATTGTGGAAGTACAGTATAAAAACCATCCTTATGGAGAGATCTTGGTATTTTAGGCTTAGTCTAAGTGTCTCAAGTAGCTGGGGTTTTTGCTTGGGCCTAATCCATACGGTCTTATGGTTTTCCTCCTCGTCTGAAGACGAATGTGCTAGAAACCATAAAGCAAAAACATGTCCTGCAGCCTAGCCTTGCCTTGCCTGTACTTGCCTGTCCTAGCCTTGCCTTATGTCCTTCTCATCCTGTTCTCTGTCCCATCCTCTCTCACTAAGCCCTCGTCTGGCTGCATGTCTCTTCTTTCCTTTTCTCTCACTCTCCTGCTTCCTGCCTCTTTTCTTGCAATTCCTCCATCTCACTCCTGCAGCCCAAGACTACTTTTTAGTCTTCCTTCCCTTTCTCCTGCTCCCTTCGCTTTCTCCCTCTGTCCCATATCTTTCTTCCCGACTTGTCTCTTGCAGACTTTGGGCCAAACTGGCCCCAAGTCTGGGCATGGTTTGACAAGTTTTCAGAGGCCTGGCTGGTGGCAGCAGGGACACCAGGCAGTGACAGGCCCGGGGCTGACAGGCTCCCCATCCCCTAGGGGGCGCCTGGCTGCCACACCCAGCTGACATTGAACCTTTGTCACAATGCCCGCTACCGTGGCGAGGATGCGGTGGCTCTGCAGGTGACAGGGACACTGCAGGACTTGGTGTCAGCTCAGCAATTTCTCACTTCCCCTAAGAAGCGGAATTCTGCAAATTGCTGCCTTTGCTCTTGAAAGGATGTCATCAGGTGGGTGTTTTGGTGTCATACACTGAAAACAGAGCAGAAACTGTGAAATATTCCCATGATATGCATGGTCCCTGCCCCAAAGCACCATGACTGAGCCTAAGGAGATCTGCAGCTTATTTTTTTGTACTGCCAGCAGATTGTGGAAGTACAGTATAAAAACCATCCTTATGGAGAGATCTTGGTATTTTAGGCTTAGTCTAAGTGTCTCAAGTAGCTGGGGTTTTTGCTTGGGCCTAATCCATACGGTCTTATGGCTTTCCTCCTCGTCTGAAGACGAATGTGCTAGAAACCATAAAGCAAAAACATGTCCTGCAGCCTAGCCTTGCCTTGCCTGTCCTTGCCTGTCCTAGCCTTGCCTTATGTCCTTCTCATCCTGTTCTCTGTCCCATCCTCTCTCACTAAGCCCTCGTCTGGCTGCATGTCTCTTCTTTCCTTTTCTCTCACTCTCCTGCTTCCTGCCTCTTTTCTTGCAATTCCTCCATCTCACTCCTGCAGCCCAACACTACTTTTTATTCTTCCTTCCCTTTCTCCTGCTCCCTTCGCTTTCTCCCTCTGTCCCATATCTTTCTTCCCGACTTGTCTCTTGCAGACTTTGGGCCAAACTGGCCCCAAGTCTGGGCATGGTTTGACAAGTTTTCAGAGGCCTGGCTGGTGGCAGCAGGGACACCAGGCAGTGACAGGCCCAGGGCTGACAGGCTCCCCATCCCCTAGGGGGCGCCTGGCTTTCACACCCAGCTGACATAGAACCTTTGTCACAATGCCCGCTACCGTGGCGAGGATGCGGTGGCTCTGCAGGTGACAGGGACACTGCAGGACTTGGTGTCAGCTCAGCAATTTCTCACTTCCCCTAAGAAGCGGAATTCTGCAAATTGCTGCCTTTGCTCTTGAAAGGATGTCATCAGGTGGGTGTTTTGGTGTCATACACTGAAAACAGAGCAGAAACTGTGAAATATTCCCATGATATGCATGGTCCCTGCCCCAAAGCACCATGACTCAGCCTAAGGAGATCTGCAGCTTATTTTTTTGTACTGCCAGCAGATTGTGGAAGTACAGTATAAAAACCATCCTTATGGAGAGATCTTGGTATTTTAGGCTTAGTCTAAGTGTCTCAAGTAGCTGGGGTTTTTGCTTGGGCCTAATCCATACGGTCTTATGGCTTTCCTCCTCGTCTGAAGACGAATGTGCTAGAAACCATAAAGCAAAAACATGTCCTGCAGCCTAGCCTTGCCTTGCCTGTCCTTGCCTGTCCTAGCCTTGCCTTATGTCCTTCTCATCCTGTTCTCTGTCCCATCCTCTCTCACTAAGCCCTCGTCTGGCTGCATGTCTCTTCTTTCCTTTTCTCTCACTCTCCTCCTTCCTGCCTCTTTTCTTGCAATTCCTCCATCTCACTCCTGCAGCCCAACACTACTTTTTAGTCTTCCTTCCCTTTCTCCTGCTCCCTTCGCTTTCTCCCTCTGTCCCATATCTTTCTTCCCGACTTGTCTCTTGGAGACTTTGGGCCAAACTGGCCCCAAGTCTGGGCATGGTTTGACAAGTTTTCAGAGGCCTGGCTGGTGGCAGCAGGGACACCAGGCAGTGACAGGCCCAGGGCTGACAGGCTCCCCATCCCCTAGGGGGCGCCTGGCTTTCACACCCAGCTGACATAGAACCTTTGTCACAATGCCCGCTACCGTGGCGAGGATGCGGTGGCTCTGCAGGTGACAGGGACACTGCAGGACTTGGTGTCAGCTCAGCAATTTCTCACTTCCCCTAAGAAGCGGAATTCTGCAAATTGCTGCCATTGCTCTTGAAAGGATGTCATCAGGTGGGTGTTTTGGTGTCATACACTGAAAACAGAGCAGAAACTGTGAAATATTCCCATGATATGCATGGTCCCTGCCCCAAAGCACCATGACTCAGCCTAAGGAGATCTGCAGCTTATTTTTTTGTACTGCCAGCAGATTGTGGAAGTACAGTATAAAAACCATCCTTATGGAGAGATCTTGGTATTTTAGGCTTAGTCTAAGTGTCTCAAGTAGCTGGGGTTTTTGCTTGGGCCTAATCCATACGGTCTTATGACTTTCCTCCTCGTCTGTAGACGAATGTGCTAGAAACTATAAAGCAAAAACATGTCCTGCAGCCTAGCCTTGCCTTGCCTGTCCTTGCCTATCCCAGCCTTGCCTTATGTCCGTCTCATCCTGTTCTGTGTCCCATCCTCTCTCACTAAGCCCTCGTCTGGCTGCATGTCTCTTCTTTCCTTTTCTCTCACTCTCCTCCTTCCTGCCTCTTTTCTTGCAATTCCTCCATCTCACTCCTGCAGCCCAACACTACTTTTTATTCTTCCTTCCCTTTCTCCCTCTCCCTTCGCTTTCTCCCTCTGTCCCCTATCTTTCTTCCCGACTTGTCTCTTGCAGACTTTGGGCCAAACTGGCCCCAAGTCTGGGCATGGTTTGACAAGTTTTCAGAGGCCTGGCTGGTGGCAGCAGGGACACCAGGCAGTGACAGGCCCGGGGCTGACAGGCTCCCCATCCCCTAGGGGGCGCCTGGCTGCCACACCCAGCTGACATAGAACCTTTGTCACAATGCCCGCTACCGTGGCGAGGATGCGGTGGCTCTGCAGGTGACAGGGACACTGCAGGACTTGGTGTCAGCTCAGCAATTTCTCACTTCCCCTAAGAAGCGGAATTCTGCAAATTGCTGCCTTTGCTCTTGAAAGGATGTCATCAGGTGGGTGTTTTGGTGTCATACACTGAAAACAGAGCAGAAACTGTGAAATATTCCCATGATATGCATGGTCCCTGCCCCAAAGCACCATGACTCAGCCTAAGGAGATCTGCAGCTTATTTTTTTATACTGCCAGCAGATTGTGGAAGTACAGTATAAAAACCATCCTTATGGAGAGATCTTGGTATTTTAGGCTTAGTCTAAGTGTCTCAAGTAGCTGGGGTTTTTGCTTGGGCCTAATCCATACGGTCTTATGGCTTTCCTCCGCGTCTGAAGACGAATGTGCTAGAAACCATAAAGCAAAAACACGTCCTGCAGCCTTGCCTGTCCTTGCCTGTCCTTGCCTGTCCTAGACTTGCCTTATGTCCTTCTCATCCTGCTCTCTGTCCCATCCTCTCTCACTAAGCCCTCGTCTGGCTGCATGTCTCTTCTTTACTTTTCTCTCACTCTCCAGCTTCCTGCCTCTTTTCTTGCAATTCCTCCATCTCACTCCTGCAGCCCAACACTACTTTTTAGTCTTCCTTCCCTTTCTCCTGCTCCCTTCGCTTTCTCCCTCTGTCCCATATCTTTCTTCCCGACTTGTCTCTTGCAGACTTTGGGCCAAACTGGCCCCAAGTCTGGGCATGGTTTGACAAGTTTTCAGAGGCCTGGCTGGTGGCAGCAGGGACACCAGGCAGTGACAGGCCCGGGGCTGACAGGCTCCCCATCCCCTAGGGGGCGCCTGGCTGCCACACCCAGCTGACATAGAACCTTTGTCACAATGCCCGCTACCGTGGCGAGGATGCGGTGGCTCTGCAGGTGACAGGGACACTGCAGGACTTGGTGTCAGCTCAGCAATTTCTCACTTCCCCTAAGAAGCGGAATTCTGCAAATTGCTGCCTTTGCTCTTGAAAGGATGTCATCAGGTGGGTGTTTTGGTGTCATACACTGAAAACAGAGCAGAAACTGTGAAATATTCCCATGATATGCATGGTCCCTGCCCCAAAGCACCATGACTCAGCCTAAGGAGATCTGCAGCTTATTTTTTTGTACTGCCAGCAGATTGTGGAAGTACAGTATAAAAACCATCCTTATGGAGAGATCTTGGTATTTTAGGCTTAGTCTAAGTGTCTCAAGTAGCTGGGGTTTTTGCTTGGGCCTAATCCATACGGTCTTATGACTTTCCTCCTCGTCTGTAGACGAATGTGCTAGAAACTATAAAGCAAAAACATGTCCTGCAGCCTAGCCTTGCCTTGCCTGTCCTTGCCTATCCCAGCCTTGCCTTATGTCCGTCTCATCCTGTTCTGTGTCCCATCCTCTCTCACTAAGCCCTCGTCTGGCTGCATGTCTCTTCTTTCCTTTTCTCTCACTCTCCTCCTTCCTGCCTCTTTTCTTGCAATTCCTCCATCTCACTCCTGCAGCCCAACACTACTTTTTATTCTTCCTTCCCTTTCTCCCTCTCCCTTCGCTTTCTCCCTCTGTCCCCTATCTTTCTTCCCGACTTGTCTCTTGCAGATTTTGGGCCAAACTGGCCCCAAGTCTGGGCATGGTTTGACAAGTTTTCAGAGGCCTGGCTGGTGGCAGCAGGGACACCAGGCAGTGACAGGCCCGGGGCTGACAGGCTCCCCATCCCCTAGGGGGCGCCTGGCTGCCACACCCAGCTGACATAGAACCTTTGTCACAATGCCCGCTACCGTGGCGAGGATGCGGTGGCTCTGCAGGTGACAGGGACACTGCAGGACTTGGTGTCAGCTCAGCAATTTCTCACTTCCCCTAAGAAGCGGAATTCTGCAAATTGCTGCCTTTGCTCTTGAAAGGATGTCATCAGGTGGGTGTTTTGGTGTCATACACTGAAAACAGAGCAGAAACTGTGAAATATTCCCATGATATGCATGGTCCCTGCCCCAAAGCACCATGACTCAGCCTAAGGAGATCTGCAGCTTATTTTTTTATACTGCCAGCAGATTGTGGAAGTACAGTATAAAAACCATCCTTATGGAGAGATCTTGGTATTTTAGGCTTAGTCTAAGTGTCTCAAGTAGCTGGGGTTTTTGCTTGGGCCTAATCCATACGGTCTTATGGCTTTCCTCCGCGTCTGAAGACGAATGTGCTAGAAACCATAAAGCAAAAACACGTCCTGCAGCCTTGCCTGTCCTTGCCTGTCCTTGCCTGTCCTAGACTTGCCTTATGTCCTTCTCATCCTGCTCTCTGTCCCATCCTCTCTCACTAAGCCCTCGTCTGGCTGCATGTCTCTTCTTTACTTTTCTCTCACTCTCCAGCTTCCTGCCTCTTTTCTTGCAATTCCTCCATCTCACTCCTGCAGCCCAACACTACTTTTTAGTCTTCCTTCCCTTTCTCCTGCTCCCTTCGCTTTCTCCCTCTGTCCCATATCTTTCTTCCCGACTTGTCTCTTGCAGACTTTGGGCCAAACTGGCCCCAAGTCTGGGCATGGTTTGACAAGTTTTCAGAGGCCTGGCTGGTGGCAGCAGGGACACCAGGCAGTGACAGGCCCGGGGCTGACAGGCTCCCCATCCCCTAGGGGGCGCCTGGCTGCCACACCCAGCTGACATAGAACCTTTGTCACAATGCCCGCTACCGTGGCGAGGATGCGGTGGCTCTGCAGGTGACAGGGACACTGCAGGACTTGGTGTCAGCTCAGCAATTTCTCACTTCCCCTAAGAAGCGGAATTCTGCAAATTGCTGCCTTTGCTCTTGAAAGGATGTCATCAGGTGGGTGTTTTGGTGTCATACACTGAAAACAGAGCAGAAACTGTGAAATATTCCCATGATATGCATGGTCCCTGCCCCAAAGCACCATGACTCAGCCTAAGGAGATCTGCAGCTTATTTTTTTGTACTGCCAGCAGATTGTGGAAGTACAGTATAAAAACCATCCTTATGGAGAGATCTTGGTATTTTAGGCTTAGTCTAAGTGTCTCAAGTAGCTGGGGTTTTTGCTTGGGCCTAATCCATACGGTCTTATGGCTTTCCTCCTCGTCTGAAGACGAATGTGCTAGAAACCATAAAGCAAAAACATGTCCTGCAGCCTAGCCTTGCCTTGCCTGTCCTTGCCTGTCCTAGCCTTGCCTTATGTCCTTCTCATCCTGTTCTCTGTCCCATCCTCTCTCACTAAGCCCTCGTCTGGCTGCATGTCTCTTCTTTCCTTTTCTCTCACTCTCCTGCTTCCTGCCTCTTTTCTTGCAATTCCTCCATCTCACTCCTGCAGCCCAACACTACTTTTTAGTCTTCCTTCCCTTTCTCCTGCTCCCTTCGCTTTCTCCCTCTGTCCCATATCTTTCTTCCTGACTTGTCTCTTGCAGACTTTGGGCCAAACTGGCCCCAAGTCTGGGCATGCTTTGACAAGTTTTCAGAGGCCTGGCTGGTGGCAGCAGGGACACCAGGCAGTGACAGGCCCGGGGCTGACAGGCTCCCCATCCCCTAGGGGGCGCCTGGCTGCCACACCCAGCTGACATAGAACCTTTGTCACAATGCCCGCTACCGTGGCGAGGATGCGGTGGCTCTGCAGGTGACAGGGACACTGCAGGACTTGGTGTCAGCTCAGCAATTTCTCACTTCCCCTAAGAAGCGGAATTCTGCAAATTGCTGCCATTGCTCTTGAAAGGATGTCATCAGGTGGGTGTTTTGGTGTCATACACTGAAAACAGAGCAGAAACTGTGAAATATTCCCATGATATGCTTGGTCCCTGCCCCAAAGCACCATGACTCAGCCTAAGGAGATCTGCAGCTTATTTTTTTGTACTGCCAGCAGATTGTGGAAGTACAGTATAAAAACCATCCTTATGGAGAGATCTTGGTATTTTAGGCTTAGTCTAAGTGTCTCAAGTAGCTGGGGTTTTTGCTTGGGCCTAATCCATACGGTCTTATGGCTTTCCTCCTCGTCTGTAGACGAATGTGCTAGAAACTATAAAGCAAAAACATGTCCTGCAGCCTAGCCTTGCCTTGCCTGTCCTTGCCTGTCCCAGCCTTGCCTTATGTCCGTCTCATCCTGTTCTGTGTCCCATCCTCTCTCACTAAGCCCTCGTCTGGCTGCATGTCTCTTCTTTCCTTTTCTCTCACTCTCCTCCTTCCTGCCTCTTTTCTTGCAATTCCTCCATCTCACTCCTGCAGCCCAACACTACTTTTTATTCTTCCTTCCCTTTCTCCTGCTCCCTTCGCTTTCTCCCTCTGTCCCCTATCTTTCTTCCCGACTTGTCTCTTGCAGACTTTGGGCCAAACTGGCCCCAAGTCTGGGCATGCTTTGACAAGTTTTCAGAGGCCTGGCTGGTGGCAGCAGGGACACCAGGCAGTGACAGGCCCGGGGCTGACAGGCTCCCCATCCCCTAGGGGGCGCCTGGCTGCCACACCCAGCTGACATAGAACCTTTGTCACAATGCCCGCTACCGTGGCGAGGATGCGGTGGCTCTGCACGTGACAGGGACACTGCAGGACTTGCTGTCAGCTCAGCAATTTCTCACTTCCCCTAAGAAGCGGAATTCTGCAAATTGCTGCCTTTGCTCTTGAAAGGATGTCATCAGGTGGGTGTTTTGGTGTCATACACTGAAAACAGAGCAGAAACTGTGAAATATTCCCATTATATGCATGGTCCCTGCCCCAAAGCACCATGACTCAGCCTAAGGAGGTCTGCAGCTTATTTTTTTATACTGCCAGCAGATTGTGGAAGTACAGTATAAAAACCATCCTTATGGAGAGATCTTGGTATTTTAGGCTTAGTCTAAGTGTCTCAAGTAGCTGGGGTTTTTGCTTGGGCCTAATCCATACGGTCTTATGGCTTTCCTCCTCGTCTGAAGACGAATGTGCTAGAAACCATAAAGCAAAAACATGTCCTGCAGCCTAGCCTTGCCTTGCCTGTCCTTGCCTGTCCTAGCCTTGCCTTATGTCCTTCTCATCCTGTTCTCTGTCCCATCCTCTCTCACTAAGCCCTCGTCTGGCTGCATGTCTCTTCTTTCCTTTTCTCTCACTCTCCTCCTTCCTGCCTCTTTTCTTGCAATTCCTCCATCTCACTCCTGCAGCCCAACACTACTTTTTATTCTTCCTTCCCTTTCTCCTGCTCCCTTCGCTTTCTCCCTCTGTCCCATATCTTTCTTCCCGACTTGTCTCTTGGAGACTTTGGGCCAAACTGGCCCCAAGTCTGGGCATGGTTTGACAAGTTTTCAGAGGCCTGGCTGGTGGCAGCAGGGACACCAGGCAGTGACAGGCCCAGGGCTGACAGGCTCCCCATCCCCTAGGGGGCGCCTGGCTTTCACACCCAGCTGACATAGAACCTTTGTCACAATGCCCGCTACCGTGGCGAGGATGCGGTGGCTCTGCAGGTGACAGGGACACTGCAGGACTTGGTGTCAGCTCAGCAATTTCTCACTTCCCCATAGAAGCGGAATTCTGCAAATTGCTGCCATTGCTCTTGAAAGGATGTCATCAGGTGGGTGTTTTGGTGTCATACACTGAAAACAGAGCAGAAACTGTGAAATATTCCCATGATATGCATGGTCCCTGCCCCAAAGCACCATGACTCAGCCTAAGGAGATCTGCAGCTTATTTTTTTGTACTGCCAGCAGATTGTGGAAGTACAGTATAAAAACCATCCTTATGGAGAGATCTTGGTATTTTAGGCTTAGTCTAAGTGTCTCAAGTAGCTGGGGTTTTTGCTTGGGCCTAATCCATACGGTCTTATGACTTTCCTCCTCGTCTGTAGACGAATGTGCTAGAAACTATAAAGCAAAAACATGTCCTGCAGCCTAGCCTTGCCTTGCCTGTCCTTGCCTATCCCAGCCTTGCCTTATGTCCGTCTCATCCTGTTCTGTGTCCCATCCTCTCTCACTAAGCCCTCGTCTGGCTGCATGTCTCTTCTTTCCTTTTCTCTCACTCTCCTCCTTCCTGCCTCTTTTCTTGCAATTCCTCCATCTCACTCCTGCAGCCCAACACTACTTTTTATTCTTCCTTCCCTTTCTCCCTCTCCCTTCGCTTTCTCCCTCTGTCCCCTATCTTTCTTCCCGACTTGTCTCTTGCAGACTTTGGGCCAAACTGGCCCCAAGTCTGGGCATGGTTTGACAAGTTTTCAGAGGCCTGGCTGGTGGCAGCAGGGACACCAGGCAGTGACAGGCCCGGGGCTGACAGGCTCCCCATCCCCTAGGGGGCGCCTGGCTGCCACACCCAGCTGACATAGAACCTTTGTCACAATGCCCGCTACCGTGGCGAGGATGCGGTGGCTCTGCAGGTGACAGGGACACTGCAGGACTTGGTGTCAGCTCAGCAATTTCTCACTTCCCCTAAGAAGCGGAATTCTGCAAATTGCTGCCTTTGCTCTTGAAAGGATGTCATCAGGTGGGTGTTTTGGTGTCATACACTGAAAACAGAGCAGAAACTGTGAAATATTCCCATGATATGCATGGTCCCTGCCCCAAAGCACCATGACTCAGCCTAAGGAGATCTGCAGCTTATTTTTTTATACTGCCAGCAGATTGTGGAAGTACAGTATAAAAACCATCCTTATGGAGAGATCTTGGTATTTTAGGCTTAGTCTAAGTGTCTCAAGTAGCTGGGGTTTTTGCTTGGGCCTAATCCATACGGTCTTATGGCTGTCCTCCGCGTCTGAAGACGAATGTGCTAGAAACCATAAAGCAAAAACACGTCCTGCAGCCTTGCCTGTCCTTGCCTGTCCTTGCCTGTCCTAGACTTGCCTTATGTCCTTCTCATCCTGCTCTCTGTCCCATCCTCTCTCACTAAGCCCTCGTCTGGCTGCATGTCTCTTCTTTACTTTTCTCTCACTCTCCAGCTTCCTGCCTCTTTTCTTGCAATTCCTCCATCTCACTCCTGCAGCCCAACACTACTTTTTAGTCTTCCTTCCCTTTCTCCTGCTCCCTTCGCTTTCTCCCTCTGTCCCATATCTTTCTTCCTGACTTGTCTCTTGCAGACTTTGGGCCAAACTGGCCCCAAGTCTGGGCATGCTTTGACAAGTTTTCAGAGGCCTGGCTGGTGGCAGCAGGGACACCAGGCAGTGACAGGCCCGGGGCTGACAGGCTCCCCATCCCCTAGGGGGCGCCTGGCTGCCACACCCAGCTGACATAGAACCTTTGTCACAATGCCCGCTACCGTGGCGAGGATGCGGTGGCTCTGCAGGTGACAGGGACACTGCAGGACTTGGTGTCAGCTCAGCAATTTCTCACTTCCCCTAAGAAGCGGAATTCTGCAAATTGCTGCCATTGCTCTTGAAAGGATGTCATCAGGTGGGTGTTTTGGTGTCATACACTGAAAACAGAGCAGAAACTGTGAAATATTCCCATGATATGCTTGGTCCCTGCCCCAAAGCACCATGACTCAGCCTAAGGAGATCTGCAGCTTATTTTTTTGTACTGCCAGCAGATTGTGGAAGTACAGTATAAAAACCATCCTTATGGAGACATCTTGGTATTTTAGGCTTAGTCTAAGTGTCTCAAGTAGCTGGGGTTTTTGCTTGGGCCTAATCCATACGGTCTTATGGCTTTCCTCCTCGTCTGTAGACGAATGTGCTAGAAACTATAAAGCAAAAACATGTCCTGCAGCCTAGCCTTGCCTTGCCTGTCCTTGCCTGTCCCAGCCTTGCCTTATGTCCGTCTCATCCTGTTCTGTGTCCCATCCTCTCTCACTAAGCCCTCGTCTGGCTGCATGTCTCTTCTTTCCTTTTCTCTCACTCTCCTCCTTCCTGCCTCTTTTCTTGCAATTCCTCCATCTCACTCCTGCAGCCCAACACTACTTTTTATTCTTCCTTCCCTTTCTCCTGCTCCCTTCGCTTTCTCCCTCTGTCCCCTATCTTTCTTCCCGACTTGTCTCTTGCAGACTTTGGGCCAAACTGGCCCCAAGTCTGGGCATGCTTTGACAAGTTTTCAGAGGCCTGGCTGGTGGCAGCAGGGACACCAGGCAGTGACAGGCCCGGGGCTGACAGGCTCCCCATCCCCTAGGGGGTGCCTGGCTGCCACACCCAGCTGACATAGAACCTTTGTCACAATGCCCGCTACCGTGGCGAGGATGCGGTGGCTCTGCACGTGACAGGGACACTGCAGGACTTGCTGTCAGCTCAGCAATTTCTCACTTCCCCTAAGAAGCGGAATTCTGCAAATTGCTGCCTTTGCTCTTGAAAGGATGTCATCAGGTGGGTGTTTTGGTGTCATACACTGAAAACAGAGCAGAAACTGTGAAATATTCCCATGATATGCATGGTCCCTGCCCCAAAGCACCATGACTCAGCCTAAGGAGGTCTGCAGCTTATTTTTTTATACTGCCAGCAGATTGTGGAAGTACAGTATAAAAACCATCCTTATGGAGAGATCTTGGTATTTTAGGCTTAGTCTAAGTGTCTCAAGTAGCTGGGGTTTTTGCTTGGGCCTAATCCATACGGTCTTATGGCTTTCCTCCTCGTCTGAAGACGAATGTGCTAGAAACCATAAAGCAAAAACATGTCCTGCAGCCTAGCCTTGCCTTGCCTGTACTTGCCTGTCCTAGCCTTGCCTTATGTCCTTCTCATCCTGCTCTCTGTCCCATCCTCTCTCACTAAGCCCTCGTCTGGCTGCATGTCTCTTCTTTCCTTTTCTCTCACTCTCCTGCTTCCTGCCTCTTTTCTTGCAATTCCTCCATCTCACTCCTGCAGCCCAACACTACTTTTTATTCTTCCTTCCCTTTCTCCTGCTCCCTTCGCTTTCTCCCTCTGTCCCATATATTTCTTCCCGACTTGTCTCTTGGAGACTTTGGGCCAAACTGGCCCCAAGTCTGGGCATGGTTTGACAAGTTTTCAGAGGCCTGGCTGGTGGCAGCAGGGACACCAGGCAGTGACAGGCCCAGGGCTGACAGGCTCCCCATCCCCTAGGGGGCGCCTGGCTTTCACACCCAGCTGACATAGAACCTTTGTCACAATGCCCGCTACCGTGGAGAGGATGCGGTGGCTCTGCACGTGACAGGGACACTGCAGGACTTGCTGTCAGCTCAGCAATTTCTCACTTCCCCTAAGAAGCGGAATTCTGCAAATTGCTGCCATTGCTCTTGAAAGGATGTCATCAGGTGGGTGTTTTGGTGTCATACACTGAAAACAGAGCAGAAACTGTGAAATATTCCCATGATATGCATGGTCCCTGCCCCAAAGCACCATGACTCAGCCTAAGGAGATCTGCAGCTTATTTTTTTGTACTGCCAGCAGATTGTGGAAGTACAGTATAAAAACCATCCTTATGGAGAGATCTTGGTATTTTAGGCTTAGTCTAAGTGTCTCAAGTAGCTGGGGTTTTTGCTTGGGCCTAATCCATACGGTCTTATGACTTTCCTCCTCGTCTGTAGACGAATGTGCTAGAAACTATAAAGCAAAAACATGTCCTGCAGCCTAGCCTTGCCTTGCCTGTCCTTGCCTATCCCAGCCTTGCCTTATGTCCGTCTCATCCTGTTCTGTGTCCCATCCTCTCTCACTAAGCCCTCGTCTGGCTGCATGTCTCTTCTTTCCTTTTCTCTCACTCTCCTGCTTCCTGCCTCTTTTCTTGCAATTCCTCCATCTCACTCCTGCAGCCCAACACTACTTTTTATTCTTCCTTCCCTTTCTCCCTCTCCCTTCGCTTTCTCCCTCTGTCCCCTATCTTTCTTCCCGACTTGTCTCTTGCAGACTTTGGGCCAAACTGGCCCCAAGTCTGGGCATGGTTTGACAAGTTTTCAGAGGCCTGGCTGGTGGCAGCAGGGACACCAGGCAGTGACAGGCCCGGGGCTGACAGGCTCCCCATCCCCTAGGGGGCGCCTGGCTGCCACACCCAGCTGACATAGAACCTTTGTCACAATGCCCGCTACCGTGGCGAGGATGCGGTGGCTCTGCAGGTGACAGGGACACTGCAGGACTTGGTGTCAGCTCAGCAATTTCTCACTTCCCCTAAGAAGCGGAATTCTGCAAATTGCTGCCTTTGCTCTTGAAAGGATGTCATCAGGTGGGTGTTTTGGTGTCATACACTGAAAACAGAGCAGAAACTGTGAAATATTCCCATGATATGCATGGTCCCTGCCCCAAAGCACCATGACTCAGCCTAAGGAGATCTGCAGCTTATTTTTTTATACTGCCAGCAGATTGTGGAAGTACAGTATAAAAACCATCCTTATGGAGAGATCTTGGTATTTTAGGCTTAGTCTAAGTGTCTCAAGTAGCTGGGGTTTTTGCTTGGGCCTAATCCATACGGTCTTATGGCTTTCCTCCGCGTCTGAAGACGAATGTGCTAGAAACCATAAAGCAAAAACACGTCCTGCAGCCTTGCCTGTCCTTGCCTGTCCTTGCCTGTCCTAGACTTGCCTTATGTCCTTCTCATCCTGCTCTCTGTCCCATCCTCTCTCACTAAGCCCTCGTCTGGCTGCATGTCTCTTCTTTACTTTTCTCTCACTCTCCAGCTTCCTGCCTCTTTTCTTGCAATTCCTCCATCTCACTCCTGCAGCCCAACACTACTTTTTAGTCTTCCTTCCCTTTCTCCTGCTCCCTTCGCTTTCTCCCTCTGTCCCATATCTTTCTTCCCGACTTGTCTCTTGCAGACTTTGGGCCAAACTGGCCCCAAGTCTGGGCATGCTTTGACAAGTTTTCAGAGGCCTGGCTGGTGGCAGCAGGGACACCAGGCAGTGACAGGCCCGGGGCTGACAGGCTCCCCATCCCCTAGGGGGCGCCTGGCTGCCACACCCAGCTGACATAGAACCTTGGTCACAATGCCCGCTACCGTGGCGAGGATGCGGTGGCTCTGCAGGTGACAGGGACACTGCAGGACTTGGTGTCAGCTCAGCAATTTCTCACTTCCCCTAAGAAGCGGAATTCTGCAAATTGCTGCCTTTGCTCTTGAAAGGATGTCATCAGGTGGGTGTTTTGGTGTCATACACTGAAAACAGAGCAGAAACTGTGAAATATTCCCATGATATGCATGGTCCCTGCCCCAAAGCACCATGACTCAGCCTAAGGAGATCTGCAGCTTATTTTTTTGTATTGCCAGCAGATTGTGGAAGTACAGTATAAAAACCATCCTTATGGAGAGATCTTGGTATTTTAGGCTTAGTCTAAGTGTCTCAAGTAGCTGGGGTTTTTGCTTGGGCCTAATCCATACGGTCTTATGGCTTTCCTCCTCGTCTGAAGACGAATGTGCTAGAAACCATAAAGCAAAAACATGTCCTGCAGCCTAGCCTTGCCTTGCCTGTCCTTGCCTGTCCTAGCCTTGCCTTATGTCCTTCTCATCCTGTTCTCTGTCCCATCCTCTCTCACTAAGCCCTCGTCTGGCTGCATGTCTCTTCTTTCCTTTTCTCTCACTCTCCTGCTTCCTGCCTCTTTTCTTGCAATTCCTCTATCTCACTCCTGCAGCCCAACACTACTTTTTAGTCTTCCTTCCCTTTCTCCTGCTCCCTTCGCTTTCTCCCTCTGTCCCATATCTTTCTTCCTGACTTGTCTCTTGCAGACTTTGGGCCAAACTGGCCCCAAGTCTGGGCATGCTTTGACAAGTTTTCAGAGGCCTGGCTGGTGGCAGCAGGGACACCAGGCAGTGACAGGCCCGGGGCTGACAGGCTCCCCATCCCCTAGGGGGCGCCTGGCTGCCACACCCAGCTGACATAGAACCTTTGTCACAATGCCCGCTACCGTGGCGAGGATGCGGTGGCTCTGCAGGTGACAGGGACACTGCAGGACTTGGTGTCAGCTCAGCAATTTCTCACTTCCCCTAAGAAGCGGAATTCTGCAAATTGCTGCCTTTGCTCTTGAAAGGATGTCATCAGGTGGGTGTTTTGGTGTCATACACTGAAAACAGAGCAGAAACTGTGAAATATTCCCATGATATGCTTGGTCCCTGCCCCAAAGCACCATGACTCAGCCTAAGGAGATCTGCAGCTTATTTTTTTGTACTGCCAGCAGATTGTGGAAGTACAGTATAAAAACCATCCTTATGGAGACATCTTGGTATTTTAGGCTTAGTCTAAGTGTCTCAAGTAGCTGGGGTTTTTGCTTGGGCCTAATCCATACGGTCTTATGGCTTTCCTCCTCGTCTGTAGACGAATGTGCTAGAAACTATAAAGCAAAAACATGTCCTGCAGCCTAGCCTTGCCTTGCCTGTCCTTGCCTGTCCCAGCCTTGCCTTATGTCCGTCTCATCCTGTTCTGTGTCCCATCCTCTCTCACTAAGCCCTCGTCTGGCTGCATGTCTCTTCTTTCCTTTTCTCTCACTCTCCTCCTTCCTGCCTCTTTTCTTGCAATTCCTCCATCTCACTCCTGCAGCCCAACACTACTTTTTATTCTTCCTTCCCTTTCTCCTGCTCCCTTCGCTTTCTCCCTCTGTCCCCTATCTTTCTTCCCGACTTGTCTCTTGCAGACTTTGGGCCAAACTGGCCCCAAGTCTGGGCATGCTTTGACAAGTTTTCAGAGGCCTGGCTGGTGGCAGCAGGGACACCAGGCAGTGACAGGCCCGGGGCTGACAGGCTCCCCATCCCCTAGGGGGCGCCTGGCTGCCACACCCAGCTGACATAGAACCTTTGTCACAATGCCCGCTACCGTGGCGAGGATGCGGTGGCTCTGCACGTGACAGGGACACTGCAGGACTTGCTGTCAGCTCAGCAATTTCTCACTTCCCCTAAGAAGCGGAATTCTGCAAATTGCTGCCTTTGCTCTTGAAAGGATGTCATCAGGTGGGTGTTTTGGTGTCATACACTGAAAACAGAGCAGAAACTGTGAAATATTCCCATGATATGCATGGTCCCTGCCCCAAAGCACCATGACTCAGCCTAAGGAGGTCTGCAGCTTATTTTTTTATACTGCCAGCAGATTGTGGAAGTACAGTATAAAAACCATCCTTATGGAGAGATCTTGGTATTTTAGGCTTAGTCTAAGTGTCTCAAGTAGCTGGGGTTTTTGCTTGGGCCTAATCCATACGGTCTTATGGCTTTCCTCCTCGTCTGAAGACGAATGTGCTAGAAACCATAAAGCAAAAACATGTCCTGCAGCCTAGCCTTGCCTTGCCTGTACTTGCCTGTCCTAGCCTTGCCTTATGTCCTTCTCATCCTGTTCTCTGTCCCATCCTCTCTCACTAAGCCCTCGTCTGGCTGCATGTCTCTTCTTTCCTTTTCTCTCACTCTCCTGCTTCCTGCCTCTTTTCTTGCAATTCCTCCATCTCACTCCTGCAGCCCAACACTACTTTTTAGTCTTCCTTCCCTTTCTCCTGCTCCCTTCGCTTTCTCCCTCTGTCCCATATATTTCTTCCCGACTTGTCTCTTGGAGACTTTGGGCCAAACTGGCCCCAAGTCTGGGCATGGTTTGACAAGTTTTCAGAGGCCTGGCTGGTGGCAGCAGGGACACCAGGCAGTGACAGGCCCAGGGCTGACAGGCTCCCCATCCCCTAGGGGGCGCCTGGCTTTCACACCCAGCTGACATAGAACCTTTGTCACAATGCCCGCTACCGTGGCGAGGATGCGGTGGCTCTGCAGGTGACAGGGACACTGCAGGACTTGGTGTCAGCTCAGCAATTTCTCACTTCCCCTAAGAAGCGGAATTCTGCAAATTGCTGCCATTGCTCTTGAAAGGATGTCATCAGGTGGGTGTTTTGGTGTCATACACTGAAAACAGAGCAGAAACTGTGAAATATTCCCATGATATGCATGGTCCCTGCCCCAAAGCACCATGACTCAGCCTAAGGAGATCTGCAGCTTATTTTTTTGTACTGCCAGCAGATTGTGGAAGTACAGTATAAAAACCATCCTTATGGAGAGATCTTGGTATTTTAGGCTTAGTCTAAGTGTCTCAAGTAGCTGGGGTTTTTGCTTGGGCCTAATCCATACGGTCTTATGACTTTCCTCCTCGTCTGTAGACGAATGTGCTAGAAACTATAAAGCAAAAACATGTCCTGCAGCCTAGCCTTGCCTTGCCTGTCCTTGCCTATCCCAGCCTTGCCTTATGTCCGTCTCATCCTGTTCTGTGTCCCATCCTCTCTCACTAAGCCCTCGTCTGGCTGCATGTCTCTTCTTTCCTTTTCTCTCACTCTCCTCCTTCCTGCCTCTTTTCTTGCAATTCCTCCATCTCACTCCTGCAGCCCAACACTACTTTTTATTCTTCCTTCCCTTTCTCCCTCTCCCTTCGCTTTCTCCCTCTGTCCCCTATCTTTCTTCCCGACTTGTCTCTTGCAGACTTTGGGCCAAACTGGCCCCAAGTCTGGGCATGGTTTGACAAGTTTTCAGAGGCCTGGCTGGTGGCAGCAGGGACACCAGGCAGTGACAGGCCCGGGGCTGACAGGCTCCCCATCCCCTAGGGGGCGCCTGGCTGCCACACCCAGCTGACATAGAACCTTTGTCACAATGCCCGCTACCGTGGCGAGGATGCGGTGGCTCTGCAGGTGACAGGGACACTGCAGGACTTGCTGTCAGCTCAGCAATTTCTCACTTCCCCTAAGAAGCGGAATTCTGCAAATTGCTGCCTTTGCTCTTGAAAGGATGTCATCAGGTGGGTGTTTTGGTGTCATACACTGAAAACAGAGCAGAAACTGTGAAATATTCCCATGATATGCATGGTCCCTGCCCCAAAGCACCATGACTCAGCCTAAGGAGATCTGCAGCTTATTTTTTTATACTGCCAGCAGATTGTGGAAGTACAGTATAAAAACCATCCTTATGGAGAGATCTTGGTATTTTAGGCTTAGTCTAAGTGTCTCAAGTAGCTGGGGTTTTTGCTTGGGCCTAATCCATACGGTCTTATGGCTTTCCTCCGCGTCTGAAGACGAATGTGCTAGAAACCATAAAGCAAAAACATGTCCTGCAGCCTTGCCTGTCCTTGCCTGTCCTTGCCTGTCCTAGACTTGCCTTATGTCCTTCTCATCCTGCTCTCTGTCCCATCCTCTCTCACTAAGCCCTCGTCTGGCTGCATGTCTCTTCTTTACTTTTCTCTCACTCTCCAGCTTCCTGCCTCTTTTCTTGCAATTCCTCCATCTCACTCCTGCAGCCCAACACTACTTTTTAGTCTTCCTTCCCTTTCTCCTGCTCCCTTCGCTTTCTCCCTCTGTCCCATATCTTTCTTCCCGACTTGTCTCTTGGAGACTTTGGGCCAAACTGGCCCCAAGTCTGGGCATGCTTTGACAAGTTTTCAGAGGCCTGGCTGGTGGCAGCAGGGACACCAGGCAGTGACAGGCCCGGGGCTGACAGGCTCCCCATCCCCTAGGGGGCGCCTGGCTGCCACACCCAGCTGACATAGAACCTTTGTCACAATGCCCGCTACCGTGGCGAGGATGCGGTGGCTCTGCAGGTGACAGGGACACTGCAGGACTTGGTGTCAGCTCAGCAATTTCTCACTTCCCCTAAGAAGCGGAATTCTGCAAATTGCTGCCTTTGCTCTTGAAAGGATGTCATCAGGTGGGTGTTTTGGTGTCATACACTGAAAACAGAGCAGAAACTGTGAAATATTCCCATGATATGCTTGGTCCCTGCCCCAAAGCACCATGACTCAGCCTAAGGAGATCTGCAGCTTATTTTTTTGTACTGCCAGCAGATTGTGGAAGTACAGTATAAAAACCATCCTTATGGAGACATCTTGGTATTTTAGGCTTAGTCTAAGTGTCTCAAGTAGCTGGGGTTTTTGCTTGGGCCTAATCCATACGGTCTTATGGCTTTCCTCCTCGTCTGTAGACGAATGTGCTAGAAACTATAAAGCAAAAACATGTCCTGCAGCCTAGCCTTGCCTTGCCTGTCCTTGCCTGTCCCAGCCTTGCCTTATGTCCGTCTCATCCTGTTCTGTGTCCCATCCTCTCTCACTAAGCCCTCGTCTGGCTGCATGTCTCTTCTTTCCTTTTCTCTCACTCTCCTCCTTCCTGCCTCTTTTCTTGCAATTCCTCCATCTCACTCCTGCAGCCCAACACTACTTTTTATTCTTCCTTCCCTTTCTCCTGCTCCCTTCGCTTTCTCCCTCTGTCCCCTATCTTTCTTCCCGACTTGTCTCTTGCAGACTTTGGGCCAAACTGGCCCCAAGTCTGGGCATGCTTTGACAAGTTTTCAGAGGCCTGGCTGGTGGCAGCAGGGACACCAGGCAGTGACAGGCCCGGGGCTGACAGGCTCCCCATCCCCTAGGGGGCGCCTGGCTGCCACACCCAGCTGACATAGAACCTTTGTCACAATGCCCGCTACCGTGGCGAGGATGCGGTGGCTCTGCACGTGACAGGGACACTGCAGGACTTGCTGTCAGCTCAGCAATTTCTCACTTCCCCTAAGAAGCGGAATTCTGCAAATTGCTGCCTTTGCTCTTGAAAGGATGTCATCAGGTGGGTGTTTTGGTGTCATACACTGAAAACAGAGCAGAAACTGTGAAATATTCCCATGATATGCATGGTCCCTGCCCCAAAGCACCATGACTCAGCCTAAGGAGGTCTGCAGCTTATTTTTTTATACTGCCAGCAGATTGTGGAAGTACAGTATAAAAACCATCCTTATGGAGAGATCTTGGTATTTTAGGCTTAGTCTAAGTGTCTCAAGTAGCTGGGGTTTTTGCTTGGGCCTAATCCATACGGTCTTATGGCTTTCCTCCTCGTCTGAAGACGAATGTGCTAGAAACCATAAAGCAAAAACATGTCCTGCAGCCTAGCCTTGCCTTGCCTGTACTTGCCTGTCCTAGCCTTGCCTTATGTCCTTCTCATCCTGTTCTCTGTCCCATCCTCTCTCACTAAGCCCTCGTCTGGCTGCATGTCTCTTCTTTCCTTTTCTCTCACTCTCCTGCTTCCTGCCTCTTTTCTTGCAATTCCTCCATCTCACTCCTGCAGCCCAACACTACTTTTTAGTCTTCCTTCCCTTTCTCCTGCTCCCTTCGCTTTCTCCCTCTGTCCCATATATTTCTTCCCGACTTGTCTCTTGGAGACTTTGGGCCAAACTGGCCCCAAGTCTGGGCATGGTTTGACAAGTTTTCAGAGGCCTGGCTGGTGGCAGCAGGGACACCAGGCAGTGACAGGCCCAGGGCTGACAGGCTCCCCATCCCCTAGGGGGCGCCTGGCTTTCACACCCAGCTGACATAGAACCTTTGTCACAATGCCCGCTACCGTGGCGAGGATGCGGTGGCTCTGCAGGTGACAGGGACACTGCAGGACTTGGTGTCAGCTCAGCAATTTCTCACTTCCCCTAAGAAGCGGAATTCTGCAAATTGCTGCCATTGCTCTTGAAAGGATGTCATCAGGTGGGTGTTTTGGTGTCATACACTGAAAACAGAGCAGAAACTGTGAAATATTCCCATGATATGCATGGTCCCTGCCCCAAAGCACCATGACTCAGCCTAAGGAGATCTGCAGCTTATTTTTTTGTACTGCCAGCAGATTGTGGAAGTACAGTATAAAAACCATCCTTATGGAGAGATCTTGGTATTTTAGGCTTAGTCTAAGTGTCTCAAGTAGCTGGGGTTTTTGCTTGGGCCTAATCCATACGGTCTTATGACTTTCCTCCTCGTCTGTAGACGAATGTGCTAGAAACTATAAAGCAAAAACATGTCCTGCAGCCTAGCCTTGCCTTGCCTGTCCTTGCCTATCCCAGCCTTGCCTTATGTCCGTCTCATCCTGTTCTGTGTCCCATCCTCTCTCACTAAGCCCTCGTCTGGCTGCATGTCTCTTCTTTCCTTTTCTCTCACTCTCCTCCTTCCTGCCTCTTTTCTTGCAATTCCTCCATCTCACTCCTGCAGCCCAACACTACTTTTTATTCTTCCTTCCCTTTCTCCCTCTCCCTTCGCTTTCTCCCTCTGTCCCCTATCTTTCTTCCCGACTTGTCTCTTGCAGACTTTGGGCCAAACTGGCCCCAAGTCTGGGCATGGTTTGACAAGTTTTCAGAGGCCTGGCTGGTGGCAGCAGGGACACCAGGCAGTGACAGGCCCGGGGCTGACAGGCTCCCCATCCCCTAGGGGGCGCCTGGCTGCCACACCCAGCTGACATAGAACCTTTGTCACAATGCCCGCTACCGTGGCGAGGATGCGGTGGCTCTGCAGGTGACAGGGACACTGCAGGACTTGCTGTCAGCTCAGCAATTTCTCACTTCCCCTAAGAAGCGGAATTCTGCAAATTGCTGCCTTTGCTCTTGAAAGGATGTCATCAGGTGGGTGTTTTGGTGTCATACACTGAAAACAGAGCAGAAACTGTGAAATATTCCCATGATATGCATGGTCCCTGCCCCAAAGCACCATGACTCAGCCTAAGGAGATCTGCAGCTTATTTTTTTATACTGCCAGCAGATTGTGGAAGTACAGTATAAAAACCATCCTTATGGAGAGATCTTGGTATTTTAGGCTTAGTCTAAGTGTCTCAAGTAGCTGGGGTTTTTGCTTGGGCCTAATCCATACGGTCTTATGGCTTTCCTCCGCGTCTGAAGACGAATGTGCTAGAAACCATAAAGCAAAAACATGTCCTGCAGCCTTGCCTGTCCTTGCCTGTCCTTGCCTGTCCTAGACTTGCCTTATGTCCTTCTCATCCTGCTCTCTGTCCCATCCTCTCTCACTAAGCCCTCGTCTGGCTGCATGTCTCTTCTTTACTTTTCTCTCACTCTCCAGCTTCCTGCCTCTTTTCTTGCAATTCCTCCATCTCACTCCTGCAGCCCAACACTACTTTTTAGTCTTCCTTCCCTTTCTCCTGCTCCCTTCGCTTTCTCCCTCTGTCCCATATCTTTCTTCCCGACTTGTCTCTTGGAGACTTTGGGCCAAACTGGCCCCAAGTCTGGGCATGCTTTGACAAGTTTTCAGAGGCCTGGCTGGTGGCAGCAGGGACACCAGGCAGTGACAGGCCCGGGGCTGACAGGCTCCCCATCCCCTAGGGGGCGCCTGGCTGCCACACCCAGCTGACATAGAACCTTTGTCACAATGCCCGCTACCGTGGCGAGGATGCGGTGGCTCTGCAGGTGACAGGGACACTGCAGGACTTGGTGTCAGCTCAGCAATTTCTCACTTCCCCTAAGAAGCGGAATTCTGCAAATTGCTGCCATTGCTCTTGAAAGGATGTCATCAGGTGGGTGTTTTGGTGTCATACACTGAAAACAGAGCAGAAACTGTGAAATATTCCCATGATATGCATGGTCCCTGCCCCAAAGCACCATGACTCAGCCTAAGGAGATCTGCAGCTTATTTTTTTGTACTGCCAGCAGATTGTGGAAGTACAGTATAAAAACCATCCTTATGGAGAGATCTTGGTATTTTAGGCTTAGTCTAAGTGTCTCAAGTAGCTGGGGTTTTTGCTTGGGCCTAATCCATACGGTCTTATGGCTTTCCTCCTCGTCTGTAGACGAATGTGCTAGAAACCATAAAGCAAAAACATGTCCTGCAGCCTAGCCTTGCCTTGCCTGTCCTTGCCTGTCCTAGCCTTGCCTTATGTCCTTCTCATCCTGCTCTCTGTCCCATCCTCTCTCACTAAGCCCTCGTCTGGCTGCATGTCTCTTCTTTCCTTTTCTCTCACTCTCCTCCTTCCTGCCTCTTTTCTTGCAATTCCTCCATCTCACTCCTGCAGCCCAACACTACATTTTAGTCTTCCTTCCCTTTCTCCTGCTCCCTTCGCTTTCTTCCTCTGTTCCATACCTTTCTTCCCGACTTGTCTCTTGGAGACTTTGGGCCAAACTGGCCCCAAGTCTGGGCATGCTTTGACAAGTTTTCAGAGGCCTGGCTGGTGGCAGCAGGGACACCAGGCAGTGACAGGCCCGGGGCTGACAGGCTCCCCATCCCCTAGGGGGCGCCTGGCTGCCACACCCAGCTGACATAGAACCTTGGTCACAATGCCCGCTACCGTGGCGAGGATGCGGTGGCTCTGCAGGTGACAGGGACACTGCAGGACTTGGTGTCAGCTCAGCAATTTCTCACTTCCCCATAGAAGCGGAATTCTGCAAATTGCTGCCATTGCTCTTGAAAGGATGTCATCAGGTGGGTGTTTTGGTGTCATACACTGAAAACAGAGCAGAAACTGTGAAATATTCCCATGATATGCATGGTCCCTGCCCCAAAGCACCATGACTCAGCCTAAGGAGATCTGCAGCTTATTTTTTTGTACTGCCAGCAGATTGTGGAAGTACAGTATAAAAACCATCCTTATGGAGAGATCTTGGTATTTTAGGCTTAGTCTAAGTGTCTCAAGTAGCTGGGGTTTTTGCTTGGGCCTAATCCATACGGTCTTATGGCTTTCCTCCTCGTCTGAAGACGAATGTGCTAGAAACCATAAAGCAAAAACATGTCCTGCAGCCTAGCCTTGCCTTGCCTGTCCTTGCCTGTCCTAGCCTTGCCTTATGTCCTTCTCATCCTGTTCTCTGTCCCATCCTCTCTCACTAAGCCCTCGTCTGGCTGCATGTCTCTTCTTTCCTTTTCTCTCACTCTCCTCCTTCCTGCCTCTTTTCTTGCAATTCCTCCATCTCACTCCTGCAGCCCAACACTACTTTTTAGTCTTCCTTCCCTTTCTCCTGCTCCCTTTGCTTTCTCCCTCTGTCCCCTATCTTTCTTCCCGACTTGTCTCTTGCAGACTTTGGGCCAAACTGGCCCCAAGTCTGGGCATGGTTTGACAAGTTTTCAGAGGCCTGGCTGGTGGCAGCAGGGACACCAGGCAGTGACAGGCCCGGGGCTGACAGGCTCCCCATCCCCTAGGGGGCGCCTGGCTGCCACACCCAGCTGACATAGAACCTTTGTCACAATGCCCGCTACCGTGGCGAGGATGCGGTGGCTCTGCACGTGACAGGGACACTGCAGGACTTGCTGTCAGCTCAGCAATTTCTCACTTCCCCTAAGAAGCGGAATTCTGCAAATTGCTGCCTTTGCTCTTGAAAGGATGTCATCAGGTGGGTGTTTTGGTGTCATACACTGAAAACAGAGCAGAAACTGTGAAATATTCCCATGATATGCATGGTCCCTGCCCCAAAGCACCATGACTCAGCCTAAGGAGATCTGCAGCTTATTTTTTTATACTGCCAGCAGATTGTGGAAGTACAGTATAAAAACCATCCTTATGGAGAGATCTTGGTATTTTAGGCTTAGTCTAAGTGTCTCAAGTAGCTGGGGTTTTTGCTTGGGCCTAATCCATACGGTCTTATGGCTTTCCTCCGCGTCTGAAGACGAATGTGCTAGAAACCATAAAGCAAAAACACGTCCTGCAGCCTTGCCTGTCCTTGCCTGTCCTTGCCTGTCCTAGACTTGCCTTATGTCCTTCTCATCCTGCTCTCTGTCCCATCCTCTCTCACTAAGCCCTCGTCTGGCTGCATGTCTCTTCTTTACTTTTCTCTCACTCTCCAGCTTCCTGCCTCTTTTCTTGCAATTCCTCCATCTCACTCCTGCAGCCCAACACTACTTTTTAGTCTTCCTTCCCTTTCTCCTGCTCCCTTCGCTTTCTCCCTCTGTTCCATATCTTTCTTCCCGACTTGTCTCTTGGAGACTTTGGGCCAAACTGGCCCCAAGTCTGGGCATGCTTTGACAAGTTTTCAGAGGCCTGGCTGGTGGCAGCAGGGACACCAGGCAGTGACAGGCCCGGGGCTGACAGGCTCCCCATCCCCTAGGGGGCGCCTGGCTGCCACACCCAGCTGACATAGAACCTTTGTCACAATGCCCGCTACCGTGGCGAGGATGCGGTGGCTCTGCAGGTGACAGGGACACTGCAGGACTTGGTGTCAGCTCAGCAATTTCTCACTTCCCCTAAGAAGCGGAATTCTGCAAATTGCTGCCATTGCTCTTGAAAGGATGTCATCAGGTGGGTGTTTTGGTGTCATACACTGAAAACAGAGCAGAAACTGTGAAATATTCCCATGATATGCATGGTCCCTGCCCCAAAGCACCATGACTCAGCCTAAGGAGATCTGCAGCTTATTTTTTTGTACTGCCAGCAGATTGTGGAAGTACAGTATAAAAACCATCCTTATGGAGAGATCTTGGTATTTTAGGCTTAGTCTAAGTGTCTCAAGTAGCTGGGGTTTTTGCTTGGGCCTAATCCATACGGTCTTATGGCTTTCCTCCTCGTCTGAAGACGAATGTGCTAGAAACCATAAAGCAAAAACATGTCCTGCAGCCTAGCCTTGCCTTGCCTGTCCTTGCCTGTCCTAGCCTTGCCTTATGTCCTTCTCATCCTGTTCTCTGTCCCATCCTCTCTCACTAAGCCCTCGTCTGGCTGCATGTCTCTTCTTTCCTTTTCTCTCACTCTCCTGCTTCCTGCCTCTTTTCTTGCAATTCCTCCATCTCACTCCTGCAGCCCAACACTACTTTTTAGTCTTCCTTCCCTTTCTCCTGCTCCCTTCGTTTTCTCCCTCTGTCCCATATCTTTCTTCCCGACTTGTCTCTTGCAGACTTTGGGCCAAACTGGCCCCAAGTCTGGGCATGCTTTGACAAGTTTTCAGAGGCCTGGCTGGTGGCAGCAGGGACACCAGGCAGTGACAGGCCCGGGGCTGACAGGCTCCCCATCCCCTAGGGGGCGCCTGGCTGCCACACCCAGCTGACATTGAACCTTTGTCACAATGCCCGCTACCGTGGCGAGGATGCGGTGGCTCTGCAGGTGACAGGGACACTGCAGGACTTGCTGTCAGCTCAGCAATTTCTCACTTCCCCATAGAAGCGGAATTCTGCAAATTGCTGCCATTGCTCTTGAAAGGATTGCCGCGACTGAGAGACGGGGACGCAACTTGATGCAAGCAAGGTGTCCGCTTTATTGTATGGCAAACATACATTTATATAGTCTAAGGCACACATGTTTCATGCTGATTGGCTAATCACTTTAACAGACATTAAGCTAGCTAAGGCGGGAATCTTAGTCAGGCAGTGTTCGCATGGTAACAAGATCGTTATCTCGTAGTCACAAGCTGTCCCCCGCTCCAGGGCTCCAGGGCGCAGGCACCCCCACCGACCACAAGCTCCCCGCCTCCAAGTCGCCTCACAACTACCGCAACACTTAACTTTATTCACACAACAAACTAGCCTATTAACTCCAAATACAGAAAACTAACTCATCAACTCTAAATTCAGACAACCCACATCTCCCCCTTTTTGTTTTAATTAACTGACCCTCCCAAGGTCGGCAAACGACCAACTCGAGGACATCTTACTAACAGCTCCGTACTGGGGGTTTTCGTAATTTCTTTCTGATCTTGGTCCGCTCCTTGCTGCACGAGGAAAATCTTGTTCATTGAAGCAGTTATTGATTTTGGAAGCATTGTAACACACATGGGATTACTATTAATAATGCTCATTTGAATGTCTTTGGCGCATTCAATCTTAGAATATAAAATGTCCACAGACCTTTGTGCTACAATTTTCCCCCAATCGTCAGAATAATAATCATACCGGGGAGAATATTCTGTCTCTCTACCTGTTATCAATAACACCTGAACTGTATTCCACTCAATTGTTAGGCAGTTATCACACCAGCGTCCTACTGTATGGCGATTTAGCCACTGTGATTTTCCACAATTAGCACAAATTCTACAAATCCACGGATTACATTTTTCACATTGGGGACACTTAAGCTCCCATTTGTTAACCTCTGGAACAGAGTTCATTCAATTATTGATCGGTAGTGTCTTCTATGTCAGTCGCAGGATCAGGACCAGGAATGTCTTCAGGAGGCTGCTGCAGTGTCTCTCGAAAAGGTCTCACATTTTTAGCTGGGATCCAGCGGGGACCTCTTTCTGTGGAAACACAAGCATAGCCTCTTCCCCATGTGACAAGGGGATAGGGTCCCATTATCTTACCTGTTTCGGGGTCCCGGATCAATACTGGCGGCTTAATCTTAGGTTCAAAAAGGGTGTTTGTGCTAAAATGACGAACTACTGGAGGATTGCTGTCTAACAGGGAACAATTCAAAAAGTTAAAAACATACAAGGCTTTCTGTATTCGCTCCTCTGGTGTAGCAGCCCCTATTCCCCCTTTTTGTTTTAATAACAGGCGTTTTAAGGTTTGGTGAGATCGTTCTATCAAAGCTTGTCCCGTAGGAGAATGAGGGATACCTGTAATGTGTGATATACCCCAAGAGGCAAAAAAGGTAGTTAAGGTTTTAGATACATATGCGGGGCCATTGTCAGTTTTAATTTGAGAGGGTACCCCTAAAGTAGCAAAAGCGCGCATTAGATGTTTTTGCACATCACGTGCTTTTTCTCCTATATGACAGGAAGCAAATAACATTCCTGAAAATGTATCAATAGAGCAATGAACAAACTTTAAACGACCAAATTCAGCAAAATGAGTGACATCTGTTTGCCAGAGTTGAAGGCTCTGTAGCCCTCTGGGGTTGACTCCTTCTGCTATAGAAGGGAAAGAGTGCCTTTGACAATCAGGACACACCGCAATGATATTATGGGCTTGTTGTATAGTGAGGTCAAATTGACGCTTAAGGCCTGCAGCGTTTTGATGAAAAAAGGAGTGGCTGAGTCTAGCTTGCGCTAATCGATCTGGTAACACCTGCACCGGTAGCGTAAGCAAATCCGCTTGTCGGTTCCCTTCTGCAATAAAACCAGGTAGAGAAGTGTGAGATCGAACATGCATAATAAAATAAGGGTGAAGACGGGAATTTAACAGAAAGATGAGTTCTTGTAACAAATTAAACAGTGCCGTATGAGAAACATCTCGTAGCACAGAAGCTTCTGCTCGGCTAACAATTCCTGCAACATAAGCAGAATCAGTGATTATATTGAGAGGAACAGACCATTTTCGAAACACTCGAACAACTGCAGACAATTCTACTATTTGAGGAGAACCCTGTACAGTCTCTACATCTGAGTTCCACTGTTCTTGATGATCATCCCACCAAAGGATAACAGACTTGTGAGATTTGCCAGACCCATCTGTGAATACAGTGAGGGCTTGTAAAGGCTGGTCACTCCGCTTTGGAATAGGTAAAAGGTGGAAATCGATGCTTAACAATTTGTGAGAAGGCGGATGAGAAGTGAGTTGGCCTGCATAGCCAGTTAGAGCTATGCCTAGTGCATCTGATTGTTGTTGTAACCATTGCAAGTAAACACTTGTTACCGGCATACATATGAGGGCGAAGTCCGTGCCTGCCAGGGTAAGTAATCGCTGTCGAGCCCTGATGATTAAAGATGCAAACATCTCATGTTGGGTAGAAATCGTCTTTGTGGCTTGGTTAGGTAAAAAAATCCATTCAATGATCAGTAAAGGGTCCGTTTTCTGGCAGTCCCATTGGAAAATAAGTGCATGAGGCTGTCTAGCAGGATTAAGGATGATTAATTGAAAAGGCAATTCTGGTTCCCATCGATGCGCTTGTCTGGAGGTAATCGCTGCCGCAGCTTTATGCAAGGAAGCTATGGCTTCAGGACTGAGAGTTCGCGGAGCGTCTAAGTCCGAGCTTCCTTTAAGCATTTTGAATAAGGGACGAAGATCCGCCTTAGTGATTCCTAACAATGGTCTGACCCAATTGATTGTTCCCAGCAGTTTTTGCACGTCATGTAAATTCTTTACATTCGCCTGTATTTGTAAAGGTTGCGGAGCAATAGTCTGAGCCCTTATACGCCATCCTAAGTATTTCCAAGGTGGTATTTTTTGAATTTTTTCTGGTGCAATACAGAGGTCTGCTGATTTTACAGCAGCCACGACAAGGGCTACAGCTTCCTCCATGACTTCATGGTGCTGTGCTGCCACTAGAATGTCATCCATATAATGATATAACAATGCAGCAGGTACTACAGTTCTGATAGGACTAAGTATTTTTGCTACATACCATTGGCATATTGTAGGGCTATTTTTCATTCCCTGTGGTAGCACAACCCACTGGTATCTTTGCAAAGGAGCTTGCATGTTGACGCTTGGTACAGAAAAGGCAAATTTAGG
This sequence comes from Columba livia, assembly GCF_036013475.1. Lineage (NCBI taxonomy): Eukaryota > Metazoa > Chordata > Aves > Columbiformes > Columbidae > Columba > Columba livia. Next base: position 2,485,041 of record NW_027043012.1, read on the forward strand.
GGCATCGTCTGGATGCAATGGAATGTTGAAAAAACAATCTTTGAGGTCTATGATGGTTAAATGCCAATCTCTAGGGATCATGGCGGGTGACGGAAGCCCAGGTTGCAGGGCCCCCATGTCTTCCATAGCGTCATTAATTTTTCTGAGGTCATGGAGCAAGCGCCACTTGCCAGTCAGTTTTTTAATAACAAAAATAGGCGAGTTCCAAGGACTCGTAGAGGGTACAATATGTCCCATAGATAGTTGTTCATTAACTATTTCTTGGAGGGCGTGAAGTTTTTCCAGCGACAGGGACCATTGATCAATCCAAATAGGAGTATCTGTTTTCCAAGTTAACTTTAGGGTTTCACGCCCCTCAATGGCCCCACCTAAAAATGTGTCTGGATAGACATCCCCCACTGAGACAACACATCACGCCCCCACAAGACCATAGGTACTGGTAAGATAAACGGTTTGACTGAGGCAACTTGTCCTTCTGAATTTTGAACTTGTATTATTTCTGCGCTTTGGCGGCTAGCTCCACACCCCCCAATTCCTGCTAATGTCTGAGAGATATCAGCTAAAGGCCACCTAGAAGGCCACTTTGCTTGAGAAATAACGGTAACATCTGCACCTGTATCAATGATTCCACTCAACACGACTTGCTGACCTCTGCAAATGAGGGTGCATTGACATATAGGACGTTTTTGTGAGATGGCTTGAACCCATAAAATTAGTGGTTCTCCCGTAGATCCAAAACTTCCCTGTCTCTGTGGGAGCAATTGGTCAGGGATTGGGACATAGTCTTCCTTAGGGATCAGTATCAATTGAGCGATACGACTTCCCTCTGGCACTGTACAAGGAGGAAACGGGGTCCAGGCCATAATTTTGATTTCTGAATTACTGTCAGGATCAATTACTCCGGGCAATACAAAAAGTCCTGACAGAGTGGTGGACGATCTTCCTAATAATAAAGCCTGCGTTCGAGGGGGCAAAGGACCTGCAATTTTGGTAGGCAGTAAGTGAACAGAGGAATCAAGTAGCGTTACTGTGTGGGCGGTTGCCAGGTCCAGGCCGGCGCTCCCTCCTGTTGCTGGGCGGAGACTGGAAACACTCCTGTTTCCCCCCCCGGCGTTTGTGGGGGCGCCGGTCGCGGAACTTGTGTCTGTGCGCGCCGCGGTCCCGCGCTCTGCGATCGGTTTCCCTGTATGGGGCGCCCTTGAGAGTCGTATTTAGATCGACACTGGTTAGCATAGTGGCGCCCTTTTTGGCACTTAGGACAAACTCCAGGTATTTGGGGTCGTTTCCCATCATTGGCACTAAAGCAATCTTTTTTAAGGTGTCCCGGTTTTCCACACCCATAGCAGTTTCGCTGTGGGTCGGCGCCCATAGGGCCGTGCATGGCCGCAAAAGCAGCAGCCATGGCCTCATATTTATGATCCATAGTGCCAATTCTATTACAGGCTTCCACCATTTCAATTAAGGTAGGGTTTTGATTTGGGAGAGACTTCAAGAGCTTTTTACAATCGGCGTTAGCGTTTTCCACAGCCAGTTTAAGGAGTATAATCTCCCGAGCCTGTACGTTATCAACTTGCCGCTCTAAGGCTTGTTTTAATCTATCTATAAACTGCATATACGGCTCACGGGGTTCCTGAGTGATACTAGTGAATGCTTTTTGGGGTCTGCCAGAGTCAGGGACTCTCAACAAGGCCCTTTTCGCTTCTTCTCTGCCTGCTTCCAAAGCCTCTCGAGGAATGTCCCTAGCTTGGGCCGCGGGATCCGAAAACTGCCCTGTTCCTGTGAGGTGCTCTATAGTCAATGCAGCTAAGGCGGCATTAGCATGTCCTGCATAACCCAGCAAAACTGTCTGCAATCCCGTTCTCCATTGAGACTCCCACATTGTATATTGTGTTGGGGTTAATAACAATCGCGCGAGAGATTTTAAATCATGTGGGGTCATGACATATGTATCGAATACAGAAGATAAAAGGCTTGCAAAATAAGGGGAAGACAACCCATGCTCGGTAACTGTACGGCGCAACTCCTTAATGACCGAAAAAGAAAGAGCTTCCCACTGAGCTTGAGCCCTCCCCCGTCCTTGGTATATAACGGGGGCTACTATAGTTCTGGCTATTTCCAACTCCCCCTCGTTTATCGCTTGGCGCTTAATCTTTCCCCAAACCTCATGAGGATCAGGGGGAAAAAGATCAGGTTCCTTTTCAGGGTCAATCGGACCCGGGTCAAAGGGATCACCCTCCGGGGGATATCCAGCAGCACAAGCTAACGGTGGCGCAGAGGGTTCCGCCCCACCAGCGATTTTAGAAGGGCAGGAGGGAGGTGACTGAGCTCCCTCCTCGGAGCCTCGCTGATTTTGCTCTTGTGCCTTTATGGTTTCAAAGATTTTTCTCCAACTGGGGAGCATATACTGCGCTTCCTCATCTCCTGAGGTGGCTGCGTCCCATAACTTTACCCCCACATCGTCCCAAAGTTCACGCGTAAAAATAGAAGAAGCAGTCACCGCTGGGATCTTAACCTGCACCCATTTAAGGATTAACTTAAGATCTTGTTCCGAAAGAGTCTTTTTCCCATGCTTCTTAAGTAGAGCTTTCATAAGCTCATAAACATCTCTCTCAGGGGAAGACTCCTGATTCCCCATTTTGCTAGTTTCCCGCAGCTCACCTCTCGTTCCAGACGGAGGGATTGTTTGGCCGGCCGGCTTATCCTGCTTCCTTTCAGCAGCTCATTCCACGTTCTGCGGGACTCGCGACATGCCACCAGGTAGGCGGTTTTTCAATCCTCGGCGGTTTCGTCGCTGACGATCACGTCGGAGGTCACCAATTTGCCGCGACTGAGAGACGGGGACGCAACTTGATGCAAGCAAGGTGTCCGCTTTATTGTATGGCAAACATACATTTATATAGTCTAAGGCACACATGTTTCATGCTGATTGGCTAATCACTTTAACAGACATTAAGCTAGCTAAGGCGGGAATCTTAGTCAGGCAGTGTTCGCATGGTAACAAGATCGTTATCTCGTAGTCACAAGCTGTCCCCCGCTCCAGGGCTCCAGGGCGCAGGCACCCCCACCGACCACAAGCTCCCCGCCTCCAAGTCGCCTCACAACTACCGCAACACTTAACTTTATTCACACAACAAACTAGCCTATTAACTCCAAATACAGAAAACTAACTCATCAACTCTAAATTCAGACAACCCACAAGGATGTCATCAGGTGGGTGTTTTGGTGTCATACACTGAAAACAGAGCAGAAACTGTGAAATATTCCCATGATATGCATGGTCCCTGCCCCAAAGCACCATGACTCAGCCTAAGGAGATCTGCAGCTTATTTTTTTGTACTGCCAGCAGATTGTGGAAGTACAGTATAAAAACCATCCTTATGGAGAGATCTTGGTATTTTAGGCTTAGTCTAAGTGTCTCAAGTAGCTGGGGTTTTTGCTTGGGCCTAATCCATACGGTCTTATGGCTTTCCTCCTCGTCTGAAGACGAATGTGCTAGAAACCATAAAGCAAAAACATGTCCTGCAGCCTAGCCTTGCCTTGCCTGTCCTTGCCTGTCCTAGCCTTGCCTTATGTCCTTCTCATCCTGTTCTCTGTCCCATCCTCTCTCACTAAGCCCTCGTCTGGCTGCATGTCTCTTCTTTCCTTTTCTCTCACTCTCCTGCTTCCTGCCTCTTTTCTTGCAATTCCTCCATCTCACTCCTGCAGCCCAACACTACTTTTTAGTCTTCCTTCCCTTTCTCCTGCTCCCTTCGCTTTCTCCCTCTGTCCCCTATCTTTCTTCCCGACTTGTCTCTTGCAGACTTTGGGCCAAACTGGCCCCAAGTCTGGGCATGGTTTGACAAGTTTTCAGAGGCCTGGCTGGTGGCAGCAGGGACACCAGGCAGTGACAGGCCCGGGGCTGACAGGCTCCCCATCCCCTAGGGGGCGCCTGGCTGCCACACCCAGCTGACATAGAACCTTTGTCACAATGCCCGCTACCGTGGCGAGGATGCGGTGGCTCTGCAGGTGACAGGGACACTGCAGGACTTGGTGTCAGCTCAGCAATTTCTCACTTCCCCTAAGAAGCGGAATTCTGCAAATTGCTGCCATTGCTCTTGAAAGGATGTCATCAGGTGGGTGTTTTGGTGTCATACACTGAAAACAGAGCAGAAACTGTGAAATATTCCCATGATATGCATGGTCCCTGCCCCAAAGCACCATGACTCAGCCTAAGGAGATCTGCAGCTTATTTTTTTGTACTGCCAGCAGATTGTGGAAGTACAGTATAAAAACCATCCTTATGGAGAGATCTTGGTATTTTAGGCTTAGTCTAAGTGTCTCAAGTAGCTGGGGTTTTTGCTTGGGCCTAATCCATACGGTCTTATGGCTTTCCTCCTCGTCTGAAGACGAATGTGCTAGAAACCATAAAGCAAAAACATGTCCTGCAGCCTAGCCTTGCCTTGCCTGTCCTTGCCTGTCCTAGCCTTGCCTTATGTCCTTCTCATCCTGTTCTCTGTCCCATCCTCTCTCACTAAGCCCTCGTCTGGCTGCATGTCTCTTCTTTCCTTTTCTCTCACTCTCCTGCTTCCTGCCTCTTTTCTTGCAATTCCTCCATCTCACTCCTGCAGCCCAACACTACTTTTTAGTCTTCCTTCCCTTTCTCCTGCTCCCTTCGTTTTCTCCCTCTGTCCCATATCTTTCTTCCCGACTTGTCTCTTGCAGACTTTGGGCCAAACTGGCCCCAAGTCTGGGCATGCTTTGACAAGTTTTCAGAGGCCTGGCTGGTGGCAGCAGGGACACCAGGCAGTGACAGGCCCGGGGCTGACAGGCTCCCCATCCCCTAGGGGGCGCCTGGCTGCCACACCCAGCTGACATAGAACCTTTGTCACAATGCCCGCTACCGTGGCGAGGATGCGGTGGCTCTGCAGGTGACAGGGACACTGCAGGACTTGGTGTCAGCTCAGCAATTTCTCACTTCCCCTAAGAAGCGGAATTCTGCAAATTGCTGCCATTGCTCTTGAAAGGATGTCATCAGGTGGGTGTTTTGGTGTCATACACTGAAAACAGAGCAGAAACTGTGAAATATTCCCATGATATGCATGGTCCCTGCCCCAAAGCACCATGACTCAGCCTAAGGAGATCTGCAGCTTATTTTTTTGTACTGCCAGCAGATTGTGGAAGTACAGTATAAAAACCATCCTTATGGAGAGATCTTGGTATTTTAGGCTTAGTCTAAGTGTCTCAAGTAGCTGGGGTTTTTGCTTGGGCCTAATCCATACGGTCTTATGGCTTTCCTCCTCGTCTGAAGACGAATGTGCTAGAAACCATAAAGCAAAAACATGTCCTGCAGCCTAGCCTTGCCTTGCCTGTCCTTGCCTGTCCTAGCCTTGCCTTATGTCCTTCTCATCCTGTTCTCTGTCCCATCCTCTCTCACTAAGCCCTCGTCTGGCTGCATGTCTCTTCTTTCCTTTTCTCTCACTCTCCTGCTTCCTGCCTCTTTTCTTGCAATTCCTCCATCTCACTCCTGCAGCCCAACACTACTTTTTAGTCTTCCTTCCCTTTCTCCTGCTCCCTTCGCTTTCTCCCTCTGTCCCCTATCTTTCTTCCCGACTTGTCTCTTGCAGACTTTGGGCCAAACTGGCCCCAAGTCTGGGCATGGTTTGACAAGTTTTCAGAGGCCTGGCTGGTGGCAGCAGGGACACCAGGCAGTGACAGGCCCGGGGCTGACAGGCTCCCCATCCCCTAGGGGGCGCCTGGCTGCCACACCCAGCTGACATAGAACCTTTGTCACAATGCCCGCTACCGTGGCGAGGATGCGGTGGCTCTGCAGGTGACAGGGACACTGCAGGACTTGGTGTCAGCTCAGCAATTTCTCACTTCCCCTAAGAAGCGGAATTCTGCAAATTGCTGCCTTTGCTCTTGAAAGGATGTCATCAGGTGGGTGTTTTGGTGTCATACACTGAAAACAGAGCAGAAACTGTGAAATATTCCCATGATATGCATGGTCCCTGCCCCAAAGCACCATGACTCAGCCTAAGGAGATCTGCAGCTTATTTTTTTATACTGCCAGCAGATTGTGGAAGTACAGTATAAAAACCATCCTTATGGAGAGATCTTGGTATTTTAGGCTTAGTCTAAGTGTCTCAAGTAGCTGGGGTTTTTGCTTGGGCCTAATCCATACGGTCTTATGGCTTTCCTCCGCGTCTGAAGACGAATGTGCTAGAAACCATAAAGCAAAAACACGTCCTGCAGCCTTGCCTGTCCTTGCCTGTCCTTGCCTGTCCTAGACTTGCCTTATGTCCTTCTCATCCTGCTCTCTGTCCCATCCTCTCTCACTAAGCCCTCGTCTGGCTGCATGTCTCTTCTTTACTTTTCTCTCACTCTCCAGCTTCCTGCCTCTTTTCTTGCAATTCCTCCATCTCACTCCTGCAGCCCAACACTACTTTTTAGTCTTCCTTCCCTTTCTCCTGCTCCCTTCGCTTTCTCCCTCTGTTCCATATCTTTCTTCCCGACTTGTCTCTTGGAGACTTTGGGCCAAACTGGCCCCAAGTCTGGGCATGCTTTGACAAGTTTTCAGAGGCCTGGCTGGTGGCAGCAGGGACACCAGGCAGTGACAGGCCCGGGGCTGACAGGCTCCCCATCCCCTAGGGGGCGCCTGGCTGCCACACCCAGCTGACATAGAACCTTTGTCACAATGCCCGCTACCGTGGCGAGGATGCGGTGGCTCTGCAGGTGACAGGGACACTGCAGGACTTGGTGTCAGCTCAGCAATTTCTCACTTCCCCTAAGAAGCGGAATTCTGCAAATTGCTGCCATTGCTCTTGAAAGGATGTCATCAGGTGGGTGTTTTGGTGTCATACACTCAAAACAGAGCAGAAACTGTGAAATATTCCCATGATATGCATGGTCCCTGCCCCAAAGCACCATGACTCAGCCTAAGGAGATCTGCAGCTTATTTTTTTGTACTGCCAGCAGATTGTGGAAGTACAGTATAAAAACCATCCTTATGGAGAGATCTTGGTATTTTAGGCTTAGTCTAAGTGTCTCAAGTAGCTGGGGTTTTTGCTTGGGCCTAATCCATACGGTCTTATGGCTTTCCTCCTCGTCTGAAGACGAATGTGCTAGAAACCATAAAGCAAAAACATGTCCTGCAGCCTAGCCTTGCCTTGCCTGTCCTTGCCTGTCCTAGCCTTGCCTTATGTCCTTCTCATCCTGTTCTCTGTCCCATCCTCTCTCACTAAGCCCTCGTCTGGCTGCATGTCTCTTCTTTCCTTTTCTCTCACTCTCCTGCTTCCTGCCTCTTTTCTTGCAATTCCTCCATCTCACTCCTGCAGCCCAACACTACTTTTTAGTCTTCCTTCCCTTTCTCCTGCTCCCTTCGCTTTCTCCCTCTGTCCCATATCTTTCTTCCCGACTTGTCTCTTGCAGACTTTGGGCCAAACTGGCCCCAAGTCTGGGCATGCTTTGACAACTTTTCAGAGGCCTGGCTGGTGGCAGCAGGGACACCAGGCAGTGACAGGCCCGGGGCTGACAGGCTCCCCATCCCCTAGGGGGCGCCTGGCTGCCACACCCAGCTGACATTGAACCTTTGTCACAATGCCCGCTACCGTGGCGAGGATGCGGTGGCTCTGCAGGTGACAGGGACACTGCAGGACTTGCTGTCAGCTCAGCAATTTCTCACTTCCCCATAGAAGCGGAATTCTGCAAATTGCTGCCATTGCTCTTGAAAGGATGTCATCAGGTGGGTGTTTTGGTGTCATACACTGAAAACAGAGCAGAAACTGTGAAATATTCCCATGATATGCATGGTCCCTGCCCCAAAGCACCATGACTCAGCCTAAGGAGATCTGCAGCTTATTTTTTTGTACTGCCAGCAGATTGTGGAAGTACAGTATAAAAACCATGCTTATGGAGAGATCTTGGTATTTTAGGCTTAGTCTAAGTGTCTCAAGTAGCTGGGGTTTTTGCTTGGGCCTAATCCATACGGTCTTATGGCTTTCCTCCTCGTCTGAAGACGAATGTGCTAGAAACCATAAAGCAAAAACATGTCCTGCAGCCTAGCCTTGCCTTGCCTGTCCTTGCCTGTCCTAGCCTTGCCTTATGTCCTTCTCATCCTGTTCTCTGTCCCATCCTCTCTCACTAAGCCCTCGTCTGGCTGAATGTCTCTTCTTTCCTTTTCTCTCACTCTCCTGCTTCCTGCCTCTTTTCTTGCAATTCCTCCATCTCACTCCTGCAGCCCAACACTACTTTTTAGTCTTCCTTCCCTTTCTCCTGCTCCCTTCGCTTTCTCCCTCTGTCCCATATCTTTCTTCCCGACTTGTCTCTTGCAGACTTTGGGCCAAACTGGCCCCAAGTCTGGGCATGCTTTGACAACTTTTCAGAGGCCTGGATGGTGGCAGCAGGGACACCAGGCAGTGACAGGCCCGGGGCTGACAGGCTCCCCATCCCCTAGGGGGCGCCTGGCTGCCACACCCAGCTGACATAGAACCTTTGTCACAATGCCCGCTACCGTGGCGAGGATGCGGTGGCTCTGCAGGTGACAGGGACACTGCAGGACTTGGTGTCAGCTCAGCAATTTCTCACTTCCCCATAGAAGCGGAATTCTGCAAATTGCTGCCATTGCTCTTGAAAGGATGTCATCAGGTGGGTGTTTTGGTGTCATACACTGAAAACAGAGCAGAAACTGTGAAATATTCCCATGATATGCATGGTCCCTGCCCCAAAGCACCATGACTCAGCCTAAGGAGATCTGCAGCTTATTTTTTTGTACTGCCAGCAGATTGTGGAAGTACAGTATAAAAACCATCCTTATGGAGACATCTTGGTATTTTAGGCTCAGTCTAAGTGTCTCAAGTAGCTGGGGTTTTTGCTTGGGCCTAATCCATACGGTCTTATGGCTTTCCTCCTCGTCTGTAGACGAATGTGCTAGAAACTATAAAGCAAAAACATGTCCTGCAGCCTAGCCTTGCCTTGCCTGTCCTTGCCTGTCCCAGCCTTGCCTTATGTCCGTCTCATCCTGTTCTGTGTCCCATCCTCTCTCACTAAGCCCTCGTCTGGCTGCATGTCTCTTCTTTCCTTTTCTCTCACTCTCCTCCTTCCTCCCTCTTTTCTTGCAATTCCTCCATCTCACTCCTGCAGCCCAACACTACTTTTTATTCTTCCTTCCCTTTCTCCCTCTCCCTTCGCTTTCTCCCTCTGTCCCCTATCTTTCTTCCCGACTTGTCTCTTGCAGACTTTGGGCCAAACTGGCCCCAAGTCTGGGCATGCTTTGACAAGTTTTCAGAGGCCTGGCTGGTGGCAGCAGGGACACCAGGCAGTGATAGGCCCGGGGCTGACAGGCTCCCCATCCCCTAGGGGGCGCCTGGCTGCCACACCCAGCTGACATAGAACCTTTGTCACAATGCCCGCTACCGTGGCGAGGATGCGGTGGCTCTGCAGGTGACAGGGACACTGCAGGACTTGGTGTCAGCTCAGCAATTTCTCACTTCCCCTAAGAAGCGGAATTCTGCAAATTGCTGCCTTTGCTCTTGAAAGGATGTCATCAGGTGGGTGTTTTGGTGTCATACACTGAAAACAGAGCAGAAACTGTGAAATATTCCCATGATATGCATGGTCCCTGCCCCAAAGCACCATGACTCAGCCTAAGGAGATCTGCAGCTTATTTTTTTATACTGCCAGCAGATTGTGGAAGTACAGTATAAAAACCATCCTTATAGAGAGAGATCTTGGTATTTTAGGCTAAGTCTAAGTGTCTCAAGTAGCTGGGGTTTTTGCTTGGGCCTAATCCATACGGTCTTATGGCTTTCCTCCTCGTCTGAAGACGAATGTGCTAGAAACCATAAAGCAAAAACATGTCCTGCAGCCTAGCCTTGCCTTGCATGTCCTTGCCTGTCCTTGCCTGTCCTAGCCTTGCCTTATGTCCTTCTCATGTGCTCTCTGTCCCATCCTCTCTCACTAAGCCCTCGTCTGGCTGCATGTCTCTTCTTTCCTTTTCTCTCACTCTCCTCCTTCCTGCCTCTTTTCTTGCAATTCCTCCATCTCACTCCTGCAGCCCAACACTACTTTTTAGTCTTCCTTCCCTTTCTCCTGCTCCCTTCGCTTTCTCCCTCTGTCCCCTATCTTTCTTCCCGACTTGTCTCTTGCAGACTTTGGGCCAAACTGGCCCCAAGTCTGGGCATGGTTTGACAAGTTTTCAGAGGCCTGGCTGGTGGCAGCAGGGACACCAGGCAGTGACAGGCCCGGGGCTGACAGGCTCCCCATCCCCTAGGGGGCGCCTGGCTGCCACACCCAGCTGACATAGAACCTTTGTCACAATGCCCGCTACCGTGGCGAGGATGCGGTGGCTCTGCAGGTGACAGGGACACTGCAGGACTTGGTGTCAGCTCAGCAATTTCTCACTTCCCCATAGAAGCGGAATTCTGCAAATTGCTGCCTTTGCTCTTGAAAGGATGTCATCAGGTGGGTGTTTTGGTGTCATACACTGAAAACAGAGCAGAAACTGTGAAATATTCCCATGATATGCATGGTCCCTGCCCCAAAGCACCATGACTCAGCCTAAGGAGATCTGCAGCTTCTTTTTTTGTACTGCCAGCAGATTGTGGAAGTACAGTATAAAAACCATCCTTATGGAGAGATCTTGGTATTTTAGGCTTAGTCTAAGTGTCTCAAGTAGCTGGGGTTTTTGCTTGGGCCTAATCCATACGGTCTTATGGCTTTCCTCCTCGTCTGAAGACGAATGTGCTAGAAACTATAAAGCAAAAACATGTCCTGCAGCCTAGCCTTGCCTTGCCTGTCCTTGCCTGTCCCAGCCTTGCCTTATGTCCGTCTCATCCTGTTCTGTGTCCCATCCTCTCTCACTAAGCCCTCGTCTGGCTGCATGTCTCTTCTTTCCTTTTCTCTCACTCTCCTCCTTCCTGCCTCTTTTCTTGCAATTCCTCCATCTCACTCCTGCAGCCCAACACTACTTTTTAGTCTTCCTTCCCTTTCTCCTGCTCCCTTCGCTTTCTCCCTCTGTCCCCTATCTTTCTTCCCGACTTGTCTCTTGCAGACTTTGGGCCAAACTGGCCCCAAGTCTGGGCATGGTTTGACAAGTTTTCAGAGGCCTGGCTGGTGGCAGCAGGGACACCAGGCAGTGACAGGCCCGGGGCTGACAGGCTCCCCATCCCCTAGGGGGCGCCTGGCTGCCACACCCAGCTGACATAGAACCTTTGTCACAATGCCCGCTACCGTGGCGAGGATGCGGTGGCTCTGCAGGTGACAGGGACACTGCAGGACTTGGTGTCAGCTCAGCAATTTCTCACTTCCCCTAAGAAGCGGAATTCTGCAAATTGCTGCCTTTGCTCTTGAAAGGATGTCATCAGGTGGGTGTTTTGGTGTCATACACTGAAAACAGAGCAGAAACTGTGAAATATTCCCATGATATGCATGGTCCCTGCCCCAAAGCACCATGACTCAGCCTAAGGAGATCTGCAGCTTATTTTTTTGTACTGCCAGCAGATTGTGGAAGTACAGTATAAAAACCATCCTTATGGAGAGATCTTGGTATTTTAGGCTTAGTCTAAGTGTCTCAAGTAGCTGGGGTTTTTGCTTGGGCCTAATCCATACGGTCTTATGGCTTTCCTCCTCGTCTGAAGACGAATGTGCTAGAAACTATAAAGCAAAAACATGTCCTGCAGCCTAGCCTTGCCTTGCCTGTCCTTGCCTGTCCCAGCCTTGCCTTATGTCCGTCTCATCCTGTTCTGTGTCCCATCCTCTCTCACTAAGCCCTCGTCTGGCTGCATGTCTCTTCTTTCCTTTTCTCTCACTCTCCTCCTTCCTGCCTCTTTTCTTGCAATTCCTCCATCTCACTCCTGCAGCCCAACACTACTTTTTAGTCTTCCTTCCCTTTCTCCTGCTCCCTTCGCTTTCTCCCTCTGTCCCCTATCTTTCTTCCCGACTTGTCTCTTGCAGACTTTGGGCCAAACTGGCCCCAAGTCTGGGCATGGTTTGACAAGTTTTCAGAGGCCTGGCTGGTGGCAGCAGGGACACCAGGCAGTGACAGGCCCGGGGCTGACAGGCTCCCCATCCCCTAGGGGGCGCCTGGCTGCCACACCCAGCTGACATAGAACCTTTGTCACAATGCCCGCTACCGTGGCGAGGATGCGGTGGCTCTGCAGGTGACAGGGACACTGCAGGACTTGGTGTCAGCTCAGCAATTTCTCACTTCCCCTAAGAAGCGGAATTCTGCAAATTGCTGCCTTTGCTCTTGAAAGGATGTCATCAGGTGGGTGTTTTGGTGTCATACACTGAAAACAGAGCAGAAACTGTGAAATATTCCCATGATATGCATGGTCCCTGCCCCAAAGCACCATGACTCAGCCTAAGGAGATCTGCAGCTTCTTTTTTTGTACTGCCAGCAGATTGTGGAAGTACAGTATAAAAACCATCCTTATGGAGAGATCTTGGTATTTTAGGCTTAGTCTAAGTGTCTCAAGTAGCTGGGGTTTTTGCTTGGGCCTAATCCATACGGTCTTATGGCTTTCCTCCTCGTCTGAAGACGAATGTGCTAGAAACTATAAAGCAAAAACATGTCCTGCAGCCTAGGCTTGCCTTGCCTGTCCTTGCCTGTCCTAGACTTGCCTTATGTCCTTCTCATCCTGCTCTCTGTCCCATCCTCTCTCACTAAGCCCTCGTCTGGCTGCATGTCTCTTCTTTCCTTTTCTCTCACTCTCCTCCTTCCTGCCTCTTTTCTTGCAATTCCTCCATCTCACTCCTGCAGCCCAACACTACTTTTTAGTCTTCCTTCCCTTTCTCCTGCTCCCTTCGCTTTCTCCCTCTGTCCCCTATCTTTCTTCCCGACTTGTCTCTTGCAGACTTTGGGCCAAACTGGCCCCAAGTCTGGGCATGGTTTGACAAGTTTTCAGAGGCCTGGCTGGTGGCAGCAGGGACACCAGGCAGTGACAGGCCCGGGGCTGACAGGCTCCCCATCCCCTAGGGGGCGCCTGGCTGCCACACCCAGCTGACATAGAACCTTTGTCACAATGCCCGCTACCGTGGCGAGGATGCGGTGGCTCTGCAGGTGACAGGGACACTGCAGGACTTGGTGTCAGCTCAGCAATTTCTCACTTCCCCATAGAAGCGGAATTCTGCAAATTGCTGCCTTTGCTCTTGAAAGGATGTCATCAGGTGGGTGTTTTGGTGTCATACACTGAAAACAGAGCAGAAACTGTGAAATATTCCCATGATATGCATGGTCCCTGCCCCAAAGCACCATGACTCAGCCTAAGGAGATCTGCAGCTTCTTTTTTTGTACTGCCAGCAGATTGTGGAAGTACAGTATAAAAACCATCCTTATGGAGAGATCTTGGTATTTTAGGCTTAGTCTAAGTGTCTCAAGTAGCTGGGGTTTTTGCTTGGGCCTAATCCATACGGTCTTATGGCTTTCCTCCTCGTCTGAAGACGAATGTGCTAGAAACTATAAAGCAAAAACATGTCCTGCAGCCTAGCCTTGCCTTGCCTGTCCTTGCCTGTCCCAGCCTTGCCTTATGTCCGTCTCATCCTGTTCTGTGTCCCATCCTCTCTCACTAAGCCCTCGTCTGGCTGCATGTCTCTTCTTTCCTTTTCTCTCACTCTCCTCCTTCCTGCCTCTTTTCTTGCAATTCCTCCATCTCACTCCTGCAGCCCAACACTACTTTTTAGTCTTCCTTCCCTTTCTCCTGCTCCCTTCGCTTTCTCCCTCTGTCCCCTATCTTTCTTCCCGACTTGTCTCTTGCAGACTTTGGGCCAAACTGGCCCCAAGTCTGGGCATGGTTTGACAAGTTTTCAGAGGCCTGGCTGGTGGCAGCAGGGACACCAGGCAGTGACAGGCCCGGGGCTGACAGGCTCCCCATCCCCTAGGGGGCGCCTGGCTGCCACACCCAGCTGACATAGAACCTTTGTCACAATGCCCGCTACCGTGGCGAGGATGCGGTGGCTCTGCAGGTGACAGGGACACTGCAGGACTTGGTGTCAGCTCAGCAATTTCTCACTTCCCCTAAGAAGCGGAATTCTGCAAATTGCTGCCTTTGCTCTTGAAAGGATGTCATCAGGTGGGTGTTTTGGTGTCATACACTGAAAACAGAGCAGAAACTGTGAAATATTCCCATGATATGCATGGTCCCTGCCCCAAAGCACCATGACTCAGCCTAAGGAGATCTGCAGCTTCTTTTTTTGTACTGCCAGCAGATTGTGGAAGTACAGTATAAAAACCATCCTTATGGAGAGATCTTGGTATTTTAGGCTTAGTCTAAGTGTCTCAAGTAGCTGGGGTTTTTGCTTGGGCCTAATCCATACGGTCTTATGGCTTTCCTCCTCGTCTGAAGACGAATGTGCTAGAAACTATAAAGCAAAAACATGTCCTGCAGCCTAGCCTTGCCTTGCCTGTCCTTGCCTGTCCCAGCCTTGCCTTATGTCCGTCTCATCCTGTTCTGTGTCCCATCCTCTCTCACTAAGCCCTCATCTGGCTGCATGTCTCTTCTTTCCTTTTCTCTCACTCTCCTCCTTCCTGCCTCTTTTCTTGCAATTCCTCCATCTCACTCCTGCAGCCCAACACTACTTTTTAGTCTTCCTTCCCTTTCTCCTGCTCCCTTCGCTTTCTCCCTCTGTCCCCTATCTTTCTTCCCGACTTGTCTCTTGCAGACTTTGGGCCAAACTGGCCCCAAGTCTGGGCATGGTTTGACAAGTTTTCAGAGGCCTGGCTGGTGGCAGCAGGGACACCAGGCAGTGACAGGCCCGGGGCTGACAGGCTCCCCATCCCCTAGGGGGCGCCTGGCTGCCACACCCAGCTGACATAGAACCTTTGTCACAATGCCCGCTACCGTGGCGAGGATGCGGTGGCTCTGCAGGTGACAGGGACACTGCAGGACTTGGTGTCAGCTCAGCAATTTCTCACTTCCCCTAAGAAGCGGAATTCTGCAAATTGCTGCCTTTGCTCTTGAAAGGATGTCATCAGGTGGGTGTTTTGGTGTCATACACTGAAAACAGAGCAGAAACTGTGAAATATTCCCATGATATGCATGGTCCCTGCCCCAAAGCACCATGACTCAGCCTAAGGAGATCTGCAGCTTCTTTTTTTGCACTGCCAGCAGATTGTGGAAGTACAGTATAAAAACCATCCTTATGGAGAGATCTTGGTATTTTAGGCTTAGTCTAAGTGTCTCAAGTAGCTGGGGTTTTTGCTTGGGCCTAATCTATACGGTCTTATGGCTTTCCTCCTCGTCTGAAGACGAATGTGCTAGAAACTATAAAGCAAAAACATGTCCTGCAGCCTAGCCTTGCCTTGCCTGTCCTTGCCTGTCCTAGACTTGACTTAGGTCCTTCTCATCCTGCTCTCTGTCCCATCCTCTCTCACTAAGCCCTCGTCTGGCTGCATGTCTCTTCTTTCCTTTTCTCTCACTCTCCTGCTTCCTGCCTCTTTTCTTGCAATTCCTCCATCTCACTCCTGCAGCCCAACACTACTTTTTAGTCTTCCTTCCCTTTCTCCTGCTCCCTTCGCTTTCTCCCTCTGTCCCCTATCTTTCTTCCCGACTTGTCTCTTGCAGACTTTGGGCCAAACTGGCCCCAAGTCTGGGCATGGTTTGACAAGTTTTCAGAGCCCTGGCTGGTGGCAGCAGGGACACCAGGCAGTGACAGGCCCGGGGCTGACAGGCTCCCCATCCCCTAGGGGGCGCCTGGCTGCCACACCCAGCTGACATTGAACCTTTGTCACAATGCCCGCTACCGTGGCGAGGATGCGGTGGCTCTGCAGGTGACAGGGACACTGCAGGACTTGGTGTCAGCTCAGCAATTTCTCACTTCCCCTAAGAAGCGGAATTCTGCAAATTGCTGCCTTTGCTCTTGAAAGGATGTCATCAGGTGGGTGTTTTGGTGTCATACACTGAAAACAGAGCAGAAACTGTGAAATATTCCCATGATATGCATGGTCCCTGCCCCAAAGCACCATGACTGAGCCTAAGGAGATCTGCAGCTTATTTTTTTGTACTGCTAGCAGATTGTGGAAGTACAGTATAAAAACCATCCTTATGGAGAGATCTTGGTATTTTAGGCTTAGTCTAAGTGTCTCAAGTAGCTGGGGTTTTTGCTTGGGCCTAATCCATACGGTCTTATGGCTTTCCTCCTCGTCTGAAGACGAATGTGCTAGAAACCATAAAGCAAAAACATGTCCTGCAGCCTAGCCTTGCCTTGCCTGTCCTAGCCTTGCCTTATGTCCTCCTCATCCTGTTCTCTGTCCCATCCTCTCTCACTAAGCCCTCGTCTGGCTGCATGTCTCTTCTTTCCTTTTCTCTCACTCTCCTGCTTCCTGCCTCTTTTCTTGCAATTCCTCCATCTCACTCCTGCAGCCCAACACTACTTTTTAGTCTTCCTTCCCTTTCTCCTGCTCCCTTCGCTTTCTCCCTCTGTCCCATATCTTTCTTCCCGACTTGTCTCTTGCAGACTTTGGGCCAAACTGTCCCCAAGTCTGGGCATGGTTTGACAAGTTTTCAGAGGCCTGGCTGGTGGCAGCAGGGACACCAGGCAGTGACAGGCCCGGGGCTGACAGGCTCCCCATCCCCTAGGGGGCGCCTGGCTGCCACACCCAGCTGACATCGAACCTTTGTCACAATGCCCGCTACCGTGGCGAGGATGCAGTGGCTCTGCAGGTGACAGGGACACTGCAGGACTTGGTGTCAGCTCAGCAATTTCTCACTTCCCCTAAGAAGCGGAATTCTGCAAATTGCTGCCTTTGCTCTTGAAAGGATGTCATCAGGTGGGTGTTTTGGTGTCATACACTGAAAACAGAGCAGAAACTGTGAAATATTCCCATGATATGCATGGTCCCTGCCCCAAAGCACCATGACTCAGCCTAAGGAGATCTGCAGCTTCTTTTTTTGTACTGCCAGCAGATTGTGGAAGTACAGTATAAAAACCATCCTTATGGAGAGATCTTGGTATTTTAGGCTTAGTCTAAGTGTCTCAAGTAGCTGGGGTTTTTGCTTGGGCCTAATCTATACGGTCTTATGGCTTTCCTCCTCGTCTGAAGACGAATGTGCTAGAAACTATAAAGCAAAAACATGTCCTGCAGCCTAGCCTTGCCTTGCCTGTCCTTGCCTGTCCCAGCCTTGCCTTATGTCCGTCTCATCCTGTTCTGTGTCCCATCCTCTCTCACTAAGCCCTCGTCTGGCTGCATGTCTCTTCTTTCCTTTTCTCTCACTCTCCTCCTTCCTGCCTCTTTTCTTGCAATTCCTCCATCTCACTCCTGCAGCCCAACACTACTTTTTAGTCTTCCTTCCCTTTCTCCTGCTCCCTTCGCTTTCTCCCTCTGTCCCATATCTTTCTTCCCGACTTGTCTCTTGCAGACTTTGGGCCAAACTGGCCCCAAGTCTGGGCAGGGTTTGACAAGTTTTCAGAGGCCTGGCTGGTGGCAGCAGGGACACCAGGCAGTGACAGGCCCGGGGCTGACAGGCTCCCCATCCCCTAGGGGGCGCCTGGCTGCCACACCCAGCTGACATAGAACCTTTGTCACAATGCCCGCTCCCGTGGCGAGGATGCGGTGGCTCTGCAGGTGACAGGGACACTGCAGGACTTGGTGTCAGCTCAGCAATTTCTCACTTCCCCTAAGAAGCGGAATTCTGCAAATTGCTGCCTTTGCTCTTGAAAGGATGTCATCAGGTGGGTGTTTTGGTGTCATACACTGAAAACAGAGCAGAAACTGTGAAATATTCCCATGATATGCATGGTCCCTGCCCCAAAGCACCATGACTCAGCCTAAGGAGATCTGCAGCTTCTTTTTTTGTACTGCCAGCAGATTGTGGAAGTACAGTATAAAAACCATCCTTATGGAGAGATCTTGGTATTTTAGGCTTAGTCTAAGTGTCTCAAGTAGCTGGGGTTTTTGCTTGGGCCTAATCCATACGGTCTTATGGCTTTCCTCCTCGTCTGAAGACGAATGTGCTAGAAACTATAAAGCAAAAACATGTCCTGCAGCCTAGCCTTGCCTTGCCTGTCCTTGCCTATCCCAGCCTTGCCTTATGTCCGTCTCATCCTGCTCTCTGTCCCATCCTCTCTCACTAAGCCCTCGTCTGGCTGCATGTCTCTTCTTTCCTTTTCTCTCACTCTCCTCCTTCCTGCCTCTTTTCTTGCAATTCCTCCATCTCACTCCTGCAGCCCAACACTACTTTTTAGTCTTCCTTCCCTTTCTCCTGCTCCCTTCGCTTTCTCCCTCTGTCCCATATCTTTCTTCCCGACTTGTCTCTTGCAGACTTTGGGCCAAACTGGCCCCAAGTCTGGGCATGGTTAGACAAGTTTTCAGAGGCCTGGCTGGTGGCAGCAGGGACACCAGGCAGTGACAGGCCCGGGGCTGACAGGCTCCCCATCCCCTAGGGGGCGCCTGGCTGCCACACCCAGCTGACATTGAACCTTTGTCACAATGCCCGCTACCGTGGCGAGGATGCGGTGGCTCTGCAGGTGACAGGGACACTGCAGGACTTGGTGTCAGCTCAGCAATTTCTCACTTCCCCTAAGAAGCGGAATTCTGCAAATTGCTGCCTTTGCTCTTGAAAGGATGTCATCAGGTGGGTGTTTTGGTGTCATACACTGAAAACAGAGCAGAAACTGTGAAATATTCCCATGATATGCATGGTCCCTGCCCCAAAGCACCATGACTCAGCCTAAGGAGATCTGCAGCTTCTTTTTTTGTACTGCCAGCAGATTGTGGAAGTACAGTATAAAAACCATCCTTATGGAGAGATCTTGGTATTTTAGGCTTAGTCTAAGTGTCTCAAGTAGCTGGGGTTTTTGCTTGGGCCTAATCTATACGGTCTTATGGCTTTCCTCCTCGTCTGAAGACGAATGTGCTAGAAACTATAAAGCAAAAACATGTCCTGCAGCCTAGCCTTGCCTTGCCTGTCCTTGCCTGTCCTAGACTTGCCTTATGTCCTTCTCATCCTGCTCTCTGTCCCATCCTCTCTCACTAAGCCCTCGTCTGGCTGCATGTCTCTCCTTTTCTCTCACTCTCCTCCTTCCTGCCTCTTTTCTTGCAATTCCTCCATCTCACTCCTGCAGCCCAACACTACTTTTTAGTCTTCCTTCCCTTTCTCCTGCTCCCTTCGCTTTCTCCCTCTGTCCCATATCTTTCTTCCCGACTTGTCTCTTGCAGACTTTGGGCCAAACTGGCCCCAAGTCTGGGCATGGTTTGACAAGTTTTCAGAGGCCTGGCTGGTGGCAGCAGGGACACCAGGCAGTGACAGGCCCGGGGCTGACAGGCTCCCCATCCCCTAGGGGGCGCCTGGCTGCCACACCCAGCTGACATAGAACCTTTGTCACAATGCCCGCTACCGTGGCGAGGATGCGGTGGCTCTGCAGGTGACAGGGACACTGCAGGACTTGGTGTCAGCTCAGCAATTTCTCACTTCCCCTAAGAAGCGGAATTCTGGAAATTGCTGCCTTTGCTCTTGAAAGGATGTCATCAGGTGGGTGTTTTGGTGTCATACACTCAAAACAGAGCAGAAACTGTGAAATATTCCCATGATATGCATGGTCCCTGCCCCAAAGCACCATGACTCAGCCTAAGGAGATCTGCAGCTTCTTTTTTTGTACTGCCAGCAGATTGTGGAAGTACAGTATAAAAACCATCCTTATGGAGAGATCTTGGTATTTTAGGCTTAGTCTAAGTGTCTCAAGTAGCTGGGGTTTTTGCTTGGGCCTAATCCATACGGTCTTATGGCTTTCCTCCTCGTCTGAAGACGAATGTGCTAGAAACTATAAAGCAAAAACATGTCCTGCAGCCTAGCCTTGCCTTGCCTGTCCTTGCCTGTCCTAGACTTGCCTTATGTCCTTCTCATCCTGCTCTCTTTCCCATCCTCTCTCACTAAGCCCTCGTCTGGCTGCATGTCTCTTCTTTCCTTTTCTCTCACTCTCCTGCTTCCTGCCTCTTTTCTTGCAATTCCTCCATCTCACTCCTGCAGCCCAACACTACTTTTTAGTCTTCCTTCCCTTTCTCCTGCTCCCTTCGCTTTCTCCCTCTGTCCCATATCTTTCTTCCCGACTTGTCTCTTGCAGACTTTGGGCCAAACTGTCCCCAAGTCTGGGCATGGTTTGACAAGTTTTCAGAGGCCTGGCTGGTGGCAGCAGGGACACCAGGCAGTGACAGGCCCGGGGCTGACAGGCTCCCCATCCCCTAGGGGGCGCCTGGCTGCCACACCCAGCTGACATCGAACCTTTGTCACAATGCCCGCTACCGTGGCGAGGATGCAGTGGCTCTGCAGGTGACAGGGACACTGCAGGACTTGGTGTCAGCTCAGCAATTTCTCACTTCCCCTAAGAAGCGGAATTCTGCAAATTGCTGCCTTTGCTCTTGAAAGGATGTCATCAGGTGGGTGTTTTGGTGTCATACACTGAAAACAGAGCAGAAACTGTGAAATATTCCCATGATATGCATGGTCCCTGCCCCAAAGCACCATGACTCAGCCTAAGGAGATCTGCAGCTTCTTTTTTTGTACTGCCAGCAGATTGTGGAAGTACAGTATAAAAACCATCCTTATGGAGAGATCTTGGTATTTTAGGCTTAGTCTAAGTGTCTCAAGTAGCTGGGGTTTTTGCTTGGGCCTAATCTATACGGTCTTATGGCTTTCCTCCTCGTCTGAAGACGAATGTGCTAGAAACTATAAAGCAAAAACATGTCCTGCAGCCTAGCCTTGCCTTGCCTGTCCTTGCCTGTCCCAGCCTTGCCTTATGTCCGTCTCATCCTGTTCTGTGTCCCATCCTCTCTCACTAAGCCCTCGTCTGGCTGCATGTCCCTTCTTTCCTTTTCTCTCACTCTCCTCCTTCCTGCCTCTTTTCTTGCAATTCCTCCATCTCACTCCTGCAGCCCAACACTACTTTTTAGTCTTCCTTCCCTTTCTCCTGCTCCCTTCGCTTTCTCCCTCTGTCCCATATCTTTCTTCCCGACTTGTCTCTTGCAGACTTTGGGCCAAACTGGTCCCAAGTCTGGGCATGGTTTGACAAGTTTTCAGAGGCCTGGCTGGTGGCAGCAGGGACACCAGGCAGTGACAGGCCCGGGGCTGACAGGCTCCCCATCCCCTAGGGGGCGCCTGGCTGCCACACCCAGCTGACATAGAACCTTTGTCACAATGCCCGCTACCGTGGCGAGGATGCGGTGGCTCTGCAGGTGACAGGGATACTGCAGGACTTGGTGTCAGCTCAGCAATTTCTCACTTCCCCTAAGAAGCGGAATTCTGCAAATTGCTGCCTTTGCTCTTGAAAGGATGTCATCAGGTGGGTGTTTTGGTGTCATACACTGAAAACAGAGCAGAAACTGTGAAATATTCCCATGATATGCATGGTCCCTGCCCCAAAGCACCATGACTGAGCCTAAGGAGATCTGCAGCTTATTTTTTTGTACTGCTAGCAGATTGTGGAAGTACAGTATAAAAACCATCCTTATGGAGAGATCTTGGTATTTTAGGCTTAGTCTAAGTGTCTCAAGTAGCTGGGGTTTTTGCTTGGGCCTAATCCATACGGTCTTATGGCTTTCCTCCTCGTCTGAAGACGAATGTGCTAGAAACCATAAAGCAAAAACATGTCCTGCAGCCTAGCCTTGCCTTGCCTGTCCTAGCCTTGCCTTATGTCCTCCTCATCCTGTTCTCTGTCCCATCCTCTCTCACTAAGCCCTCGTCTGGCTGCATGTCTCTTCTTTCCTTTTCTCTCACTCTCCTGCTTCCTGCCTCTTTTCTTGCAATTCCTCCATCTCACTCCTGCAGCCCAACACTACTTTTTAGTCTTCCTTCCCTTTCTCCTGCTCCCTTCGCTTTCTCCCTCTGTCCCATATCTTTCTTCCCGACTTGTCTCTTGCAGACTTTGGGCCAAACTGTCCCCAAGTCTGGGCATGGTTTGACAAGTTTTCAGAGGCCTGGCTGGTGGCAGCAGGGACACCAGGCAGTGACAGGCCCGGGGCTGACAGGCTCCCCATCCCCTAGGGGGCGCCTGGCTGCCACACCCAGCTGACATCGAACCTTTGTCACAATGCCCGCTACCGTGGCGAGGATGCAGTGGCTCTGCAGGTGACAGGGACACTGCAGGACTTGGTGTCAGCTCAGCAATTTCTCACTTCCCCTAAGAAGCGGAATTCTGCAAATTGCTGCCTTTGCTCTTGAAAGGATGTCATCAGGTGGGTGTTTTGGTGTCATACACTGAAAACAGAGCAGAAACTGTGAAATATTCCCATGATATGCATGGTCCCTGCCCCAAAGCACCATGACTCAGCCTAAGGAGATCTGCAGCTTCTTTTTTTGTACTGCCAGCAGATTGTGGAAGTACAGTATAAAAACCATCCTTATGGAGAGATCTTGGTATTTTAGGCTTAGTCTAAGTGTCTCAAGTAGCTGGGGTTTTTGCTTGGGCCTAATCTATACGGTCTTATGGCTTTCCTCCTCGTCTGAAGACGAATGTGCTAGAAACTATAAAGCAAAAACATGTCCTGCAGCCTAGCCTTGCCTTGCCTGTCCTTGCCTGTCCCAGCCTTGCCTTATGTCCGTCTCATCCTGTTCTGTGTCCCATCCTCTCTCACTAAGCCCTCGTCTGGCTGCATGTCTCTTCTTTCCTTTTCTCTCACTCTCCTCCTTCCTGCCTCTTTTCTTGCAATTCCTCCATCTCACTCCTGCAGCCCAACACTACTTTTTAGTCTTCCTTCCCTTTCTCCTGCTCCCTTCGCTTTCTCCCTCTGTCCCATATCTTTCTTCCCGACTTGTCTCTTGCAGACTTTGGGCCAAACTGGCCCCAAGTCTGGGCAGGGTTTGACAAGTTTTCAGAGGCCTGGCTGGTGGCAGCAGGGACACCAGGCAGTGACAGGCCCGGGGCTGACAGGCTCCCCATCCCCTAGGGGGCGCCTGGCTGCCACACCCAGCTGACATAGAACCTTTGTCACAATGCCCGCTCCCGTGGCGAGGATGCGGTGGCTCTGCAGGTGACAGGGACACTGCAGGACTTGGTGTCAGCTCAGCAATTTCTCACTTCCCCTAAGAAGCGGAATTCTGCAAATTGCTGCCTTTGCTCTTGAAAGGATGTCATCAGGTGGGTGTTTTGGTGTCATACACTGAAAACAGAGCAGAAACTGTGAAATATTCCCATGATATGCATGGTCCCTGCCCCAAAGCACCATGACTCAGCCTAAGGAGATCTGCAGCTTCTTTTTTTGTACTGCCAGCAGATTGTGGAAGTACAGTATAAAAACCATCCTTATGGAGAGATCTTGGTATTTTAGGCTTAGTCTAAGTGTCTCAAGTAGCTGGGGTTTTTGCTTGGGCCTAATCCATACGGTCTTATGGCTTTCCTCCTCGTCTGAAGACGAATGTGCTAGAAACTATAAAGCAAAAACATGTCCTGCAGCCTAGCCTTGCCTTGCCTGTCCTTGCCTATCCCAGCCTTGCCTTATGTCCGTCTCATCCTGCTCTCTGTCCCATCCTCTCTCACTAAGCCCTCGTCTGGCTGCATGTCTCTTCTTTCCTTTTCTCTCACTCTCCTCCTTCCTGCCTCTTTTCTTGCAATTCCTCCATCTCACTCCTGCAGCCCAACACTACTTTTTAGTCTTCCTTCCCTTTCTCCTGCTCCCTTCGCTTTCTCCCTCTGTCCCATATCTTTCTTCCCGACTTGTCTCTTGCAGACTTTGGGCCAAACTGGCCCCAAGTCTGGGCATGGTTAGACAAGTTTTCAGAGGCCTGGCTGGTGGCAGCAGGGACACCAGGCAGTGACAGGCCCGGGGCTGACAGGCTCCCCATCCCCTAGGGGGCGCCTGGCTGCCACACCCAGCTGACATTGAACCTTTGTCACAATGCCCGCTACCGTGGCGAGGATGCGGTGGCTCTGCAGGTGACAGGGACACTGCAGGACTTGGTGTCAGCTCAGCAATTTCTCACTTCCCCTAAGAAGCGGAATTCTGCAAATTGCTGCCTTTGCTCTTGAAAGGATGTCATCAGGTGGGTGTTTTGGTGTCATACACTGAAAACAGAGCAGAAACTGTGAAATATTCCCATGATATGCATGGTCCCTGCCCCAAAGCACCATGACTCAGCCTAAGGAGATCTGCAGCTTCTTTTTTTGTACTGCCAGCAGATTGTGGAAGTACAGTATAAAAACCATCCTTATGGAGAGATCTTGGTATTTTAGGCTTAGTCTAAGTGTCTCAAGTAGCTGGGGTTTTTGCTTGGGCCTAATCTATACGGTCTTATGGCTTTCCTCCTCGTCTGAAGACGAATGTGCTAGAAACTATAAAGCAAAAACATGTCCTGCAGCCTAGCCTTGCCTTGCCTGTCCTTGCCTGTCCTAGACTTGCCTTATGTCCTTCTCATCCTGCTCTCTGTCCCATCCTCTCTCACTAAGCCCTCGTCTGGCTGCATGTCTCTCCTTTTCTCTCACTCTCCTCCTTCCTGCCTCTTTTCTTGCAATTCCTCCATCTCACTCCTGCAGCCCAACACTACTTTTTAGTCTTCCTTCCCTTTCTCCTGCTCCCTTCGCTTTCTCCCTCTGTCCCATATCTTTCTTCCCGACTTGTCTCTTGCAGACTTTGGGCCAAACTGGCCCCAAGTCTGGGCATGGTTTGACAAGTTTTCAGAGGCCTGGCTGGTGGCAGCAGGGACACCAGGCAGTGACAGGCCCGGGGCTGACAGGCTCCCCATCCCCTAGGGGGCGCCTGGCTGCCACACCCAGCTGACATAGAACCTTTGTCACAATGCCCGCTACCGTGGCGAGGATGCGGTGGCTCTGCAGGTGACAGGGACACTGCAGGACTTGGTGTCAGCTCAGCAATTTCTCACTTCCCCTAAGAAGCGGAATTCTGGAAATTGCTGCCTTTGCTCTTGAAAGGATGTCATCAGGTGGGTGTTTTGGTGTCATACACTCAAAACAGAGCAGAAACTGTGAAATATTCCCATGATATGCATGGTCCCTGCCCCAAAGCACCATGACTCAGCCTAAGGAGATCTGCAGCTTCTTTTTTTGTACTGCCAGCAGATTGTGGAAGTACAGTATAAAAACCATCCTTATGGAGAGATCTTGGTATTTTAGGCTTAGTCTAAGTGTCTCAAGTAGCTGGGGTTTTTGCTTGGGCCTAATCCATACGGTCTTATGGCTTTCCTCCTCGTCTGAAGACGAATGTGCTAGAAACTATAAAGCAAAAACATGTCCTGCAGCCTAGCCTTGCCTTGCCTGTCCTTGCCTGTCCTAGACTTGCCTTATGTCCTTCTCATCCTGCTCTCTTTCCCATCCTCTCTCACTAAGCCCTCGTCTGGCTGCATGTCTCTTCTTTCCTTTTCTCTCACTCTCCTGCTTCCTGCCTCTTTTCTTGCAATTCCTCCATCTCACTCCTGCAGCCCAACACTACTTTTTAGTCTTCCTTCCCTTTCTCCTGCTCCCTTCGCTTTCTCCCTCTGTCCCATATCTTTCTTCCCGACTTGTCTCTTGCAGACTTTGGGCCAAACTGTCCCCAAGTCTGGGCATGGTTTGACAAGTTTTCAGAGGCCTGGCTGGTGGCAGCAGGGACACCAGGCAGTGACAGGCCCGGGGCTGACAGGCTCCCCATCCCCTAGGGGGCGCCTGGCTGCCACACCCAGCTGACATCGAACCTTTGTCACAATGCCCGCTACCGTGGCGAGGATGCAGTGGCTCTGCAGGTGACAGGGACACTGCAGGACTTGGTGTCAGCTCAGCAATTTCTCACTTCCCCTAAGAAGCGGAATTCTGCAAATTGCTGCCTTTGCTCTTGAAAGGATGTCATCAGGTGGGTGTTTTGGTGTCATACACTGAAAACAGAGCAGAAACTGTGAAATATTCCCATGATATGCATGGTCCCTGCCCCAAAGCACCATGACTCAGCCTAAGGAGATCTGCAGCTTCTTTTTTTGTACTGCCAGCAGATTGTGGAAGTACAGTATAAAAACCATCCTTATGGAGAGATCTTGGTATTTTAGGCTTAGTCTAAGTGTCTCAAGTAGCTGGGGTTTTTGCTTGGGCCTAATCTATACGGTCTTATGGCTTTCCTCCTCGTCTGAAGACGAATGTGCTAGAAACTATAAAGCAAAAACATGTCCTGCAGCCTAGCCTTGCCTTGCCTGTCCTTGCCTGTCCCAGCCTTGCCTTATGTCCGTCTCATCCTGTTCTGTGTCCCATCCTCTCTCACTAAGCCCTCGTCTGGCTGCATGTCCCTTCTTTCCTTTTCTCTCACTCTCCTCCTTCCTGCCTCTTTTCTTGCAATTCCTCCATCTCACTCCTGCAGCCCAACACTACTTTTTAGTCTTCCTTCCCTTTCTCCTGCTCCCTTCGCTTTCTCCCTCTGTCCCATATCTTTCTTCCCGACTTGTCTCTTGCAGACTTTGGGCCAAACTGGTCCCAAGTCTGGGCATGGTTTGACAAGTTTTCAGAGGCCTGGCTGGTGGCAGCAGGGACACCAGGCAGTGACAGGCCCGGGGCTGACAGGCTCCCCATCCCCTAGGGGGCGCCTGGCTGCCACACCCAGCTGACATAGAACCTTTGTCACAATGCCCGCTACCGTGGCGAGGATGCGGTGGCTCTGCAGGTGACAGGGATACTGCAGGACTTGGTGTCAGCTCAGCAATTTCTCACTTCCCCTAAGAAGCGGAATTCTGCAAATTGCTGCCTTTGCTCTTGAAAGGATGTCATCAGGTGGGTGTTTTGGTGTCATACACTGAAAACAGAGCAGAAACTGTGAAATATTCCCATGATATGCATGGTCCCTGCCCCAAAGCACCATGACTCAGCCTAAGGAGATCTGCAGCTTATTTTTTTGTACTGCCAGCAGATTGTGGAAGTACAGTATAAAAACCATCCTTATGGAGAGATCTTGGTATTTTAGGCTTAGTCTAAGTGTCTCAAGTAGCTGGGGTTTTTGCTTGGGCCTAATCTATACGGTCTTATGGCTTTCCTCCTCGTCTGAAGACGAATGTGCTAGAAACTATAAAGCAAAAACATGTCCTGCAGCCTAGCCTTGCCTTGCCTGTCCTTCCCTGTCCCAGCCTTGCCTTATGTCCGTCTCATCCTGTTCTGTGTCCCATCCTCTCTCACTAAGCCCTCGTCTGGCTGCATGTCTCTTCTTTCCTTTTCTCTCACTCTCCTCCTTCCTGCCTCTTTTCTTGCAATTCCTCCATCTCACTCCTGCAGCCCAACACTACTTTTTAGTCTTCCTTCCCTTTCTCCTGCTCCCTTCGCTTTCTCCCTCTGTCCCATATCTTTCTTCCCGACTTGTCTCTTGCAGACTTTGGGCCAAACTGGCCCCAAGTCTGGGCATGGTTTGACAAGTTTTCAGAGGCCTGGCTGGTGGCAGCAGGGACACCAGGCAGTGACAGGCCCGGGGCTGACAGGCTCCCCATCCCCTAGGGGGCGCCTGGCTGCCACACCCAGCTGACATAGAACCTTTGTCACAATGCCCGCTACCGTGGCGAGGATGCGGTGGCTCTGCAGGTGACAGGGACACTGCAGGACTTGGTGTCAGCTCAGCAATTTCTCACTTCCCCTAAGAAGCGGAATTCTGCAAATTGCTGCCTTTGCTCTTGAAAGGATGTCATCAGGTGGGTGTTTTGGTGTCATACACTGAAAACAGAGCAGAAACTGTGAAATATTCCCATGATATGCATGGTCCCTGCCCCAAAGCACCATGACTCAGCCTAAGGAGATCTGCAGCTTCTTTTTTTGTACTGCCAGCAGATTGTGGAAGTACAGTATAAAAACCATCCTTATGGAGAGATCTTGGTATTTTAGGCTTAGTCTAAGTGTCTCAAGTAGCTGGGGTTTTTGCTTGGGCCTAATCCATACGGTCTTATGGCTTTCCTCCTCGTCTGAAGACGAATGTGCTAGAAACTATAAAGCAAAAACATGTCCTGCAGCCTAGCCTTGCCTTGCCTGTCCTTGCCTATCCCAGCCTTGCCTTATGTCCGTCTCATCCTGCTCTCTGTCCCATCCTCTCTCACTAAGCCCTCGTCTGGCTGCATGTCTCTTCTTTCCTTTTCTCTCACTCTCCTCCTTCCTGCCTCTTTTCTTGCAATTCCTCCATCTCACTCCTGCAGCCCAACACTACTTTTTAGTCTTCCTTCCCTTTCTCCTGCTCCCTTCGCTTTCTCCCTCTGTCCCATATCTTTCTTCCCGACTTGTCTCTTGCAGACTTTGGGCCAAACTGGCCCCAAGTCTGGGCATGGTTAGACAAGTTTTCAGAGGCCTGGCTGGTGGCAGCAGGGACACCAGGCAGTGACAGGCCCGGGGCTGACAGGCTCCCCATCCCCTAGGGGGCGCCTGGCTGCCACACCCAGCTGACATTGAACCTTTGTCACAATGCCCGCTACCGTGGCGAGGATGCGGTGGCTCTGCAGGTGACAGGGACACTGCAGGACTTGGTGTCAGCTCAGCAATTTCTCACTTCCCCTAAGAAGCGGAATTCTGCAAATTGCTGCCTTTGCTCTTGAAAGGATGTCATCAGGTGGGTGTTTTGGTGTCATACACTGAAAACAGAGCAGAAACTGTGAAATATTCCCATGATATGCATGGTCCCTGCCCCAAAGCACCATGACTCAGCCTAAGGAGATCTGCAGCTTCTTTTTTTGTACTGCCAGCAGATTGTGGAAGTACAGTATAAAAACCATCCTTATGGAGAGATCTTGGTATTTTAGGCTTAGTCTAAGTGTCTCAAGTAGCTGGGGTTTTTGCTTGGGCCTAATCTATACGGTCTTATGGCTTTCCTCCTCGTCTGAAGACGAATGTGCTAGAAACTATAAAGCAAAAACATGTCCTGCAGCCTAGCCTTGCCTTGCCTGTCCTTGCCTGTCCCAGCCTTGCCTTATGTCCGTCTCATCCTGTTCTGTGTCCCATCCTCTCTCACTAAGCCCTCGTCTGGCTGCATGTCTCTTCTTTCCTTTTCTCTCACTCTCCTCCTTCCTGCCTCTTTTCTTGCAATTCCTCCATCTCACTCATGCAGCCCAACACTACTTTTTAGTCTTCCTTCCCTTTCTCCTGCTCCCTTCGCTTTCTCCCTCTGTCCCATATCTTTCTTCCCGACTTGTCTCTTGCAGACTTTGGGCCAAACTGGCCCCAAGTCTGGGCATGCTTTGACAAGTTTTCAGAGGCCTGGCTGGTGGCAGCAGGGACACCAGGCAGTGACAGGCCCGGGGCTGACAGGCTCCCCATCCCCTAGGGGGCGCCTGGCTGCCACACCCAGCTGACATTGAACCTTTGTCACAATGCCCGCTACCGTGGCGAGGATGCGGTGGCTCTGCAGGTGACAGGGACACTGCAGGACTTGGTGTCAGCTCAACAATTTCTCACTTCCCCTAAGAAGCGGAATTCTGCAAATTGCTGCCTTTGCTCTTGAAAGGATGTCATCAGGTGGGTGTTTTGGTGTCATACACTGAAAACAGAGCAGAAACTGTGAAATATTCCCATGATATGCATGGTCCCTGCCCCAAAGCACCATGACTCAGCCTAAGGAGATCTGCAGCTTCTTTTTTTGTACTGCCAGCAGATTGTGGAAGTACAGTATAAAAACCATCCTTATGGAGAGATCTTGGTATTTTAGGCTTAGTCTAAGTGTCTCAAGTAGCTGGGGTTTTTGCTTGGGCCTAATCCATACGGTCTTATGGCTTTCCTCCTCGTCTGAAGACGAATGTGCTAGAAACTATAAAGCAAAAACATGTCCTGCAGCCTAGCCTTGCCTTGCCTGTCCTTGCCTGTCCTAGACTTGCCTTATGTCCTTCTCATCCTGCTCTCTGTCCCATCCTCTCTCACTAAGCCCTCGTCTGGCTGCATGTCTCTCCTTTTCTCTCACTCTCCTCCTTCCTGCCTCTTTTCTTGCAATTCCTCCATCTCACTCCTGCAGCCCAACACTACTTTTTAGTCTTCCTTCCCTTTCTCCTGCTCCCTTCGCTTTCTCCCTCTGTCCCATATCTTTCTTCCCGACTTGTCTCTTGCAGACTTTGGGCCAAACTGGCCCCAAGTCTGGGCATGGTTTGACAAGTTTTCAGAGGCCTGGCTGGTGGCAGCAGGGACACCAGGCAGTGACAGGCCCGGGGCTGACAGGCTCCCCATCCCCTAGGGGGCGCCTGGCTGCCACACCCAGCTGACATAGAACCTTTGTCACAATGCCCGCTACCGTGGCGAGGATGCGGTGGCTCTGCAGGTGACAGGGACACTGCAGGACTTGGTGTCAGCTCAGCAATTTCTCACTTCCCCTAAGAAGCGGAATTCTGCAAATTGCTGCCTTTGCTCTTGAAAGGATGTCATCAGGTGGGTGTTTTGGTGTCATACACTGAAAACAGAGCAGAAACTGTGAAATATTCCCATGATATGCATGGTCCCTGCCCCAAAGCACCATGACTCAGCCTAAGGAGATCTGCAGCTTCTTTTTTTGTACTGCCAGCAGATTGTGGAAGTACAGTATAAAAACCATCCTTATGGAGAGATCTTGGTATTTTAGGCTTAGTCTAAGTGTCTCAAGTAGCTGGGGTTTTTGCTTGGGCCTAATCCATACGGTCTTATGGCTTTCCTCCTCGTCTGAAGACGAATGTGCTAGAAACTATAAAGCAAAAACATGTCCTGCAGCCTAGCCTTGCCTTGCCTGTCCTTGCCTGTCCTAGACTTGCCTTATGTCCTTCTCATCCTGCTCTCTGTCCCATCCTCTCTCACTAAGCCCTCGTCTGGCTGCATGTCTCTTCTTTCCTTTTCTCTCACTCTCCTGCTTCCTGCCTCTTTTCTTGCAATTCCTCCATCTCACTCCTGCAGCCCAACACTACTTTTTATTCTTCCTTCCCTTTCTCCTGCTCCCTTCGCTTTCTCCCTCTGTTCCATATCTTTCTTCCCGACTTGTCTCTTGGAGACTTTGGGCCAAACTGGCCCCAAGTCTGGGCATGGTTTGACAAGTTTTCAGAGGCCTGGCTGGTGGCAGCAGGGACACCAGGCAGTGACAGGCCCGGGGCTGACAGGCTCCCCATCCCCTAGGGGGCGCCTGGCTGCCACACCCAGCTGACATAGAACCTTTGTCACAATGCCCGCTACCGTGGCGAGGATGCGGTGGCTCTGCAGGTGACAGGGACACTGCAGGACTTGGTGTCAGCTCAGCAATTTCTCACTTCCCCTAAGAAGCGGAATTGTGCAAATTGCTGCCTTTGCTCTTGAAAGAATGTCATCAGGTGGGTGTTTTGGTGTCATACACTGAAAACAGAGCAGAAACTGTGAAATATTCCCATGATATGCATGGTCCCTGCCCCAAAGCACCATGACTCAGCCTAAGGAGATCTGCAGCTTATTTTTTTATACTGCCAGCAGATTGTGGAAGTACAGTATAAAAACCATCCTTATGGAGAGATCTTGGTATTTTAGGCTTAGTCTAAGTGTCTCAAGTAGCTGGGGTTTCTGCTTGGGCCTAATCCATACGGTCTTATGGCTTTCCTCCTAGTCTGAAGACGAATGTTCTAGCAACTATAAAGCAAAAACATGTCCTGCAGCCTAGCCTTGCCTTGCCTGTCCTTGCCTGTCCCAGCCTTGCCTTCTTTCCTTCTCATCCTGTTCTCTGTCCCATCCTCTCTCACTAAGCCCTCGTCTGGCTGCATGTCTCTTCTTTCCTTTTCTCTCACTCTCCTGCTTCCTGCCTCTTGTCTTGCAATTCCTCCATCTCACTCCTGCAGCCCAACACTACTTTTTATTCTTCCTTCCCTTTCTCCTGCTCCCTTCGCTTTCTCCCTCTGTCCCATATCTTTCTTCCCGACTTGTCTCTTGCAGACTTTGGGCCAAACTGGCCCCAAGTCTGGGCATGGTCTGACAAGTTTTCAGAGGCCTGGCTGGTGGCAGCAGGGACACCAGGCAGTGACAGGCCCGGGGCTGACAGGCTCCCCATCCCCTAGGGGGCGCCTGGCTGCCACACCCAGCTGACATAGAACCTTTGTCACAATGCCCGCTACCGTGGCGAGGATGCGGTGGCTCTGCAGGTGACAGGGACACTGCAGGACTTGGTGTCAGCTCAGCAGTTTCTCACTTCCCCTAAGAAGCGGAATTCTGCAAATTGCTGCCTTTGCTCTTGAAAGGATGTCATCAGGTGGGTGTTTTGGTGTCATACACCGAAAACAGAGCAGAAACTGTGAAATATTCCCATGATATGCATGGTCCCTGCCCCAAAGCACCATGACTCAGCCTAAGGAGATCTGCAGCTTATTTTTTTGTACTGCCAGCAGATTGTGGAAGTACAGTATAAAAACCATGCTTATGGAGAGATCTTGGTATTTTAGGCTTAGTCTAAGTGTCTCAAGTAGCTGGGGTTTTTGCTTGGGCCTAATCCATACGGTCTTATGGCTTTCCTCCTCGTCTGAAGACGAATGTGCTAGAAACTATAAAGCAAAAACATGTCCTGCAGCCTAGCCTTGTCTTGCCTGTCCTTGCCTGTCCCAGCCTTGCCTTATGTCCTTCTCATCCTGTTCTCTGTCCCATCCTCTCTCACTAAGCCCTCGTCTGGCTGCATGTCTCTTCTTTCCTTTTCTCTCACTCTCCTGCTTCCTGCCTCTTTTCTTGCAATTCCTCCATCTCACTCCTGCAGCCCAACACTACTTTTTATTCTTCCTTCCCTTTCTCCTGCTCCCTTCGCTTTCTCCCTCTGTCCCATACCTTTCTTCCCGACTTGTCTCTTGGAGACTTTGGGCCAAAGTGGCCCCAAGTCTGGGCATGGTTTGACAAGTTTTCAGAGGCCTGGCTGGTGGCAGCAGGGACACCAGGCAGTGACAGGCCCGGGGCTGACAGGCTCCCCATCCCCTAGGGGGCGCCTGGCTGCCACACCCAGCTGACATAGAACCTTTGTCACAATGCCCGCTCCCGTGGCGAGGATGCGGTGGCTCTGCAGGTGACAGGGACACTGCAGGACTTGGTGTCAGCTCAGCAATTTCTCACTTCCCCTAAGAAGCGGAATTCTGCAAATTGCTGCCTTTGCTCTTGAAAGGATGTCATCAGGTGGGTGTTTTGGTGTCATACACTGAAAACAGAGCAGAAACTGTGAAATATTCCCATGATATGCATGGTCCCTGCCCCAAAGCACCATGACTCAGCCTAAGGAGATCTGCAGCTTATTTTTTTGTACTGCCAGCAGATTGTGGAAGTACAGTATAAAAACCATCCTTATGGAGAGATCTTGGTATTTTAGGCTTAGTCTAAGTGTCTCAAGTAGCTGGGGTTTTTGCTTGGGCCTAATCCATACGGTCTTATGGCTTTCCTCCTCGTCTGAAGACGAATGTGCTAGAAACTACAAAGCAAAAACATGTCCTGCAGCCTAGCCTTGCCTTGCCTGTCCTTGCCTGTCCTAGCCTTGCCTTATGTCCTTCTCATCCTGTTCTCTGTCCCATCCTCTCTCACTAAGCCCTCGTCTGGCTGCATGTCTCTTCTTTCCTTTTCTCTCACTCTCCTGCTTCCTGCCTCTTTTCTTGCAATTCCTCCATCTCACTCCTGCAGCCCAACACTACTTTTTATTCTTCCTTCCCTTTCTCCTGCTCCCTTCGCTTTCTCCCTCTGTCCCATACCTTTCTTCCCGACTTGTCTCTTGGAGAGTTTGGGCCAAACTGGCCCCAAGTCTGGGCATGGTTTGACAAGTTTTCAGAGGCCTGGCTGGTGGCAGCAGGGACACCAGGCAGTGACAGGCCCGGGGCTGACAGGCTCCCCATCCCCTAGGGGGCGCCTGGCTGCCACACCCAGCTGACATAGAACCTTTGTCACAATGCCCGCTACCGTGGCGAGGATGCGGTGGCTCTGCAGGAGACAGGGACACTGCAGGACTTGGTGTCAGCTCAGCAATTTCTCACTTCCCCTAAGAAGCGGAATTCTGCAAATTGCTGCCTTTGCTCTTGAAAGGATGTCATCAGGTGGGTGTTTTGGTGTCATACACTGAAAACAGAGCAGAAACTGTGAAATATTCCCATGATATGCATGGTCCCTGCCCCAAAGCACCATGATTCAGCCTAAGGAGATCTGCAGCTTATTTTTTTGTACTGCCAGCAGATTGTGGAAGTACAGTATAAAAACCATCCTTATGGAGAGATCTTGGTATTTTAGGCTTAGTCAAAGTGTCTCAAGTAGCTGGGGTTTTTGCTTGGGCCTAATCCATACGGTCTTATGGCTTTCCTCCTCGTCTGAAGACGAATGTGCTAGAAACTATAAAGCAAAAACATGTCCTGCAGCCTAGCCTTGCCTTGCCTGTCCTTGCCTGTCCCAGCCTTGCCTTATGTCCTTCTCATCCTGTTCTCTGTCCCATCCTCTCTCACTAACCCCTCGTCTGGCTGCATGTCTCTTCTTTCCTTTTCTCTCACTCTCCTGCTTCCTGCCTCTTTTCTTGCAATTCCTCCATCTCACTCCTGCAGCCCAACACTACTTTTTATTCTTCCTTCCCTTTCTCCTGCTCCCTTCGCTTTCTCCCTCTGTCCCATACCTTTCTTCCCGACTTGTCTCTTGGAGACTTTGGGCCAAACTGGCCCCAAGTCTGGGCATGGTTTGACAAGTTTTCAGAGGCCTGGCTGGTGGCAGCAGGGACACCAGGCAGTGACAGGCCCGGGGCTGACAGGCTCCCCATCCCCTAGGGGGCGCCTGGCTGCCACACCCAGCTGACATAGAACCTTTGTCACAATGCCCGCTACCGTGGCGAGGATGCGGTGGCTCTGCAGGTGACAGGGACACTGCAGGACTTGGTGTCAGCTCAGCAATTTCTCACTTCCCCTAAGAAGCGGAATTCTGCAAATTGCTGCCTTTGCTCTTGAAAGGATGTCATCAGGTGGGTGTTTTGGTGTCATACACTGAAAACAGAGCAGAAACTGTGAAATATTCCCATGATATGCATGGTCCCTGCCCCAAAGCACCATGACTCAGCCTAAGGAGATCTGCAGCTTATTTTTTTGTACTGCCAGCAGATTGTGGAAGTACAGTATAAAAACCATCCTTATGGAGAGATCTTGATATTTTAGGCTTAGTCTAAGTGTCTCAAGTAGCTGGGGTTTTTGCTTGGGCCTAATCCATACGGTCTTATGGCTTTCCTCCTAGTCTGAAGACGAATGTGCTAGAAACTATAAAGCAAAAACATGTCCTGCAGCCTAGCCTTGCCTTGCCTGTCCTTGCCTGTCCTAGCCTTGCCTTATGTCCTTCTCATCCTGTTCTCTGTCCCATCCTCTCTCACTAAGCCCTCGTCTGGCTGCATATCTCTTCTTTCCTTTTCTCTCACTCTCCTCCTTCCTGCCTCTTTTCTTGCAATTCCTCCATCTCACTCCTGCAGCCCAACACTACTTTTTATACTTCCTACCCTTTCTCCTGCTCCCTTCACTTTCTCCCTCTGTCCCATATCTTTCTTCCCGACTTGTCTCTTGCAGACTTTGGGCCAAACTGGCCCCAAGTCTGGGCATGGTTTGACAAGTTTTCAGAGGCCTGGCTGGTGGCAGCAGGGACAGCAGGCAGTGACAGGCCCGGGGCTGACAGGCTCCCCATCCCCTAGGGGGCGCCTGGCTGCCACACCCAGCTGACATAGAACCTTTGTCACAATGCCCGCTACCGTGGCCAGGATGCGGTGGCTCTGCAGGTGACAGGGACACTGCAGGACTTGGTGTCAGCTCAGCAATTTCTCACTTCCCCTAAGAAGCGGAATTCTGCAAATTGCTGCCTTTGCTCTTGAAAGGATGTCATCAGGTGGGTGTTTTGGTGTCATACACTGAAAACAGAGCAGAAACTGTGAAATATTCCCATGATATGCATGGTCCCTGCCCCAAAGCACCATGACTCAGCCTAAGGAGATCTGCAGCTTATTTTTTTGTACTGCCAGCAGATTGTGGAAGTACAGTATAAAAACCATCCTTATGGAGAGATCTTGGTATTTTAGGCTTAGTCTAAGTGTCTCAAGTAGCTGGGGTTTTTGCTTGGGCCTAATCTATACGGTCTTATGGCTTTCCTCCTCGTCTGAAGACGAATGTGCTAGAAACTATAAAGCAAAAACATGTCCTGCAGCCTAGCCTTGCCTTGCCTGTCCTTGCCTGTCCCAGCCTTGCCTTATGTCCGTCTCATCCTGTTCTGTGTCCCATCCTCTCTCACTAAGCCCTCGTCTGGCTGCATGTCTCTTCTTTCCTTTTCTCTCACTCTCCTCCTTCCTGCCTCTTTTCTTGCAATTCCTCCATCTCACTCCTGCAGCCCAACACTACTTTTTAGTCTTCCTTCCCTTTCTCCTGCTCCCTTCGCTTTCTCCCTCTGTCCCATATCTTTCTTCCCGACTTGTCTCTTGCAGACTTTGGGCCAAACTGGCCCCAAGTCTGGGCATGCTTTGACAAGTTTTCAGAGGCCTGGCTGGTGGCAGCAGGGACACCAGGCAGTGACAGGCCCGGGGCTGACAGGCTCCCCATCCCCTAGGGGGCGCCTGGCTGCCACACCCAGCTGACATAGAACCTTTGTCACAATGCCCGCTACCGTGGCGAGGATGCGGTGGCTCTGCAGGAGACAGGGACACTGCAGGACTTGGTGTCAGCTCAGCAATTTCTCACTTCCCCTAAGAAGCGGAATTCTGCAAATTGCTGCCTTTGCTCTTGAAAGGATGTCATCAGGTGGGTGTTTTGGTGTCATACACTGAAAACAGAGCAGAAACTGTGAAATATTCCCATGATATGCATGGTCCCTGCCCCAAAGCACCATGACTCAGCCTAAGGAGATCTGCAGCTTATTTTTTTGTACTGCCAGCAGATTGTGGAAGTACAGTATAAAAACCATGCTTATGGAGAGATCTTGGTATTTTAGGCTTAGTCTAAGTGTCTCAAGTAGCTGGGGTTTTTGCTTGGGCCTAATCCATACGGTCTTATGGCTTTCCTCCTCGTCTGAAGACGAATGTGCTAGAAACTATAAAGCAAAAACATGTCCTGCAGCCTAGCCTTGCCTTGCCTGTCCTTGCCTATCCCAGCCTTGCCTTATGTCCGTCTCATCCTGCTCTCTGTCCCATCCTCTCTCACTAAGCCCTCGTCTGGCTGCATGTCTCTTCTTTCCTTTTCTCTCACTCTCCTCCTTCCTGCCTCTTTTCTTGCAATTCCTCCATCTCACTCCTGCAGCCCAACACTACTTTTTAGTCTTCCTTCCCTTTCTCCTGCTCCCTTCGCTTTCTCCCTCTGTCCCATATCTTTCTTCCCGACTTGTCTCTTGCAGACTTTGGGCCAAACTGGCCCCAAGTCTGGGCATGGTTAGACAAGTTTTCAGAGGCCTGGCTGGTGGCAGCAGGGACACCAGGCAGTGACAGGCCCGGGGCTGACAGGCTCCCCATCCCCTAGGGGGCGCCTGGCTGCCACACCCAGCTGACATTGAACCTTTGTCACAATGCCCGCTACCGTGGCGAGGATGCGGTGGCTCTGCAGGTGACAGGGACACTGCAGGACTTGGTGTCAGCTCAGCAATTTCTCACTTCCCCTAAGAAGCGGAATTCTGCAAATTGCTGCCTTTGCTCTTGAAAGGATGTCATCAGGTGGGTGTTTTGGTGTCATACACTGAAAACAGAGCAGAAACTGTGAAATATTCCCATGATATGCATGGTCCCTGCCCCAAAGCACCATGACTCAGCCTAAGGAGATCTGCAGCTTCTTTTTTTGTACTGCCAGCAGATTGTGGAAGTACAGTATAAAAACCATCCTTATGGAGAGATCTTGGTATTTTAGGCTTAGTCTAAGTGTCTCAAGTAGCTGGGGTTTTTGCTTGGGCCTAATCTATACGGTCTTATGGCTTTCCTCCTCGTCTGAAGACGAATGTGCTAGAAACTATAAAGCAAAAACATGTCCTGCAGCCTAGCCTTGCCTTGCCTGTCCTTGCCTGTCCTAGACTTGCCTTATGTCCTTCTCATCCTGCTCTCTGTCCCATCCTCTCTCACTAAGCCCTCGTCTGGCTGCATGTCTCTCCTTTTCTCTCACTCTCCTCCTTCCTGCCTCTTTTCTTGCAATTCCTCCATCTCACTCCTGCAGCCCAACACTACTTTTTAGTCTTCCTTCCCTTTCTCCTGCTCCCTTCGCTTTCTCCCTCTGTCCCATATCTTTCTTCCCGACTTGTCTCTTGCAGACTTTGGGCCAAACTGGCCCCAAGTCTGGGCATGGTTTGACAAGTTTTCAGAGGCCTGGCTGGTGGCAGCAGGGACACCAGGCAGTGACAGGCCCGGGGCTGACAGGCTCCCCATCCCCTAGGGGGCGCCTGGCTGCCACACCCAGCTGACATAGAACCTTTGTCACAATGCCCGCTACCGTGGCGAGGATGCGGTGGCTCTGCAGGTGACAGGGACACTGCAGGACTTGGTGTCAGCTCAGCAATTTCTCACTTCCCCTAAGAAGCGGAATTCTGCAAATTGCTGCCTTTGCTCTTGAAAGGATGTCATCAGGTGGGTGTTTTGGTGTCATACACTGAAAACAGAGCAGAAACTGTGAAATATTCCCATGATATGCATGGTCCCTGCCCCAAAGCACCATGACTCAGCCTAAGGAGATCTGCAGCTTATTTTTTTGTACTGCCAGCAGATTGTGGAAGTACAGTATAAAAACCATCCTTATGGAGAGATCTTGGTATTTTAGGCTTAGTCTAAGTGTCTCAAGTAGCTGGGGTTTTTGCTTGGGCCTAATCCATACGGTCTTATGGCTTTCCTCCTGGTCTGAAGACGAATGTGCTAGAAACTATAAAGCAAAAACATGTCCTGCAGCCTAGCCTTGCCTTGCCTGTCCTTGCCTGTCCTAGACTTGCCTTATGTCCTTCTCATCCTGCTCTCTGTCCCATCCTCTCTCACTAAGCCCTCGTCTGGCTGCATGTCTCTTCTTTCCTTTTCTCTCACTCTCCTGCTTCCTGCCTCTTTTCTTGCAATTCCTCCATCTCACTCCTGCAGCCCAACACTACTTTTTAGTCTTCCTTCCCTTTCTCCTGCTCCCTTCGCTTTCTCCCTCTGTCCCATATCTTTCTTCCCGACTTGTCTCTTGCAGACTTTGGGCCAAACTGTCCCCAAGTCTGGGCATGGTTTGACAAGTTTTCAGAGGCCTGGCTGGTGGCAGCAGGGACACCAGGCAGTGACAGGCCCGGGGCTGACAGGCTCCCCATCCCCTAGGGGGCGCCTGGCTGCCACACCCAGCTGACATCGAACCTTTGTCACAATGCCCGCTACCGTGGCGAGGATGCAGTGGCTCTGCAGGTGACAGGGACACTGCAGGACTTGGTGTCAGCTCAGCAATTTCTCACTTCCCCTAAGAAGCGGAATTCTGCAAATTGCTGCCTTTGCTCTTGAAAGGATGTCATCAGGTGGGTGTTTTGGTGTCATACACTGAAAACAGAGCAGAAACTGTGAAATATTCCCATGATATGCATGGTCCCTGCCCCAAAGCACCATGACTCAGCCTAAGGAGATCTGCAGCTTCTTTTTTTGTACTGCCAGCAGATTGTGGAAGTACAGTATAAAAACCATCCTTATGGAGAGATCTTGGTATTTTAGGCTTAGTCTAAGTGTCTCAAGTAGCTGGGGTTTTTGCTTGGGCCTAATCTATACGGTCTTATGGCTTTCCTCCTCGTCTGAAGACGAATGTGCTAGAAACTATAAAGCAAAAACATGTCCTGCAGCCTAGCCTTGCCTTGCCTGTCCTTGCCTGTCCCAGCCTTGCCTTATGTCCGTCTCATCCTGTTCTGTGTCCCATCCTCTCTCACTAAGCCCTCGTCTGGCTGCATGTCTCTTCTTTCCTTTTCTCTCACTCTCCTCCTTCCTGCCTCTTTTCTTGCAATTCCTCCATCTCACTCCTGCAGCCCAACACTACTTTTTAGTCTTCCTTCCCTTTCTCCTGCTCCCTTCGCTTTCTCCCTCTGTCCCATATCTTTCTTCCCGACTTGTCTCTTGCAGACTTTGGGCCAAACTGGTCCCAAGTCTGGGCATGGTTTGACAAGTTTTCAGAGGCCTGGCTGGTGGCAGCAGGGACACCAGGCAGTGACAGGCCCGGGGCTGACAGGCTCCCCATCCCCTAGGGGGCGCCTGGCTGCCACACCCAGCTGACATAGAACCTTTGTCACAATGCCCGCTACCGTGGCGAGGATGCGGTGGCTCTGCAGGTGACAGGGACACTGCAGGACTTGGTGTCAGCTCAGCAATTTCTCACTTCCCCTAAGAAGCGGAATTCTGCAAATTGCTGCCTTTGCTCTTGAAAGGATGTCATCAGGTGGGTGTTTTGGTGTCATACACTGAAAACAGAGCAGAAACTGTGAAATATTCCCATGATATGCATGGTCCCTGCCCCAAAGCACCATGACTCAGCCTAAGGAGATCTGCAGCTTATTTTTTTGTACTGCCAGCAGATTGTGGAAGTACAGTATAAAAACCATCCTTATGGAGAGATCTTGGTATTTTAGGCTTAGTCTAAGTGTCTCAAGTAGCTGGGGTTTTTGCTTGGGCCTAATCTATACGGTCTTATGGCTTTCCTCCTCGTCTGAAGACGAATGTGCTAGAAACTATAAAGCAAAAACATGTCCTGCAGCCTAGCCTTGCCTTGCCTGTCCTTGCCTGTCCCAGCCTTGCCTTATGTCCGTCTCATCCTGTTCTGTGTCCCATCCTCTCTCACTAAGCCCTCGTCTGGCTGCATGTCTCTTCTTTCCTTTTCTCTCACTCTCCTCCTTCCTGCCTCTTTTCTTGCAATTCCTCCATCTCACTCCTGCAGCCCAACACTACTTTTTAGTCTTCCTTCCCTTTCTCCTGCTCCCTTCGCTTTCTCCCTCTGTCCCATATCTTTCTTCCCGACTTGTCTCTTGCAGACTTTGGGCCAAACTGGCCCCAAGTCTGGGCATGCTTTGACAAGTTTTCAGAGGCCTGGCTGGTGGCAGCAGGGACACCAGGCAGTGACAGGCCCGGGGCTGACAGGCTCCCCATCCCCTAGGGGGCGCCTGGCTGCCACACCCAGCTGACATAGAACCTTTGTCACAATGCCCGCTACCGTGGCGAGGATGCGGTGGCTCTGCAGGTGACAGGGACACTGCAGGACTTGGTGTCAGCTCAGCAATTTCTCACTTCCCCTAAGAAGCGGAATTCTGCAAATTGCTGCCTTTGCTCTTGAAAGGATGTCATCAGGTGGGTGTTTTGGTGTCATACACTGAAAACAGAGCAGAAACTGTGAAATATTCCCATGATATGCATGGTCCCTGCCCCAAAGCACCATGACTCAGCCTAAGGAGATCTGCAGCTTCTTTTTTTGTACTGCCAGCAGATTGTGGAAGTACAGTATAAAAACCATCCTTATGGAGAGATCTTGGTATTTTAGGCTTAGTCTAAGTGTCTCAAGTAGCTGGGGTTTTTGCTTGGGCCTAATCCATACGGTCTTATGGCTTTCCTCCTCGTCTGAAGACGAATGTGCTAGAAACTATAAAGCAAAAACATGTCCTGCAGCCTAGCCTTGCCTTGCCTGTCCTTGCCTATCCCAGCCTTGCCTTATGTCCGTCTCATCCTGCTCTCTGTCCCATCCTCTCTCACTAAGCCCTCGTCTGGCTGCATGTCTCTTCTTTCCTTTTCTCTCACTCTCCTCCTTCCTGCCTCTTTTCTTGCAATTCCTCCATCTCACTCCTGCAGCC
The DNA here is from genome assembly GCF_036013475.1 of Columba livia. Lineage (NCBI taxonomy): Eukaryota > Metazoa > Chordata > Aves > Columbiformes > Columbidae > Columba > Columba livia. The sequence continues at coordinate 2,526,603 of NW_027043012.1, forward strand.
CAACACTACTTTTTAGTCTTCCTTCCCTTTCTCCTGCTCCCTTCGCTTTCTCCCTCTGTCCCATATCTTTCTTCCCGACTTGTCTCTTGCAGACTTTGGGCCAAACTGGCCCCAAGTCTGGGCATGGTTTGACAAGTTTTCAGAGGCCTGGCTGGTGGCAGCAGGGACACCAGGCAGTGACAGGCCCGGGGCTGACAGGCTCCCCATCCCCTAGGGGGCGCCTGGCTGCCACACCCAGCTGACATAGAACCTTTGTCACAATGCCCGCTACCGTGGCGAGGATGCGGTGGCTCTGCAGGTGACAGGGACACTGCAGGACTTGGTGTCAGCTCAGCAATTTCTCACTTCCCCTAAGAAGCGGAATTCTGCAAATTGCTGCCTTTGCTCTTGAAAGGATGTCATCAGGTGGGTGTTTTGGTGTCATACACTGAAAACAGAGCAGAAACTGTGAAATATTCCCATGATATGCATGGTCCCTGCCCCAAAGCACCATGACTCAGCCTAAGGAGATCTGCAGCTTCTTTTTTTGTACTGCCAGCAGATTGTGGAAGTACAGTATAAAAACCATCCTTATGGAGAGATCTTGGTATTTTAGGCTTAGTCTAAGTGTCTCAAGTAGCTGGGGTTTTTGCTTGGGCCTAATCTATACGGTCTTATGGCTTTCCTCCTCGTCTGAAGACGAATGTGCTAGAAACTATAAAGCAAAAACATGTCCTGCAGCCTAGCCTTGCCTTGCCTGTCCTTGCCTGTCCCAGCCTTGCCTTATGTCCGTCTCATCCTGTTCTGTGTCCCATCCTCTCTCACTAAGCCCTCGTCTGGCTGCATGTCTCTTCTTTCCTTTTCTCTCACTCTCCTCCTTCCTGCCTCTTTTCTTGCAATTCCTCCATCTCACTCATGCAGCCCAACACTACTTTTTAGTCTTCCTTCCCTTTCTCCTGCTCCCTTCGCTTTCTCCCTCTGTCCCATATCTTTCTTCCCGACTTGTCTCTTGCAGACTTTGGGCCAAACTGGCCCCAAGTCTGGGCATGCTTTGACAAGTTTTCAGAGGCCTGGCTGGTGGCAGCAGGGACACCAGGCAGTGACAGGCCCGGGGCTGACAGGCTCCCCATCCCCTAGGGGGCGCCTGGCTGCCACACCCAGCTGACATTGAACCTTTGTCACAATGTCCGCTACCGTGGCGAGGATGCGGTGGCTCTGCAGGTGACAGGGACACTGCAGGACTTGGTGTCAGCTCAGCAATTTCTCACTTCCCCTAAGAAGCGGAATTCTGCAAATTGCTGCCTTTGCTCTTGAAAGGATGTCATCAGGTGGGTGTTTTGGTGTCATACACTGAAAACAGAGCAGAAACTGTGAAATATTCCCATGATATGCATGGTCCCTGCCCCAAAGCACCATGACTCAGCCTAAGGAGATCTGCAGCTTCTTTTTTTGTACTGCCAGCAGATTGTGGAAGTACAGTATAAAAACCATCCTTATGGAGAGATCTTGGTATTTTAGGCTTAGTCTAAGTGTCACAAGTAGCTGGGGTTTTTGCTTGGGCCTAATCCATACGGTCTTATGGCTTTCCTCCTCGTCTGAAGACGAATGTGCTAGAAACTATAAAGCAAAAACATGTCCTGCAGCCTAGCCTTGCCTTGCCTGTCCTTGCCTATCCCAGCCTTGCCTTATGTCCATCTCATCCTGCTCTCTGTCCCATCCTCTCTCACTAAGCCCTCGTCTGGCTGCATGTCTCTTCTTTCCTTTTCTCTCACTCTCCTCCTTCCTGCCTCTTTTCTTGCAATTCCTCCATCTCACTCCTGCAGCCCAACACTACTTTTTATTCTTCCTTCCCTTTCTCCTGCTCCCTTCGCTTTCTCCCTCTGTCCCATATCTTTCTTCCCGACTTGTCTCTTGCAGACTTTGGGCCAAACTGGCCCCAAGTCTGGGCATGGTTTGACAAGTTTTCAGAGGCCTGGCTGGTGGCAGCAGGGACACCAGGCAGTGACAGGCCCGGGGCTGACAGGCTCCCCATCCCCTAGGGGGCGCCTGGCTGCCACACCCAGCTGACATTGAACCTTTGTCACAATGCCCGCTACCGTGGCGAGGATGCGGTGGCTCTGCAGGTGACAGGGACACTGCAGGACTTGGTGTCAGCTCAGCAATTTCTCACTTCCCCTAAGAAGCGGAATTCTGCAAATTGCTGCCTTTGCTCTTGAAAGGATGTCATCAGGTGGGTGTTTTGGTGTCATACACTGAAAACAGAGCAGAAACTGTGAAATATTCCCATGATATGCATGGTCCCTGCCCCAAAGCACCATGACTCAGCCTAAGGAGATCTGCAGCTTCTTTTTTTGTACTGCCAGCAGATTGTGGAAGTACAGTATAAAAACCATCCTTATGGAGAGATCTTGGTATTTTAGGCTTAGTCTAAGTGTCTCAAGTAGCTGGGGTTTTTGCTTGGGCCTAATCCATACGGTCTTGTGTCTTTCCTCCTCGTCTGAAGACGAATGTGCTAGAAACTATAAAGCAAAAACATGTCCTGCAGCCTAGCCTTGCCTTGCCTGTCCTTGCCTGTCCCAGCCTTGCCTTATGTCCGTCTCATCCTGTTCTGTGTCCCATCCTCTCTCACTAAGCCCTCGTCTGGCTGCATGTCTCTTCTTTCCTTTTCTCTCACTCTCCTCCTTCCTGCCTCTTTTCTTGCAATTCCTCCATCTCACTCATGCAGCCCAACACTACTTTTTAGTCTTCCTTCCCTTTCTCCTGCTCCCTTCGCTTTCTCCCTCTGTCCCATATCTTTCTTCCCGACTTGTCTCTTGCAGACTTTGGGCCAAACTGGCCCCAAGTCTGGGCATGCTTTGACAAGTTTTCAGAGGCCTGGCTGGTGGCAGCAGGGACACCAGGCAGTGACAGGCCCGGGGCTGACAGGCTCCCCATCCCCTAGGGGGCGCCTGGCTGCCACACCCAGCTGACATTGAACCTTTGTCACAATGTCCGCTACCGTGGCGAGGATGCGGTGGCTCTGCAGGTGACAGGGACACTGCAGGACTTGGTGTCAGCTCAACAATTTCTCACTTCCCCTAAGAAGCGGAATTCTGCAAATTGCTGCCTTTGCTCTTGAAAGGATGTCATCAGGTGGGTGTTTTGGTGTCATACACTGAAAACAGAGCAGAAACTGTGAAATATTCCCATGATATGCATGGTCCCTGCCCCAAAGCACCATGACTCAGCCTAAGGAGATCTGCAGCTTCTTTTTTAGTACTGCCAGCAGATTGTGGAAGTACAGTATAAAAACCATCCTTATGGAGAGATCTTGGTATTTTAGGCTTAGTCTAAGTGTCTCAAGTAGCTGGGGTTTTTGCTTGGGCCTAATCCATACGGTCTTATGGCTTTCCTCCTCGTCTGAAGACGAATGTGCTAGAAACTATAAAGCAAAAACATGTCCTGCAGCCTAGCCTTGCCTTGCCTGTCCTTGCCTGTCCTAGACTTGCCTTATGTCCTTCTCATCCTGCTCTCTGTCCCATCCTCTCTCACTAAGCCCTCGTCTGGCTGCATGTCTCTCCTTTTCTCTCACTCTCCTCCTTCCTGCCTCTTTTCTTGCAATTCCTCCATCTCACTCCTGCAGCCCAACACTACTTTTTAGTCTTCCTTCCCTTTCTCCTGCTCCCTTCGCTTTCTCCCTCTGTCCCATATCTTTCTTCCCGACTTGTCTCTTGCAGACTTTGGGCCAAACTGGCCCCAAGTCTGGGCATGCTTTGACAAGTTTTCAGAGGCCTGGCTGGTGGCAGCAGGGACACCAGGCAGTGACAGGCCCGGGGCTGACAGGCTCCCCATCCCCTAGGGGGCGCCTGGCTGCCACACCCAGCTGACATAGAACCTTTGTCACAATGCCCGCTACCGTGGCGAGGATGCGGTGGCTCTGCAGGTGACAGGGACACTGCAGGACTTGGTGTCAGCTCAGCAATTTCTCACTTCCCCTAAGAAGCGGAATTCTGCAAATTGCTGCCTTTGCTCTTGAAAGGATGTCATCAGGTGGGTGTTTTGGTGTCATACACTGAAAACAGAGCAGAAACTGTGAAATATTCCCATGATATGCATGGTCCCTGCCCCAAAGCACCATGACTCAGCCTAAGGAGATCTGCAGCTTCTTTTTTTGTACTGCCAGCAGATTGTGGAAGTACAGTATAAAAACCATCCTTATGGAGAGATCTTGGTATTTTAGGCTTAGTCTAAGTGTCTCAAGTAGCTGGGGTTTTTGCTTGGGCCTAATCCATACGGTCTTATGGCTTTCCTCCTCGTCTGAAGACGAATGTGCTAGAAACTATAAAGCAAAAACATGTCCTGCAGCCTAGCCTTGCCTTGCCTGTCCTTGCCTGTCCTAGACTTGCCTTATGTCCTTCTCATCCTGCTCTCTGTCCCATCCTCTCTCACTAAGCCCTCGTCTGGCTGCATGTCTCTTCTTTCCTTTTCTCTCACTCTCCTGCTTCCTGCCTCTTTTCTTGCAATTCCTCCATCTCACTCCTGCAGCCCAACACTACTTTTTATTCTTCCTTCCCTTTCTCCTGCTCCCTTCGCTTTCTCCCTCTGTCCCATATCTTTCTTCCCGACTTGTCTCTTGCAGACTTTGGGCCAAACTGGCCCCAAGTCTGGGCATGGTTTGACAAGTTTTCAGAGGCCTGGCTGGTGGCAGCAGGGACACCAGGCAGTGACAGGCCCGGGGCTGACAGGCTCCCCATCCCCTAGGGGGCGCCTGGCTGCCACACCCAGCTGACATTGAACCTTTGTCACAATGCCCGCTACCGTGGCGAGGATGCGGTGGCTCTGCAGGTGACAGGGACACTGCAGGACTTGGTGTCAGCTCAGCAATTTCTCACTTCCCCTAAGAAGCGGAATTCTGCAAATTGCTGCCTTTGCTCTTGAAAGGATGTCATCAGGTGGGTGTTTTGGTGTCATACACTGAAAACAGAGCAGAAACTGTGAAATATTCCCATGATATGCATGGTCCCTGCCCCAAAGCACCATGACTCAGCCTAAGGAGATCTGCAGCTTCTTTTTTTGTACTGCCAGCAGATTGTGGAAGTACAGTATAAAAACCATCCTTATGGAGAGATCTTGGTATTTTAGGCTTAGTCTAAGTGTCTCAAGTAGCTGGGGTTTTTGCTTGGGCCTAATCCATACGGTCTTGTGTCTTTCCTCCTCGTCTGAAGACGAATGTGCTAGAAACTATAAAGCAAAAACATGTCCTGCAGCCTAGCCTTGCCTTGCCTGTCCTTGCCTGTCCCAGCCTTGCCTTATGTCCGTCTCATCCTGTTCTGTGTCCCATCCTCTCTCACTAAGCCCTCGTCTGGCTGCATGTCTCTTCTTTCCTTTTCTCTCACTCTCCTCCTTCCTGCCTCTTTTCTTGCAATTCCTCCATCTCACTCATGCAGCCCAACACTACTTTTTAGTCTTCCTTCCCTTTCTCCTGCTCCCTTCGCTTTCTCCCTCTGTCCCATATCTTTCTTCCCGACTTGTCTCTTGCAGACTTTGGGCCAAACTGGCCCCAAGTCTGGGCATGCTTTGACAAGTTTTCAGAGGCCTGGCTGGTGGCAGCAGGGACACCAGGCAGTGACAGGCCCGGGGCTGACAGGCTCCCCATCCCCTAGGGGGCGCCTGGCTGCCACACCCAGCTGACATTGAACCTTTGTCACAATGTCCGCTACCGTGGCGAGGATGCGGTGGCTCTGCAGGTGACAGGGACACTGCAGGACTTGGTGTCAGCTCAACAATTTCTCACTTCCCCTAAGAAGCGGAATTCTGCAAATTGCTGCCTTTGCTCTTGAAAGGATGTCATCAGGTGGGTGTTTTGGTGTCATACACTGAAAACAGAGCAGAAACTGTGAAATATTCCCATGATATGCATGGTCCCTGCCCCAAAGCACCATGACTCAGCCTAAGGAGATCTGCAGCTTCTTTTTTTGTACTGCCAGCAGATTGTGGAAGTACAGTATAAAAACCATCCTTATGGAGAGATCTTGGTATTTTAGGCTTAGTCTAAGTGTCTCAAGTAGCTGGGGTTTTTGCTTGGGCCTAATCCATACGGTCTTATGGCTTTCCTCCTCGTCTGAAGACGAATGTGCTAGAAACTATAAAGCAAAAACATGTCCTGCAGCCTAGCCTTGCCTTGCCTGTCCTTGCCTGTCCTAGACTTGCCTTATGTCCTTCTCATCCTGCTCTCTGTCCCATCCTCTCTCACTAAGCCCTCGTCTGGCTGCATGTCTCTCCTTTTCTCTCACTCTCCTCCTTCCTGCCTCTTTTCTTGCAATTCCTCCATCTCACTCCTGCAGCCCAACACTACTTTTTAGTCTTCCTTCCCTTTCTCCTGCTCCCTTCGCTTTCTCCCTCTGTCCCATATCTTTCTTCCCGACTTGTCTCTTGCAGACTTTGGGCCAAACTGGCCCCAAGTCTGGGCATGGTTTGACAAGTTTTCAGAGGCCTGGCTGGTGGCAGCAGGGACACCAGGCAGTGACAGGCCCGGGGCTGACAGGCTCCCCATCCCCTAGGGGGCGCCTGGCTGCCACACCCAGCTGACATAGAACCTTTGTCACAATGCCCGCTACCGTGGCGAGGATGCGGTGGCTCTGCAGGTGACAGGGACACTGCAGGACTTGGTGTCAGCTCAGCAATTTCTCACTTCCCCTAAGAAGCGGAATTCTGCAAATTGCTGCCTTTGCTCTTGAAAGGATGTCATCAGGTGGGTGTTTTGGTGTCATACACTGAAAACAGAGCAGAAACTGTGAAATATTCCCATGATATGCATGGTCCCTGCCCCAAAGCACCATGACTCAGCCTAAGGAGATCTGCAGCTTCTTTTTTTGTACTGCCAGCAGATTGTGGAAGTACAGTATAAAAACCATCCTTATGGAGAGATCTTGGTATTTTAGGCTTAGTCTAAGTGTCTCAAGTAGCTGGGGTTTTTGCTTGGGCCTAATCCATACGGTCTTATGGCTTTCCTCCTCGTCTGAAGACGAATGTGCTAGAAACTATAAAGCAAAAACATGTCCTGCAGCCTAGCCTTGCCTTGCCTGTCCTTGCCTGTCCTAGACTTGCCTTATGTCCTTCTCATCCTGCTCTCTGTCCCATCCTCTCTCACTAAGCCCTCGTCTGGCTGCATGTCTCTTCTTTCCTTTTCTCTCACTCTCCTGCTTCCTGCCTCTTTTCTTGCAATTCCTCCATCTCACTCCTGCAGCCCAACACTACTTTTTATTCTTCCTTCCCTTTCTCCTGCTCCCTTCGCTTTCTCCCTCTGTTCCATATCTTTCTTCCCGACTTGTCTCTTGGAGACTTTGGGCCAAACTGGCCCCAAGTCTGGGCATGGTTTGACAAGTTTTCAGAGGCCTGGCTGGTGGCAGCAGGGACACCAGGCAGTGACAGGCCCGGGGCTGACAGGCTCCCCATCCCCTAGGGGGCGCCTGGCTGCCACACCCAGCTGACATAGAACCTTTGTCACAATGCCCGCTACCGTGGCGAGGATGCGGTGGCTCTGCAGGTGACAGGGACACTGCAGGACTTGGTGTCAGCTCAACAATTTCTCACTTCCCCTAAGAAGCGGAATTCTGCAAATTGCTGCCTTTGCTCTTGAAAGGATGTCATCAGGTGGGTGTTTTGGTGTCATACACTGAAAACAGAGCAGAAACTGTGAAATATTCCCATGATATGCATGGTCCCTGCCCCAAAGCACCATGACTCAGCCTAAGGAGATCTGCAGCTTCTTTTTTTGTACTGCCAGCAGATTGTGGAAGTACAGTATAAAAACCATCCTTATGGAGAGATCTTGGTATTTTAGGCTTAGTCTAAGTGTCTCAAGTAGCTGGGGTTTTTGCTTGGGCCTAATCCATACGGTCTTATGGCTTTCCTCCTCGTCTGAAGACGAATGTGCTAGAAACTATAAAGCAAAAACATGTCCTGCAGCCTAGCCTTGCCTTGCCTGTCCTTGCCTGTCCTAGACTTGCCTTATGTCCTTCTCATCCTGCTCTCTGTCCCATCCTCTCTCACTAAGCCCTCGTCTGGCTGCATGTCTCTCCTTTTCTCTCACTCTCCTCCTTCCTGCCTCTTTTCTTGCAATTCCTCCATCTCACTCCTGCAGCCCAACACTACTTTTTAGTCTTCCTTCCCTTTCTCCTGCTCCCTTCGCTTTCTCCCTCTGTCCCATATCTTTCTTCCCGACTTGTCTCTTGCAGACTTTGGGCCAAACTGGCCCCAAGTCTGGGCATGGTTTGACAAGTTTTCAGAGGCCTGGCTGGTGGCAGCAGGGACACCAGGCAGTGACAGGCCCGGGGCTGACAGGCTCCCCATCCCCTAGGGGGCGCCTGGCTGCCACACCCAGCTGACATAGAACCTTTGTCACAATGCCCGCTACCGTGGCGAGGATGCGGTGGCTCTGCAGGTGACAGGGACACTGCAGGACTTGGTGTCAGCTCAGCAATTTCTCACTTCCCCTAAGAAGCGGAATTCTGCAAATTGCTGCCTTTGCTCTTGAAAGGATGTCATCAGGTGGGTGTTTTGGTGTCATACACTGAAAACAGAGCAGAAACTGTGAAATATTCCCATGATATGCATGGTCCCTGCCCCAAAGCACCATGACTCAGCCTAAGGAGATCTGCAGCTTCTTTTTTTGTACTGCCAGCAGATTGTGGAAGTACAGTATAAAAACCATCCTTATGGAGAGATCTTGGTATTTTAGGCTTAGTCTAAGTGTCTCAAGTAGCTGGGGTTTTTGCTTGGGCCTAATCCATACGGTCTTATGGCTTTCCTCCTCGTCTGAAGACGAATGTGCTAGAAACTATAAAGCAAAAACATGTCCTGCAGCCTAGCCTTGCCTTGCCTGTCCTTGCCTGTCCTAGACTTGCCTTATGTCCTTCTCATCCTGCTCTCTGTCCCATCCTCTCTCACTAAGCCCTCGTCTGGCTGCATGTCTCTTCTTTCCTTTTCTCTCACTCTCCTGCTTCCTGCCTCTTTTCTTGCAATTCCTCCATCTCACTCCTGCAGCCCAACACTACTTTTTATTCTTCCTTCCCTTTCTCCTGCTCCCTTCGCTTTCTCCCTCTGTTCCATATCTTTCTTCCCGACTTGTCTCTTGGAGACTTTGGGCCAAACTGGCCCCAAGTCTGGGCATGGTTTGACAAGTTTTCAGAGGCCTGGCTGGTGGCAGCAGGGACACCAGGCAGTGACAGGCCCGGGGCTGACAGGCTCCCCATCCCCTAGGGGGCGCCTGGCTGCCACACCCAGCTGACATAGAACCTTTGTCACAATGCCCGCTACCGTGGCGAGGATGCGGTGGCTCTGCAGGTGACAGGGACACTGCAGGACTTGGTGTCAGCTCAGCAATTTCTCACTTCCCCTAAGAAGCGGAATTGTGCAAATTGCTGCCTTTGCTCTTGAAAGAATGTCATCAGGTGGGTGTTTTGGTGTCATACACTGAAAACAGAGCAGAAACTGTGAAATATTCCCATGATATGCATGGTCCCTGCCCCAAAGCACCATGACTCAGCCTAAGGAGATCTGCAGCTTCTTTTTTTGTACTGCCAGCAGATTGTGGAAGTACAGTATAAAAACCATCCTTATGGAGAGATCTTGGTATTTTAGGCTTAGTCTAAGTGTCTCAAGTAGCTGGGGTTTCTGCTTGGGCCTAATCCATACGGTCTTATGGCTTTCCTCCTAGTCTGAAGACGAATGTTCTAGCAACTATAAAGCAAAAACATGTCCTGCAGCCTAGCCTTGCCTTGCCTGTCCTTGCCTGTCCCAGCCTTGCCTTCTTTCCTTCTCATCCTGTTCTCTGTCCCATCCTCTCTCACTAAGCCCTCGTCTGGCTGCATGTCTCTTCTTTCCTTTTCTCTCACTCTCCTGCTTCCTGCCTCTTGTCTTGCAATTCCTCCATCTCACTCCTGCAGCCCAACACTACTTTTTATTCTTCCTTCCCTTTCTCCTGCTCCCTTCGCTTTCTCCCTCTGTCCCATATCTTTCTTCCCGACTTGTCTCTTGCAGACTTTGGGCCAAACTGGCCCCAAGTCTGGGCATGGTCTGACAAGTTTTCAGAGGCCTGGCTGGTGGCAGCAGGGACACCAGGCAGTGACAGGCCCGGGGCTGACAGGCTCCCCATCCCCTAGGGGGCGCCTGGCTGCCACACCCAGCTGACATAGAACCTTTGTCACAATGCCCGCTACCGTGGCGAGGATGCGGTGGCTCTGCAGGTGACAGGGACACTGCAGGACTTGGTGTCAGCTCAGCAGTTTCTCACTTCCCCTAAGAAGCGGAATTCTGCAAATTGCTGCCTTTGCTCTTGAAAGGATGTCATCAGGTGGGTGTTTTGGTGTCATACACCGAAAACAGAGCAGAAACTGTGAAATATTCCCATGATATGCATGGTCCCTGCCCCAAAGCACCATGACTCAGCCTAAGGAGATCTGCAGCTTATTTTTTTGTACTGCCAGCAGATTGTGGAAGTACAGTATAAAAACCATGCTTATGGAGAGATCTTGGTATTTTAGGCTTAGTCTAAGTGTCTCAAGTAGCTGGGGTTTTTGCTTGGGCCTAATCCATACGGTCTTATGGCTTTCCTCCTCGTCTGAAGACGAATGTGCTAGAAACTATAAAGCAAAAACATGTCCTGCAGCCTAGCCTTGTCTTGCCTGTCCTTGCCTGTCCCAGCCTTGCCTTATGTCCTTCTCATCCTGTTCTCTGTCCCATCCTCTCTCACTAAGCCCTCGTCTGGCTGCATGTCTCTTCTTTCCTTTTCTCTCACTCTCCTGCTTCCTGCCTCTTTTCTTGCAATTCCTCCATCTCACTCCTGCAGCCCAACACTACTTTTTATTCTTCCTTCCCTTTCTCCTGCTCCCTTCGCTTTCTCCCTCTGTCCCATACCTTTCTTCCCGACTTGTCTCTTGCAGACCTTGGGCCAAACTGGCCCCAAGTCTGGGCATGGTTTGACAAGTTTTCAGAGGCCTGGCTGGTGGCAGCAGGGACACCAGGCAGTGACAGGCCCGGGGCTGACAGGCTCCCCATCCCCTAGGGGGCGCCTGGCTGCCACACCCAGCTGACATTGAACCTTTGTCACAATGCCCGCTCCCGTGGCGAGGATGCGGTGGCTCTGCAGGTGACAGGGACACTGCAGGACTTGGTGTCAGCTCAGCAATTTCTCACTTCCCCTAAGAAGCGGAATTCTGCAAATTGCTGCCTTTGCTCTTGAAAGGATGTCATCAGGTGGGTGTTTTGGTGTCATACACTGAAAACAGAGCAGAAACTGTGAAATATTCCCATGATATGCATGGTCCCTGCCCCAAAGCACCATGACTCAGCCTAAGGAGATCTGCAGCTTCTTTTTTTGTACTGCCAGCAGATTGTGGAAGTACAGTATAAAAACCATCCTTATGGAGAGATCTTGGTATTTTAGGCTTAGTCTAAGTGTCTCAAGTACCTGGGGTTTTTGCTTGGGCCTAATCCATACGGTCTTATGGCTTTCCTCCTCGTCTGAAGACGAATGTGCTAGAAACTATAAAGCAAAAACATGTCCTGCAGCCTAGCCTTGCCTTGCCTGTCCTTGCCTGTCCCAGCCTTGCCTTATGTCCTTCTCATCCTGTTCTCTGTCCCATCCTCTCTCACTAACCCCTCGTCTGGCTGCATGTCTCTTCTTTCCTTTTCTCTCACTCTCCTGCTTCCTGCCTCTTTTCTTGCAATTCCTCCATCTCAGTCCTGCAGCCCAACACTACTTTTTATTCTTCCTTCCCTTTCTCCTGCTCCCTTCGCTTTCTCCCTCTGTCCCATACCTTTCTTCCCGACTTGTCTCTTGGAGACTTTGGGCCAAACTGGCCCCAAGTCTGGGCATGGTTTGACAAGTTTTCAGAGGCCTGGCTGGTGGCAGCAGGGACACCAGGCAGTGACAGGCCCGGGGCTGACAGGCTCCCCATCCCCTAGGGGGCGCCTGGCTGCCACACCCAGCTGACATAGAACCTTTGTCACAATGCCCGCTACCGTGGCGAGGATGCGGTGGCTCTGCAGGTGACAGGGACACTGCAGGACTTGGTGTCAGCTCAGCAATTTCTCACTTCCCCTAAGAAGCGGAATTCTGCAAATTGCTGCCTTTGCTCTTGAAAGGATGTCATCAGGTGGGTGTTTTGGTGTCATACACTGAAAACAGAGCAGAAACTGTGAAATATTCCCATGATATGCATGGTCCCTGCCCCAAAGCACCATGACTCAGCCTAAGGAGATCTGCAGCTTATTTTTTTGTACTGCCAGCAGATTGTGGAAGTACAGTATAAAAACCATCCTTATGGAGAGATCTTGATATTTTAGGCTTAGTCTAAGTGTCTCAAGTAGCTGGGGTTTTTGCTTGGGCCTAATCCATACGGTCTTATGGCTTTCCTCCTAGTCTGAAGACGAATGTGCTAGAAACTATAAAGCAAAAACATGTCCTGCAGCCTAGCCTTGCCTTGCCTGTCCTTGCCTGTCCTAGCCTTGCCTTATGTCCTTCTCATCCTGTTCTCTGTCCCATCCTCTCTCACTAAGCCCTCGTCTGGCTGCATATCTCTTCTTTCCTTTTCTCTCACTCTCCTCCTTCCTGCCTCTTTTCTTGCAATTCCTCCATCTCACTCCTGCAGCCCAACACTACTTTTTATACTTCCTACCCTTTCTCCTGCTCCCTTCACTTTCTCCCTCTGTCCCATATCTTTCTTCCCGACTTGTCTCTTGCAGACTTTGGGCCAAACTGGCCCCAAGTCTGGGCATGGTTTGACAAGTTTTCAGAGGCCTGGCTGGTGGCAGCAGGGACAGCAGGCAGTGACAGGCCCGGGGCTGACAGGCTCCCCATCCCCTAGGGGGCGCCTGGCTGCCACACCCAGCTGACATAGAACCTTTGTCACAATGCCCGCTACCGTGGCCAGGATGCGGTGGCTCTGCAGGTGACAGGGACACTGCAGGACTTGGTGTCAGCTCAGCAATTTCTCACTTCCCCTAAGAAGCGGAATTCTGCAAATTGCTGCCTTTGCTCTTGAAAGGATGTCATCACGTGGGTGTTTTGGTGTCATACACTGAAAACAGAGCAGAAACTGTGAAATATTCCCATGATATGCATGGTCCCTGCCCCAAAGCACCATGACTCAGCCTAAGGAGATCTGCAGCTTATTTTTTTGTACTGCCAGCAGATTGTGGAAGTACAGTATAAAAACCATCCTTATGGAGAGATCTTGGTATTTTAGGCTTAGTCTAAGTGTCTCAAGTAGCTGGGGTTTTTGCTTGGGCCTAATCCATACGGTCTTATGGCTTTCCTCCTCGTCTGAAGACGAATGTGCTAGAAACTATAAAGCAAAAACATGTCCTGCAGCCTAGCCTTGCCTTGCCTCTCCTTGCCTGTCCCAGCCTTGCATTCTTTCCTTCTCATCCTGTTCTCTGTCCCATCCTCTCTCACTAAGCCCTCGTCTGGCTGCATGTCTCTTCTTTCCTTTTCTCTCACTCTCCTCCTTCCTGCCTCTTTTCTTGCAATTCCTCCATCTCACTCCTGCAGCCCAACACTACTTTTTAGTCTTCCTTCCCTTTCTCCTGCTCCCTTCGCTTTCTCCCTCTGTCCCATATCTTTCTTCCCGACTTGTCTCTTGCAGACTTTGGGCCAAACTGGCCCCAAGTCTGGGCATGGTTTGACAAGTTTTCAGAGGCCTGGCTGGTGGCAGCAGGGACAGCAGGCAGTGACAGGCCCGGGGCTGACAGGCTCCCCATCCCCTAGGGGGTGCCTGGCTGCCACACCCAGCTGACATAGAACCTTTGTCACAATGCCCGCTACCGTGGCGAGGATGCGGTGGCTCTGCAGGTGACAGGGACACTGCAGGACTTGGTGTCAGCTCAGCAATTTCTCACTTCCCCTAAGAAGCGGAATTCTGCAAATTGCTGCCTTTGCTCTTGAAAGGATGTCATCAGGTGGGTGTTTTGGTGTCATACACTGAAAACAGAGCAGAAACTGTGAAATATTCCCATGATATGCATGGTCCCTGCCCCAAAGCACCATGACTCAGCCTAAGGAGATCTGCAGCTTATTTTTTTGTACTGCCAGCAGATTGTGGAAGTACAGTATAAAAACCATCCTTATGGAGAGATCTTGGTATTTTAGGCTTAGTCTAAGTGTCTCAAGTAGCTGGGGTTTTTGCTTGGGCCTAATCCATACGGTCTTATGGCTTTCCTCCTCGTCTGAAGACGAATGTGCTAGAAACTATAAAGCAAAAACATGTCCTGCAGCCTAGCCTTGCCTTGCCTCTCCTTGCCTGTCCCAGCCTTGCATTCTTTCCTTCTCATCCTGTTCTCTGTCCCATCCTCTCTCACTAAGCCCTCGTCTGGCTGCATGTCTCTTCTTTCCTTTTCTCTCACTCTCCTCCTTCCTGCCTCTTTTCTTGCAATTCCTCCATCTCACTCCTGCAGCCCAACACTACTTTTTAGTCTTCCTTCCCTTTCTCCTGCTCCCTTCGCTTTCTCCCTCTGTCCCATATCTTTCTTCCCGACTTGTCTCTTGCAGACTTTGGGCCAAACTGGCCCCAAGTCTGGGCATGCTTTGACAAGTTTTCAGAGGCCTGGCTGGTGGCAGCAGGGACAGCAGGCAGTGACAGGCCCGGGGCTGACAGGCTCCCCATCCCCTAGGGGGTGCCTGGCTGCCACACCCAGCTGACATAGAACCTTTGTCACAATGCCCGCTACCGTGGCGAGGATGCGGTGGCTCTGCAGGTGACAGGGACACTGCAGGACTTGGTGTCAGCTCAGCAATTTCTCACTTCCCCTAAGAAGCGGAATTCTGCAAATTGCTGCCTTTGCTCTTGAAAGGATGTCATCAGGTGGGTGTTTTGGTGTCATACACTGAAAACAGAGCAGAAACTGTGAAATATTCCCATGATATGCATGGTCCCTGCCCCAAAGCACCATGACTCAGCCTAAGGAGATCTGCAGCTTATTTTTTTGTATTGCCAGCAGATTATGGAAGTACAGTATGAAAACCATCCTTATGGAGAGATCTTGGTATTTTAGGCTTAGTCTAAGTGTCTCAAGTAGCTGGGGTTTTTGCTTGGGCCTAATCCATACGGTCTTATGGCTTTCCTCCTCGTCTGAAGACGAATGTGCTAGAAACTATAAGGCAAAAACATGTCCTGCAGACTAGCCTTGCCTTGCCTGTCCTTGCCTGTCCTAGCCTTGCCTTATGTCCTTCTCATCCTGTTCTCTGTCCCATCCTCTCTCACTAAGCCCTCGTCTGGCTGCATGTCTCTTCTTTCCTTTTCTCTCACTCTCCTGCTTCCTGCCTCTTTTCTTGCAATTCCTCCATCTCACTCCTGCAGCCCAACACTACTTTTTATTCTTCCTTCCCTTTCTCCTGCTCCCTTCGCTTTCTCCCTCTGTCCCATACCTTTCTTCCCGACTTGTCTCTTGGAGACTTTGGGCCAAACTGGCCCCAAGTCTGGGCATGGTTTGACAAGTTTTCAGAGGCCTGGCTGGTGGCAGCAGGGACACCAGGCAGTGACAGGCCCGGGGCTGACAGGCTCCCCATCCCCTAGGGGGCGCCTGGCTGCCACACCCAGCTGACATAGAACCTTTGTCACAATGCCCGCTACCGTGGCGAGGATGCGGTGGCTCTGCAGGTGACAGGGACACTGCAGGACTTGGTGTCAGCTCAGCAATTTCTCACTTCCCCTAAGAAGCGGAATTCTGCAAATTGCTGCCTTTGCTCTTGAAAGGATGTCATCAGGTGGGTGTTTTGGTGTCATACACTGAAAACAGAGCAGAAACTGTGAAATATTCCCATGATATGCATGGTCCTTCCCCCAAAGGAAAATGACTCAGCCTAAGGAGATCTGCAGCTTATTTTTTTGTACTGCCTGCAGATTGTGGAAGTACAGTATAAAAACCATCCTTATGGAGAGATCTTGGTATTTTAGGCTTAGTCTAAGTGTCTCAAGTAGCTGGGGTTTTTGCTTGGGCCTAATCCATACGGTCTTATGGCTTTCCTCCTCGTCTGAAGACGAATGTGCTAGAAACTACAAAGCAAAAACATGTCCTGCAGCCTAGCCTTGCCTTGCCTGTCCTTGCCTGTCCTAGCCTTGCCTTATGTCCTTCTCATCCTGTTCTCTGTCCCATCCTCTCTCACTAAGCCCTCGTCTGGGTGCATGTCACTTCTTTCCTTTTCTCTCACTCTCCTGCTTCCCGCCTCTTTTCTTGCAATTCCTCCATCTCACTCCTGCAGCCCAACACTACTTTTTATTCTTCCTTCCCTTTCTCCTGCTCCCTTCGCTTTCTCCCTCTGTCCCCTATCTTTCTTCCCGACTTGTCTCTTGGAGACTTTGGGCCAAACTGGCCCCAAGTCTGGGCATGGTTTGACAAGTTTTCAGAGGCCTGGCTGGTGGCAGCAGGGACACCAGGCAGTGACAGGCCCGGGGCTGACAGGCTCCCCATCCCCTAGGGGGCGCCTGGCTGCCACACCCAGCTGACATAGAACCTTTGTCACAATGCCCGCTACCGTGGCGAGGATGCGGTGGCTCTGCAGGTGACAGGGACACTGCAGGACTTGGTGTCAGCTCAGCAATTTCTCACTTCCCCTAAGAAGCGGAATTCTGCAAATTGCTGCCTTTGCTCTTGAAAGGATGTCATCAGGTGGGTGTTTTGGTGTCATACACTGAAAACAGAGCAGGAACTGTGAAATATTCCCATGATATGCATGGTCCCTGCCCCAAAGCACCATGACTCAGCCTAAGGAGATCTGCAGCTTATTTTTTTGTACTGCCAGCAGATTGTGGAAGTACAGTATAAAAACCATCCTTATGGAGAGATCTTGGTATTTTAGGCTTAGTCTAAGTGTCTCAAGTAGCTTGGGTTTTTGCTTGGGCCTAATCCATACGGTCTTATGGATTTCCTCCTCGTCTGAAGACGAATGTGCTAGAAACTATAAGGCAAAAACATGTCCTGCAGCCTAGCCTTGCCTTGCCTCTCCTTGCCTGTCCCAGCCTTGCATTCTTTCCTTCTCATCCTGTTCTCTGTCCCATCCTCTCTCACCAGCCCCTCTTCTGGCTGCATGTCTCTTCTTTACTTTTCTCTCACTCTCCTGCTTCCTGCCTCTTTTCTTGCAATTCCTCCATCTCACTCCTGCAGCCCAACACTACTTTTTATACTTCCTACCCTTTCTCCTGCTCCCTTCGCTTTCTCCCTCTGTCCCATATCTTTCTTCCCGACTTGTCTCTTGCAGACTTTGGGCCAAACTGGCCCCAAGTCTGGGCATGCTTTGACAAGTTTTCAGAGGCCTGGCTGGTGGCAGCAGGGACACCAGGCAGTAAAAGGCCCGGGGCTGACAGGCTCCCCATCCCCTAGGGGGCGCCTGGCTGCCACACCCAGCTGACATAGAACCTTTGTCACAATGCCCGCTACCGTGGCGAGGATGCGGTGGCTCTGCAGGTGACAGGGACACTGCAGGACTTGGTGTCAGCTCAGCAATTTCTCACTTCCCCTAAGAAGCGGAATTCTGCAAATTGCTGCCTTTGCTCTTGAAAGGATGTCATCAGATGGGTGTTTTGGTGTCATACACTGAAAACAGAGCAGAAACTGTGAAATATTCCCATGATATGCATGGTCCTTCCCCCAAAGCAAAATGACTCAGCCTAAGGATATCTGCAGGTTATTTTTTTGTACTGCCAGCAGATTGTGGAAGTACAGTATAAAAACCATCCTTATGGAGAGATCTTGGTATTTTAGGCTTAGTCTAAGTGTCTCAAGTAGCTGGGGTTTTTGCTTGGGCCTAATCCATACGGTCTTATGGCTTTCCTCCTCGTCTGAAGACGAATGTGCTAGAAACTACAAAGCAAAAACATGTCCTGCAGCCTAGCCTTGCCTTGCCTGTCCTTGCCTGTCCTAGCCTTGCCTTATGTCCTTCTCATCCTGTTCTCTGTCCCATCCTCTCTCACTAAGCCCTCGTCTGGGTGCATGTCACTTCTTTCCTTTTCTCTCACTCTCCTGCTTCCCGCCTCTTTTCTTGCAATTCCTCCATCTCACTCCTGCAGCCCAACACTACTTTTTATTCTTCCTTCCCTTTCTCCTGCTCCCTTCGCTTTCTCCCTCTGTCCCATATCTTTCTTCCCGACTTGTCTCTTGGAGACTTTGGGCCAAACTGGCCCCAAGTCTGGGCATGGTTTGACAAGTTTTCAGAGGCCTGGCTGGTGGCAGCAGGGACAACAGGCAGTGACAGGCCCGGGGCTGACAGGCTCCCCATCCCCTAGGGAGCGCCTGGCTGCCACACCCAGCTGACATAGAACCTTTGTCACAATGCCCGCTACCGTGGTGAGGATGCGGTGGCTCTGCAGGTGACAGGGACACTGCAGGACTTGGTGTCAGCTCAGCAATTTCTCACTTCCCCTAAGAAGCGGAATTCTGCAAATTGCTGCCTTTGCTCTTGAAAGGATGTCATCAGGTGGGTGTTTTGGTGTCATACACTGAAAACAGAGCAGAAACTGTGAAATATTCCCATGATATGCATGGTCCCTGCCCCAAAGCACCATGACTCAGCCTAAGGAGATCTGCAGCTTATTTTTTTGTACTGCCAGCAGATTGTGGAAGTACAGTATAAAAACCATCCTTATGGAGAGATCTTGGTATTTTAGGCTTAGTCTAAGTGTCTCAAGTAGCTGGGGTTTTTGCTTGGGCCTAATCCATACGGTCTTATGGCTTTCCTCCTCGTCTGTAGATGAATGTGCTAGAAACTGTAAAGCAAAAACATGTCCTGCAGCCTAGCCTTGCCTTGCCTCTCCTTGCCTGTCCTAGCCTTGCCTTATGTCCTTCTCATCCTGTTCTCTGTCCCATCCTCTCTCACTAAGCCCTCGTCTGGCTGCATATCTCTTCTTTCCTTTTCTCTCACTCTCCTGCTTCCTGCCTCTTTTCTTGCAATTCCTCCATCTCACTCCTGCAGCCCAACACTACTTTTTATACTTCCTACCCTTTCTCCTGCTCCCTTCGCTTTCTCCCTCTGTCCCATATCTTTCTTCCCGACTTGTCTCTTGCAGACTTTGGGCCAAACTGGCCCCAAGTCTGGGCATGGTTTGACAAGTTTTCAGAGGCCTGGCTGGTGGCAGCAGGGACACCAGGCAGTGACAGGCCCGGGGCTGACAGGCTCCCCATCCCCTAGGGGGCGCCTGGCTGCCACACCCAGCTGACATAGAACCTTTGTCACAATGCCCGCTACCGTGGCGAGGATGCGGTGGCTCTGCAGGTGACAGGGACACTGCAGGACTTGGTGTCAGCTCAGCAATTTCTCACTTCCCCTAAGAAGCGGAATTCTGCAAATTGCTGCCTTTGCTCTTGAAAGGATGTCATCAGGTGGGTGTTTAGGTGTCATACACTGAAAACAGAGCAGAAACTGTGAACTATTCCCATGATATGCATGGTCCCTGCCCCAAAGCACCATGACTCAGCCTAAGGAGATCTGCAGCTTATTTTTTTGTACTGCCAGCAGATTGTGGAAGTACAGTATAAAAACCATCCTTATGGAGAGATCTTGGTATTTTAGGCTTAGTCTAAGTGTCTCAAGTAGCTGGGGTTTCTGCTTGGGCCTAATCCATACGGTCTTATGGCTTTCCTCCTGGTCTGAAGACGAATGTGCTAGAAACTATAAAGCAAAAACATGTCCTGCAGCCTAGCCTTGCCTTGCCTCTCCTTGCCTGTCCTAGCCTTGCCTTATGTCCGTCTCATCCTGTTCTCTGTCCCATCCTCTCTCACTAAGCCCTCGTCTGGCTGCATGTCTCTTCTTTCCTTTTCTCTCACTCTCCTGCATCCTGCCTCTTGTCTTGCAATTCCTCCATCTCACTCCTGCAGCCCAACACTACTTTTTATTCTTCCTTCCCTTTCTCCTGCTCCCTTCGCTTTCTCCCTCTGTCCCATATCTTTCTTCCCGACTTGTCTCTAGGAGACTTTGGGCCAAACTGGCCCCAAGTCTGGGCATGGTTTGACAAGTTTTCAGAGGCCTGGCTGGTGGCAGCAGGGACACCAGGCAGTGACAGGCCCGGGGCTGACAGGCTCCCCATCCCCTAGGGGGCGCCTGGCTGCCACACCCAGCTGACAAAGAACCTTTGTCACAATGCCCGCTACCGTGGTGAGGATGCGGTGGCTCTGCAGGTGACAGGGACACTGCAGGACTTGGTGTCAGCTCAGCAATTTCTCACTTCCCCTAAGAAGCGGAATTCTGCAAATTGCTGCCTTTGCTCTTGAAAGGATGTCATCAGGTGGGTGTTTTGGTGTCATACACTGAAAACAGAGCAGAAACTGTGAAATATTCCCATGATATGCATGGTCCCTGCCCCAAAGCACCATGACTCAGCCTAAGGAGATCTGCAGCTTATTTTTTTGTACTGCCAGCAGATTGTGGAAGTACAGTATAAAAACCATCCTTATGGAGAGATCTTGGTATTTTAGGCTTAGTCTAAGTGTCTCAAGTAGCTGGGGTTTCTGCTTGGGCCTAATCCATACGGTCTTATGGCTTTCCTCCTCGTCTGAAGACGAATGTGCTAGAAACTATAAAGCAAAAACATGTCCTGAAGCCTAGCCTTGCCTTGCCTGTCCTTGCCTGTCCTAGCCTTGCCTTATGTCCTTCTCATCCTGTTCTCTGTCCCATCCTCTCTCACTAAGCCCTCGTCTGGCTGCATGTCTCTTCTTTCCTTTTCTCTCACTCTCCTGCTTCCTGCCTCTTTTCTTGCAATTCCTCCATCTCACTCCTGCAGCCCAACACTACTTTTTATTCTTCCTTCCCTTTCTCCTGCTCCCTTCGCTTTCTCCCTCTGTCCCATATCTTTCTTCCCGACCTGTCTCTTGGAGACTTTGGGCCAAACTGGCCCCATGTGTGGGCATGGTTTGACAAGTTTTCAGAGGCCTGGCTGGTGGCAGCTGGGACACCAGGCAGTGACAGGCCCGGGGCTGACAGGCTCCCCATCCCCTAGGGGGCGCCTGGCTGCCACACCCAGCTGACATAGAACCTTTGTCACAATGCCCGCTACCGTGGCGAGGATGCGGAGGCTCTGCAGGTGACAGGGACACTGCAGGACTTGGTGTCAGCTCAGCAATTTCTCACTTCCCCTAAGAAGCGGAATTCTGCAAATTGCTGCCTTTGCTCTTGAAAGGATGTCATCAGGTGGGTGTTTTGGTGTCATACACTGAAAACAGAGCAGAAACTGTGAACTATTCCCATGATATGCATGGTCCCTGCCCCAAAGCACCATGACTCAGCCTAAGGAGATCTGCAGCTTATTTTTTTGTACTGCCAGCAGATTGTGGAAGTACAGTATAAAAACCATCCTTATGGAGAGATCTTGGTATTTTAGGCTTAGTCTAAGTGTCTCAAGTAGCTGGGGTTTCTGCTTGGGCCTAATCCATACGGTCTTATGGCTTTCCTCCTCGTCTGAAGACGAATGTGCTAGAAACTATAAAGCAAAAACATGTCCTGCAGCCTAGCCTTGCCTTGCCTGTCCTTGCCTGTCCTAGCCTTGCCTTATGTCCGTCTCATCCTGTTCTGTGTCCCATCCTCTCTCACTAACCCCTCGGCTGTCTGCATGTCTCTTCTTTCCTTTTCTCTCACTCTCCTGCTTCCTGCCTCTTTTCTTGCAATTCCTCCATCTCACTCCTGCAGCCCAACACTACTTTTTATTCTTCCTTCCCTTTCTCCTGCTCCCTTCGCTTTCTCCCTCTGTCCCATATCTTTCTTCCCGACTTGTCTCTTGGAGACTTTGGGCCAAACTGGCCCCACGTCTGGGCATGGTTTGACAAGTTTTCAGAGGCCTGGCTGGTGGCAGCAGGGACACCAGGCAGTGACAGGCCCGGGGCTGACAGGCTCCCCCTCCCCTAGGGGGCGCCTGGCTGCCACACCCAGCTGACAAAGAACCTTTGTCACAATGCCCGCTACCGTGGTGAGGATGCGGTGGCTCTGCAGGTGACAGGGACACTGCAGGACTTGGTGTCAGCTCAGCAATTTCTCACTTCCCCTAAGAAGCGGAATTCTGCAAATTGCTGCCTTTGCTCTTGAAAGGATGTCATCAGGTGGGTGTTTTGGTGTCATACACTGAAAACAGAGCAGAAACTGTGAACTATTCCCATGATATGCATGGTCCCTGCCCCAAAGCACCATGACTCAGCCTAAGGAGATCTGCAGCTTATTTTTTTGTACTGCCAGCAGATTGTGGAAGTACAGTATAAAAACCATCCTTATGGAGAGATCTTGGTATTTTAGGCTTAGTCTAAGTGTCTCAAGTAGCTGGGGTTTCTGCTTGGGCCTAATCCACACGGTCTTATGGCTTTCCTCCTGGTCTGAAGACGAATGTGCTAGAAACTATAAAGCAAAAACATGTCCTGCAGCCTAGCCTTGCCTTGCCTGTCCTTGCCTGTCCTAGCCTTGCCTTATGTCCTTCTCATCCTGTTATCTGTCCCATCCTCTCTCACTAAGCCCTCGTCTGGCTGCATGTCTCTTCTTTCCTTTTCTCTCACTCTCCTGCTTCCTGCCTCTTTTCTTGCAATTCCTCCATCTCACTCCTGCAGCCCAACACTACTTTTTATTCTTCCTTCCCTTTCTTCTGCTCCCTTCGCTTTCTCCCTCTGTCCCATATCTTTCTTCCCGACTTGTCTCTTGGAGACTTTGGGCCAAACTGGCCCCAAGTCTGGGCATGGTTTGACAAGTTTTCAGAGGCCTGGCTTGTGGCAGCAGGGACACCAGGCAGTGACAGGCCCGGGGCTGACAGGCTCCCCATCCCCTAGGGGGCGCCTGGCTGCCACACCCAGCTGACATTGAACCTTTGTCACAATGCCCGCTACCGTGGCGAGGATGCGGTGGCTCTGCAGGTGACAGGGACACTGCAGGACTTGGTGTCAGCTCAGCAATTTCTCACTTCCCCTAAGAAGCGGAATTCTGCAAATTGCTGCCTTTGCTCTTGAAAGGATGTCATCAGGTGGGTGTTTTGGTGTCATACCCTGAAAACAGAGCAGAAACTGTGAAATATTCCCATGATATGCATGGTCCCTGCCCCAAAGCACCATGACTCAGCCTAAGGAGATCTGCAGCTTCTTTTTTTGTACTGCCAGCAGATTGTGGAAGTACAGTATAAAAACCATCCTTATGGAGAGATCTTGGTATTTTAGGCTTAGTCTAAGTGTCTCAAGTAGCTGGGGTTTTTGCTTGGGCCTAATCCATACGGTCTCATGGCTTTCCTCCTCGTCTGAAGACGAATGTGCTAGAAACTATAAAGCAAAAACATGTCCTGCAGCCTAGCCTTGCCTTGCCTGTCCTTGCCTGTCCTAGCCTTGCCGTATGTCCTTCTCATCCTGTTCTCTGTCCCATCCTCTCTCACTAAGCCCTCGTCTGGCTGCATGTCTCTTCTTTACTTTTCTCTCACTCTCCTGCTTCCTGCCTCTTTTCTTGCAATTCCTCCATCTCACTCCTGCAGCCCAACACTACTTTTTATTCTTCCTTCCCTTTCTCCTGCTCCCTTCGCTTTCTCCCTCTGTCCCATATCTTTCTTCCCGACTTGTCTCTTGGAGACTTTGGGCCAAACTGGCCCCAAGTCTGGGCATGGTTTGACAAGTTTTCAGAGGCCTGGCTGGTGGCAGCTGGGACACCAGGCAGTGACAGGCCCGGGGCTGACAGGCTCCCCATCCCCTAGGGGGCGCCTGGCTGCCACACCCAGCTGACATAGAACCTTTGTCACAATGCCCGCTACCGTGGCGAGGATGCGGAGGCTCTGCAGGTGACAGGGACACTGCAGGACTTGGTGTCAGCTCAGCAATTTCTCACTTCCCCTAAGAAGCGGAATTCTGCCAATTGCTGCCTTTGCTCTTGAAAGGATTGTCATCAGGTGGGTGTTTTGGTGTCATACACTGAAAACAGAGCAGAAACTGTGAACTATTCCCATGATATGCATGGTCCCTGCCCCTAAGCACCATGACTCAGCCTAAGGAGATCTGCAGCTTATTTTTTTGTACTGCCAGCAGATTGTGGAAGTACAGTATAAAAACCATCCTTATGGAGAGATCTTGGTATTTTAGGCTTAGTCTAAGTGTCTCAAGTAGCTGGGGTTTCTGCTTGGGCCTAATCCATACGGTCTTATGGCTTTCCTCCTCGTCTGAAGACGAATGTGCTAGAAACTATAAAGCAAAAACATGTCCTGCAGACTAGCCTTGCCTTGCCTGTCCTTGCCTGTCCTAGCCTTGCCTTATGTCCTTCTCATCCTGTTCTCTGTCCCATCCTCTCTCACTAAGCCCTCGTCTGGCTGCATGTCTCTTCTTTACTTTTCTCTCACTCTCCTGCCTCCCGCCTCTTTTCTTGCAATTCCTCCATCTCACTCCTGCAGCCCAACACTACTTTTTATTCTTCCTTCCCTTTCTCCTGCTCCTTTCGCTTTCTCCCTCTGTCCCATATCTTTCTTCCCGACATGTCTCTTGGAGACTTTGGGCCAAACTGGCCCCAAGTCTGGGCATGGTTTGACAAGTTTTCAGAGGCCTGGCTGGTGGCAGCTGGGACACCAGGCAGTGACAGGCCCGGGGCTGACAGGCTCCCCATCCCCTAGGGGGCGCCTGGCTGCCACACCCAGCTGACATAGAACCTTTGTCACAATGCCCGCTACTGTGGCGAGGATGCGGTGGCTCTGCAGGTGACAGGGACACTGCAGGACTTGGTGTCAGCTCAGCAATTTCTCACTTCCCCTAAGAAGCGGAATTCTGCAAATTGCTGCCTTTGCTCTTGAAAGGATGTCATCAGGTGGGTGTTTTGGTGTCATACACTGAAAACAGAGCAGAAACTGTGAAATATTCCCATGATATGCATGGTCCCTGCCCCAAAGCACCATGACTCAGCCTAAGGAGATCTGCAGCTTATTTTTTTGTACTGCCAGCAGATTGTGGAAGTACAGTATAAAAACCATCCTTATGGAGAGATCTTGGTATTTTAGGCTTAGTCTAAGTGTCGCAAGTAGCTGGGGTTTCTGTTTGGGCCTAATCCATACGGTCTTATGGCTTTCCTCCTCGTCTGAAGACAAATGTGCTAGAAACTATAAAGCAAAAACATGTCCTGCAGACTAGCCTTGCCTTGCCTGTCCTTGCCTGTCCTAGCCTTGCCTTATGTCCTTCTCATCCTGTTCTCTGTCCCATCCTCTCTCACTAAGCCCTCGTCTGGCTGCATGTCTCTTCTTTCCTTTTCTCTCACTCTCCTGCCTCCCGCCTCTTTTCTTGCAATTCCTCCATCTCACTCCTGCAGCCCAACACTACTTTTTATTCTTCCTTCCCTTTCTCCTGCTCCCTTCGCTTTCTCCCTCTGTCCCATATCTTTCTTCCCGACTTGTCTCTTGGAGACTTTGGGCCAAACTGGCCCCAAGTCTGGGCATGGTTTGACAAGTTTTCAGAGGCCTGGCTGGTGAGAGCTGGGACACCAGGCAGTGACAGGCCCGGGGCTGACAGGCTCCCCATCCCCTAGGGGGCGCCTGGCTGCCACACCCAGCTGACATAGAACCTTTGTCACAATGCCCGCTACCGTGGCGAGGATGCGGAGGCTCTGCAGGTGACAGGGACACTGCAGGACTTGGTGTCAGCTCAGCAATTTCTCACTTCCGCTAAGAAGCGGAATTCTGCCAATTGCTGCCTTTGCTCTTGAAAGGATGTCATCAGGTGGGTGTTTTGGTGTCATACACTGAAAACAGAGCAGAAACTGTGAACTATTCCCATGATATGCATGGTCCCTGCCCCTAAGCACCATGACTCAGCCTAAGGAGATCTGCAGCTTATTTTTTTGTACTGCCAGCAGATTGTGGAAGTACAGTATAAAAACCATCCTTATGGAGAGATCTTGGTATTTTAGGCTTAGTCTAAGTGTCTCAAGTAGCTGGGGTTTCTGCTTGGGCCTAATCCATACGGTCTTATGGCTTTCCTCCTCGTCTGAAGACGAATGTGCTAGAAACTATAAAGCAAAAACATGTCCTGCAGACTAGCCTTGCCTTGCCTGTCCTTGCCTGTCCTAGCCTTGCCTTATGTCCTTCTCATCCTGTTCTCTGTCCCATCCTCTCTCACTAAGCCCTCGTCTGGCTGCATGTCTCTTCTTTACTTTTCTCTCACTCTCCTGCCTCCCGCCTCTTTTCTTGCAATTCCTCCATCTCACTCCTGCAGCCCAACACTACTTTTTATTCTTCCTTCCCTTTCTCCTGCTCCTTTCGCTTTCTCCCTCTGTCCCATATCTTTCTTCCCGACTTGTCTCTTGGAGACTTTGGGCCAAACTGGCCCCAAGTCTGGGCATGGTTTGACAAGTTTTCAGAGGCCTGGCTGGTGGCAGCAGGGACAGCAGGCAGTGACAGGCCCGGGGCTGACAGGCTCCCCATCCCCTAGGGAGCGCCTGGCTGCCACACCCAGCTGACATAGAACCTTTGTCACAATGCCCGCTACCGTGGCGAGGATGCGGTGGCTCTGCAGGTGACAGGGACACTGCAGGACTTGGTGTCAGCTAAGCAATTTCTCACTTCCCCTAAGAAGCGGAATTCTGCAAATTGCTGCCTTTGCTCTTGAAAGGATGTCATCAGGTGGGTGTTTTGGTGTCATACACTGAAAACAGAGCAGAAACTGTGAAATATTCCCATGATATGCATGGTCCCTGCCCCAAAGCACCATGATTCAGCCTAAGGACATCTGCAGCTTATTTTTTTGTACTGCCAGCAGATTGTGGAAGTACAGTATAAAAACCATCCTTATGGAGAGATCTTGGTATTTTAGGCTTAGTCTAAGTGTCTCAAGTAGCTGGGGTTTTTGCTTGGGCCTAATCCATACGGTCTTATGGCTTTCCTCCTCGTCTGAAGACGAATGTGCTAGAAACTATAAAGCAAAAACATGTCCTGCAGCCTAGCCTTGCCTTGCCTGTCCTTGCCTGTCCTAGCCTTGCCTTATGTCCGTCTCATCCTGTTCTGTGTCCCATCCTCTCTCACTAAGCCCTCGTCTGGCTGCATGTCTCTTCTTTCCTTTTCTCTCACTCTCCTGCTTCCTGCCTCTTTTCTTGCAATTCCTCCATCTCACTCCTGCAGCCCAACACTACTTTTTATTCTTCCTTCCCTTTCTCCTGCTCCCTTCGCTTTCTCCCTCTGTCCCCTATCTTTCTTCCCGACTTGTCTCTTGGAGACTTTGGGCCAAACTGGCCCCATGTCTGGGCATGGTTTGACAAGTTTTCAGAGGCCTGGCTGGTGGCAGCTGGGACACCAGGCAGTGACAGGCCCGGGGCTGACAGGCTCCCCATCCCCTAGGGGGCGCCTGGCTGCCACACCCAGCTGACATAGAACCTTTGTCACAATGCCCGCTACCGTGGCGAGGATGCGGTGGCTCTGCAGGTGACAGGGACACTGCAGGACTTGGTGTCAGCTCAGCAATTTCTCACTTCCCCTAAGAAGCGGAATTCTGCATATTGCTGCCTTTGCTCTTGAAAGGATGTCATCAGGTGGGTGTTTTGGTGTCATACACTGAAAACAGAGCAGAAACTGTGAACTATTCCCATGATATGCATGGTCCCTGCCCCAAAGCACCATGATTCAGCCTAAGGAGATCTGCAGCTTATTGTTTTGTACTGCCAGCAGATTGTGGAAGTACAGTATAAAAACCATCCTTATGGAGAGATCTTGGTATTTTAGGCTTAGTCTAAGTGTCTCAAGTAGCTGGGGTTTTTGCTTGGGCCTAATCCATACGGTCTTATGGCTTTCCTCCTCGTCTGAAGACGAATGTGCTAGAAACTATAAAGCAAAAACATGTCCTGCAGCCTAGCCTTGCCTTGCCTGTCCTTGCCTGTCCTAGCCTTGCCGTATGTCCTTCTCATCCTGTTATCTGTCCCATCCTCTCTCACTAAGCCCTCGTCTGGCTGCATGTCTCTTCTTTCCTTTTCTCTCACTCTCCTGCTTCCTGCCTCTTTTCTTGCAATTCCTCCATCTCACTCCTGCAGCCCAACACTACTTTTTATTCTTCCTTCCCTTTCTTCTGCTCCCTTCGCTTTCTCCCTCTGTCCCATATCTTTCTTCCCGACTTGTCTCTTGGAGACTTTGGGCCAAACTGGCCCCAAGTCTGGGCATGGTTTGACAAGTTTTCAGAGGCCTGGCTTGTGGCAGCAGGGACACCAGGCAGTGACAGGCCCGGGGCTGACAGGCTCCCCATCCCCTAGGGGGCGCCTGGCTGCCACACCCAGCTGACATTGAACCTTTGTCACAATGCCCGCTACCGTGGCGAGGATGCGGTGGCTCTGCAGGTGACAGGGACACTGCAGGACTTGGTGTCAGCTCAGCAATTTCTCACTTCCCCTAAGAAGCGGAATTCTGCAAATTGCTGCCTTTGCTCTTGAAAGGATGTCATCAGGTGGGTGTTTTGGTGTCATACCCTGAAAACAGAGCAGAAACTGTGAAATATTCCCATGATATGCATGGTCCCTGCCCCAAAGCACCATGACTCAGCCTAAGGAGATCTGCAGCTGATTTTTTTGTACTGCCAGCAGATTGTGGAAGTACAGTATAAAAACCATCCTTATGGAGAGATCTTGGTATTTTAGGCTTAGTCTAAGTGTCTCAAGTAGCTGGGGTTTTTGCTTGGGCCTAATCCATACGGTCTCATGGCTTTCCTCCTCGTCTGAAGACGAATGTGCTAGAAACTATAAAGCAAAAACATGTCCTGCAGCCTAGCCTTGCCTTGCCTGTCCTTGCCTGTCCTAGCCTTGCCGTATGTCCTTCTCATCCTGTTCTCTGTCCCATCCTCTCTCACTAAGCCCTCGTCTGGCTGCATGTCTCTTCTTTCCTTTTCTCTCACTCTCCTGCTTCCTGCCTCTTTTCTTGCAATTCCTCCATCTCACTCCTGCAGCCCAACACTACTTTTTATTCTTCCTTCCCTTTCTCCTGCTCCCTTCGCTTTCTCCCTCTGTCCCATATCTTTCTTCCCGACTTGTCTCTTGGAGACTTTGGGCCAAACTGGCCCCAAGTCTGGGCATGGTTTGACAAGTTTTCAGAGGCCTGGCTGGTGGCAGCTGGGACACCAGGCAGTGACAGGCCCGGGGCTGACAGGCTCCACATCCCCTAGGGGGCGCCTGGCTGCCACACCCAGCTGACATAGAACCTTTGTCACAATGCCCGCTACCGTGGCGAGGATGCGGAGGCTCTGCAGGTGACAGGGACACTGCAGGACTTGGTGTCAGCTCAGCAATTTCTCACTTCCCCTAAGAAGCGGAATTCTGCCAATTGCTGCCTTTGCTCTTGAAAGGATTGTCATCAGGTGGGTGTTTTGGTGTCATACACTGAAAACAGAGCAGAAACTGTGAACTATTCCCATGATATGCATGGTCCCTGCCCCTAAGCACCATGACTCAGCCTAAGGAGATCTGCAGCTTATTTTTTTGTACTGCCAGCAGATTGTGGAAGTACAGTATAAAAACCATCCTTATGGAGAGATCTTGGTATTTTAGGCTTAGTCTAAGTGTCTCAAGTAGCTGGGGTTTCTGCTTGGGCCTAATCCATACGGTCTTATGGCTTTCCTCCTCGTCTGAAGACGAATGTGCTAGAAACTATAAAGCAAAAACATGTCCTGCAGACTAGCCTTGCCTTGCCTGTCCTTGCCTGTCCTAGCCTTGCCTTATGTCCTTCTCATCCTGTTCTCTGTCCCATCCTCTCTCACTAAGCCCTCGTCTGGCTGCATGTCTCTTCTTTACTTTTCTCTCACTCTCCTGCCTCCCGCCTCTTTTCTTGCAATTCCTCCATCTCACTCCTGCAGCCCAACACTACTTTTTATTCTTCCTTCCCTTTCTCCTGCTCCTTTCGCTTTCTCCCTCTGTCCCATATCTTTCTTCCCGACATGTCTCTTGGAGACTTTGGGCCAAACTGGCCCCAAGTCTGGGCATGGTTTGACAAGTTTTCAGAGGCCTGGCTGGTGGCAGCTGGGACACCAGGCAGTGACAGGCCCGGGGCTGACAGGCTCCCCATCCCCTAGGGGGCGCCTGGCTGCCACACCCAGCTGACATAGAACCTTTGTCACAATGCCCGCTACTGTGGCGAGGATGCGGTGGCTCTGCAGGTGACAGGGACACTGCAGGACTTGGTGTCAGCTCAGCAATTTCTCACTTCCCCTAAGAAGCGGAATTCTGCAAATTGCTGCCTTTGCTCTTGAAAGGATGTCATCAGGTGGGTGTTTTGGTGTCATACACTGAAAACAGAGCAGAAACTGTGAAATATTCCCATGATATGCATGGTCCCTGCCCCAAAGCACCATGACTCAGCCTAAGGAGATCTGCAGCTTATTTTTTTGTACTGCCAGCAGATTGTGGAAGTACAGTATAAAAACCATCCTTATGGAGAGATCTTGGTATTTTAGGCTTAGTCTAAGTGTCTCAAGTAGCTGGGGTTTTTGCTTGGGCCTAATCCATACGGTCTTATGGCTTTCCTCCTGGTCTGAAGACGAATGTGCTAGAAACTATAAAGCAAAAACATGTCCTGCAGCCTAGCCTTGCCTTGCCTGTCCTTGCCTGTCCTAGCCTTGCCTTATGTCCGTCTCATCCTGTTCTCTGTCCCATCCTCTCTCACTAAGCCCTCGTCTGGCTGCATGTCTCTTCTTTCCTTTTCTCTCACTCTCCTGCTTCCTGCCTCTTGTCTTGCAATTCCTCCATCTCACTCCTGCAGCCCAACACTACTTTTTATTCTTCCTTCCCTTTCTCCTGCTCCCTTCGCTTTCTCCCTCTGTCCCATATCTTTCTTCCCAACTTGTCTCTTGGAGACTTTGGGCCAAACTGGCCCCAAGTCTGGGCATGGTTTGACAAGTTTTCAGAGGCCTGGCTGGTGAGAGCAGGGACACCAGGCAGTGACAGGCCCGGGGCTGACAGGCTCCCCATCCCCTAGGGGGCGCCTGGCTGCCACACCCAGCTGACATAGAACCTTTGTCACAATGCCCGCTACCGTGGCGAGGATGCGGAGGCTCTGCAGGTGACAGGGACACTGCAGGACTTGGTGTCAGCTCAGCAATTTCTCACTTCCCCTAAGAAGCGGAATTCTGCCAATTGCTGCCTTTGCTCTTGAAAGGATGTCATCAGGTGGGTGTTTTGGTGTCATACACTGAAAACAGAGCAGAAACTGTGAACTATTCCCATGATATGCATGGTCCCTGCCCCTAAGCACCATGACTCAGCCTAAGGAGATCTGCAGCTTATTTTTTTGTACTGCCAGCAGATTGTGGAAGTACAGTATAAAAACCATCCTTATGGAGAGATCTTGGTATTTTAGGCTTAGTCCAAGTGTCTCAAGTAGCTGGGGTTTCTGCTTGGGCCTAATCCATACGGTCTTATGGCTTTCCTCCTCGTCTGAAGACGAATGTGCTAGAAACTATAAAGCAAAAACATGTCCTGCAGACTAGCCTTGCCTTGCCTGTCCTTGCCTGTCCTAGCCTTGCCTTATGTCCTTCTCATCCTGTTCTCTGTCCCATCCTCTCTCACTAAGCCCTCGTCTGGCTGCATGTCTCTTCTTTACTTTTCTCTCACTCTCCTGCCTCCCGCCTCTTTTCTTGCAATTCCTCCATCTCACTCCTGCAGCCCAACACTACTTTTTATTCTTCCTTCCCTTTCTCCTGCTCCTTTCGCTTTCTCCCTCTGTCCCATATCTTTCTTCCCGACTTGTCTCTTGGAGACTTTGGGCCAAACTGGCCCCAAGTCTGGGCATGGTTTGACAAGTTTTCAGAGGCCTGGCTGGTGGCAGCAGGGACACCAGGCAGTGACAGGCCCGGGGCTGACAGGCTCCCCATCCCCTAGGGGGCGCCTGGCTGCCACACCCAGCTGACATAGAACCTTTGTCACAATGCCCGCTACCGTGGTGAGGATGCGGTGGCTCTGCAGGTGACAGGGACACTGCAGGACTTGGTGTCAGCTAAGCAATTTCTCACTTCCCCTAAGAAGCGGAATTCTGCAAATTGCTGCCTTTGCTCTTGAAAGGATGTCATCAGGTGGGTGTTTTGGTGTCATACACTGAAAACAGAGCAGAAACTGTGAAATATTCCCATGATATGCATGGTCCCTGCCCCAAAGCACCATGACTCAGCCTAAGGAGATCTGCAGCTTATTTTTTTGTACTGCCAGCAGATTGTGGAAGTACAGTATAAAAACCATCCTTATGGAGAGATCTTGGTATTTTAGGCTTAGTCTAAGTGTCTCAAGTAGCTGGGGTTTCTGCTTGGGCCTAATCCACACGGTCTTATGGCTTTCCTCCTCGTCTGAAGACGAATGTGCTAGAAACTATAAAGCAAAAACATGTCCTGCAGACTAGCCTTGCCTTGCCTGTCCTTGCCTGTCCTAGCCTTGCCTTATGTCCGTCTCATCCTGTTCTGTGTCCCATCCTCTCTCACTAAGCCCTCGTCTGGCTGCATGTCTCTTCTTTCCTTTTCTCTCACTCTCCTGCTTCCTGCCTCTTTTCTTGCAATTCCTCCATCTCACTCCTGCAGCCCAACACTACTTTTTATTCTTCCTTCCCTTTCTCCTGCTCCCTTCGCTTTCTCCCTCTGTCCCATATCTTTCTTCCCGACATGTCTCTTGGAGACTTTGGGCCAAACTGGCCCCAAGTCTGGGCATGGTTTGACAAGTTTTGCGAGGCCTGGCTGGTGGTAGCAGGGACACCAGGCAGTGACAGGCCCGGGGCTGACAGGCTCCCCATCCCCTAGGGGGCGCCTGGCTGCCACACCCAGCTGACATAGAACCTTTGTCACAATGCCCGCTACCGTGGTGAGGATGCGGTGGCTCTGCAGGTGACAGGGACACTGCAGGACTTGGTGTCAGCTAAGCAATTTCTCACTTCCCCTAAGAAGCGGAATTCTGCAAATTGCTGCCTTTGCTCTTGAAAGGATGTCATCAGGTGGGTGTTTTGGTGTCATACACTGAAAACAGAGCAGAAAATGTGAAATATTCCCATGATATGCATGGTCCCTGCCCCAAAGCACCATGACTCAGCCTAAGGAGATCTGCAGCTTATTTTTTTGTACTGCCAGCAGATTGTGGAAGTACAGTATAAAAACCATCCTTATGGAGAGATCTTGGTATTTTAGGCTTAGTCTAAGTGTCTCAAGTAGCTGGGGTTTCTGCTTGGGCCTAATCCACACGGTCTTATGGCTTTCCTCCTCGTCTGAAGACGAATGTGCTAGAAACTATAAAGCAAAAACATGTCCTGCAGACTAGCCTTGCCTTGCCTGTCCTTGCCTGTCCTAGCCTTGCCTTATGTCCGTCTCATCCTGTTCTGTGTCCCATCCTCTCTCACTAAGCCCTCGTCTGGCTGCATGTCTCTTCTTTCCTTTTCTCTCACTCTCCTGCTTCCTGCCTCTTTTCTTGCAATTCCTCCATCTCACTCCTGCAGCCCAACACTACTTTTTATTCTTCCTTCCCTTTCTCCTGCTCCCTTCGCTTTCTCCCTCTGTCCCATATCTTTCTTCCCGACATGTCTCTTGGAGACTTTGGGCCAAACTGGCCCCAAGTCTGGGCATGGTTTGACAAGTTTTGCGAGGCCTGGCTGGTGGTAGCAGGGACACCAGGCAGTGACAGGCCCGGGGCTGACAGGCTCCCCATCCCCTAGGGGGCGCCTGGCTGCCACACCCAGCTGACATAGAACCTTTGTCACAATGCCCGCTACCGTGGCGAGGATGCGGTGGCTCTGCAGGTGACAGGGACACTGCAGGACTTGGTGTCAGCTCAGCAATTTCTCACTTCCCCTAAGAAGCGGAATTCTGCAAATTGCTGCCTTTGCTCTTGAAAGGATGTCATCAGGTGGGTGTTTTGGTGTCATACACTGAAAACAGAGCAGAAACTGTGAAATATTCCCATGATATGCATGGTCCCTGCCCCAAAGCACCATGATTCAGCCTAAGGACATCTGCAGCTTATTTTTTTGTACTGCCAGCAGATTGTGGAAGTACAGTATAAAAACCATCCTTATGGAGAGATCTTGGTATTTTAGGCTTAGTCTAAGTGTCTCAAGTAGCTGGGGTTTTTGCTTGGGCCTAATCCATACGGTCTTATGGCTTTCCTCCTCGTCTGAAGACGAATGTGCTAGAAACTATAAAGCAAAAACATGTCCTGCAGCCTAGCCTTGCCTTGCCTGTCCTTGCCTGTCCTAGCCTTGCCTTATGTCCGTCTCATCCTGTTCTGTGTCCCATCCTCTCTCACTAAGCCCTCGTCTGGCTGCATGTCTCTTCTTTCCTTTTCTCTCACTCTCCTGCTTCCTGCCTCTTTTCTTGCAATTCCTCCATCTCACTCCTGCAGCCCAACACTACTTTTTATTCTTCCTTCCCTTTCTCCTGCTCCCTTCGCTTTCTCCCTCTGTCCCCTATCTTTCTTCCCGACTTGTCTCTTGGAGACTTTGGGCCAAACTGGCCCCATGTCTGGGCATGGTTTGACAAGTTTTCAGAGGCCTGGCTGGTGGCAGCTGGGACACCAGGCAGTGACAGGCCCGGGGCTGACAGGCTCCCCATCCCCTAGGGGGCGCCTGGCTGCCACACCCAGCTGACATAGAACCTTTGTCACAATGCCCGCTACCGTGGCGAGGATGCGGTGGCTCTGCAGGTGACAGGGACACTGCAGGACTTGGTGTCAGCTCAGCAATTTCTCACTTCCCCTAAGAAGCGGAATTCTGCATATTGCTGCCTTTGCTCTTGAAAGGATGTCATCAGGTGGGTGTTTTGGTGTCATACACTGAAAACAGAGCAGAAACTGTGAACTATTCCCATGATATGCATGGTCCCTGCCCCAAAGCACCATGATTCAGCCTAAGGAGATCTGCAGCTTATTGTTTTGTACTGCCAGCAGATTGTGGAAGTACAGTATAAAAACCATCCTTATGGAGAGATCTTGGTATTTTAGGCTTAGTCTAAGTGTCTCAAGTAGCTGGGGTTTTTGCTTGGGCCTAATCCATACGGTCTTATGGCTTTCCTCCTCGTCTGAAGACGAATGTGCTAGAAACTATAAAGCAAAAACATGTCCTGCAGCCTAGCCTTGCCTTGCCTGTCCTTGCCTGTCCTAGCCTTGCCTTATGTCCGTCTCATCCTGTTCTGTGTCCCATCCTCTCTCACTAACCCCTCGTCTGGCTGCATGTCTCTTCTTTCCTTTTCTCTCACTCTCCTGCTTCCTGCCTCTTTTCTTGCAATTCCTCCATCTCACTCCTGCAGCCCAACACTACTTTTTATTCTTCCTTCCCTTTCTCCTGCTCCCTTCGCTTTCTCCCTCTGTCCCATATCTTTCTTCCCGACTTGTCTCTTGGAGACTTTGGGCCAAACTGGCCCCAAGTCTGGGCATGGTTTGACAAGTTTTCAGAGGCTTGGCTGGTGGCCGCTGGGACACCAGGCAGTGACTGGCCCGGGGCTGACAGGCTCCCCATCCCCTAGGGGGCGCCTGGCTGCCACACCCAGCTGACATAGAACCTTTGTCACAATGCCTGCTACCGTGGCGAGGATGCGGTGGCTCTGCAGGTGACAGGGACACTGCAGGACTTGGTGTCAGCTCAGCAATTTCTCACTTCCCCTAAGAAGCGGAATTCTGCAAATTGCTGCCTTTGCTCTTGAAAGGATGTCATCAGGTGGGTGTTTTGGTGTCATACACTGAAAACAGAGCAGAAACTGTGAAATATTCCCATGATATGCATGGTCCCTGCCCCAAAGCACCATGATTCAGCCTAAGGAGATCTGCAGCTTATTTTTTTGTACTGCCAGCAGATTGTGGAAGTACAGTATAAAAACCATCCTTATGGAGAGATCTTGGTATTTTAGGCTTAGTCTAAGTGTCTCAAGTAGCTGGGGTTTTTGCTTGGGCCTAATCCATACGGTCTTATGGCTTTCCTCCTCGTCTGAAGACGAATGTGCTAGAAACTATAAAGAAAAAACATGTCCTGCAGCCTAGCCTTGCCTTGCCTGTCCTTGCCTGTCCTAGCCTTGCCTTATGTCCGTCTCATCCTGTTCTGTGTCCCATCCTCTCTCACTTACCCCTCGTCTGGCTGCATGTCTCTTCTTTCCTTTTCTCTCACTCTCCTGCTTCCTGCCTCTTTTCTTGCAATTCCTCCATCTCACTCCTGCAGCCCAACACTACTTTTTATTCTTCCTTCCCTTTCTCCTGCTCCCTTCGCTTTCTCCCTCTGTCCCATATCTTTCTTCCCGACTTGTCTCTTGGAGACTTTGGGCCAAACTGGCCCCAAGTCTGGGCATGGTTTGACAAGTTTTCAGAGGCCTGGCTGGTGGCAGCAGGGACAGCAGGCAGTGACAGGCCCGGGGCTGACAGGCTCCCCATCCCCTAGGGGGCGCCTGGCTGCCACACCCAGCTGACAAAGAACCTTTGTCACAATGGCCGCTACCGTGGCGAGGATGCGGTGGCTCTGCAGGTGACAGGGACACTGCAGGACTTGGTGTCAGCTCAGCAATTTCTCACTTCCCCTAAGAAGCGGAATTCTGCAAATTGCTGCCTTTGCTCTTGAAAGGATGTCATCAGGTGGGTGTTTTGGTGTCATACACTGAAAACAGAGCAGAAACTGTGAAATATTCCCATGATATGCATGGTCCCTGCCCCAAAGCACCATGTTTCAGCCTAAGGAGATCTGCAGCTTATTTTTTTGTACTGCCAGCAGATTGTGGAAGTACAGTATAAAAACCATCCTTATGGAGAGATCTTGGTATTTTAGGCTTAGTCTAAGTGTCTCAAGTAGCTGGGGTTTCTGCTTGGGCCTAATCCATACGGTCTTATGGCTTTCCTCCTCGTCTGAAGACGAATGTGCTAGAAACTATAAAGCAAAAACATGTCCTGCAGCCTAGCCTTGCCTTGCCTGTCCTTGCCTGTCCTAGCCTTGCCTTATGTCCGTCTCATCCTGTTCTGTGTCCCATCCTCTCTCACTAACCCCTCGTCTGGCTGCATGTCTCTTCTTTCCTTTTCTCTCACTCTCCTGCTTCCTGCCTCTTTTCTTGCAATTCCTCCATCTCACTCCTGCAGCCCAACACTACTTTTTATTCTTCCTTCCCTTTCTCCTGCTCCCTTCGCTTTCTCCCTCTGTCCCATATCTTTCTTCCCGACTTGTCTCTTGGAGACTTTGGGCCAAACTGGCCCCATGTCTGGGCATGGTTTGACAAGTTTTCAGAGGCCTGGCTGGTGGCAGCTGCGACACCAGGCAGTGACAGGCCCGGGGCTGACAGGCTCCCCATCCCCTAGGGGGCGCCTGGCTGCCACACCCAGCTGACATAGAACCTTTGTCACAATGCCCGCTACCGTGGCGAGGATGCGGTGGCTCTGCAGGTGACAGGGACACTGCAGGACTTGGTGTCAGCTCAGCAATTTCTCACTTCCCCTAAGAAGCGGAATTCTGCAAATTGCTGCCTTTGCTCTTGAAAGGATGTCATCAGGTGGGTGTTTTGGTGTCATACACTGAAAACAGAGCAGAAACTGTGAACTATTCCCATGATATGCATGGTCCCTGCCCCAAAGCACCATGATTCAGCCTAAGGAGATCTGCAGCTTATTTTTTTGTACTGCCAGCAGATTGTGGAAGTACAGTATAAAAACCATCCTTATGGAGAGATCTTGGTATTTTAGGCTTAGTCTAAGTGTCTCAAGTAGCTGGGGTTTTTGCTTGGGCCTAATCCATACGGTCTTATGGCTTTCCTCCTGGTCTGAAGACGAATGTGCTAGAAACTATAAAGCAAAAACATGTCCTGCAGCCTAGCCTTGCCTTGCCTGTCCTTGCCTGTCCTAGCCTTGCCTTATGTCCGTCTCATCCTGTTCTGTGTCCCATCCTCTCTCACTTACCCCTCGTCTGGCTGCATGTCTCTTCTTTCCTTTTCTCTCACTCTCCTGCTTCCTGCCTCTTTTCTTGCAATTCCTCCATCTCACTCCTGCAGCCCAACACTACTTTTTATTCTTCCTTCCCTTTCTCCTGCTCCCTTTGCTTTCTCCCTCTGTCCCATATCTTTCTTCCCGACTTGTCTCTTGCAGACTTTGGGCCAAACTGGCCCCAAGTCTGGGCATGGTTTGACAAGTTTTCAGAGGCCTGGCTGGTGGCAGCTGGGACACCAGGCAGTGACAGGCCTGGGGCTGACAGGCTCCCCATCCCCTAGGGGGCGCCTGGCTGCCACACCCAGCTGACATAGAACCTTTGTCACAATGCCCGCTACCGTGGCGAGGATGCGGTGGCTCTGCAGGTGACAGGGACACTGCAGGACTTGGTGTCAGCTCAGCAATTTCTCACTTCCCCTAAGAAGCGGAATTCTGCAAATTGCTGCCTTTGCTCTTGAAAGGATGTCATCAGGTGGGTGTTTTGGTGTCATACACTGAAAACAGAGCAGAAACTGTGAAATATTCCCATGATATGCATGGTCCCTGCCCCAAAGCACCATGATTCAGCCTAAGGAGATCTGCAGCTTATTTTTTTGTACTGCCAGCAGATTGTGGAAGTACAGTATAAAAACCATCCTTATGGAGAGATCTTGGTATTTTAGGCTTAGTCTAAGTGTCTCAAGTAGCTGGGGTTTTTGCTTGGGCCTAATCCATACGGTCTCATGGCTTTCCTCCTCGTCTGAAGACGAATGTGCTAGAAACTATAAAGCAAAAACATGTCCTGCAGCCTAGCCTTGCCTTGCCTGTCCTTGCCTGTCCTAGCCTTGCCTTATGTCCGTCTCATCCTGTTCTGTGTCCCATCCTCTCTCACTAACCCCTCGTCTGGCTGCATGTCTCTTCTTTCCTTTTCTCTCACTCTCCTGCTTCCTGCCTCTTTTCTTGCAATTCCTCCATC
The DNA here is from genome assembly GCF_036013475.1 of Columba livia. Taxonomy (NCBI): domain Eukaryota; kingdom Metazoa; phylum Chordata; class Aves; order Columbiformes; family Columbidae; genus Columba; species Columba livia. The sequence continues at coordinate 2,565,362 of NW_027043012.1, forward strand.
TCACTCCTGCAGCCCAACACTACTTTTTATTCTTCCTTCCCTTTCTCCTGCTCCCTTCGCTTTCTCCCTCTGTCCCATATCTTTCTTCCCGACTTGTCTCTTGGAGACTTTGGGCCAAACTGGCCCCAAGTCTGGGCATGGTTTGACAAGTTTTCAGAGGCCTGGCTGGTGGCAGCAGGGACACCAGGCAGTGACAGGCCCGGGGCTGACAGGCTCCCCATCCCCTAGGGGGCGCCTGGCTGCCACACCCAGCTGACATAGAACCTTTGTCACAATGCCCGCTACCGTGGCGAGGATGCGGTGGCTCTGCAGGTGACAGGGACACTGCAGGACTTGGTGTCAGCTCAGCAATTTCTCACTTCCCCTAAGAAGCGGAATTCTGCAAATTGCTGCCTTTGCTCTTGAAAGGATGTCATCAGGTGGGTGTTTTGGTGTCATACACTGAAAACAGAGCAGAAACTGTGAAATATTCCCATGATATGCATGGTCCCTGCCCCAAAGCACCATGACTCAGCCTAAGGAGATCTGCAGCTGATTTTTTTGTACTGCCAGCAGATTGTGGAAGTACAGTATAAAAACCATCCTTATGGAGAGATCTTGGTATTTTAGGCTTAGTCTAAGTGTCTCAAGTAGCTGGGGTTTTTGCTTGGGCCTAATCCATACGGTCTTATGGCTTTCCTCCTCGTCTGAAGACGAATGTGCTAGAAACTACAAAGCAAAAACATGTCCTGCAGCCTAGCCTTGCCTTGCCTGTCCTTGCCTGTCCTAGCCTTGCCTTATGTCCTTCTCATCCTGTTCTCTGTCCCATCCTCTCTCACTAAGCCCTCGTCTGGCTGCATGTCTCTTCTTTCCTTTTCTCTCACTCTCCTGCCTCCCGCCTCTTTTCTTGCAATTCCTCCATCTCACTCCTGCAGCCCAACACTACTTTTTATTCTTCCTTCCCTTTCTCCTGCTCCCTTCGCTTTCTCCCTCTGTCCCATATCTTTCTTCCCGACTTGTCTCTTGGAGACTTTGGGCCAAACTGGCCCCAAGTCTGGGCATGGTTTGACAAGTTTTCAGAGGCCTGGCTGGTGGCAGCTGGGACACCAGGCAGTGACAGGCCCGGGGCTGACAGGCTCCCCATCCCCTAGGGGGCGCCTGGCTGCCACACCCAGCTGACATAGAACCTTTGTCACAATGCCTGCTACCGTGGCGAGGATGCTGTGGCTCTGCAGGTGACAGGGACACTGCAGGACTTGGTGTCAGCTCAGCAATTTCTCACTTCCCCTAAGAAGCGGAATTCTGCAAATTGCTGCCTTTGCTCTTGAAAGGATGTCATCAGGTGGGTGTTTTGGTGTCATACACTGAAAACAGAGCAGCAACTGTGAAATATTCCCATGATATGCATGGTCCCTGCCCCAAAGCACCATGACTCAGCCTAAGGAGATCTGCAGCTTATTTTTTTGTACTGCCAGCAGATTGTGGAAGTACAGTATAAAAACCATCCTTATGGAGAGATCTTGGTATTTTAGGCTTAGTCTAAGTGTCTCAAGTAGCTGGGGTTTTTGCTTGGGCCTAATCCATACGGTCTCATGGCTTTCCTCCTCGTCTGAAGACGAATGTGCTAGAAACTATAAAGCAAAAACATGTCCTGCAGCCTAGCCTTGCCTTGCCTGTCCTTGCCTGTCCTAGCCTTGCCTTATGTCCGTCTCATCCTGTTCTGTGTCCCATCCTCTCTCACTAACCCCTCGTCTGGCTGCATGTCTCTTCTTTCCTTTTCTCTCACTCTCCTGCTTCCTGCCTCTTTTCTTGCAATTCCTCCATCTCACTCCTGCAGCCCAACACTACTTTTTATTCTTCCTTCCCTTTCTCCTGCTCCCTTCGCTTTCTCCCTCTGTCCCATATCTTTCTTCCCGACTTGTCTCTTGGAGACTTTGGGCCAAACTGGCCCCAAGTCTGGGCATGGTTTGACAAGTTTTCAGAGGCCTGGCTGGTGGCAGCAGGGACACCAGGCAGTGACAGGCCCGGGGCTGACAGGCTCCCCATCCCCTAGGGGGCGCCTGGCTGCCACACCCAGCTGACAAAGAACCTTTGTCACAATGCCCGCTACCGTGGCGAGGATGCGGTGGCTCTGCAGGTGACAGGGACACTGCAGGACTTGGTGTCAGCTCAGCAATTTCTCACTTCCCCTAAGAAGCGGAATTCTGCAAATTGCTGCCTTTGCTCTTGAAAGGATGTCATCAGGTGGGTGTTTTGGTGTCATACACTGAAAACAGAGCAGAAACTGTGAAATATTCCCATGATATGCATGGTCCCTGCCCCAAAGCACCATGACTCAGCCTAAGGAGATCTGCAGCTGATTTTTTTGTACTGCCAGCAGATTGTGGAAGTACAGTATAAAAACCATCCTTATGGAGAGATCTTGGTATTTTAGGCTTAGTCTAAGTGTCTCAAGTAGCTGGGGTTTTTGCTTGGGCCTAATCCATACGGTCTTATGGCTTTCCTCCTCGTCTGAAGACGAATGTGCTAGAAACTACAAAGCAAAAACATGTCCTGAAGCCTAGCCTTGCCTTGCCTGTCCTTGCCTGTCCTAGCCTTGCCTTATGTCCTTCTCATCCTGTTCTCTGTCCCATCCTCTCTCACTAAGCCCTCGTCTGGCTGCATGTCTCTTCTTTCCTTATCTCTCACTCTCCTGCCTCCCGCCTCTTTTCTTGCAATTCCTCCATCTCACTCCTGCAGCCCAACACTACTTTTTATTCTTCCTTCCCTTTCTCCTGCTCCCTTCGCTTTCTCCCTCTGTCCCATATCTTTCTTCCCGACTTGTCTCTTGGAGACTTTGGGCCAAACTGGCCCCAAGTCTGGGCATGGTTTGACAAGTTTTCAGAGGCCTGGCTGGTGGCAGCTGGGACACCAGGCAGTGACAGGCCCGGGGCTGACAGGCTCCCCATCCCCTAGGGGGCGCCTGGCTGCCACACCCAGCTGACATAGAACCTTTGTCACAATGCCTGCTACCGTGGCGAGGATGCTGTGGCTCTGCAGGTGACAGGGACACTGCAGGACTTGGTGTCAGCTCAGCAATTTCTCACTTCCCCTAAGAAGCGGAATTCTGCAAATTGCTGCCTTTGCTCTTGAAAGGATGTCATCAGGTGGGTGTTTTGGTGTCATACACTGAAAACAGAGCAGAAACTGTGAAATATTCCCATGATATGCATGGTCCCTGCCCCAAAGCACCATGATTCAGCCTAAGGAGATCTGCAGCTGATTTTTTTGTACTGCCAGCAGATTGTGGAAGTACAGTATAAAAACCATCCTTATGGAGAGATCTTGGTATTTTAGGCTTAGTCTAAGTGTCTCAAGTAGCTGGGGTTTTTGCTTGGGCCTAATCCATACGGTTTTATGGCTTTCCTCCTAGTCTGAAGACGAATGTGCTAGAAACTATAAAGCAAAAACATGTCCTGCAGCCTAGCCTTGCCTTGCCTGTCCTTGCCTGTTCTAGCCTTGCCTTATGTCCGTCTCATCCTGTTCTCTGTCCCATCCTCTCTCACTAAGCCCTCGTCTGGCTGCATGTCTCTTCTTTCCTTTTCTCTCACTCTCCTGCTTCCTGCCTCTTTTCTTGCAATTCCTCCATCTCACTCCTGCAGCCCAACACTACTTTTTATTCTTCCTTCCCTTTCTCCTGCTCCCTTCGCTTTCTCCCTCTGTCCCATATCTTTCTTCCCGACTTGTCTCTTGGAGACTTTGGGCCAAACTGGCCCCAAGTCTGGGCATGGTTTGACAAGTTTTCAGAGGCCTGGCTGGTGGCAGCTGGGACACCAGGCAGTGACAGGCCCGGGGCTGACAGGCTCCCCATCCCCTAGGGGGCGCCTGGCTGCCACACCCAGCTGACATAGAACCTTTGTCACAATGCCCGCTACCGTGGCGAGGATGCGGTGGCTCTGCAGGTGACAGGGACACTGCAGGACTTGGTGTCAGCTCAGCAATTTCCCACATCCCCTAAGAAGCGGAATTCTGCAATTTGCTGCCTTTGCTCTTGAAAGGATGTCATCAGGTGGGTGTTTTGGTGTCATACACTGAAAACAGAGCAGAAACTGTGAAATATTCCCATGATATGCATGGTCCCTGCCCCAAAGCACCATGATTCAGCCTAAGGAGATCTGCAGCTTATTTTTTTGTACTGCCAGCAGATTGTGGAAGTACAGTATAAAAACCATCCTTATGGAGAGATCTTGGTATTTTAGGCTTTGTCTAAGTGTCTCAAGTAGCTGGGGTTTTTGCTTGGGCCTAATCCATACGGTCTTATGGCTTTCCTCCTCGTCTGAAGACGAATGTGCTAGAAACTATAAAGCAAAACATGTCCTGCAGCCTAGCCTTGCCTTGCCTGTCCTTGCCTGTCCTAGCCTTGCCTTATGTCCGTCTCATCCTGTTCTCTGTCCCATCCTCTCTCACTAAGCCCTCGTCTGGCTGCATGTCTCTTCTTTCCTTTTCTCTCACTCTCCTGCTTCCCGCCTCTTTTCTTGCAATTCCTCCATCTCACTCCTGAAGCCCAACACTACTTTTTATTCTTCCTTCCCTTTCTCCTGCTCCCTTCGCTTTCTCCCTCTGTCCCATATCTTTCTTCCCGACTTGTCTCTTGGAGACTTTGGGCCAAACTGGCCCCAAGTCTGGGCATGGTTTGACAAGTTTTCAGAGGCCTGGCTGGTGGCAGCAGGGACACCAGGCAGTGACAGGCCCGGGGCTGACAGGCTCCCCATCCCCTAGGGGGCGCCTGGCTGCCACACCCAGCTGACAAAGAACCTTTGTCACAATGCCCGCTACCGTGGTGAGGATGCGGTGGCTCTGCAGGTGACAGGGACACTGCAGGACTTGGTGTCAGCTCAGCAATTTCTCACTTCCCGTAAGAAGCGGAATTCTGCAAATTGCTGCCTTTGCTCTTGAAAGGATGTCATCAGGTGGGTGTTTTGGTGTCATACACTGAAAACAGAGCAGAAACTGTGAAATATTCCCATGATATGCATGGTCCCTGCCCCAAAGCACCATGACTCAGCCTAAGGAGATCTGCAGCTTATTTTTTTGTACTGCCAGCAGATTGTGGAAGTACAGTATAAAAACCATCCTTATGGAGAGATCTTGGTATTTTAGGCTTAGTCTAAGTGTCTCAAGTAGCTGGGGTTTTTGCTTGGGCCTAATCCATACGGTCTTAGGGCTTTCCTCCTCGTCTGAAGACGAATGTGCTAGAAACTACAAAGCAAAAACATGTCCTGCAGTCTAGCCTTGCCTTGCCTGTCCTTGCCTGTCCTAGCCTTGCCTTATGTCCTTCTCATCCTGTTCTCTGTCCCATCCTCTCTCAGTAAGCCCTCGTCTGGCTGCATGTCTCTTCTTTCCTTTTCTCTCACTCTCCTGCCTCCCGCCTCTTTTCTTGCAATTCCTCCATCTCACTCCTGCAGCCCAACACTACTTTTTATTCTTCCTTCCCTTTCTCCTGCTCCCTTCGCTTTCTCCCTCTGTCCCATATCTTTCTTCCCGACTTGTCTCTTGGAGACTTTGGGCCAAACTGGCCCCAAGTCTGGGCATGGTTTGACAAGTTTTCAGAGGCCTGGCTGGTGGCAGCTGGGACACCAGGCAGTGACAGGCCCGGGGCTGACAGGCTCCCCATCCCCTAGGGGGCGCCTGGCTGCCACACCCAGCTGACATAGAACCTTTGTCACAATGCCCGCTACCGTGGCGAGGATGCGGTGGCTCTGCAGGTGACAGGGACTCTGCAGGACTTGGTGTCAGCTCAGCAATTTCTCACTTCCCCTAAGAAGCGGAATTCTGCAAATTGCTGCCTTTGCTCTTGAAAGGATGTCATCACGTGGGTGTTTTGGTGTCATACACTGAAAACAGAGCAGAAACTGTGAAATATTCCCATGATATGCATGGTCCCTGCCCCAAATCACCATGACTCAGCCTAAGGAGATCTGCAGCTTATTTTTTTGTACTGCCAGCAGATTGTGGAAGTACAGTATAAAAGCCATCCTTATGGAGAGATCTTGGTATTTTAGGCTTTGTCTAAGTGTCTCAAGTAGCTGGGGTTTTTGCTTGGGCCTAATCCATACGGTCTTATGGCTTTCCTCCTCGTCTGAAGACGAATGTGCTAGAAACTATAAAGCAAAACATGTCCTGCAGCCTAGCCTTGCCTTGCCTGTCCTTGCCTGTCCTAGCCTTGCCTTATGTCCGTCTCATCCTGTTCTCTGTCCCATCCTCTCTCACTAAGCCCTCGTCTGGCTGCATGTCTCTTCTTTCCTTTTCTCTCACTCTCCTGCTTCCCGCCTCTTTTCTTGCAATTCCTCCATCTCACTCCTGAAGCCCAACACTACTTTTTATTCTTCCTTCCCTTTCTCCTGCTCCCTTCGCTTTCTCCCTCTGTCCCATATCTTTCTTCCCGACTTGTCTCTTGGAGACTTTGGGCCAAACTGGCCCCAAGTCTGGGCATGGTTTGACAAGTTTTCAGAGGCCTGGCTGGTGGCAGCAGGGACACCAGGCAGTGACAGGCCCGGGGCTGACAGGCTCCCCATCCCCTAGGGGGCGCCTGGCTGCCACACCCAGCTGACAAAGAACCTTTGTCACAATGCCCGCTACCGTGGTGAGGATGCGGTGGCTCTGCAGGTGACAGGGACACTGCAGGACTTGGTGTCAGCTCAGCAATTTCTCACTTCCCGTAAGAAGCGGAATTCTGCAAATTGCTGCCTTTGCTCTTGAAAGGATGTCATCAGGTGGGTGTTTTGGTGTCATACACTGAAAACAGAGCAGAAACTGTGAAATATTCCCATGATATGCATGGTCCCTGCCCCAAAGCACCATGACTCAGCCTAAGGAGATCTGCAGCTTATTTTTTTGTACTGCCAGCAGATTGTGGAAGTACAGTATAAAAACCATCCTTATGGAGAGATCTTGGTATTTTAGGCTTAGTCTAAGTGTCTCAAGTAGCTGGGGTTTTTGCTTGGGCCTAATCCATACGGTCTTAGGGCTTTCCTCCTCGTCTGAAGACGAATGTGCTAGAAACTACAAAGCAAAAACATGTCCTGCAGTCTAGCCTTGCCTTGCCTGTCCTTGCCTGTCCTAGCCTTGCCTTATGTCCTTCTCATCCTGTTCTCTGTCCCATCCTCTCTCAGTAAGCCCTCGTCTGGCTGCATGTCTCTTCTTTCCTTTTCTCTCACTCTCCTGCCTCCCGCCTCTTTTCTTGCAATTCCTCCATCTCACTCCTGCAGCCCAACACTACTTTTTATTCTTCCTTCCCTTTCTCCTGCTCCCTTCGCTTTCTCCCTCTGTCCCATATCTTTCTTCCCGACTTGTCTCTTGGAGACTTTGGGCCAAACTGGCCCCAAGTCTGGGCATGGTTTGACAAGTTTTCAGAGGCCTGGCTGGTGGCAGCTGGGACACCAGGCAGTGACAGGCCCGGGGCTGACAGGCTCCCCATCCCCTAGGGGGCGCCTGGCTGCCACACCCAGCTGACATAGAACCTTTGTCACAATGCCCGCTACCGTGGCGAGGATGCGGTGGCTATGCAGGTGACAGGGACTCTGCAGGACTTGGTGTCAGCTCAGCAATTTCTCACTTCCCCTAAGAAGCGGAATTCTGCAAATTGCTGCCTTTGCTCTTGAAAGGATGTCATCAGGTGGGTGTTTTGGTGTCATACACTGAAAACAGAGCAGAAACTGTGAAATATTCCCATGATATGCATGGTCCTTGCCCCAAATCACCATGACTCAGCCTAAGGAGATCTGCAGCTTATTTTTTTGTACTGCCAGCAGATTGTGGAAGTACAGTATAAAAGCCATCCTTATGGAGAGATCTTGGTATTTTAGGCTTAGTCTAAGTGTCTCAAGTAGCTGGGGTTTTTGCTTGGGCCTAATCCATACGGTCTTATGGCTTTCCTCCTCGTCTGAAGACGAATGTGCTAGAAACTATAAAGCAAAAACATGTCCTGCAGCCTAGCCTTGCCTTGCCTGTCCTTGCCTGTCCTAGCCTTGCCTTATGTCCGTCTCATCCTGTTCTCTGTCCCATCCTCTCTCACTAAGCCCTCGTCTGGCTGCATGTCTCTTCTTTCCTTTTCTCTCACTCTCCTGCTTCCCGCCTCTTTTCTTGCAATTCCTCCATCTCACTCCTGAAGCCCAACACTACTTTTTATTCTTCCTTCCCTTTCTCCTGCTCCCTTCCCTTTCTCCCTCTGTCCCATATCTTTCTTCCCGACTTGTCTCTTGGAGACTTTGGGCCAAACTGGCCCCATGTCTGGGCATGGTTTGACAAGTTTTCAGAGGCCTGGCTGGTGGCAGCTGGGACACCAGGCAGTGACAGGCCCGGGGCTGACAGGCTCCCCATCCCCTAGGGGGCGCCTGGCTGCCACACCCAGCTGACATAGAACCTTTGTCACAATGCCCGCTACCGTGGCGAGGATGCGGTGGCTCTGCAGGTGACAGGGACACTGCAGGACTTGGTGTCAGCTCAGCAATTTCTCACTTCCCCTAAGAAGCGGAATTCTGCAAATTGCTGCCTTTGCTCTTGAAAGGATGTCATCAGGTGGGTGTTTTGGTGTCATACACTGAAAACAGAGCAGAAACTGTGAAATATTCCCATGATATGCATGGTTCCTGCCCCAAAGCACCATGTTTCAGCCTAAGGAGATCTGCAGCTTATTTTTTTGTACTGCCAGCAGATTGTGGAAGTACAGTATAAAAACCATCCTTATGGAGAGATCTTGGTATTTTAGGCTTAGTCTAAGTGTCTCAAGTAGCTGGGGTTTTTGCTTGGGCCTAATCCACACGGTCTTATGGCTTTCCTCCTCGTCTGAAGACGAATGTGCTAGAAACTATGAAGCAAAAACATGTCCTGCAGCCTAGCCTTGCCTTGCCTGTCCTTGCCTGTCCTAGCCTTGCCTTATGTCCTTCTCATCCTGTTCTCTGTCCCATCCTCTCTCACTAAGCCCTCGTCTGGCTGCATGTCTCTTCTTTCCTTTTCTCTCACTCTCCTGCTTCCTGCCTCTTTTCTTGCAATTCCTCCATCTCACTCCTGCAGCCCAACACTACTTTTTATTCTTCCTTCCCTTTCTCCTGCTCCCTTCGCTTTCTCCCTCTGTCCCATATCTTTCTTCCCGACTTGTCTCTTGCAGACTTTGGGCCAAACTGGCCCCAAGTCTGGGCATGGTTTGACAAGTTTTCAGAGGCCTGGCTGGTGGCAGCAGGGACAGCAGGCAGTGACAGGCCCGGGGCTGACAGGCTCCCCATCCCCTATGGGGTGCCTGGCTGCCACACCCAGCTGACATAGAACCTTTGTCACAATGCCCACTACCGTGGCGAGGATGCGGTGGCTCTGCAGGTGACAGGGACACTGCAGGACTTGGTGTCAGCTCAGCAATTTCTCACTTCCCCTAAGAAGCGGAATTCTGCAAATTGCTGCCTTTGCTCTTGAAAGGATGTCATCAGGTTGGTGTTTTGGTGTCATACACTGAAAACAGAGCAGAAACTGTGAAATATTCCCATGATATGCATGGTCCCTGCCCCAAAGCACCATGACTCAGCCTAAGGAGATCTGCAGCTTATTTTTTTGTACTGCCAGCAGATTGTGGAAGTACAGTATAAAAACCATCCTTATGGAGAGATCTTGGTATTTTAGGCTTAGTCTAAGTGTCTCAAGTAGCTGGGGTTTTTGCTTGGGCCTAATCCATACGGTCTTATGGCTTTCCTCCTCGTCTGAAGACGAATGTGCTAGAAACTACAAAGCAAAAACATGTCCTGCAGCCTAGCCTTGCCTTGCCTGTCCTTGCCTGTCCTAGCCTTGCCTTTTGTCCGTCTCATCCTGTTCTGTGTCCCATCCTCTCTCACTAAGCCCTCGTCTGGCTGCATGTCTCTTCTTTCCTTTTCTCTCACTCTCCTGCCTCCCGCCTCTTTTCTTGCAATTCCTCCATCTCACTCCTGCAGCCCAATACTACTTTTTATTCTTCCTTCCCTTTCTCCTGCTCCCTTCGCTTTCTCCCTCTGTCCCATATCTTTCTTCCCGACTTGTCTCTTGCAGACTTTGGGCCAAACTGGCCCCATGTCTGGGCATGGTTTGACAAGTTTTCAGAGGCCTGGCTGGTGGCAGCTGGGACAGCAGGCAGTGACAGGCCCGGGGCTGACAGGCTCCCCATCCCCTAGGGGGCGCCTGGCTGCCACACCCAGCTGACATAGAACCTTTGTCACAATGCCCGCTACCGTGGCGAGGATGCGGTGGCTCTGCAGGTGACAGGGACACTGCAGGACTTGGTGTCAGCTCAGCAATTTCTCACTTCCCCTAAGAAGCGGAATTCTGCAAATTGCTGCCTTTGCTCTTGAAAGGATGTCATCAGGTGGGTGTTTTGGTGTCATACACTGAAAACAGAGCAGAAACTGTGAAATATTCCCATGATATGCATGGTCCCTGCCCCAAAGCACCATGACTCAGCCTAAGGAGATCTGCAGCTTATTTTTTTGTACTGCCAGCAGATTGTGGAAGTACAGTATAAAAACCATCCTTATGGAGAGATCTTGGTATTTTAGGCTTAGTCTAAGTGTCTCAAGTAGCTGGGGTTTTTGCTTGGGCCTAATCCATACGGTCTTATGGCTTTCCTCCTAGTCTGAAGACGAATGTGCTAGAAACTATAAAGCAAAAACATGTCCTGAAGCCTAGCCTTGCCTTGCCTGTCCTTGCCTGTCCTAGCGTTGCCTTATGTCCTTCTCATCCTGTTCTCTGTCCCATCGTCTCTCACTAAGCCCTCGTCTGGCTGCATGTCTCTTCTTTCCTTTTCTCTCACTCTCCTGCTTCCCGCCTCTTTTCTTGCAATTCCTCCATCTCACTCCTGCAGCCCAACACTACTTTTTATTCTTCCTTCCCTTTCTCCTGCTCCCTTCGCTTTCTCCCTCTGTCCCATATCTTTCTTCCCGACTTGTCTCTTGCAGACCTTGGGCCAAACTGGCCCCAAGTCTGGGCATGGTTTGACAAGTTTTCAGAGGCCTGGCTGGTGGCAGCAGGGACACCAGGCAGTGACAGGCCCGGGGCTGACAGGCTCCCCATCCCCTAGGGGGCGCCTGGCTGCCACACCCAGCTGACATAGAACCTTTGTCACAATGCCCGCTCCCGTGGCGAGGATGCGGTGGCTCTGCAGGTGACAGGGACACTGCAGGACTTGGTGTCAGCTCAGCAATTTCTCACATCCCCTAAGAAGCGGAATTCTGAAAATTGCTGCCTTTGCTCTTGAAAGGATGTCATCAGGTGGGTGTTTTGGTGTCATACACTGAAAACAGAGCAGAAACTGTGAAATATTCCCATGATATGCATGGTCCCTGCCCCAAAGCACCATGATTCAGCCTAAGGAGATCTGCAGCTTATTTTTTTGTACTGCCAGCAGATTGTGGAAGTACAGTATAAAAACCATCCTTATGGAGAGATCTTGGTATTTTAGGCTTAGTCAAAGTGTCTCAAGTAGCTGGGGTTTTTGCTTGGGCCTAATCCATACGGTCTTATGGCTTTCCTCCTCGTCTGAAGACGAATGTGCTAGAAACTATAAAGCAAAACATGTCCTGCAGCCTAGCCTTGCCTTGCCTGTCCTTGCCTGTCCTAGCCTTGCCTTATGTCCGTCTCATCCTGTTCTCTGTCCCATCCTCTCTCACTAAGCCCTCGTCTGGCTGCATGTCTCTTCTTTCCTTTTCTCTCACTCTCCTGCTTCCCGCCTCTTTTCTTGCAATTCCTCCATCTCACTCCTGAAGCCCAACACTACTTTTTATTCTTCCTTCCCTTTCTCCTGCTCCCTTCCCTTTCTCCCTCTGTCCCATATCTTTCTTCCCGACTTGTCTCTTGGAGACTTTGGGCCAAACTGGCCCCATGTCTGGGCATGGTTTGACAAGTTTTCAGAGGCCTGGCTGGTGGCAGCTGGGACACCAGGCAGTGACAGGCCCGGGCCTGACAGGCTCCCCATCCCCTAGGGGGCGCCTGGCTGCCACACCCAGCTGACATAGAACCTTTGTCACAATGCCCGCTACCGTGGCGAGGATGCGGTGGCTATGCAGGTGACAGGGACACTGCAGGACTTGGTGTCAGCTCAGCAATTTCTCACTTCCCCTAAGAAGCGGAATTCTGCAAATTGCTGCCTTTGCTCTTGAAAGGATGTCATCAGGTGGGTGTTTTGGTGTCATACACTGAAAACAGAGCAGAAACTGTGAAATATTCCCATGATATGCATGGTCCCTGCCCCAAAGCACCATGTTTCAGCCTAAGGAGATCTGCAGCTTATTTTTTTGTACTGCCAGCAGATTGTGGAAGTACAGTATAAAAACCATCCTTATGGAGAGATCTTGGTATTTTAGGCTTAGTCTAAGTGTCTCAAGTAGCTGGGGTTTTTGCTTGGGCCTAATCCACACGGTCTTATGGCTTTCCTCCTCGTCTGAAGACGAATGTGCTAGAAACTATGAAGCAAAAACATGTCCTGCAGCCTAGCCTTGCCTTGCCTGTCCTTGCCTGTCCTAGCCTTGCCTTATGTCCTTCTCATCCTGTTCTCTGTCCCATCCTCTCTCACTAAGCCCTCGTCTGGCTGCATGTCTCTTCTTTCCTTTTCTCTCACTCTCCTCCTTCCTGCCTCTTTTCTTGCAATTCCTCCATCTCACTCCTGCAGCCCAACACTACTTTTTATTCTTCCTTCCCTTTCTCCTGCTCCCTTCGCTTTCTCCCTCTGTCCCATATCTTTCTTCCCGACTTGTCTCTTGCAGACTTTGGGCCAAACTGGCCCCAAGTCTGGGCATGGTTTGACAAGTTTTCAGAGGCCTGGCTGGTGGCAGCAGGGACAGCAGGCAGTGACAGGCCCGGGGCTGACAGGCTCCCCATCCCCTATGGGGTGCCTGGCTGCCACACCCAGCTGACATAGAACCTTTGTCACAATGCCCACTACCGTGGCGAGGATGCGGTGGCTCTGCAGGTGACAGGGACACTGCAGGACTTGGTGTCAGCTCAGCAATTTCTCACTTCCCCTAAGAAGCGGAATTCTGCAAATTGCTGCCTTTGCTCTTGAAAGGATGTCATCAGGTGGGTGTTTTGGTGTCATACACTGAAAACAGAGCAGAAACTGTGAAATATTCCCATGATATGCATGGTCCCTGCCCCAAAGCACCATGACTCAGCCTAAGGAGATCTGCAGCTGATTTTTTTGTACTGCCAGCAGATTGTGGAAGTACAGTATAAAAACCATCCTTATGGAGAGATCTTGGTATTTTAGGCTTAGTCTAAGTGTCTCAAGTAGCTGGGGTTTTTGCTTGGGCCTAATCCATACGGTCTTATGGCTTTCCTCCTCGTCTGAAGACGAATGTGCTAGAAACTACAAAGCAAAAACATGTCCTGCAGCCTAGCCTTGCCTTGCCTGTCCTTGCCTGTCCTAGCCTTGCCTTTTGTCCGTCTCATCCTGTTCTGTGTCCCATCCTCTCTCACTAAGCCCTCGTCTGGCTGCATGTCTCTTCTTTCCTTTTCTCTCACTCTCCTGCCTCCCGCCTCTTTTCTTGCAATTCCTCCATCTCACTCCTGCAGCCCAATACTACTTTTTATTCTTCCTTCCCTTTCTCCTGCTCCCTTCGCTTTCTCCCTCTGTCCCATATCTTTCTTCCCGACTTGTCTCTTGCAGACTTTGGGCCAAACTGGCCCCATGTCTGGGCATGGTTTGACAAGTTTTCAGAGGCCTGGCTGGTGGCAGCTGGGACAGCAGGCAGTGACAGGCCCGGGGCTGACAGGCTCCCCATCCCCTAGGGGGCGCCTGGCTGCCACACCCAGCTGACATAGAACCTTTGTCACAATGCCCGCTACCGTGGCGAGGATGCGGTGGCTCTGCAGGTGACAGGGACACTGCAGGACTTGGTGTCAGCTCAGCAATTTCTCACTTCCCCTAAGAAGCGGAATTCTGCAAATTGCTGCCTTTGCTCTTGAAAGGATGTCATCAGGTGGGTGTTTTGGTGTCATACACTGAAAACAGAGCAGAAACTGTGAAATATTCCCATGATATGCATGGTCCCTGCCCCAAAGCACCATGACTCAGCCTAAGGAGATCTGCAGCTTATTTTTTTGTACTGCCAGCAGATTGTGGAAGTACAGTATAAAAACCATCCTTATGGAGAGATCTTGGTATTTTAGGCTTAGTCTAAGTGTCTCAAGTAGCTGGGGTTTTTGCTTGGGCCTAATCCATACGGTCTTATGGCTTTCCTCCTAGTCTGAAGACGAATGTGCTAGAAACTATAAAGCAAAAACATGTCCTGAAGCCTAGCCTTGCCTTGCCTGTCCTTGCCTGTCCTAGCGTTGCCTTATGTCCTTCTCATCCTGTTCTCTGTCCCATCGTCTCTCACTAAGCCCTCGTCTGGCTGCATGTCTCTTCTTTCCTTTTCTCTCACTCTCCTGCTTCCCGCCTCTTTTCTTGCAATTCCTCCATCTCACTCCTGCAGCCCAACACTACTTTTTATTCTTCCTTCCCTTTCTCCTGCTCCCTTCGCTTTCTCCCTCTGTCCCATATCTTTCTTCCCGACTTGTCTCTTGCAGACCTTGGGCCAAACTGGCCCCAAGTCTGGGCATGGTTTGACAAGTTTTCAGAGGCCTGGCTGGTGGCAGCAGGGACAGCAGGCAGTGACAGGCCCGGGGCTGACAGGCTCCCCATCCCCTAGGGGGCGCCTGGCTGCCACACCCAGCTGACATAGAACCTTTGTCACAATGCCCGCTCCCGTGGCGAGGATGCGGTGGCTCTGCAGGTGACAGGGACACTGCAGGACTTGGTGTCAGCTCAGCAATTTCTCACTTCCCCTAAGAAGCGGAATTCTGCAAATTGCTGCCTTTGCTCTTGAAAGGATGTCATCAGGTGGGTGTTTTGGTGTCATACACTGAAAACAGAGCAGAAACTGTGAAATATTCCCATGATATGCATGGTCCCTGCCCCAAAGCACCATGACTCAGCCTAAGGAGATCTGCAGCTTATTTTTTTGTACTGCCAGCAGATTGTGGAAGTACAGTATAAAAACCATCCTTATGGAGAGATCTTGGTATTTTAGGCTTAGTCTAAGTGTCTCAAGTAGCTGGGGTTTTTGCTTGGGCCTAATCCATACGGTCTTATGGCTTTCCTCCTCGTCTGAAGACGAATGTGCTAGAAACTATAAAGCAAAAACATGTCCTGCAGCCTAGCCTTGCCTTGCCTGTCCTTGCCTGTCCTAGCCTTGCCTTATGTCCGTCTCATCCTGTTCTGTGTCCCATCCTCTCTCACTAAGCCCTCGTCTGGCTGCATGTCTATTCTTTCCTTTTCTCTCACTCTCCTGCTTCCCGCCTCTTTTCTTGCAATTCCCCCATCTCACTCCTGCAGCCCAACACTACTTTTTATTCTTCCTTCCCTTTCTCCTGCTCCCTTCGCTTTCTCCCTCTGTCCCATATCTTTCTTCCCGACTTGTCTCTTGGAGACTTTGGGCCAAACTGGCCCCATGTCTGGGCATGGTTTGACAAGTTTTCAGAGGCCTGGCTGGTGGCAGCTGGGACACCAGGCAGTGACAGGCCCGGGGCTGACAGGCTCCCCATCCCCTAGGGGGCGCCTGGCTGCCACACCCAGCTGACATAGAACCTTTGTCACAATGCCCGCTACCGTGGCGAGGATGCGGCGGCTATGCAGGTGACAGGGACACTGCAGGACTTGGTGTCAGCTCAGCAATTTCTCACTTCCCCTAAGAAGCGGAATTCTGCAAATTGCTGCCTTTGCTCTTGAAAGGATGTCATCAGGTGGGTGTTTTGGTGTCATACACTGAAAACAGAGCAGAAACTGTGAAATATTCCCATGATATGCATGGTCCCTGCCCCAAAGCACCATGTTTCAGCCTAAGGAGATCTGCAGCTTATTTTTTTGTACTGCCAGCAGATTGTGGAAGTACAGTATAAAAACCATCCTTATGGAGAGATCTTGGTATTTTAGGCTTAGTCTAAGTGTCTCAAGTAGCTGGGGTTTTTGCTTGGGCCTAATCCATACGGTCTTATGGCTTTCCTCCTCGTCTGAAGACGAATGTGCTAGAAACTATGAAGCAAAAACATGTCCTGCAGCCTAGCCTTGCCTTGCCTGTCCTTGCCTGTCCTAGCCTTGCCTTATGTCCTTCTCATCCTGTTCTCTGTCCCATCCTCTCTCACTAAGCCCTCGTCTGGCTGCATGTCTCTTCTTTCCTTTTCTCTCACTCTCCTGCTTCCTGCCTCTTTTCTTGCAATTCCTCCATCTCACTCCTGCAGCCCAACACTACTTTTTATTCTTCCTTCCCTTTCTCCTGCTCCCTTCGCTTTCTCCCTCTGTCCCATATCTTTCTTCCCGACTTGTCTCTTGCAGACTTTGGGCCAAACTGGCCCCAAGTCTGGGCATGGTTTGACAAGTTTTCAGAGGCCTGGCTGGTGGCAGCAGGGACAGCAGGCAGTGACAGGCCCGGGGCTGACAGGCTCCCCATCCCCTATGGGGTGCCTGGCTGCCACACCCAGCTGACATAGAACCTTTGTCACAATGCCCACTACCGTGGCGAGGATGCGGTGGCTCTGCAGGTGACAGGGACACTGCAGGACTTGGTGTCAGCTCAGCAATTTCTCACTTCCCCTAAGAAGCGGAATTCTGCAAATTGCTGCCTTTGCTCTTGAAAGGATGTCATCAGGTGGGTGTTTTGGTGTCATACACTGAAAACAGAGCAGAAACTGTGAAATATTCCCATGATATGCATGGTCCCTGCCCCAAAGCACCATGACTCAGCCTAAGGAGATCTGCAGCTTATTTTTTTGTACTGCCAGCAGATTGTGGAAGTACAGTATAAAAACCATCCTTATGGAGAGATCTTGGTATTTTAGGCTTAGTCTAAGTGTCTCAAGTAGCTGGGGTTTCTGCTTGGGCCTAATCCATACGGTCTTATGGCTTTCCTCCTAGTCTGAAGACGAATGTGCTAGAAACTACAAAGCAAAAACATGTCCTGCAGCCTAGCCTTGCCTTGCCTGTCCTTGCCTGTCCTAGCCTTGCCTTTTGTCCGTCTCGTCCTGTTCTGTGTCCCATCCTCTCTCACTAAGCCCTCGTCTGGCTGCATGTCTCTTCTTTCCTTTTCTCTCACTCTCCTGCCTCCCGCCTCTTTTCTTGCAATTCCTCCATCTCACTCCTGCAGCCCAACACTACTTTTTATTCTTCCTTCCCTTTCTCCTGCTCCCTTCGCTTTCTCCCTCTATCCCATATCTTTCTTCCCGACTTGTCTCTTGGAGACTTTGGGCCAAACTGGCCCCATGTCTGGGCATGGTTTGACAAGTTTTCAGAGGCCTGGCTGGTGGCAGCTGGGACACCAGGCAGTGACAGGCCCGGGGCTGACAGGCTCCCCATCCCCTAGGGGGCGCCTGGCTGCCACACCCAGCTGACATAGAACCTTTGTCACAATGCCCGCTACCGTGGCGAGGATGCGGCGGCTATGCAGGTGACAGGGACACTGCAGGACTTGGTGTCAGCTCAGCAATTTCTCACTTCCCCTAAGAAGCGGAATTCTGCAAATTGCTGCCTTTGCTCTTGAAAGGATGTCATCAGGTGGGTGTTTTGGTGTCATACACTGAAAACAGAGCAGAAACTGTGAAATATTCCCATGATATGCATGGTCCCTGCCCCAAAGCACCATGTTTCAGCCTAAGGAGATCTGCAGCTTATTTTTTTGTACTGCCAGCAGATTGTGGAAGTACAGTATAAAAACCATCCTTATGGAGAGATCTTGGTATTTTAGGCTTAGTCTAAGTGTCTCAAGTAGCTGGGGTTTTTGCTTGGGCCTAATCCATACGGTCTTATGGCTTTCCTCCTCGTCTGAAGACGAATGTGCTAGAAACTATGAAGCAAAAACATGTCCTGCAGCCTAGCCTTGCCTTGCCTGTCCTTGCCTGTCCTAGCCTTGCCTTATGTCCTTCTCATCCTGTTCTCTGTCCCATCCTCTCTCACTAAGCCCTCGTCTGGCTGCATGTCTCTTCTTTCCTTTTCTCTCACTCTCCTGCTTCCTGCCTCTTTTCTTGCAATTCCTCCATCTCACTCCTGCAGCCCAACACTACTTTTTATTCTTCCTTCCCTTTCTCCTGCTCCCTTCGCTTTCTCCCTCTGTCCCATATCTTTCTTCCCGACTTGTCTCTTGCAGACTTTGGGCCAAACTGGCCCCAAGTCTGGGCATGGTTTGACAAGTTTTCAGAGGCCTGGCTGGTGGCAGCAGGGACAGCAGGCAGTGACAGGCCCGGGGCTGACAGGCTCCCCATCCCCTATGGGGTGCCTGGCTGCCACACCCAGCTGACATAGAACCTTTGTCACAATGCCCACTACCGTGGCGAGGATGCGGTGGCTCTGCAGGTGACAGGGACACTGCAGGACTTGGTGTCAGCTCAGCAATTTCTCACTTCCCCTAAGAAGCGGAATTCTGCAAATTGCTGCCTTTGCTCTTGAAAGGATGTCATCAGGTGGGTGTTTTGGTGTCATACACTGAAAACAGAGCAGAAACTGTGAAATATTCCCATGATATGCATGGTCCCTGCCCCAAAGCACCATGACTCAGCCTAAGGAGATCTGCAGCTTATTTTTTTGTACTGCCAGCAGATTGTGGAAGTACAGTATAAAAACCATCCTTATGGAGAGATCTTGGTATTTTAGGCTTAGTCTAAGTGTCTCAAGTAGCTGGGGTTTCTGCTTGGGCCTAATCCATACGGTCTTATGGCTTTCCTCCTCGTCTGAAGACGAATGTGCTAGAAACTACAAAGCAAAAACATGTCCTGCAGCCTAGCCTTGCCTTGCCTGTCCTTGCCTGTCCTAGCCTTGCCTTTTGTCCGTCTCGTCCTGTTCTGTGTCCCATCCTCTCTCACTAAGCCCTCGTCTGGCTGCATGTCTCTTCTTTCCTTTTCTCTCACTCTCCTGCCTCCCGCCTCTTTTCTTGCAATTCCTCCATCTCACTCCTGCAGCCCAATACTACTTTTTATTCTTCCTTCCCTTTCTCCTGCTCCCTTCGCTTTCTCCCTCTGTCCCATATCTTTCTTCCCGACTTGTCTCTTGCAGACTTTGGGCCAAACTGGCCCCATGTCTGGGCATGGTTTGACAAGTTTTCAGAGGCCTGGCTGGTGGCAGCTGGGACAGCAGGCAGTGACAGGCCCGGGGCTGACAGGCTCCCCATCCCCTAGGGGGCGCCTGGCTGCCACACCCAGCTGACATAGAACCTTTGTCACAATGCCCGCTACCGTGGCGAGGATGCGGTGGCTCTGCAGGTGACAGGGACACTGCAGGACTTGGTGTCAGCTCAGCAATTTCTCACTTCCCCTAAGAAGCGGAATTCTGCAAATTGCTGCCTTTGCTCTTGAAAGGATGTCATCAGGTGGGTGTTTTGGTGTCATACACTGAAAACAGAGCAGAAACTGTGAAATATTCCCATGATATGCATGGTCCCTGCCCCAAAGCACCATGACTCAGCCTAAGGAGATCTGCAGCTTATTTTTTTGTACTGCCAGCAGATTGTGGAAGTACAGTATAAAAACCATCCTTATGGAGAGATCTTGGTATTTTAGGCTTAGTCTAAGTGTCTCAAGTAGCTGGGGTTTTTGCTTGGGCCTAATCCATACGGTCTTATGGCTTTCCTCCTCGTCTGAAGACGAATGTGCTAGAAACTACAAAGCAAAAACATGTCCTGCAGCCTAGCCTTGCCTTGCCTGTCCTTGCCTGTCCTAGCCTTGCCTTATGTCCTTCTCATCCTGTTCTCTGTCCCATCCTCTCTCACTAAGCCCTCGTCTGGCTGCATGTCTCTTCTTTCCTTTTCTCTCACTCTCCTGCTTCCCACCTCTTTTCTTGCAATTCCTCCATCTCACTCCTGCAGCCCAACACTACTTTTTATTCTTCCTTCCCTTTCTTCTGCTCCCTTCGCTTTCTCCCTCTGTCCCATATCTTTCTTCCCGACTTGTCTCTTGCAGACCTTGGGCCAAACTGGCCCCATGTCTGGGCATGGTTTGACAAGTTTTCAGAGGCCTGGCTGGTGGCAGCAGGGACACCAGGCAGTGACAGGCCCGGGGCTGACAGGCTCCCCATCCCCTAGGGGGCGCCTGGCTGCCACACCCAGCTGACATAGAACCTTTGTCACAATGCCCGCTCCCGTGGCGAGGATGCGGTGGCTCTGCAGGTGACAGGGACACTGCAGGACTTGGTGTCAGCTCAGCAATTTCTCACTTCCCCTAAGAAGCGGAATTCTGCAAATTGCTGCCTTTGCTCTTGAAAGGATGTCATCAGGTGGGTGTTTTGGTGTCATACACTGAAAACAGAGCAGAAACTGTGAAATATTCCCATGATATGCATGGTCCCTGCCCCAAAGCACCATGACTCAGCCTAAGGAGATCTGCAGCTTATTTTTTTGTACTGCCAGCAGATTGTGGAAGTACAGTATAAAAACCATCCTTATGGAGAGATCTTGGTATTTTAGGCTTAGTCTAAGTGTCTCAAGTAGCTGGGGTTTTTGCTTGGGCCTAATCCATACGGTCTTATGGCTTTCCTCCTCGTCTGAAGACGAATGTGCTAGAAACTACAAAGCAAAAACATGTCCTGCAGCCTAGCCTTGCCTTGCCTGTCCTTGCCTGTCCTAGCCTTGCCTTATGTCCTTCTCATCCTGTTCTCTGTCCCATCCTCTCTCACTAAGCCCTCGTCTGGCTGCATGTCTCTTCTTTCCTTTTCTCTCACTCTCCTGCCTCCCGCCTCTTTTCTTGCAATTCCTCCATCTCACTCCTGCAGCCCAACACTACTTTTTATTCTTCCTTCCCTTTCTCCTGCTCCCTTCGCTTTCTCCCTCTGTCCCATATCTTTCTTCCCGACTTGTCTCTTGGAGACTTTGGGCCAAACTGGCCCCATGTCTGGGCATGGTTTGACAAGTTTTCAGAGGCCTGGCTGGTGGCAGCTGGGACACCAGGCAGTGACAGGCCCGGGGCTGACAGGCTCCCCATCCCCTAGGGGGCGCCTGGCTGCCACACCCAGCTGACATAGAACCTTTGCCACAATGCCCGCTACCGTGGCGAGGATGCGGTGGCTCTGCAGGTGACAGGGACACTGCAGGACTTGGTGTCAGCTCAGCAATTTCTCACTTCCCCTAAGAAGCGGAATTCTGCAAATTGCTGCCTTTGCTCTTGAAAGGATGTCATCAGGTGGGTGTTTTGGTGTCATACACTGAAAACAGAGCAGAAACTGTGAAATATTCCCATGATATGCATGGTCCCTGCCCCAAAGCACCATGACTCAGCCTAAGGAGATCTGCAGCTTATTTTTTTGTACTGCCAGCAGATTGTGGAAGTACAGTATAAAAACCATCCTTATGGAGAGATCTTGGTATTTTAGGCTTAGTCTAAGTGTCTCAAGTAGCTGGGGTTTTTGCTTGGGCCTAATCCTTAGGTCTTATGGCTTTCCTCCTAGTCTGAATTCGAATGTGCTAGAAACTATAAAGCAAAAACATGTCCTGCAGCCTAGCCTTGCCTTGCCTGTCCTTGCCTGTCCTAGCCTTGCCTTATGTCCGTCTCATCCTGTTCTCTGTCGCATCCTCTCTCACTAAGCCCTCGTCTGGCTGCATGTCTCTTCTTTCCTTTTCTCTCACTCTCCTGCTTCCCGCCTCTTTTCTTGCAATTCCTCCATCTCACTCCTGCAGCCCAACACTACTTTTTATTCTTCCTTCCCTTTCTCCTGCTCCCTTCGCTTTCTCCCTCTGTCCCATATCTTTCTTCCCGACTTGTCTCTTGCAGACCTTGGGCCAAACTGGCCCCAAGTCTGGGCATGGTTTGACAAGTTTTCAGAGGCCTGGCTGGTGGCAGCTGGGACACCAGGCAGTGACAGGCCCGGGGCTGACAGGCTCCCCATCCCCTAGGGGGCGCCTGGCTGCCACACCCAGCTGACATAGAACCTTTGTCACAATGCCCGCTACCGTGGCGAGGATGCGGTGGCTCTGCAGGTGACAGGGACACTGCAGGACTTGGTGTCAGCTCAGCAATTTCTCACTTCCCCTAAGAAGCGGAATTCTGCAAATTGCTGCCTTTGCTCTTGAAAGGATGTCATCAGGTGGGTGTTTTGGT
Organism: Columba livia; assembly: GCF_036013475.1. Taxonomy (NCBI): domain Eukaryota; kingdom Metazoa; phylum Chordata; class Aves; order Columbiformes; family Columbidae; genus Columba; species Columba livia. The sequence continues at coordinate 2,587,439 of NW_027043012.1, forward strand.
GTCATACACTGAAAACAGAGCAGAAACTGTGAAATATTCCCATGATATGCATGGTCCCTGCCCCAAAGCACCATGACTCAGCCTAAGGAGATCTGCAGCTTATTTTTTTGTACTGCCAGCAGATTGTGGAAGTACAGTATAAAAACCATCCTTATGGAGAGATCTTGGTATTTTAGGCTTAGTCTAAGTGTCTTAAGTAGCTGGGGTTTTTGCTTGGGCCTAATCCATACGGTCTTATGGCTTTCCTCCTCGTCTGAAGACGAATGTGCTAGAAACTATAAAGCAAAAACATGTCCTGCAGCCTAGCCTTGCCTTGCCTGTCCTTGCCTGTCCTAGCCTTGCCTTATGTCCTTCTCATCCTGTTCTCTGACCCATCCTCTCTCACTAAGCCCTCGTCTGGCTGCATGTCTCTTCTTTCCTTTTCTCTCACTCTCCTGCTTCCTGCCTCTTTTCTTGCAATTCCTCCATCTCACTCCTGCAGCCCAACACTACTTTTTATTCTTCCTTCCCTTTCTCCTGCTCCCTTCGCTTTCTCCCTCTGTCCCATATCTTTCTTCCCGACTTGTCTCTTGCAGACTTTGGGCCAAACTGGCCCCAAGTCTGGGCATGCTTTGACAAGTTTTCAGAGGCCTGGCTGGTGGCAGCAGGGACACCAGGCAGTGACAGGCCCGGGGCTGACAGGCTCCCCATCCCCTAGGGGGCGCCTGGCTGCCACACCCAGCTGACATAGAACCTTTGTCACAATGCCCGCAACCGTGGCGAGGATACGGTGGCTCTGCAGGTGACAGGGACACTGCAGGACTTGGTGTCAGCTCAGCAATTTCTCACTTCCCCTAAGAAGCGGAATTCTGCAAATTGCTGCCTTTGCTCTTGAAAGGATGTCATCAGGTGGGTGTTTTGGTGTCATACACTGAAAACAGAGCAGAAACTGTGAAATATTCCCATGATATGCATGGTCCCTGCCCCAAAGCACCATGACTCAGCCTAAGGAGATCTGCAGCTTATTTTTTTGTACTGCCAGCAGATTGTGGAAGTACAGTATAAAAGCCATCCTTATGGAGAGATCTTGGTATTTTAGGCCTAGTCTAAGTGTCTCAAGTAGCTGGGGTTTTTGCTTGGGCCTAATCCATACGGTCTTATGGCTTTCCTCCTAGTCTGAAGACGAATGTGCTAGAAACTATAAAGCAAAAACATGTCCTGCAGCCTAGCCTTGCCTTGCCTGTCCTTGCCTGTCCTAGACTTGCCTTATTTCCTTTTCATCCTGTTCTCTGTCCCATCCTCTCTCACTAAGCCCTCGTCTGGCTGCATGTCTCTTCTTTCCTTTTCTCTCACTCTCCTGCTTCCTGCCTCTTTCCTTGCAATTCCTCCATCTCACTCCTGCAGCCCAACACTACTTTTTATTCTTCCTTCCCTTTCTCCTGCTCCCTTCACTTTCTCCCTCTGTCCCATATCTTTCTTCCCGACTTGTCTCTTGGAGTCTTTGGGCCAAACTGGAACCAAGTCTGGGCATGGTTTGACAAGTTTTCAGAAGCCTGGCTTGTGGCAGCGGGGACACCAGGCAGTGACAGGCCCGGAGCTGACAGGCTCCCCATCCCCTAGGGGGCGCCTGGCTGCCACACCCAGCTGACATAGAACCTTTGTCACAATGCCCGCTACCGTGGCGAGGATGCGGTGGCTCTGCAGGTGACAGGGACACTGCAGGACTTGGTGTCAGCTCAGCAATTTCTCACTTCCCCTAAGAAGCGGAATTCTGCAAATTGCTGCCTTTGCTCTTGAAAGGATGTCATCAGGTGGGTGTTTTGGTGTCATACACTGAAAACAGAGCAGAAACTGTGAAATATTCCCATGATATGCATGGTCCCTGCCCCAAAGCACCATGACTCAGCCTAAGGAGATCTGCAGCTTATTTTTTTGTACTGCCAGCAGATTGTGGAAGTACAGTATAAAAACCATCCTTATGGAGAGATCTTGGTATTTTAGGCTTAGTCTAAGTGTCTCAAGTAGCTGGGGTTTTTGCTTGGGCCTAATCCATACGGTCTTATGGCTTTCCTCCTCGTCTGAAGACGAATGTGCTAGAAACTACAAAGCAAAAACATGTCCTGCAGCCTAGCCTTGCCTTGCCTGTCCTTGCCTGTCCTAGCCTTGCCTTATGTTATTCTCATCCTGTTCTCTGTCCCATCCTCTCTCACTAAGCCCTCGTCTGGCTGCATGTCTCTTCTTTCCTTTTCTCTCACTCTCCTGCTTCCTGCCTCTTTCCTTGCAATTCCTCCATCTCACTCCTGCAGCCCAACACTACTTTTTATTCTTCCTTCCCTTTCTCCTGCTCCCTTCACTTTCTCCCTCTGTCCCATATCTTTCTTCCCGACTTGTCTCTTGGAGTCTTTGGGCCAAACTGGAACCAAGTCTGGGCATGGTTTGACAAGTTTTCAGAAGCCTGGCTTGTGGCAGCGGGGACACCAGGCAGTGACAGGCCCGGAGCTGACAGGCTCCCCATCCCCTAGGGGGCGCCTGGCTGCCACACCCAGCTGACATAGAACCTTTGTCACAATGCCCGCTACCGTGGCGAGGATGCGGTGGCTCTGCAGGTGACAGGGACACTGCAGGACTTGGTGTCAGCTCAGCAATTTCTCACTTCCCCTAAGAAGCGGAATTCTGTAAATTGCTGCCTTTGCTCTTGAAAGGATGTCATCAGGTGGGTGTTTTGGTGTCATACACTGAAAACAGAGCAGAAACTGTGAAATATTCCCATGATATGCATGGTCCCTGCCCCAAAGCACCATGACTCAGCCTAAGGAGATCTGCAGCTTATTTTTTTGTACTGCCAGCAGATTGTGGAAGTACAGTATAAAAACCATCCTTATGGAGAGATCTTGGTATTTTAGGCTTAGTCTAAGTGTCTCAAGTAGCTGGGGTTTTTGCTTGGGCCTAATCCATATGGTCTTATGGCTTTCCTCCTCGTCTGAAGACGAATGTGCTAGAAACTACAAAGCAAAAACATGTCCTGCAGCCTAGCCTTGCCTTGCCTGTCCTTGCCTGTCCTAGCCTTGCCTTATGTTATTCTCATCCTGTTCTCTGTCCCATCCTCTCTCACTAACCCCTCGTCTGGCTGCATGTCTCTTCTTTCCTTTTCTCTCACTCGCCTGCTTCCCGCCTCTTTTCTTGCAATTCCTCCATCTCACTCCTGCAGCCCAACACTACTTTTTATTCTTCCTTCCCTTTCTCCTTCTCCCTTCGCTTTCTCCCTCTGTTCCATACCTTTCTTCCCGACTTGTCTCTTGGAGTCTTTGGGCCAAACTGGCCCCAAGTCTGGGCATGGTTTGACAAGTTTTCAGAGGCCTGGCTGGTGGCAGCAGGGACAGCAGGCAGTGACAGGCCCGGGGCTGACAGGCTCCCCATCCCCTAGGGGGCGCCTGGCTGCCACACCCAGCTGACATAGAACCTTTGTCACAATGCCCGCTACCGTGGCGAGGATGCGGTGGCTCTGCAGGTGACAGGGACACTGCAGGACTTGGTGTCAGCTCAACAAATTCTCACTTCCCCTAAGAAGCGGAATCCTGCAAATTGTTGCCTTTGCTCTTGAAAGGATGTCATCAGGTGGGTGTTTTGGTGTCATACACTGAAAACAGAGCAGAAACTGTGAAATATTCCCATGATATGCATGGTCCCTGCCCCAAAGCACCATGACTCAGCCTAAGGAGATCTGCAGCTTATATTTTTGTACTGCCAGCAGATTGTGGAAGTACGGTATGAAAACCATCCTTATGGAGAGATCTTGGTATTTTAGGCTTAGTCTAAGTGTCTCAAGTAGCTGGGGTTTTTGCTTGGGCCTAATCCTTACGGTCTTATGGCTTTCCTCCTAGTCTGAAGACGAAAGTGCTAGAAACTATAAAGCAAAAACATGTCCTGCAGCCTAGCCTTGCCTTGCCCGTCCTTGCCTGTCCTTGCCTTGCCTTATTTCCTTCTCATCCTGTTCTCTGTCCCATCCTCTCTCACTAACCCCTCATCTGGCTGCATGTCTCTTCTTTCCTTTTCTCTCACTCTCCTGCTTCCTGCCTCTTTTCTTGCAATTCCTCCATCTCACTCCTGCAGCCCAACACTACTTTTTATTCTTCCTTCCCTTTCTCCTGCTCCCTTCTCTTTCTCCCTCTGTCCCATATCTTTCTTCCCGACTTGTCTCTTGCAGACTTTGGACAAACTGGCCCCAAGTCTGGGCATGGTTTGGCAAGTATTCAGAGGCCTGGCTGGTGGCAGCAGGGCCACCAGGCAGTGACAGGCCTGGGGCTGACAGGCTCCCCACCCCTAGGGGGCGCCTGGCTGCCACACCCAGCTGACATAGAACCTTTGTCACAATGCCCGCTACCGTGGCGAGGATGCGGTGGCTCTGCAGGTGACAGGGACACTGCAGGACTTGGTGTCAGCTCAGCAATTTCTCACTTCCCCTAAGAAGCGGAATCCTGCAAATTGCTGCCTTTGCTCTTGAAAGGATGTCATCAGGTGGGTGTTTTGGTGTCATACACTGAAAACAGAGCAGAAACTGTGAAATATTCCCATGATATGCATGGTCCATGCCCCAAAGCACCATGACTCAGCCTAAAGGAGATCTGCAGCTTATTTTTTTGTACTGCCAGCAGATTGTGGAAGTACAGTATAAAATCCATCCTTATGGAGAGATCTTGGTATTTTAGGCTTAGTCTAAGTGTCTCAAGTAGCTGGGGATTTGCTTGGGCCTAATCCATACGGTCTTATGGCTTTCCTCCTAGTCTGAAGACGAATGTGCTAGAAACTATAAAGCTAAAACATGTCCTGCAGCCTAGCCTTGCCTTGCCTGTCCTTGCCTGTCCTAGCCTTGCCTTATGTCCTTCTCATCCTGTTCTCTGTCCCGTCCTCTCTCACTAACCCCTCGTTTGGCTGCATGTCTCTTCTTTCCTTTTCTCTCACTCTCCTGCTTCCTGCCTCTTTTCTTGCAATTCCTCCATCTCACTCCTGCAGCCCAACACTACTTTTTATTCTTCCTTCCCTTTCTCCTGCTCCCTTCGCTTTCTCCCTCTGTCCCATATCTTTCTTCCCGACTTGTCTCTTGCAGACTTTGGGCCAAACTGGCCCCAAGTCTGGGCATGCTTTGACAAGTTTTCAGAGGCCTGGCTGGTGGCAGCAGGGACACCAGGCAGTGACAGGCCCGGGGCTGACAGGCTCCCCATCCCCTAGGGGGCGCCTGGCTGCCACACCCAGCTGACATAGAACCTTTGTCACAATGCCCGCTACCGTGGCGAGGATGCGGTGGCTCTGCAGGTGACAGGGACACTGCAGGACTTGGTGTCAGCTCAGCAATTTCTCACTTCCCCTAAGAAGCTGAATTCTGCAAATTGCTGCCTTTGCTCTTGAAAGGATGTCATGAGGTGGGTGTTTTGGTGTCATACACTGAAAACAGAGCAGAAACTGTGAAACATTCCCATGATATGCATGGTCCCTGCCCCAAAGCACCATGACTCAGCCTAAGGAGATCTGCAGCTTATTTTTTTGTACTGCCAGCAGATTGTGGAAGTACAGTATAAAAACCATCCTTATGGAGAGATCTTGGTATTTTAGGCTTAGTCTAAGTGTCTCAAGTAGCTGGGGTTTTTGCTTGGGCCTAATCCATACGGTCTTATGGCTTTCCTCCTAGTCTGAAGACGAATGTGCTAGAAACTATAAAGCAAAAACATGTCCTGCAGCCTAGCCTTGCCTTGCCTGTCCTTGCCTGTCCTAGCCTTGCCTTATGTCCTTCTCATCCTGTTCTCTGTCCCATCCTCTCTCACTAACCCCTCGTCTGGCTGCATGTCTCTTCTTTCCTTTTCTCTCACTCTCCTGCTTCCTGCCTCTTTTCTTGCAATTCCTCCATCTCACTCCTGCAGCCCAACACTACTTTTTATTCTTCCTTCCCTTTCTCCTGCTCCCTTTGCTTTCTCCCTCTGTCCCATATCTTTCTTCCCGACTTGTCTCTTGCAGACTTTGGGCCAAACTGGCCCCAAGTCTGGGCATGCTTTGACAAGTTTTCAGAGGCCTGGCTGGTGGCAGCAGGGACACCAGGCAGTGACAGGCCCGGGGCTGACAGGCTCCCCATCCCCTAGGGGGCGCCTGGCTGCCACACCCAGCTGACATAGAACCTTTGTCACAATGCCCGCTACCGTGGCGAGGATGCGGTGGCTCTGCAGGTGACAGGGACACTGCAGGTCTTGGTGTCAGCTCAGCAATTTCTCACTTCCCCTAAGAAGCGGAATTCTGCAAATTGCTGCCTTTGCTCTTAAAAGGATGTCATCAGGTGGGTGTTTTGGTGTCATACACTGAAAACAGAGCAGAAACTGTGAAATATTCCCATGATATGCACGGTCCCTGCCCCAAAGCACCATGACTCAGCCTAAGGAGATCTGCAGCTTATTTTTTTGTACTGCCAGCAGATTGTGGAAGTACAGTATAAAAACCATCCTTATGGAGAGATCTTGGTATTTTAGGCTTAGTCTAATTGTCTCAAGTAGCTGGGGTTTTTGCTTGGGCCTAATCCATACGGTCTTATGGCTTTCCTCCTAGTCTGAAGACGAATGTGCTAGAAACTATAGAGCAAAAACATGTCCTGCAGCCTAGCCTTGCCTTGCCTGTCCTTGCCTGTCCTAGCCTTGCCTTATGTCCTTCTCATCCTGTTCTCTGTCCCATCCTCTCTCACTAAGCCCTCGTCTGGCTGCATGTCTCTTCTTTCCTTTTCTCTCACTCTCCTGCTTCCTGCCTCTTTTCCTGCAATTCCTCCATCTCACTCCTGCAGCCCAACACTACCTTTTATTCTTCCTTCCCTTTCTCCTGCTCCCTTCGCTTTCTCCCTCTGTCCCATATCTTTCTTCCCGACTTGTCTCTTGCAGACTTTGGGCCAAACTGGCCCCAAGTCTGGGCATGCTTTGACAAGTTTTCAGAGGCCTGGCTGGTGGCAGCAGGGACACCAGGCAGTGACAGGCCCGGGGCTGACAGGCTCCCCATCCCCTAGGGGGCGCCTGGCTGCCACACCCAGCTGACATAGAACCTTTGTCACAATGCCCGCTACCGTGGCGAGGATGCGGTGGCTCTGCAGGTGACAGGGACACTGCAGGACTTGGTGTCAGCTCAGCAATTTCTCACTTCCCCTAAGAAGCTGAATTCTGCAAATTGCTGCCTTTGCTCTTGAAAGGATGTCATCAGGTGGGTGTTTTGGTGTCATACACTGAAAACAGAGCAGAAACTGTGAAACATTCCCATGATATGCATGGTCCCTGCCCCAAAGCACCATGACTCAGCCTAAGGAGATCTGCAGCTTATTTTTTTGTACTGCCAGCAGATTGTGGAAGTACAGTATAAAAACCATCCTTATGGAGAGATCTTGGTATTTTAGGCTTAGTCTAAGTGTCTCAAGTAGCTGGGGTTTTTGCTTGGGCCTAATCCATACGGTCTTATGGCTTTCCTCCTAGTCTGAAGACGAATGTGCTAGAAACTATAAAGCAAAAACATGTCCTGCAGCCTAGCCTTGCCTTGCCTGTCCTTGCCTGTCCTAGCCTTGCCTTATGTCCTTCTCATCCTGTTCTCTGTCCCATCCTCTCTCACTAACCCCTCGTCTGGCTGCATGTCTCTTCTTTCCTTTTCTCTCACTCTCCTGCTTCCCGCCTCTTTTCTTGCAATTCCTCCATCTCACTCCTGCAGCCCAACACTACTTTTTATTCTTCCTTCCCTTTCTCCTGCTCCCTTCGCTTTCTCCCTCTGTCCCATATCTTTCTTCCCGACTTGTCTCTTGCAGACTTTGGGCCAAACTGGCCCCAAGTCTGGGCATGCTTTGACAAGTTTTCAGAGGCCTGGCTGGTGGCAGCAGGGACACCAGGCAGTGACAGGCCCGGGGCTGACAGGCTCCCCATCCCCTAGGGGGCGCCTGGCTGCCACACCCAGCTGACATAGAACCTTTGTCACAATGCCCGCTACCGTGGCGAGGATGCGGTGGCTCTGCAGGTGACAGGGACACTGCAGGACTTGGTGTCAGCTCAGCAATTTCTCACTTCCCCTAAGAAGCTGAATTCTGCAAATTGCTGCCTTTGCTCTTGAAAGGATGTCATCAGGTGGGTGTTTTGGTGTCATACACTGAAAACAGAGCAGAAACTGTGAAATATTCCCATGATATGCATGGTCCCTGCCCCAAAGCACCATGACTCAGCCTAAGGAGATCTGCAGCTTATTTTTTTGTACTGCCAGCAGATTGTGGAAGTACAGTATAAAAACCATCCTTATGGAGAGATCTTGGTATTTTAGGCTTAGTCTAAGTGTCTCAAGTAGCTGGGGTTTTTGCTTGGGCCTAATCCATACGGTCTTATGGCTTTCCTCCTAGTCTGAAGACGAATGTGCTAGAAACTATAAAGCAAAAACATGTCCTGCAGCCTAGTCTTGCCTTGCCTCTCCTTGCCTGTCCTAGCCTTGCCTTATGTCCTTCTCATCCTGTTCTCTGTCCCATCCTCTCTCACTAACCCCCCGTCTGGCTGCATGTCTCTTCTTTCCTTTTCTCTCACTCTCCTGCTTCCTGCCTCGTTTCTTGCAATTCCTCCATCTCAGTCCTGCAGCCCAACACTACTTTTTATTCTTCCTTCCCTTTCTCCTGCTCCCTTCGCTTTCTCCCTCTGTCCCATATCTTTCTTCCCGACTCGTCTCTTGCAGACTTTGGGCCAAACTGGCCCCAAGTCTGGGCATGATTTGACAAGTTTTTAGAGGCCTGGCTGGTGGCAGCAGGGACACCAGGCAGTGACAGGCCCGGGGCTGACAGGCTCCCCATCCCCTAGGGGGCGCCTGGCTGCCACACCCAGCTGACATAGAACCTTTGTCACAATGCCCGCTACCGTGGTGAGGATGCGGTGGCTCTGCAGGTGACAGGGACACTGCAGGACTTGGTGTCGGCTCAGCAATTTCTTACTTCCCCTAAGAAGCGGAATCCTGCAAATTGCTGCCTTTGCTCTTGAAAGGATGTCATCAGGTGGGTGTTTTGGTGTCATACACTGAAAACAGAGCAGAAACTGTGAAATATTCCCATGATATGCATGGTCCCTGCCCCAAAGCACCATGACTCAGCCTAAGGAGATCTGCAGCTTATTTTTTTGTACTGCCAGCAGATTGGGGAAGTACAGTATAAAAACCATCCTTATGGAGAGATCTTGGTATTTTAGGCTTAGTCTAAGTGTCTCAAGTAGCTGGGGATTTGCTTGGGCCTAATCCATACGGTCTTATGGCTTTCCTCCTAGTCTGAAGACGAATGTGCTAGAAACTATAGAGCAAAAACATGTCCTGCAGCCTAGCCTTGCCTTGCCTGTCCTTGCCTGTCCTAGCCTTGCCTTATGTCCTTCTCATCCTGTTCTCTGTCCCATCCTCTCTCACTAACCCCTCGTCTGGCTGCATGTCTCTTCTTTCCTTTTCTCTCACTCTCCTGCTTCCTGCCTCTTTTCCTGCAATTCCTCCATCTCACTCCTGCAGCCCAACACTACCTTTTATTCTTCCTTCCCTTTCTCCTGCTCCCTTCGCTTTCTCCCTCTGTCCCATATCTTTCTTCCCGACTTGTCTCTTGCAGACTTTGGGCCAAATTGGCCCCAAGTCTGGGCATGCTTTGACAAGTTTTCAGAGGCCTGGCTGGTGGCAGCAGGGACAGCAGGCAGTGACAGGCCCGGGGCTGACAGGCTCCCCATCCCCTAGGGGGCGCCTGGCTGCCACACCCAGCTGACATAGAACCTTTGTCACAATGCCCGCTACCGTGGCGAGGATGCGGTGGCTCTGCAGGTGACAGGGACACTGCAGGACTTGGTGTCAGCTCAGCAATTTCTCACTTCCCCTAAGAAGCGGAATTCTGCAAATTGCTGCCTTTGCTCTTGAAAGGATGTCATCAGGTGGGTGTTTTGGTGTCATACACTGAAAACAGAGCAGAAACTGTGAAATATTCCCATGATATGCATGGTCCCTGCCCCAAAGCACCATGACTCAGCCTAAGGAGATCTGCAGCTTATTTTTTTGTACTGCCAGCAGATTGTGGAAGTACAGTATAAAAACCATCCTTATGGAGAGATCTTGGTATTTTAGGCTTAGTCTAAGTGTCTCAAGTAGCTGGGGTTTTTGCTTGGGCCTAATCCATACGGTCTTATGGCTTTCCTCCTAGTCTGAAGACGAATGTGCTAGAAACTATAAAGCAAAAACATGTCCTGCAGCCTAGTCTTGCCTTGCCTCTCCTTGCCTGTCCTAGCCTTGCCTTATGTCCTTCTCATCCTGTTCTCTGTCCCATCCTCTCTCACTAACCCCCCGTCTGGCTGCATGTCTCTTCTTTCCTTTTCTCTCACTCTCCTGCTTCCTGCCTCTTTTCTTGCAATTCCTCCATCTCACTCCTGCAGCCCAACACTACTTTTTATTCTTCCTTCCCTTTCTCCTGCTCCCTTCGCTTTCTCCCTCTGTCCCATATCTTTCTTCCCGACTTGTCTCTTGCAGACTTTGGGCCAAACTGGCCCCAAGTCTGGGCATGCTTTGACAAGTTTTCAGAGGCCTGGCTGGTGGCAGCAGGGACACCAGGCAGTGACAGGCCCGGGGCTGACAGGCTCCCCATCCCCTAGGGGGCGCCTGGCTGCCACACCCAGCTGACATAGAACCTTTGTCACAATGCCCGCTACCGTGGCGAGGATGCGGTGGCTCTGCAGGTGACAGGGACACTGCAGGACTTGGTGTCAGCTCAGCAATTTCTCACTTACCCTAAGAAGCGGAATTCTGCAAATTGCTGCCTTTGCTCTTGAAAGGATGTCATCAGGTGGGTGTTTTGGTGTCATACACTGAAAACAGAGCAGAAACTGTGAAATATTCCCATGATATGCATGGTCCCTGCCCCAAAGCACCATGACTCAGCCTAAGGAGATCTGCAGCTTATTTTTTTGTACTGCCAGCAGATTGTGGAAGTACAGTATAAAAACCATCCTTATGGAGAGATCTTGGTATTTTAGGCTTAGTCTAAGTGTCTCAAGTAGCTGGGGTTTTTGCTTGGGCCTAATCCATACGGTCTTATGGCTTTCCTCCTAGTCTGAAGACGAATGTGCTAGAAACTATAAAGCAAAAACATGTCCTGCAGCCTAGCCTTGCCTTGCCTGTCCTTGCCTGTCCTAGCCTTGCCTTATGTTATTCTCATCTTGTTCTCTGTCCCATCCTCTCTCACTAACCCCTCGTCTGGCTGCATGTCTCTTCTTTCCTTTTCTCTCACTCTCCTGCTTCCTGCCTCTTTTCTTGCAATTCCTCCATCTCACTCCTGCAGCCCAACACTACTTTTTATTCTTCCTTCCCTTTCTCCTGCTCCCTTCGCTTTCTCCCTCTGTCCCATATCTTTCTTCCCGACTTGTCTCTTGCAGACTTTGGGCCAAACTGGCCCCAAGTCTGGGCATGCTTTGACAAGTTTTCAGAGGCCTGGCTGGTGGCAGCAGGGACACCAGGCAGTGACAGGCCTGGGGCTGACAGGCTCCCCATCCCCTAGGGGGCGCCTGGCTGCCACACCCAGCTGACATAGAACCTTTGTCACAATGCCCGCTACAGTGGCGAGGATGCGGTGGCTCTGCAGGTGACAGGGACACTGCAGGTCTTGGTGTCAGCTCAGCAATTTCTCACTTCCCCTGGGAAGCGGAATTCTGCAAATTGCTGCCTTTGCTCTTGAAAGGATGTCATCAGGTGGGTGTTTTGGTGTCATACACTGAAAACAGAGCAGAAACTGTGAAATATTCCCATGATATGCACGGTCCCTGCCCCAAAGCACCATGACTCAGCCTAAGGAGATCTGCAGCTTATTTTTTTGTACTGCCAGCAGATTGTGGAAGTACAGTATAAAAACCATCCTTATGGAGAGATCTTGGTATTTTAGGCTTAGTCTAATTGTCTCAAGTAGCTGGGGTTTTTGCTTGGGCCTAATCCATATGGTCTTATGGCTTTCCTCCTAGTCTGAAGACGAATGTGCTAGAAACTATAGAGCAAAAACATGTCCTGCAGCCTAGCCTTGCCTTGCCTGTCCTTGCCTGTCCTAGCCTTGCCTTATGTCCTTCTCATCCTGTTCTCTGTCCCATCCTCTCTCACTAAGCCCTCGTCTGGCTGCATGTCTCTTCTTTCCTTTTCTCTCACTCTCCTGCTTCCTGCCTCTTTTCCTGCAATTCCTCCATCTCACTCCTGCAGCCCAACACTACCTTTTATTCTTCCTTCCCTTTCTCCTGCTCCCTTCGCTTTCTCCCTCTGTCCCATATCTTTCTTCCCGACTTGTCTCTTGCAGACTTTGGGCCAAACTGGCCCCAAGTCTGGGCATGCTTTGACAAGTTTTCAGAGGCCTGGCTGGTGGCAGCAGGGACACCAGGCAGTGACAGGCCCGGGGCTGACAGGCTCCCCATCCCCTAGGGGGCGCCTGGCTGCCACACCCAGCTGACATAGAACCTTTGTCACAATGCCCGCTACCGTGGCGAGGATGCGGTGGCTCTGCAGGTGACAGGGACACTGCAGGACTTGGTGTCAGCTCAGCAATTTCTCACTTCCCCTAAGAAGCTGAATTCTGCAAATTGCTGCCTTTGCTCTTGAAAGGATGTCATCAGGTGGGTGTTTTGGTGTCATACACTGAAAACAGAGCAGAAACTGTGAAACATTCCCATGATATGCATGGTCCCTGCCCCAAAGCACCATGACTCAGCCTAAGGAGATCTGCAGCTTATTTTTTTGTACTGCCAGCAGATTGTGGAAGTACAGTATAAAAACCATCCTTATGGAGAGATCTTGGTATTTTAGGCTTAGTCTAAGTGTCTCAAGTAGCTGGGGTTTTTGCTTGGGCCTAATCCATACGGTCTTATGGCTTTCCTCCTAGTCTGAAGACGACTGTGCTAGAAACTATAAAGCAAAAACATGTCCTGCAGCCTAGCCTTGCCTTGCCTGTCCTTGCCTGTCCTAGCCTTGCCTTATGTCCTTCTCATCCTGTTCTCTGTCCCATCCTCTCTCACTAACCCCTCGTCTGGCTGCATGTCTCTTCTTTCCTTTTCTCTCACTCTCCTGCTTCCTGCCTCTTTTCTTGCAATTCCTCCATCTCACTCCTGCAGCCCAACACTACTTTTTATTCTTCCTTCCCTTTCTCCTGCTCCCTTCGCTTTCTCCCTCTGTCCCATATCTTTCTTCCCGACTTGTCTCTTGCAGACTTTGGGCCAAACTGGCCCCAAGTCTCGGCATGCTTTGACAAGTTTTCAGAGGCCTGGCTGGTGGCAGCAGGGACACCAGGCAGTGACAGGCCCGGGGCTGACAGGCTCCCCATCCCCTAGGGGGCGCCTGGCTGCCACACCCAGCTGACATAGAACCTTTGTCACAATGCCCGCTACCGTGGCGAGGATGCGGTGGCTCTGCAGGTGACAGGGACACTGCAGGTCTTGGTGTCAGCTCAGCAATTTCTCACTTCCCCTGAGAAGTGGAATTCTGCAAATTGCTGCCTTTGCTCTTTAAAGGATGTCATCAGGTGGGTGTTTTGGTGTCATACACTGAAAACAGAGCAGAAACTGTGAAATATTCCCATGATATGCACGGTCCCTGCCCCAAAGCACCATGACTCAGCCTAAGGAGATCTGCAGCTTATTTTTTTGTACTGCCAGCAGATTGTGGAAGTACAGTATAAAAACCATCCTTATGGAGAGATCTTGGTATTTTAGGCTTAGTCTAAGTGTCTCAAGTAGCTGGGGTTTTTGCTTGGGCCTAATCCATACGGTCTTATGGCTTTCCTCCTAGTCTGAAGACGAATGTGCTAGAAACTATAGAGCAAAAACATGTCCTGCAGCCTAGCCTTGCCTTGCCTGTCCTTGCCTGTCCTAGCCTTGCCTTATGTCCTTCTCATCCTGTTCTCTGTCCCATCCTCTCTCACTAACCCCTCGTCTGGCTGCATGTCTCTTCTTTCCTTTTCTCTCACTCTCCTGCTTCCTGCCTCTTTTCCTGCAATTCCTCCATCTCACTCCTGCAGCCCAACACTACCTTTTATTCTTCCTTCCCTTTCTCCTGCTCCCTTCGCTTTCTCCCTCTGTCCCATATCTTTCCTCCCGACTTGTCTCTTGCAGACTTTGGGCCAAACTGGCCCCAAGTCTGGGCATGGTTTGACAAGTTTTCAGAGGCCTGGCTGGTGGCAGCAGGGACAGCAGGCAGTGACAGGCCCGGGGCTGACAGGCTCCCCATCCCCTAGGGGGCGCCTGGCTGCCACACCCAGCTGACATAGAACCTTTGTCACAATGCCCGCTACCGTGGCGAGGATGCGGTGGCTCTGCAGGTGACAGGGACACTGCAGGACTTGGTGTCAGCTCAGCAATTTCTCACTTCCCCTAAGAAGCGGAATTCTGCAAATTGCTGCCTTTGCTCTTGAAAGGATGTCATCAGGTGGGTGTTTTGGTGTCATACACTGAAAACAGAGCAGAAACTGTGAAATATTCCCATGATATGCATGGTCCCTGCCCCAAAGCACCATGACTCAGCCTAAGGAGATCTGCAGCTTATTTTTTTGTACTGCCAGCAGATTGTGGAAGTACAGTATAAAAACCATCCTTATGGAGAGATCTTGGTATTTTAGGCTTAGTCTAAGTGTCTCAAGTAGCTGGGGTTTTTGCTTGGGCCTAATCCATACGGTCTTATGGCTTTCCTCCTAGTCTGAAGACGAATGTGCTAGAAACTATAAAGCAAAAACATGTCCTGCAGCCTAGTCTTGCCTTGCCTCTCCTTGCCTGTCCTAGCCTTGCCTTATGTCCTTCTCATCCTGTTCTCTGTCCCATCCTCTCTCACTAACCCCCCGTCTGGCTGCATGTCTCTTCTTTCCTTTTCTCTCACTCTCCTGCTTCCTGCCTCTTTTCTTGCAATTCCTCCATCTCACTCCTGCAGCCCAACACTACTTTTTATTCTTCCTTCCCTTTCTCCTGCTCCCTTCGCTTTCTCCCTCTGTCCCATATCTTTCTTCCCGACTTGTCTCTTGCAGACTTTGGGCCAAACTGGCCCCAAGTCTGGGCATGCTTTGACAAGTTTTCAGAGGCCTGGCTGGTGGCAGCAGGGACACCAGGCAGTGACAGGCCCGGGGCTGACAGGCTCCCCATCCCCTAGGGGGCGCCTGGCTGCCACACCCAGCTGACATAGAACCTTTGTCACAATGCCCGCTACCGTGGCGAGGATGCGGTGGCTCTGCAGGTGACAGGGACACTGCAGGACTTGGTGTCAGCTCAGCAATTTCTCACTTACCCTAAGAAGCGGAATTCTGCAAATTGCTGCCTTTGCTCTTGAAAGGATGTCATCAGGTGGGTGTTTTGGTGTCATACACTGAAAACAGAGCAGAAACTGTGAAATATTCCCATGATATGCATGGTCCCTGCCCCAAAGCACCATGACTCAGCCTAAGGAGATCTGCAGCTTATTTTTTTGTACTGCCAGCAGATTGTGGAAGTACAGTATAAAAACCATCCTTATGGAGAGATCTTGGTATTTTAGGCTTAGTCTAAGTGTCTCAAGTAGCTGGGGTTTTTGCTTGGGCCTAATCCATACGGTCTTATGGCTTTCCTCCTAGTCTGAAGACGAATGTGCTAGAAACTATAAAGCAAAAACATGTCCTGCAGCCTAGCCTTGCCTTGCCTGTCCTTGCCTGTCCTAGCCTTGCCTTATGTTATTCTCATCTTGTTCTCTGTCCCATCCTCTCTCACTAACCCCTCGTCTGGCTGCATGTCTCTTCTTTCCTTTTCTCTCACTCTCCTGCTTCCTGCCTCTTTTCTTGCAATTCCTCCATCTCACTCCTGCAGCCCAACACTACTTTTTATTCTTCCTTCCCTTTCTCCTGCTCCCTTCGCTTTCTCCCTCTGTCCCATATCTTTCTTCCCGACTTGTCTCTTGCAGACTTTGGGCCAAACTGGCCCCAAGTCTGGGCATGCTTTGACAAGTTTTCAGAGGCCTGGCTGGTGGCAGCAGGGACACCAGGCAGTGACAGGCCTGGGGCTGACAGGCTCCCCATCCCCTAGGGGGCGCCTGGCTGCCACACCCAGCTGACATAGAACCTTTGTCACAATGCCCGCTACCGTGGCGAGGATGCGGTGGCTCTGCAGGTGACAGGGACACTGCAGGTCTTGGTGTCAGCTCAGCAATTTCTCACTTCCCCTGGGAAGCGGAATTCTGCAAATTGCTGCCTTTGCTCTTGAAAGGATGTCATCAGGTGGGTGTTTTGGTGTCATACACTGAAAACAGAGCAGAAACTGTGAAATATTCCCATGATATGCACGGTCCCTGCCCCAAAGCACCATGACTCAGCCTAAGGAGATCTGCAGCTTATTTTTTTGTACTGCCAGCAGATTGTGGAAGTACAGTATAAAAACCATCCTTATGGAGAGATCTTGGTATTTTAGGCTTAGTCTAATTGTCTCAAGTAGCTGGGGTTTTTGCTTGGGCCTAATCCATATGGTCTTATGGCTTTCCTCCTAGTCTGAAGACGAATGTGCTAGAAACTATAGAGCAAAAACATGTCCTGCAGCCTAGCCTTGCCTTGCCTGTCCTTGCCTGTCCTAGCCTTGCCTTATGTCCTTCTCATCCTGTTCTCTGTCCCATCCTCTCTCACTAAGCCCTCGTCTGGCTGCATGTCTCTTCTTTCCTTTTCTCTCACTCTCCTGCTTCCTGCCTCTTTTCCTGCAATTCCTCCATCTCACTCCTGCAGCCCAACACTACCTTTTATTCTTCCTTCCCTTTCTCCTGCTCCCTTCGCTTTCTCCCTCTGTCCCATATCTTTCTTCCCGACCTGTCTCTTGCAGACTTTGGGCCAAACTGGCCCCAAGTCTGGGCATGCTTTGACAAGTTTTCAGAGGCCTGGCTGGTGGCAGCAGGGACACCAGGCAGTGACAGGCCCGGGGCTGACAGGCTCCCCATCCCCTAGGGGGCGCCTGGCTGCCACACCCAGCTGACATAGAACCTTTGTCACAATGCCCGCTACCGTGGCGAGGATGCGGTGGCTCTGCAGGTGACAGGGACACTGCAGGTCTTGGTGTCAGCTCAGCAATTTCTCACTTCCCCTGAGAAGCGGAATTCTGCAAATTGCTGCCTTTGCTCTTTAAAGGATGTCATCAGGTGGGTGTTTTGGTGTCATACACTGAAAACAGAGCAGAAACTGTGAAATATTCCCATGATATGCACGGTCCCTGCCCCAAAGCACCATGACTCAGCCTAAGGAGATCTGCAGCTTATTTTTTTGTACTGCCAGCAGATTGTGGAAGTACAGTATAAAAACCATCCTTATGGAGAGATCTTGGTATTTTAGGCTTAGTCTAAGTGTCTCAAGTAGCTGGGGTTTTTGCTTGGGCCTAATCCATACGGTCTTATGGCTTTCCTCCTAGTCTGAAGACGAATGTGCTAGAAACTATAGAGCAAAAACATGTCCTGCAGCCTAGCCTTGCCTTGCCTGTCCTTGCCTGTCCTAGCCTTGCCTTATGTCCTTCTCATCCTGTTCTCTGTCCCATCCTCTCTCACTAACCCCTCGTCTGGCTGCATGTCTCTTCTTTCCTTTTCTCTCACTCTCCTGCTTCCTGCCTCTTTTCCTGCAATTCCTCCATCTCACTCCTGCAGCCCAACACTACCTTTTATTCTTCCTTCCCTTTCTCCTGCTCCCTTCGCTTTCTCCCTCTGTCCCATATCTTTCCTCCCGACTTGTCTCTTGCAGACTTTGGGCCAAACTGGCCCCAAGTCTGGGCATGGTTTGACAAGTTTTCAGAGGCCTGGCTGGTGGCAGCAGGGACAGCAGGCAGTGACAGGCCCGGGGCTGACAGGCTCCCCATCCCCTAGGGGGCGCCTGGCTGCCACACCCAGCTGACATAGAACCTTTGTCACAATGCCCGCTACCGTGGCGAGGATGCGGTGGCTCTGCAGGTGACAGGGACACTGCAGGACTTGGTGTCAGCTCAGCAATTTCTCACTTCCCCTAAGAAGCGGAATTCTGCAAATTGCTGCCTTTGCTCTTGAAAGGATGTCATCAGGTGGGTGTTTTGGTGTCATACACTGAAAACAGAGCAGAAACTGTGAAATATTCCCATGATATGCATGGTCCCTGCCCCAAAGCACCATGACTCAGCCTAAGGAGATCTGCAGCTTATTTTTTTGTACTGCCAGCAGATTGTGGAAGTACAGTATAAAAACCATCCTTATGGAGAGATCTTGGTATTTTAGGCTTAGTCTAAGTGTCTCAAGTAGCTGGGGTTTTTGCTTGGGCCTAATCCATACGGTCTTATGGCTTTCCTCCTAGTCTGAAGACGAATGTGCTAGAAACTATAAAGCAAAAACATGTCCTGCAGCCTAGTCTTGCCTTGCCTCTCCTTGCCTGTCCTAGCCTTGCCTTATGTCCTTCTCATCCTGTTCTCTGTCCCATCCTCTCTCACTAACCCCCCGTCTGGCTGCATGTCTCTTCTTTCCTTTTCTCTCACTCTCCTGCTTCCTGCCTCTTTTCTTGCAATTCCTCCATCTCACTCCTGCAGCCCAACACTACTTTTTATTCTTCCTTCCCTTTCTCCTGCTCCCTTCGCTTTCTCCCTCTGTCCCATATCTTTCTTCCCGACTTGTCTCTTGCAGACTTTGGGCCAAACTGGCCCCAAGTCTGGGCATGCTTTGACAAGTTTTCAGAGGCCTGGCTGGTGGCAGCAGGGACACCAGGCAGTGACAGGCCTGGGGCTGACAGGCTCCCCATCCCCTAGGGGGCGCCTGGCTGCCACACCCAGCTGACATAGAACCTTTGTCACAATGCCCGCTACCGTGGCGAGGATGCGGTGGCTCTGCAGGTGACAGGGACACTGCAGGTCTTGGTGTCAGCTCAGCAATTTCTCACTTCCCCTGGGAAGCGGAATTCTGCAAATTGCTGCCTTTGCTCTTGAAAGGATGTCATCAGGTGGGTGTTTTGGTGTCATACACTGAAAACAGAGCAGAAACTGTGAAATATTCCCATGATATGCACGGTCCCTGCCCCAAAGCACCATGACTCAGCCTAAGGAGATCTGCAGCTTATTTTTTTGTACTGCCAGCAGATTGTGGAAGTACAGTATAAAAACCATCCTTATGGAGAGATCTTGGTATTTTAGGCTTAGTCTAATTGTCTCAAGTAGCTGGGGTTTTTGCTTGGGCCTAATCCATATGGTCTTATGGCTTTCCTCCTAGTCTGAAGACGAATGTGCTAGAAACTATAGAGCAAAAACATGTCCTGCAGCCTAGCCTTGCCTTGCCTGTCCTTGCCTGTCCTAGCCTTGCCTTATGTCCTTCTCATCCTGTTCTCTGTCCCATCCTCTCTCACTAAGCCCTCGTCTGGCTGCATGTCTCTTCTTTCCTTTTCTCTCACTCTCCTGCTTCCTGCCTCTTTTCCTGCAATTCCTCCATCTCACTCCTGCAGCCCAACACTACCTTTTATTCTTCCTTCCCTTTCTCCTGCTCCCTTCGCTTTCTCCCTCTGTCCCATATCTTTCTTCCCGACCTGTCTCTTGCAGACTTTGGGCCAAACTGGCCCCAAGTCTGGGCATGCTTTGACAAGTTTTCAGAGGCCTGGCTGGTGGCAGCAGGGACACCAGGCAGTGACAGGCCCGGGGCTGACAGGCTCCCCATCCCCTAGGGGGCGCCTGGCTGCCACACCCAGCTGACATAGAACCTTTGTCACAATGCCCGCTACCGTGGCGAGGATGCGGTGGCTCTGCAGGTGACAGGGACACTGCAGGACTTGGTGTCAGCTCAGCAATTTCTCACTTCCCCTAAGAAGCTGAATTCTGCAAATTGCTGCCTTTGCTCTTGAAAGGATGTCATCAGGTGGGTGTTTTGGTGTCATACACTGAAAACAGAGCAGAAACTGTGAAACATTCCCATGATATGCATGGTCCCTGCCCCAAAGCACCATGACTCAGCCTAAGGAGATCTGCAGCTTATTTTTTTGTACTGCCAGCAGATTGTGGAAGTACAGTATAAAAACCATCCTTATGGAGAGATCTTGGTATTTTAGGCTTAGTCTAAGTGTCTCAAGTAGCTGGGGTTTTTGCTTGGGCCTAATCCATACGGTCTTATGGCTTTCCTCCTAGTCTGAAGACGAATGTGCTAGAAACTATAAAGCAAAAACATGTCCTGCAGCCTAGCCTTGCCTTGCCTGTCCTTGCCTGTCCTAGCCTTGCCTTATGTCCTTCTCATCCTGTTCTCTGTCCCATCCTCTCTCACTAACCCCTCGTCTGGCTGCATGTCTCTTCTTTCCTTTTCTCTCACTCTCCTGCTTCCTGCCTCTTTTCTTGCAATTCCTCCATCTCACTCCTGCAGCCCAACACTACTTTTTATTCTTCCTTCCCTTTCTCCTGCTCCCTTCGCTTTCTCCCTCTGTCCCATATCTTTCTTCCCGACTTGTCTCTTGCAGACTTTGGGCTAAACTGGCCCCAAGTCTGGGCATGCTTTGACAAGTTTTCAGAGGCCTGGCTGGTGGCAGCAGGGACACCAGGCAGTGACAGGCCCGGGGCTGACAGGCTCCCCATCCCCTAGGGGGCGCCTGGCTGCCACACCCAGCTGACATAGAACCTTTGTCACAATGCCCGCTACCGTGGCGAGGATGCGGTGGCTCTGCAGGTGACAGGGACACTGCAGGACTTGGTGTCAGCTCAGCAATTTCTCACTTCCCCTAAGAAGCGGAATTCTGCAAATTGCTGCCTTTGCTCTTGAAAGGATGTCATCAGGTGGGTGTTTTGGTGTCATACACTGAAAACAGAGCAGAAACTGTGAAATATTCCCATGATATGCATGGTCCCTGCCCCAAAGCACCATGACTCAGCCTAAGGAGATCTGCAGCTTATTTTTTTGTACTGCCAGCAGATTGTGGAAGTACAGTATAAAAACCATCCTTATGGAGAGATCTTGGTATTTTAGGCTTAGTCTAAGTGTCTCAAGTAGCTGGGGTTTTTGCTTGGGCCTAATCCATACGGTCTTATGGCTTTCCTCCTAGTCTGAAGACGAATGTGCTAGAAACTATAAAGCAAAAACATGTCCTGCAGCCTAGTCTTGCCTTGCCTCTCCTTGCCTGTCCTAGCCTTGCCTTATGTCATTCTCATCCTGTTCTCTGTCCCATCCTCTCTCACTAACCCCCCGTCTGGCTGCATGTCTCTTCTTTCCTTTTCTCTCACTCTCCTGCTTCCTGCCTCTTTTCTTGCAATTCCTCCATCTCACTCCTGCAGCCCAACACTACTTTTTATTCTTCCTTCCCTTTCTCCTGCTCCCTTCGCTTTCTCCCTCTGTCCCATATCTTTCTTCCCGACTCGTCTCTTGCAGACTTTGGGCCAAACTGGCCCCAAGTCTGGGCATGCTTTGACAAGTTTTTAGAGGCCTGGCTGGTGGCAGCAGGGACACCAGGCAGTGACAGGCCCGGGGCTGACAGGCTCCCCATCCCCTAGGGGGCGCCTGGCTGCCACACCCAGCTGACATAGAAACTTTGTCACAATGCCCGCTACCGTGGTGAGGATGCGGTGGCTCTGCAGGTGACAGGGACACTGCAGGACTTGGTGTCAGCTCAGCAATTTCTTACTTCCCCTAAGAAGCGGAATCCTGCAAATTGCTGCCTTTGCTCTTGAAAGGATGTCATCAGGTGGGTGTTTTGGTGTCATACACTGAAAACAGAGCAGAAACTGTGAAATATTCCCATGATATGCATGGTCCATGCCCCAAAGCACCATGACTCAGCCTAAGGAGATCTGCAGCTTATTTTTTTGTACTGCCAGCAGATTGTGGAAGTACAGTATAAAAACCATCCTTATGGAGAGATCTTGGTATTTTAGGCTTAGTCTAAGTGTCTCAAGTAGCTGGGGATTTGCTTGGGCCTAATCCATACGGTCTTATGGCTTTCCTCCTAGTCTGAAGACGAATGTGCTAGAAACTATAAAGCTAAAACATGTCCTGCAGCCTAGCCTTGCCTTGCCTGTCCTTGCCTGTCCTAGCCTTGCCTTATGTCCTTCTCATCCTGTTCTCTGTCCCATCCTCTCTCACTAACCCCTCGTTTGGCTGCATGTCTCTTCTTTCCTTTTCTCTCACTCTCCTGCTTCCTGCCTCTTTTCTTGCAATTCCTCCATCTCACTCCAGCAGCCCAACACTACTTTTTATTCTTCCTTCCCTTTCTCCTGCTCCCTTCGCTTTCTCCCTCTGTCCCATATCTTTCTTCCCGACTTGTCTCTTGCAGACTTTGGGCCAAACTGGCCCCAAGTCTGGGCATGCTTTGACAAGTTTTCAGAGGCCTGGCTGGTGGCAGCAGGGACACCAGGCAGTGACAGGCCCGGGGCTGACAGGCTCCCCATCCCCTAGGGGGCGCCTGGCTGCCACACCCAGCTGACATAGAACCTTTGTCACAATGCCCGCTACCGTGGCGAGGATGCGGTGGCTCTGCAGGTGACAGGGACACTGCAGGACTTGGTGTCAGCTCAGCAATTTCTCACTTCCCCTAAGAAGCTGAATTCTGCAAACTGCTGCCTTTGCTCTTGAAAGGATGTCATCAGGTGGGTGTTTTGGTGTCATACACTGAAAACAGAGCAGAAACTGTGAAACATTCCCATGATATGCATGGTCCCTGCCCCAAAGCACCATGACTCAGCCTAAGGAGATCTGCAGCTTATTTTTTTGTACTGCCAGCAGATTGTGGAAGTACAGTATAAAATCCATCCTTATGGAGAGATCTTGGTATTTTAGGCTTAGTCTAAGTGTCTCAAGTAGCTGGGGATTTGCTTGGGCCTAATCCATACGGTCTTATGGCTTTCCTCCTAGTCTGAAGACGAATGTGCTAGAAACTATAAAGCTAAAACATGTCCTGCAGCCTAGCCTTGCCTTGCCTGTCCTTGCCTGTCCTAGCCTTGCCTTATGTCCTTCTCATCCTGTTCTCTGTCCCATCCTCTCTCACTAAGCCCTCGTCTGGCTGCATGTCTCTTCTTTCCTTTTCTCTCACTCTCCTGCTTCCTGCCTCTTTTCTTGCAATTCCTCCATCTCACTCCTGCAGCCCAACACTACTTTTTATTCTTCCTTCCCTTTCTCCTGCTCCCTTCGCTTTCTCCCTCTGTCCCATATCTTTCTTCCCGACTTGTCTCTTGCAGACTTTGGGCCAAACTGGCCCCAAGTCTGGGCATGCTTTGACAAGTTTTCAGAGGCCTGGCTGGTGGCAGCAGGGACACCAGGCAGTGACAGGCCCGGGGCTGACAGGCTCCCCATCCCCTAGGGGGCGCCTGGCTGCCACACCCAGCTGACATAGAACCTTTGTCACAATGCCCGCTACCGTGGCGAGGATGCGGTGGCTCTGCAGGTGACAGGGACACTGCAGGACTTGGTGTCAGCTCAGCAATTTCTCACTTCCCCTAAGAAGCGGAATTCTGCAAATTGCTGCCTTTGCTCTTGAAAGGATGTCATCAGGTGGGTGTTTTGGTGTCATACACTGAAAACAGAGCAGAAACTGTGAAACATTCCCATGATATGCACGGTCCCTGCCCCAAAGCACCATGACTCAGCCTAAGGAGATCTGCAGCTTATTTTTTTGTACTGCCAGCAGATTGTGGAAGTACAGTATAAAATCCATCCTTATGGAGAGATCTTGGTATTTTAGGCTTAGTCTAATTGTCTCAAGTAGCTGGGGTTTTTGCTTGGGCCTAATCCATATGGTCTTATGGCTTTCCTCCTAGTCTGAAGACGAATGTGCTAGAAACTATAGAGCAAAAACATGTCCTGCAGCCTAGCCTTGCCTTGCCTGTCCTTGCCTGTCCTAGCCTTGCCTTATGTCCTTCTCATCCTGTTCTCTGTCCCATCCTCTCTCACTAAGCCCTCGTCTGGCTGCATGTCTCTTCTTTCCTTTTCTCTCACTCTCCTGCTTCCTGCCTCTTTTCCTGCAATTCCTCCATCTCACTCCTGCAGCCCAACACTACCTTTTATTCTTCCTTCCCTTTCTCCTGCTCCCTTCGCTTTCTCCCTCTGTCCCATATCTTTCTTCCCGACCTGTCTCTTGCAGACTTTGGGCCAAACTGGCCCCAAGTCTGGGCATGCTTTGACAAGTTTTCAGAGGCCTGGCTGGTGGCAGCAGGGACACCAGGCAGTGACAGGCCCGGGGCTGACAGGCTCCCCATCCCCTAGGGGGCGCCTGGCTGCCACACCCAGCTGACATAGAACCTTTGTCACAATGCCCGCTACCGTGGCGAGGATGCGGTGGCTCTGCAGGTGACAGGGACACTGCAGGACTTGGTGTCAGCTCAGCAATTTCTCACTTCCCCTAAGAAGCTGAATTCTGCAAATTGCTGCCTTTGCTCTTGAAAGGATGTCATCAGGTGGGTGTTTTGGTGTCATACACTGAAAACAGAGCAGAAACTGTGAAACATTCCCATGATATGCATGGTCCCTGCCCCAAAGCACCATGACTCAGCCTAAGGAGATCTGCAGCTTATTTTTTTGTACTGCCAGCAGATTGTGGAAGTACAGTATAAAAACCATCCTTATGGAGAGATCTTGGTATTTTAGGCTTAGTCTAAGTGTCTCAAGTAGCTGGGGTTTTTGCTTGGGCCTAATCCATACGGTCTTATGGCTTTCCTCCTAGTCTGAAGACGAATGTGCTAGAAACTATAAAGCAAAAACATGTCCTGCAGCCTAGCCTTGCCTTGCCTGTCCTTGCCTGTCCTAGCCTTGCCTTATGTCCTTCTCATCCTGTTCTCTGTCCCATCCTCTCTCACTAACCCCTCGTCTGGCTGCATGTCTCTTCTTTCCTTTTCTCTCACTCTCCTGCTTCCTGCCTCTTTTCTTGCAATTCCTCCATCTCACTCCTGCAGCCCAACACTACTTTTTATTCTTCCTTCCCTTTCTCCTGCTCCCTTCGCTTTCTCCCTCTGTCCCATATCTTTCTTCCCGACTTGTCTCTTGCAGACTTTGGGCTAAACTGGCCCCAAGTCTCGGCATGCTTTGACAAGTTTTCAGAGGCCTGGCTGGTGGCAGCAGGGACACCAGGCAGTGACAGGCCCGGGGCTGACAGGCTCCCCATCCCCTAGGGGGCGCCTGGCTGCCACACCCAGCTGACATAGAACCTTTGTCACAATGCCCGCTACCGTGGCGAGGATGCGGTGGCTCTGCAGGTGACAGGGACACTGCAGGTCTTGGTGTCAGCTCAGCAATTTCTCACTTCCCCTGAGAAGCGGAATTCTGCAAATTGCTGCCTTTGCTCTTTAAAGGATGTCATCAGGTGGGTGTTTTGGTGTCATACACTGAAAACAGAGCAGAAACTGTGAAATATTCCCATGATATGCACAGTCCCTGCCCCAAAGCACCATGACTCAGCCTAAGGAGATCTGCAGCTTATTTTTTTGTACTGCCAGCAGATTGTGGAAGTACAGTATAAAAACCATCCTTATGGAGAGATCTTGGTATTTTAGGCTTAGTCTAAGTGTCTCAAGTAGCTGGGGTTTTTGCTTGGGCCTAATCCATACGGTCTTATGGCTTTCCTCCTAGTCTGAAGACGAATGTGCTAGAAACTATAGAGCAAAAACATGTCCTGCAGCCTAGCCTTGCCTTGCCTGTCCTTGCCTGTCCTAGCCTTG
The DNA here is from genome assembly GCF_036013475.1 of Columba livia. Lineage (NCBI taxonomy): Eukaryota > Metazoa > Chordata > Aves > Columbiformes > Columbidae > Columba > Columba livia. The sequence continues at coordinate 2,613,031 of NW_027043012.1, forward strand.
CCTTATGTCCTTCTCATCCTGTTCTCTGTCCCATCCTCTCTCACTAACCCCTCGTCTGGCTGCATGTCTCTTCTTTCCTTTTCTCTCACTCTCCTGCTTCCTGCCTCTTTTCCTGCAATTCCTCCATCTCACTCCTGCAGCCCAACACTACCTTTTATTCTTCCTTCCCTTTCTCCTGCTCCCTTCGCTTTCTCCCTCTGTCCCATATCTTTCTTCCCGACTTGTCTCTTGCAGACTTTGGGCCAAACTGGCCCCAAGTCTGGGCATGCTTTGACAAGTTTTCAGAGGCCTGGCTGGTGGCAGCAGGGACACCAGGCAGTGACAGGCCCGGGGCTGACAGGCTCCCCATCCCCTAGGGGGCGCCTGGCTGCCACACCCAGCTGACATAGAACCTTTGTCACAATGCCCGCTACCGTGGCGAGGATGCGGTGGCTCTGCAGGTGACAGGGACACTGCAGGACTTGGTGTCAGCTCAGCAATTTCTCACTTCCCCTAAGAAGCGGAATTCTGCAAATTGCTGCCTTTGCTCTTGAAAGGATGTCATCAGGTGGGTGTTTTGGTGTCATACACTGAAAACAGAGCAGAAACTGTGAAATATTCCCATGATATGCATGGTCCCTGCCCCAAAGCACCATGACTCAGCCTAAGGAGATCTGCAGCTTATTTTTTTGTACTGCCAGCAGATTGTGGAAGTACAGTATAAAAACCATCCTTATGGAGAGATCTTGGTATTTTAGGCTTAGTCTAAGTGTCTCAAGTAGCTGGGGTTTTTGCTTGGGCCTAATCCATACGGTCTTATGGCTTTCCTCCTAGTCTGAAGACGAATGTGCTAGAAACTATAAAGCAAAAACATGTCCTGCAGCCTAGTCTTGCCTTGCCTCTCCTTGCCTGTCCTAGCCTTGCCTTATGTCATTCTCATCCTGTTCTCTGTCCCATCCTCTCTCACTAACCCCCCGTCTGGCTGCATGTCTCTTCTTTCCTTTTCTCTCACTCTCCTGCTTCCTGCCTCTTTTCTTGCAATTCCTCCATCTCACTCCTGCAGCCCAACACTACTTTTTATTCTTCCTTCCCTTTCTCCTGCTCCCTTCGCTTTCTCCCTCTGTCCCATATCTTTCTTCCCGACTCGTCTCTTGCAGACTTTGGGCCAAACTGGCCCCAAGTCTGGGCATGCTTTGACAAGTTTTTAGAGGCCTGGCTGGTGGCAGCAGGGACACCAGGCAGTGACAGGCCCGGGGCTGACAGGCTCCCCATCCCCTAGGGGGCGCCTGGCTGCCACACCCAGCTGACATAGAAACTTTGTCACAATGCCCGCTACCGTGGTGAGGATGCGGTGGCTCTGCAGGTGACAGGGACACTGCAGGACTTGGTGTCAGCTCAGCAATTTCTTACTTCCCCTAAGAAGCGGAATCCTGCAAATTGCTGCCTTTGCTCTTGAAAGGATGTCATCAGGTGGGTGTTTTGGTGTCATACACTGAAAACAGAGCAGAAACTGTGAAATATTCCCATGATATGCATGGTCCATGCCCCAAAGCACCATGACTCAGCCTAAGGAGATCTGCAGCTTATTTTTTTGTACTGCCAGCAGATTGTGGAAGTACAGTATAAAAACCATCCTTATGGAGAGATCTTGGTATTTTAGGCTTAGTCTAAGTGTCTCAAGTAGCTGGGGATTTGCTTGGGCCTAATCCATACGGTCTTATGGCTTTCCTCCTAGTCTGAAGACGAATGTGCTAGAAACTATAAAGCTAAAACATGTCCTGCAGCCTAGCCTTGCCTTGCCTGTCCTTGCCTGTCCTAGCCTTGCCTTATGTCCTTCTCATCCTGTTCTCTGTCCCATCCTCTCTCACTAACCCCTCGTTTGGCTGCATGTCTCTTCTTTCCTTTTCTCTCACTCTCCTGCTTCCTGCCTCTTTTCTTGCAATTCCTCCATCTCACTCCAGCAGCCCAACACTACTTTTTATTCTTCCTTCCCTTTCTCCTGCTCCCTTCGCTTTCTCCCTCTGTCCCATATCTTTCTTCCCGACTTGTCTCTTGCAGACTTTGGGCCAAACTGGCCCCAAGTCTGGGCATGCTTTGACAAGTTTTCAGAGGCCTGGCTGGTGGCAGCAGGGACACCAGGCAGTGACAGGCCCGGGGCTGACAGGCTCCCCATCCCCTAGGGGGCGCCTGGCTGCCACACCCAGCTGACATAGAACCTTTGTCACAATGCCCGCTACCGTGGCGAGGATGCGGTGGCTCTGCAGGTGACAGGGACACTGCAGGACTTGGTGTCAGCTCAGCAATTTCTCACTTCCCCTAAGAAGCTGAATTCTGCAAACTGCTGCCTTTGCTCTTGAAAGGATGTCATCAGGTGGGTGTTTTGGTGTCATACACTGAAAACAGAGCAGAAACTGTGAAACATTCCCATGATATGCATGGTCCCTGCCCCAAAGCACCATGACTCAGCCTAAGGAGATCTGCAGCTTATTTTTTTGTACTGCCAGCAGATTGTGGAAGTACAGTATAAAATCCATCCTTATGGAGAGATCTTGGTATTTTAGGCTTAGTCTAAGTGTCTCAAGTAGCTGGGGATTTGCTTGGGCCTAATCCATACGGTCTTATGGCTTTCCTCCTAGTCTGAAGACGAATGTGCTAGAAACTATAAAGCTAAAACATGTCCTGCAGCCTAGCCTTGCCTTGCCTGTCCTTGCCTGTCCTAGCCTTGCCTTATGTCCTTCTCATCCTGTTCTCTGTCCCATCCTCTCTCACTAAGCCCTCGTCTGGCTGCATGTCTCTTCTTTCCTTTTCTCTCACTCTCCTGCTTCCTGCCTCTTTTCTTGCAATTCCTCCATCTCACTCCTGCAGCCCAACACTACTTTTTATTCTTCCTTCCCTTTCTCCTGCTCCCTTCGCTTTCTCCCTCTGTCCCATATCTTTCTTCCCGACTTGTCTCTTGCAGACTTTGGGCCAAACTGGCCCCAAGTCTGGGCATGCTTTGACAAGTTTTCAGAGGCCTGGCTGGTGGCAGCAGGGACACCAGGCAGTGACAGGCCCGGGGCTGACAGGCTCCCCATCCCCTAGGGGGCGCCTGGCTGCCACACCCAGCTGACATAGAACCTTTGTCACAATGCCCGCTACCGTGGCGAGGATGCGGTGGCTCTGCAGGTGACAGGGACACTGCAGGACTTGGTGTCAGCTCAGCAATTTCTCACTTCCCCTAAGAAGCGGAATTCTGCAAATTGCTGCCTTTGCTCTTGAAAGGATGTCATCAGGTGGGTGTTTTGGTGTCATACACTGAAAACAGAGCAGAAACTGTGAAACATTCCCATGATATGCACGGTCCCTGCCCCAAAGCACCATGACTCAGCCTAAGGAGATCTGCAGCTTATTTTTTTGGACTGCCAGCAGATTGTGGAAGTACAGTATAAAATCCATCCTTATGGAGAGATCTTGGTATTTTAGGCTTAGTCTAAGTGTCTCAAGTAGCTGGGGATTTGCTTGGGCCTAATCCATACGGTCTTATGGCTTTCCTCCTAGTCTGAAGACGAATGTGCTAGAAACTATAAAGCTAAAACATGTCCTGCAGCCTAGCCTTGCCTTGCCTGTCCTTGCCTGTCCTAGCCTTGCCTTATGTCCTTCTCATCCTGTTCTCTGTCCCATCCTCTCTCACTAACCCCTCGTTTGGCTGCATGTCTCTTCTTTCCTTTTCTCTCACTCTCCTGCTTCCTGCCTCTTTTCTTGCAATTCCTCCATCTCACTCCTGCAGCCCAACACTACTTTTTATTCTTCCTTCCCTTTCTCCTGCTCCCTTCGCTTTCTCCCTCTGTCCCATATCTTTCTTCCCGACTTGTCTCTTGCAGACTTTGGGCCAAACTGGCCCCAAGTCTGGGCATGCTTTGACAAGTTTTCAGAGGCCTGGCTGGTGGCAGCAGGGACACCAGGCAGTGACAGGCCCGGGGCTGACAGGCTCCCCATCCCCTAGGGGGCGCCTGGCTGCCACACCCAGCTGACATAGAACCTTTGTCACAATGCCCGCTACCGTGGCGAGGATGCGGTGGCTCTGCAGGTGACAGGGACACTGCAGGACTTGGTGTCAGCTCAGCAATTTCTCACTTCCCCTAAGAAGCTGAATTCTGCAAATTGCTGCCTTTGCTCTTGAAAGGATGTCATCAGGTGGGTGTTTTGGTGTCATACACTGAAAACAGAGCAGAAACTGTGAAACATTCCCATGATATGCACGGTCCCTGCCCCAAAGCACCATGACTCAGCCTAAGGAGATCTGCAGCTTATTTTTTTGTACTGCCAGCAGATTGTGGAAGTACAGTATAAAAACCATCCTTATGGTGAGATCTTGGTATTTTAGGCTTAGTCTAAGTGTCTCAAGTAGCTGGGGTTTTTGCTTGGGCCTAATCCATACGGTCTTATGGCTTTCCTCCTAGTCTGAAGACGAATGTGCTAGAAACTATAGAGCAAAAACATGTCCTGCAGCCTAGCCTTGCCTTGCCTGTCCTTGCCTGTCCTAGCCTTGCCTTATGTCCTTCTCATCCTGTTCTCTGTCCCATCCTCTCTCACTAACCCCTCGTCTGGCTGCATGTCTCTTCTTTCCTTTTCTCTCACTCTCCTGCTTCCTGCCTCTTTTCCTGCAATTCCTCCATCTCACTCCTGCAGCCCAACACTACCTTTTATTCTTCCTTCCCTTTCTCCTGCTCCCTTCGCTTTCTCCCTCTGTCCCATATCTTTCTTCCCGACTTGTCTCTTGCAGACTTTGGGCCAAACTGGCCCCAAGTCTGGGCATGCTTTGACAAGTTTTCAGAGGCCTGGCTGGTGGCAGCAGGGACACCAGGCAGTGACAGGCCAGGGGCTGACAGGCTCCCCATCCCCTAGGGGGCGCCTGGCTGCCACACCCAGCTGACATAGAACCTTTGTCACAATGCCCGCTACCGTGGCGAGGATGCGGTGGCTCTGCAGGTGACAGGGACACTGCAGGACTTGGTGTCAGCTCAGCAATTTCTCACTTACCCTAAGAAGCGGAATTCTGCAAATTGCTGCCTTTGCTCTTGAAAGGATGTCATCAGGTGGGTGTTTTGGTGTCATACACTGAAAACAGAGCAGAAACTGTGAAATATTCCCATGATATGCATGGTCCATGCCCAAAGCACCATGACTCAGCCTAAGGAGATCTGCAGCTTATTTTTTTGTACTGCCAGCAGATTGTGGAAGTACAGTATAAAAACCATCCTTACGGTGAGATCTTGGTATTTTAGGCTTAGTCTAAGTGTCTCAAGTAGCTGGGGTTTTTGCTTGGGCCTAATCCATACGGTCTTATGGCTTTCCTCCTAGTCTGAGGACGAATGTGCTAGAAACTATAAAGCTAAAACATGTCCCGCAGCCTAGCCTTGCCTTGCCTGTCCTTGCCTGTCCTAGCCTTGCCTTATGTCCTTCTCATCCTGTTCTCTGTCCCATCCTCTGTCACTAACCCCTCGTCTGGCTGCATGTCTCTTCTTTCCTTTTCTCTCACTCTCCTGCTTCCTGCCTCTTTTCTTGCAATTCCTCCATCTCACTCCTACAGCCCAACACTACTTTTTATTCTTCCTTCCCTTTCTCCTGCTCCCTTTGCTTTCTCCCTCTGTCCCATATCTTTCTTCCCGACTTGTCTCTTGCAGACTTTGGGCCAAACTGGCCCCAAGTCTGGGCATGCTTTGACAAGTTTTCAGAGGCCTGGCTGGTGGCAGCAGGGACACCAGGCAGTGACAGGCCAGGGGCTGACAGGCTCCCCATCCCCTAGGGGGCGCCTGGCTGCCACACCCAGCTGACATAGAACCTTTGTCACAATGCCCGCTACCGTGGCGAGGATGTGGCGGCTCTGCAGGTGACAGGGACACTGCAGGACTTGGTGTCAGCTCAGCAATTTCTCACTTCCCCTAAGAAGCGAAATTCTGCAAATTGCTGCCTTTGCTCTTGAAAGGATGTCATCAGGTGGGTGTTTTGGTGTCATACACTGAAAACAGAGCAGAAACTGTGAAATATTCCCATGATATGCATGGTCCCTGCCCCAAAGCACCATGACTCAGCCTAAGGAGATCTGCAGCTTATTTTTTTGTACTGCCAGCAGATTGTGGAAGTACAGTATAAAAACCATCCTTATGGAGAGATCTTGGTATTTTAGGCTTAGTCTAAGTGTCTCAAGTAGCTGGGGTTTTTGCTTGGGCCTAATCCATACGGTCTTATGGCTTTCCTCCTAGTCTGAAGACGAATGTGCTAGAAACTATAAAGCAAAAACATGTCCTGCAGACTAGCCTTGCCTTGCCTGTCCTTGCCTGTCCTAGCCTTGCCTTATGTCCTTCTCATCCAGTTCTCTGTCCAATCCCCTCTCACTAACCCCCCGTCTGGCTGCATGTCTCTTCTTTCCTTTTCTCTCACTCTCCTGCTTCCTGCCTCTTTTCTTGCAATTCCTCCATCTCAGTCCTGCAGCCCAAAACTACTTTTTATTCTTCCTTCCCTTTCTCCTGCTCCCTTCGCTTTCTCCCTCTGTCCCATATCTTTCTTCCCGACTTGTCTCTTGCAGACTTTGGGCCAAACTGGCCCCAAGTCTGGGCATGCTTTGACAAGTTTTCAGAGGCCTGGCTGGTGGCAGCAGGGACACCAGGCAGTGACAGGCCCGGGGCTGACAGGCTCCCCATCCCCTAGGGGGCGCCTGGCTGCCACACCCAGCTGACATAGAACCTTTGTCACAATGCCCGCTACCGTGGCGAGGATGCGGTGGCTCTGCAGGTGACAGGGACACTGCAGGACTTGGTGTCAGCTCAGCAATTTCTCACTTCCCCTAAGAAGCGGAATTCTGCAAATTGCTGCCTTTGCTCTTGAAAGGATGTCATCAGGTGGGTGTTTTGGTGTCATACACTGAAAACATAGCAGAAACTGTGAAATATTCCCATGATATGCATGGTCCATGCCCAAAGCACCATGACTCAGCCTAAGGAGATCTGCAGCTTATTTTTTTGTACTGCCAGCAGATTGTGGAAGTAGAGTATAAAAACCATCCTTACAGTGAGATCTTGGTATTTTAGGCTTAGTCTAAGTATCTCAAGTAGCTGGGGTTTTTGCTTGGGCCTAATCCATACGGTCTTATGGCTTTCCTCCTAGTCTGAAGACGAATGTGCTAGAAACTATAAAGCTAAAACATGTCCTGCAGCCTAGCCTTGCCTTGCCTGTCCTTGCCTGTCCTAGCCTTGCCTTATGTCCTTCTCATCCTGTTCTCTGTCCAATCCCCTCTCACTAACCCCCCGTCTGGCTGCATGTCTCTTCTTTCCTTTTCTCTCACTCTCCTGCTTCCTGCCTCTTTTCTTGCAATTCCTCCATCTCAGTCCTGCAGCCCAAAACTACTTTTTATTCTTCCTTCCCTTTCTCCTGCTCCCTTCGCTTTCTCCCTCTGTCCCATATCTTTCTTCCCGACTTGTCTCTTGCAGACTTTGGGCCAAACTGGCCCCAAGTCTGGGCATGCTTTGACAAGTTTTCAGAGGCCTGGCTGGTGGCAGCAGGGACACCAGGCAGTGACAGGCCCGGGGCTGACAGGCTCCCCATCCCCTAGGGGGCGCCTGGCTGCCACACCCAGCTGACATAGAACCTTTGTCACAATGCCCGCTACCGTGGCGAGGATGCGGTGGCTCTGCAGGTGACAGGGACACTGCAGGACTTGGTGTCAGCTCAGCAATTTCTCACTTCCCCTAAGAAGCTGAATTCTGCAAATTGCTGCCTTTGCTCTTGAAAGGATGTCATCAGGTGGGTGTTTTGGTGTCATACACTGAAAACAGAGCAGAAACTGTGAAATATTCCCATGATATGCATGGTCCATGCCCCAAAGCACCATGACTCAGCCTAAGGAGATCTGCAGCTTATTTTTTTGTACTGCCAGCAGATTGTGGAAGTACAGTATAAAAACCATCCTTATGGAGAGATCTTGGTATTTTAGGCTTAGTCTAAGTGTCTCAAGTAGCTGGGGTTTTTGCTTGGGCCTAATCCATACGGTCTTATGGCTTTCCTCCTAGTCTGAAGACGAATGTGCTAGAAACTATAAAGCTAAAACATGTCCTGCAGCCTAGCCTTGCCTTGCCTGTCCTTGCCTGTCCTTGCCTTGCCTTATGTCCTTCTCATCCTGTTCTCTGTCCCATCCCCTCTCACTAACCCCCCGTCTGGCTGCATGTCTCTTCTTTCCTTTTCTCTCACTCTCCTGCTTCCTGCCTCTTTTCTTGCAATTCCTCCATCTCAGTCCTGCAGCCCAACACTACTTTTTATTCTTCCTTCCCTTTCTCCTGCTCCCTTCGCTTTCTCCCTCTGTCCCATATCTTTCTTCCCGACTTGTCTCTTGCAGACTTTGGGCCAAACTGGCCCCAAGTCTGGGCATGCTTTGACAAGTTTTCAGAGGCCTGGCTGGTGGCAGCAGGGACACCAGGCAGTGACAGGCCCGGGGCTGACAGGCTCCCCATCCCCTAGGGGGCGCCTGGCTGCCACACCCAGCTGACATAGAACCTTTGTCACAATGCCCGCTACCGTGGCGAGGATGCGGTGGCTCTGCAGGTGACAGGGACACTGCAGGACTTGGTGTCAGCTCAGCAATTTCTCACTTCCCCTAAGAAGCTGAATTCTGCAAATTGCTGCCTTTGCTCTTGAAAGGATGTCATCAGGTGGGTGTTTTGGTGTCATACACTGAAAACATAGCAGAAACTGTGAAACATTCCCATGATATGCATGGTCCCTGCCCCAAAGCACCATGACTCAGCCTAAGGAGATCTGCAGCTTATTTTTTTGTACTGCCAGCAGATTGTGGAAGTACAGTATAAAAACCATCCTTACAGTGAGATCTTGGTATTTTAGGCTTAGTCTAAGTATCTCAAGTAGCTGGGGTTTTTGCTTGGGCCTAATCCATACGGTCTTATGGCTTTCCTCCTAGTCTGAAGACGAATGTGCTAGAAACTATAAAGCTAAAACATGTCCTGCAGCCTAGCCTTGCCTTGCCTGTCCTTGCCTGTCCTAGCCTTGCCTTATGTCCTTCTCATCCTGTTCTCTGTCCCATCCTCTCTCACTAAGCCCTCGTCTGGCTGCATGTCTCTTCTTTCCTTTTCTCTCACTCTCCTGCTTCCTGCCTCTTTTCTTGCAATTCCTCCATCTCAGTCCTGCAGCCCAAAACTACTTTTTATTCTTCCTTCCCTTTCTCCTGCTCCCTTCGCTTTCTCCCTCTGTCCCATATCTTTCTTCCCGACTTGTCTCTTGCAGACTTTGGGCCAAACTGGCCCCAAGTCTGGGCATGCTTTGACAAGTTTTCAGAGGCCTGGCTGGTGGCAGCAGGGACACCAGGCAGTGACAGGCCCGGGGCTGACAGGCTCCCCATCCCCTAGGGGGCGCCTGGCTGCCACACCCAGCTGACATAGAACCTTTGTCACAATGCCCGCTACCGTGGCGAGGATGCGGTGGCTCTGCAGGTGACAGGGACACTGCAGGACTTGGTGTCAGCTCAGCAATTTCTCACTTCCCCTAAGAAGCTGAATTCTGCAAATTGCTGCCTTTGCTCTTGAAAGGATGTCATCAGGTGGGTGTTTTGGTGTCATACACTGAAAACAGAGCAGAAACTGTGAAATATTCCCATGATATGCATGGTCCATGCCCCAAAGCACCATGACTCAGCCTAAGGAGATCTGCAGCTTATTTTTTTGTACTGCCAGCAGATTGTGGAAGTACAGTATAAAAACCATCCTTATGGAGAGATCTTGGTATTTTAGGCTTAGTCTAAGTGTCTCAAGTAGCTGGGGTTTTTGCTTGGGCCTAATCCATACGGTCTTATGGCTTTCCTCCTAGTCTGAAGACGAATGTGCTAGAAACTATAAAGCTAAAACATGTCCTGCAGCCTAGCCTTGCCTTGCCTGTCCTTGCCTGTCCTTGCCTTGCCTTATGTCCTTCTCATCCTGTTCTCTGTCCCATCCCCTCTCACTAACCCCCCGTCTGGCTGCATGTCTCTTCTTTCCTTTTCTCTCACTCTCCTGCTTCCTGCCTCTTTTCTTGCAATTCCTCCATCTCAGTCCTGCAGCCCAACACTACTTTTTATTCTTCCTTCCCTTTCTCCTGCTCCCTTCGCTTTCTCCCTCTGTCCCATATCTTTCTTCCCGACTTGTCTCTTGCAGACTTTGGGCCAAACTGGCCCCAAGTCTGGGCATGCTTTGACAAGTTTTCAGAGGCCTGGCTGGTGGCAGCAGGGACACCAGGCAGTGACAGGCCCGGGGCTGACAGGCTCCCCATCCCCTAGGGGGCGCCTGGCTGCCACACCCAGCTGACATAGAACCTTTGTCACAATGCCCGCTACCGTGGCGAGGATGCGGTGGCTCTGCAGGTGACAGGGACACTGCAGGACTTGGTGTCAGCTCAGCAATTTCTCACTTCCCCTAAGAAGCTGAATTCTGCAAATTGCTGCCTTTGCTCTTGAAAGGATGTCATCAGGTGGGTGTTTTGGTGTCATACACTGAAAACAGAGCAGAAACTGTGAAACATTCCCATGATATGCATGGTCCATGCCCCAAAGCACCATGACTCAGCCTAAGGAGATCTGCAGCTTATTTTTTTGTACTGCCAGCAGATTGTGGAAGTACAGTATAAAAACCATCCTTATGGAGAGATCTTGGTATTTTAGGCTTAGTCTAAGTGTCTCAAGTAGCTGGGGTTTTTGCTTGGGCCTAATCCATACGGTCTTATGGCTTTCCTCCTAGTCTGAAGACGAATGTGCTAGAAACTATAAAGCTAAAACATGTCCTGCAGCCTAGCCTTGCCTTGCCTGTCCTTGCCTGTCCTTGCCTTGCCTTATGTCCTTCTCATCCTGTTCTCTGTCCCATCCCCTCTCACTAACCCCCCGTCTGGCTGCATGTCTCTTCTTTCCTTTTCTCTCACTCTCCTGCTTCCTGCCTCTTTTCTTGCAATTCCTCCATCTCAGTCCTGCAGCCCAACACTACTTTTTATTCTTCCTTCCCTTTCTCCTGCTCCCTTCGCTTTCTCCCTCTGTCCCATATCTTTCTTCCCGACTTGTCTCTTGCAGACTTTGGGCCAAACTGGCCCCAAGTCTGGGCATGCTTTGACAAGTTTTCAGAGGCCTGGCTGGTGGCAGCAGGGACACCAGGCAGTGACAGGCCCGGGGCTGACAGGCTCCCCATCCCCTAGGGGGCGCCTGGCTGCCACACCCAGCTGACATAGAACCTTTGTCACAATGCCCGCTACCGTGGCGAGGATGCGGTGGCTCTGCAGGTGACAGGGACACTGCAGGACTTGGTGTCAGCTCAGCAATTTCTCACTTCCCCTAAGAAGCTGAATTCTGCAAATTGCTGCCTTTGCTCTTGAAAGGATGTCATCAGGTGGGTGTTTTGGTGTCATACACTGAAAACATAGCAGAAACTGTGAAACATTCCCATGATATGCATGGTCCCTGCCCCAAAGCACCATGACTCAGCCTAAGGAGATCTGCAGCTTATTTTTTTGTACTGCCAGCAGATTGTGGAAGTACAGTATAAAAACCATCCTTATGGAGAGATCTTGGTATTTTAGGCTTAGTCTAAGTGTCTCAAGTAGCTGGGGTTTTTGCTTGGGCCTAATCCATACGGTCTTATGGCTTTCCTCCTAGTCTGAAGACGAATGTGCTAGAAACTATAAAGCAAAAACATGTCCTGAAGCCTAGCCTTGCCTTGCCTGTCCTTGCCTGTCCTAGCCTTGCCTTATGTCCTTCTCATCCTGTTCTCTGTCCAATCCCCTCTCACTAACCCCCCGTCTGGCTGCATGTCTCTTCTTTCCTTTTCTCTCACTCTCCTGCTTCCTGCCTCTTTTCTTGCAATTCCTCTATCTCAGTCCTGCAGCCCAAAACTACTTTTTATTCTTCCTTCCCTTTCTCCTGCTCCCTTCGCTTTCTCCCTCTGTCCCATATCTTTCTTCCCGACTTGTCTCTTGCAGACTTTGGGCCAAACTGGCCCCAAGTCTGGGCATGCTTTGACAAGTTTTCAGAGGCCTGGCTGGTGGCAGCAGGGACACCAGGCAGTGACAGGCCCGGGGCTGACAGGCTCCCCATCCCCTAGGGGGCGCCTGGCTGCCACACCCAGCTGACATAGAACCTTTGTCACAATGCCCGCTACCGTGGCGAGGATGCGGTGGCTCTGCAGGTGACAGGGACACTGCAGGACTTGGTGTCAGCTCAGCAATTTCTCACTTCCCCTAAGAAGCTGAATTCTGCAAATTGCTGCCTTTGCTCTTGAAAGGATGTCATCAGGTGGGTGTTTTGGTGTCATACACTGAAAACAGAGCAGAAACTGTGAAACATTCCCATGATATGCATGGTCCCTGCCCCAAAGCACCATGACTCAGCCTAAGGAGATCTGCAGCTTATTTTTTTGTACTGCCAGCAGATTGTGGAAGTACAGTATAAAAACCATCCTTATGGTGAGATCTTGGTATTTTAGGCTTAGTCTAAGTGTCTCAAGTAGCTGGGGTTTTTGCTTGGGCCTAATCCATACGGTCTTATGGCTTTCCTCCTAGTCTGAAGACGAATGTGCTAGAAACTATAAAGCTAAAACATGTCCTGCAGCCTAGCCTTGCCTTGCCTGTCCTTGCCTGTCCTAGCCTTGCCTTATGTCCTTCTCATCCTGTTCTCTGTCCCATCCTCTCTCACTAAGCCCTCGTCTGGCTGCATGTCTCTTCTTTCCTTTTCTCTCACTCTCCTGCTTCCTGCCTCTTTTCTTGCAATTCCTCCATCTCACTCCTGCAGCCCAACACTACTTTTTATTCTTCCTTCCCTTTCTCCTGCTCCCTTCGCTTTCTCCCTCTGTCCCATATCTTTCTTCCCGACTTGTCTCTTGCAGACTTTGGGCCAAACTGGCCCCAAGTCTGGGCATGCTTTGACAAGTTTTCAGAGGCCTGGCTGGTGGCAGCAGGGACACCAGGCAGTGACTGGCCCGGGGCTGACAGGCTCCCCATCCCCTAGGGGGCGCCTGGCTGCCACACCCAGCTGACATAGAACCTTTGTCACAATGCCCGCTACCGTGGCGAGGATGCGGTGGCTCTGCAGGTGACAGGGACACTGCAGGACTTGGTGTCAGCTCAGCAATTTCTCACTTCCCCTAAGAAGCGGAATTCTGCAAATTGCTGCCTTTGCTCTTGAAAGGATGTCATCAGGTGGGTGTTTTGGTGTCATACACTGAAAACAGAGCAGAAACTGTGAAATATTCCCATGATATGCATGGTCCATGCCCAAAGCACCATGACTCAGCCTAAGGAGATCTGCAGCTTATTTTTTTGTACTGCCAGCAGATTGTGGAAGTACAGTATAAAAACCATCCTTACGGTGAGATCTTGGTATTTTAGGCTTAGTCTAAGTGTCTCAAGTAGCTGGGGTTTTTGCTTGGGCCTAATCCATACGGTCTTATGGCTTTCCTCCTAGTCTGAGGACGAATGTGCTAGAAACTATAAAGCTAAAACATGTCCTGCAGCCTAGCCTTGCCTTGCCTGTCCTTGCCTGTCCTAGCCTTGCCTTATGTCCTTCTCATCCTGTTCTCTGTCCCATCCTCTGTCACTAACCCCTCGTCTGGCTGCATGTCTCTTCTTTCCTTTTCTCTCACTCTCCTGCTTCCTAACTCTTTTCTTGCAATTCCTCCATCTCACTCCTGCAGCCCAACACTACTTTTTATTCTTCCTTCCCTTTCTCCTGCTCCCTTCGCTTTCTCCCTCTGTCCCATATCTTTCTTCCCGACTTGTCTCTTGCAGACTTTGGGCCAAACTGGCCCCAAGTCTGGGCATGCTTTGACAAGTTTTCAGAGGCCTGGCTGGTGGCAGCAGGGACACCAGGCAGTGACAGGCCAGGGGCTGACAGGCTCCCCATCCCCTAGGGGGCGCCTGGCTGCCACACCCAGCTGACATAGAACCTTTGTCACAATGCCCGCTACCGTGGCGAGGATGCGGTGGCTCTGCAGGTGACAGGGACACTGCAGGACTTGGTGTCAGCTCAGCAATTTCTCACTTCCCCTAAGAAGCGAAATTCTGCAAATTGCTGCCTTTGCTCTTGAAAGGATGTCATCAGGTGGGTGTTTTGGTGTCATACACTGAAAACAGAGCAGAAACTGTGAAATATTCCCATGATATGCATGGTCCCTGCCCCAAAGCACCATGACTCAGCCTAAGGAGATCTGCAGCTTATTTTTTTGTACTACCAGCAGATTGTGGAAGTACAGTATAAAAACCATCCTTATGGTGAGATCTTGGTATTTTAGGCTTAGTCTAAGTGTCTCAAGTAGCTGGGGTTTTTGCTTGGGCCTAATCCATACGGTCTTATGGCTTTCCTCCTAGTCTGAAGACGAATGTGCTAGAAACTATAAAGCTAAAACATGTCCTGCAGCCTAGCCTTGCCTTGCCTGTCCTTGCCTGTCCTAGCCTTGCCTTATGTCCTTCTCATCCTGTTCTCTGTCCCATCCTCTCTCACTAACCCCTCGTCTGGCTGCATGTCTCTTCTTTCCTTTTCTCTCACTCTCCTGCTTCCTGCCTCTTTTCTTGCAATTCCTCCATCTCACTCCTGCAGCCCAACACTACTTTTTATTCTTCCTTCCCTTTCTCCTGCTCCCTTCGCTTTCTCCCTCTGTCCCATATCTTTCTTCCCGACTTGTCTCTTGCAGACTTTGGGCCAAACTGGCCCCAAGTCTGGGCATGCTTTGACAAGTTTTCAGAGGCCTGGCTGGTGGCAGCTGGGACACCAGGCAGTGACAGGCCCGGGGCTGACAGGCTCCCCATCCCCTAGGGGGCGCCTGGCTGCCACACCCAGCTGACATAGAACCTTTGTCACAATGCCCGCTACCGTGGCGAGGATGTGGCGGCTCTGCAGGTGACAGGGACACTGCAGGACTTGGTGTCAGCTCAGCAATTTCTCACTTCCCCTAAGAAGCTGAATTCTGCAAATTGCTGCCTTTGCTCTTGAAAGGATGTCATCAGGTGGGTGTTTTGGTGTCATACACTGAAAACAGAGCAGAAACTGTGAAATATTCCCATGATATGCATGGTCCATGCCCCAAAGCACCATGACTCAGCCTAAGGAGATCTGCAGCTTATTTTTTTGTACTGCCAGCAGATTGTGGAAGTACAGTATAAAAACCATCCTTATGGAGAGATCTTGGTATTTTAGGCTTAGTCTAAGTGTCTCAGGTAGCTGGGGTTTTTGCTTGGGCCTAATCCATACGGTCTTATGGCTTTCCTCCTAGTCTGAAGACGAATGTGCTAGAAACTATAAAGCTAAAACATGTCCTGCAGCCTAGCCTTGCCTTGCCTGTCCTTGCCTATCCTAGCCTTGCCTTATGTCCTTCTCATCCTGTTCTCTGTCCCATCCTCTCTCACTAAGCCCTCGTCTGGCTGCATGTCTCTTCTTTCATTTTCTCTCACTCTCCTGCTGCCTGCCTCTTTTCTTGCAATTCCTCCATCTCACTCCTGCATCCCAACACTACTTTTTATTCTTCCTTCCCTTTCTCCTGCTCCCTTCGCTTTCTCCCTCTGTCCCATATCTTTCTTCCCGACTTGTCTCTTGCAGACTTTGGGCCAAACTGGCCCCAAGTCTGGGCATGCTTTGACAAGTTTTCAGAGGCCTGGCTGGTGGCAGCAGGGACACCAGGCAGTGACAGGCCCGGGGCTGACAGGCTCCCCATCCCCTAGGGGGCGCCTGGCTGCCACACCCAGCTGACATAGAACCTTTGTCACAATGCCCGCTACCGTGGCGAGGATGCGGTGGCTCTGCAGGTGACAGGGACACTGCAGGACTTGGTGTCAGCTCAGCAATTTCTCACTTCCCCTAAGAAGCTGAATTCTGCAAATTGCTGCCTTTGCTCTTGAAAGGATGTCATCAGGTGGGTGTTTTGGTGTCATACACTGAAAACATAGCAGAAACTGTGAAATATTCCCATGATATGCATGGTCCATGCCCCAAAGCACCATGACTCAGCCTAAGGAGATCTGCAGCTTATTTTTTTGTACTGCCAGCAGATTGTGGAAGTACAGTATAAAAACCATCCTTATGGAGAGATCTTGGTATTTTAGGCTTAGTCTAAGTGTCTCAAGTAGCTGGGGTTTTTGCTTGGGCCTAATCCATACGGTCTTATGGCTTTCCTCCTAGTCTGAGGACGAATGTGCTAGAAACTATAAAGCTAAAACATGTCCTGCAGCCTAGCCTTGCCTTGCCTGTCCTTGCCTGTCCTAGCCTTGCCTTATGTCCTTCTCATCCTGTTCTCTGTCCCATCCTCTGTCACTAACCCCTCGTCTGGCTGCATGTCTCTTCTTTCCTTTTCTCTCACTCTCCTGCTTCCTGCCTCTTTTCTTGCAATTCCTCCATCTCACTCCTGCAGCCCAACACTACTTTTTATTCTTCCTTCCCTTTCTCCTGCTCCCTTCGCTTTCTCCCTCTGTCCCATATCTTTCTTCCCGACTTGTCTCTTGCAGACTTTGGGCCAAACTGGCCCCAAGTCTGGGCATGCTTTGACAAGTTTTCAGAGGCCTGGCTGGTGGCAGCAGGGACACCAGGTAGTGACTGGCCCGGGGCTGACAGGCTCCCCATCCCCTAGGGGGCGCCTGGCTGCCACACCCAGCTGACATAGAACCTTTGTCACAATGCCCGCTACCGTGGCGAGGATGTGGCGGCTCTGCAGGTGACAGGGACACTGCAGGACTTGGTGTCAGCTCAGCAATTTCTCACTTCCCCTAAGAAGCGAAATTCTGCAAATTGCTGCCTTTGCTCTTGAAAGGATGTCATCAGGTGGGTGTTTTGGTGTCATACACTGAAAACAGAGCAGAAACTGTGAAACATTCCCATGATATGCATGGTCCCTGCCCCAAAGCACCATGACTCAGCCTAAGGAGATCTGCAGCTTATTTTTTTGTACTGCCAGCAGATTGTGGAAGTACAGTATAAAAACCATCCTTATGGTGAGATCTTGGTATTTTAGGCTTAGTCTAAGTGTCTCAAGTAGCTGGGGTTTTTGCTTGGGCCTAATCCATACGGTCTTATGGCTTTCCTCCTAGTCTGAAGATGAATGTGCTAGAAACTATAAAGCTAAAACATGTCCTGCAGCCTAGCCTTGCCTTGCCTGTCCTTGCCCGTCCTAGCCTTGCCTTATGTCCTTCTCATCCTGTTCTCTGTCCCATCCTCTCTCACTAAGCCCTCGTCTGGCTGCATGTCTCTTCTTTCCTTTTCTCTCACTCTCCTGCTTCCTGCCTCTTTTCTTGCAATTCCTCCATCTCACTCCTGCAGCCCAACACTACTTTTTATTCTTCCTTCCCTTTCTCCTGCTCCCTTCGCTTTCTCCCTCTGTCCCATATCTTTCTTCCCGACTTGTCTCTTGCAGACTTTGGGCCAAACTGGCCCCAAGTCTGGGCATGCTTTGACAAGTTTTCAGAGGCCTGGCTGGTGGCAGCAGGGACACCAGGCAGTGACAGGCCCGGGGCTGACAGGCTCCCCATCTCCTAGGGGGCGCCTGGCTGCCACACCCAGCTGACATAGAACCTTTGTCACAATGCCCGCTACCGTGGCGAGGATGCGGTGGCTCTGCAGGTGACAGGGACACTGCAGGACTTGGTGTCAGCTCAGCAATTTCTCACTTCCCCTAAGAAGCGGAATTCTGCAAATTGCTGCCTTTGCTCTTGAAAGGATGTCATCAGGTGGGTGTTTTGGTGTCATACACTGAAAACAGAGCAGAAACTGTGAAATATTCCCATGATATGCATGGTCCATGCCCAAAGCACCATGACTCAGCCTAAGGAGATCTGCAGCTTATTTTTTTGTACTGCCAGCAGATTGTGGAAGTACAGTATAAAAACCATCCTTACGGTGAGATCTTGGTATTTTAGGCTTAGTCTAAGTGTCTCAAGTAGCTGGGGTTTTTGCTTGGGCCTAATCCATACGGTCTTATGGCTTTCCTCCTAGTCTGAGGACGAATGTGCTAGAAACTATAAAGCTAAAACATGTCCTGCAGCCTAGCCTTGCCTTGCCTGTCCTTGCCTGTCCTAGCCTTTCCTTTTGTCCTTCTCATCCTGTTCTCTGTCCCATCCTCTGTCACTAACCCCTCGTCTGGCTGCATGTCTCTTCTTTCCTTTTCTCTCACTCTCCTGCTTCCTGCCTCTTTTCTTGCAATTCCTCCATCTCACTCCTGCAGCCCAACACTACTTTTTATTCTTCCTTCCCTTTCTCCTGCTCCCTTCGCTTTCTCCCTCTGTCCCCTATCTTTCTTCCCGACTTGTCTCTTGCAGACTTTGGGCCAAACTGGCCCCAAGTCTGGGCATGCTTTGACAAGTTTTCAGAGGCCTGGCTGGTGGCAGCAGGGACACCAGGCAGTGACAGGCCCGGGGCTGACAGGCTCCCCATCCCCTAGGGGGCGCCTGGCTGCCACACCCAGCTGACATAGAACCTTTGTCACAATGCCCGCTACCGTGGCGAGGATGTGGCGGCTCTGCAGGTGACAGGGACACTGCAGGACTTGGTGTCAGCTCAGCAATTTCTCACTTCCCCTAAGAAGCGAAATTCTGCAAATTGCTGCCTTTGCTCTTGAAAGGATGTCATCAGGTGGGTGTTTTGGTGTCATACACTGAAAACAGAGCAGAAACTGTGAAACATTCCCATGATATGCATGGTCCCTGCCCCAAAGCACCATGACTCAGCCTAAGGAGATCTGCAGCTTATTTTTTTGTACTGCCAGCAGATTGTGGAAGTACAGTATAAAAACCATCCTTATGGAGAGATCTTGGTATTTTAGGCTTAGTCTAAGTGTCTCAAGTAGCTGGGGTTTTTGCTTGGGCCTAATCCATACGGTCTTATGGCTTTCCTCCTAGTCTGAAGACGAATGTGCTAGAAACTATAAAGCTAAAACATGTCCTGCAGCCTAGCCTTGCCTTGCCTGTCCTTGCCTGTCCTAGCCTTGCCTTATGTCCTTCTCATCCTGTTCTCTGTCCCATCCTCTCTCACTAAGCCCTCGTCTGGCTGCATGTCTCTTCTTTCCTTTTCTCTCACTCTCCTGCTTCCTGCCTCTTTTCTTGCAATTCCTCCATCTCACTCCTGCAGCCCAACACTACTTTTTATTCTTCCTTCCCTTTCTCCTGCTCCCTTCGCTTTCTCCCTCTGTCCCATATCTTTCTTCCCGACTTGTCTCTTGCAGACTTTGGGCCAAACTGGCCCCAAGTCTGGGCATGCTTTGACAAGTTTTCAGAGGCCTGGCTGGTGGCAGCAGGGACACCAGGCAGTGACTGGCCCGGGGCTGACAGGCTCCCCATCCCCTAGGGGGCGCCTGGCTGCCACACCCAGCTGACATAGAACCTTTGTCACAATGCCCGCTACCGTGGCGAGGATGCGGTGGCTCTGCAGGTGACAGGGACACTGCAGGACTTGGTGTCAGCTCAGCAATTTCTCACTTCCCCTAAGAAGCGAAATTCTGCAAATTGCTGCCTTTGCTCTTGAAAGGATGTCATCAGGTGGGTGTTTTGGTGTCATACACTGAAAACAGAGCAGAAACTGTGAAACATTCCCATGATATGCATGGTCCCTGCCCCAAAGCACCATGACTCAGCCTAAGGAGATCTGCAGCTTATTTTTTTGTACTGCCAGCAGATTGTGGAAGTACAGTATAAAAACCATCCTTACGGTGAGATCTTGGTATTTTAGGCTTAGTCTAAGTGTCTCAAGTAGCTGGGGTTTTTGCTTGGGCCTAATCCATACGGTCTTATGGCTTTCCTCCTAGTCTGAGGACGAATGTGCTAGAAACTATAAAGCTAAAACATGTCCTGCAGCCTAGCCTTGCCTTGCCTGTCCTTGCCTGTCCTAGCCTTGCCTTATGTCCTTCTCATCCTGTTCTCTGTCCCATCCTCTGTCACTAACCCCTCGTCTGGCTGCATGTCTCTTCTTTCCTTTTCTCTCACTCTCCTGCTTCCTGCCTCTTTTCTTGCAATTCCTCCATCTCACTCCTGCAGCCCAACACTACTTTTTATTCTTCCTTCCCTTTCTCCTGCTCCCTTTGCTTTCTCCCTCTGTCCCATATCTTTCTTCCCGACTTGTCTCTTGCAGACTTTGGGCCAAACTGGCCCCAAGTCTGGGCATGCTTTGACAAGTTTTCAGAGGCCTGGCTGGTGGCAGCAGGGACACCAGGCAGTGACAGGCCCGGGGCTGACAGGCTCCCCATCCCCTAGGGGGCGCCTGGCTGCCACACCCAGCTGACATAGAACCTTTGTCACAATGCCCGCTACCGTGGCGAGGATGTGGCGGCTCTGCAGGTGACAGGGACACTGCAGGACTTGGTGTCAGCTCAGCAATTTCTCACTTCCCCTAAGAAGCGGAATTCTGCAAATTGCTGCCTTTGCTCTTGAAAGGATGTAATCAGGTGGGTGTTTTGGTGTCATACACTGAAAACAGAGCAGAAACTGTGAAATATTCCCATGATATGCATGGTCCCTGCCCCAAAGCACCATGACTCAGCCTAAGGAGATCTGCAGCTTATTTTTTTGTACTGCCAGCAGATTGTGGAAGTACAGTATAAAAACCATCCTTATGGAGAGATCTTGGTATTTTAGGCTTAGTCTAAGTGTCTCAAGTAGCTGGGGTTTTTGCTTGGGCCTAATCCATACGGTCTTATGGCTTTCCTCCTAGTCTGAAGACGAATGTGCTAGAAACTATAAAGCAAAAACATGTCCTGCAGCCTAGCCTTGCCTTGCCTGTCCTTGCCTGTCCTAGCCTTGCCTTATGTCCTTCTCATCCTGTTCTCTGTCCCATCCTCTGTCACTAACCCCTCGTCTGGCTGCATGTCTCTTCTTTCCTTTTCTCTCACTCTCCTGCTTCCTGCCTCTTTTCTTGCAATTCCTCCATCTCACTCCTGCAGCCCAACACTACTTTTTATTCTTCCTTCCCTTTCTCCTGCTCCCTTCGCTTTCTCCCTCTGTCCCATATCTTTCTTCCCGACTTGTCTCTTGCAGACTTTGGGCCAAACTGGCCCCAAGTCTGGGCATGCTTTGACAAGTTTTCAGAAGCCTGGCTGGTGGCAGCAGGGACACCAGGCGGTGACAGGCCCGGGGCTGACAGGCTCCCCATCCCCTAGGGGGCGCCTGGCTGCCACACCCAGCTGACATAGAACCTTTGTCACAATGCCCGCTACCGTGGCGAGGATGTGGCGGCTCTGCAGGTGACAGGGACACTGCAGGACTTGGTGTCAGCTCAGCAATTTCTCACTTCCCCTAAGAAGCGAAATTCTGCAAATTGCTGCCTTTGCTCTTGAAAGGATGTCATCAGGTGGGTGTTTTGGTGTCATACACTGAAAACAGAGCAGAAACTGTGAAACATTCCCATGATATGCATGGTCCCTGCCCCAAAGCACCATGACTCAGCCTAAGGAGATCTGCAGCTTATTTTTTTGTACTGCCAGCAGATTGTGGAAGTACAGTATAAAAACCATCCTTATGGTGAGATCTTGGTATTTTAGGCTTAGTCTAAGTGTCTCAAGTAGCTGGGGTTTTTGCTTGGGCCTAATCCATACGGTCTTATGGCTTTCCTCCTAGTCTGAAGACGAATGTGCTAGAAACTATAAAGCTAAAACATGTCCTGCAGCCTAGCCTTGCCTTGCCTGTCCTTGCCTGTCCTAGCCTTGCCTTATGTCCTTCTCATCCTGTTCTCTGTCCCATCCTCTCTCACTAAGCCCTCGTCTGGCTGCATGTCTCTTCTTTCCTTTTCTCTCACTCTCCTGCTTCCTGCCTCTTTTCTTGCAATTCCTCCATCTCACTCCTGCAGCCCAACACTACTTTTTATTCTTCCTTCCCTTTCTCCTGCTCCCTTCGCTTTCTCCCTCTGTCCCATATCTTTCTTCCCGACTTGTCTCTTGCAGACTTTGGGCCAAACTGGCCCCAAGTCTGGGCATGCTTTGACGAGTTTTCAGAGGCCTGGCTGGTGGCAGCAGGGACACCAGGCAGTGACAGGCCCGGGGCTGACAGGCTCCCCATCCCCTAGGGGGCGCCTGGCTGCCACACCCAGCTGACATAGAACCTTTGTCACAATGCCCGCTACCGTGGCGAGGATGCGGTGGCTCTGCAGGTGACAGGGACACTGCAGGACTTGGTGTCAGCTCAGCAATTTCTCACTTCCCCTAAGAAGCGGAATTCTGCAAATTGCTGCCTTTGCTCTTGAAAGGATGTCATCAGGTGGGTGTTTTGGTGTCATACACTGAAAACAGAGCAGAAACTGTGAAACATTCCCATGATATGCATGGTCCCTGCCCCAAAGCACCATGACTCAGCCTAAGGAGATCTGCAGCTTATTTTTTTGTACTGCCAGCAGATTGTGGAAGTACAGTATAAAAACCATCCTTACGGTGAGATCTTGGTATTTTAGGCTTAGTCTAAGTGTCTCAAGTAGCTGGGGTTTTTGCTTGGGCCTAATCCATACGGTCTTATGGCTTTCCTCCTAGTCTGAAGACGAATGTGCTAGAAACTATAAAGCTAAAACATGTCCTGCAGCCTAGCCTTGCCTTGCCTGTCCTTGCCTGTCCTAGCCTTGCCTTATGTCCTTCTCATCCTGTTCTCTGTCCCATCCTCTCTCACTAAGCCCTCGTCTGGCTGCATGTCTCTTCTTTCCTTTTCTCTCACTCTCCTGCTTCCTGCCTCTTTTCTTGCAATTCCTCCATCTCACTCCTGCAGCCCAACACTACTTTTTATTCTTCCTTCCCTTTCTCCTGCTCCCTTCGCTTTCTCCCTCTGTCCCATATCTTTCTTCCCGACTTGTCTCTTGCAGACTTTGGGCCAAACTGGCCCCAAGTCTGGGCATGCTTTGACAAGTTTTCAGAGGCCTGGCTGGTGGCAGCAGGGACACCAGGCAGTGACAGGCCCGGGGCTGACAGGCTCCCCATCCCCTAGGGGGTGCCTGGCTGCCACACCCAGCTGACATAGAACCTTTGTCACAATGCCCGCTACCGTGGCGAGGATGTGGCGGCTCTGCAGGTGACAGGGACACTGCAGGACTTGGTGTCAGCTCAGCAATTTCTCACTTCCCCTAAGAAGCGGAATTCTGCAAATTGCTGCCATTGCTCTTGAAAGGATGTCATCAGGTGGGTGTTTTGGTGTCATACACTGAAAACAGAGCAGAAACTGTGAAACATTCCCATGATATGCATGGTCCCTGCCCCAAAGCACCATGACTCAGCCTAAGGAGATCTGCAGCTTATTTTTTTGTACTGCCAGCAGATTGTGGAAGTACAGTATAAAAACCATCCTTATGGTGAGATCTTGGTATTTTAGGCTTAGTCTAAGTGTCTCAAGTAGCTGGGGTTTTTGCTTGGGCCTAATCCATACGGTCTTATGGCTTTCCTCCTAGTCTGAAGACGAATGTGCTAGAAACTATAAAGCTAAAACATGTCCTGCAGCCTAGCCTTGCCTTGCCTGTCCTTGCCTGTCCTAGCCTTGCCTTATGTCCTTCTCATCCTGTTCTCTGTCCCATCCTCTCTCACTAAGCCCTCGTCTGGCTGCATGTCTCTTCTTTCCTTTTCTCTCACTCTCCTGCTTCCTGCCTCTTTTCTTGCAATTCCTCCATCTCACTCCTGCAGCCCAACACTACTTTTTATTCTTCCTTCCCTTTCTCCTGCTCCCTTCGCTTTCTCCCTCTGTCCCATATCTTTCTTCCCGACTTGTCTCTTGCAGACTTTGGGCCAAACTGGCCCCAAGTCTGGGCATGCTTTGACAAGTTTTCAGAGGCCTGGCTGGTGGCAGCAGGGACACCAGGCAGTGACAGGCCCGGGGCTGACAGGCTCCCCATCCCCTAGGGGGCGCCTGGCTGCCACACCCAGCTGACATAGAACCTTTGTCACAATGCCCGCTACCGTGGCGAGGATGCGGTGGCTCTGCAGGTACACAGGGACACTGCAGGACTTGGTGTCAGCTCAGCAATTTCTCACTTCCCCTAAGAAGCGGAATTCTGCAAATTGCTGCCATTGCTCTTGAAAGGATGTCATCAGGTGGGTGTTTTGGTGTCATACACTGAAAACAGAGCAGAAACTGTGAAACATTCCCATGATATGCATGGTCCCTGCCCCAAAGCACCATGACTCAGCCTAAGGAGATCTGCAGCTTATTTTTTTGTACTGCCAGCAGATTGTGGAAGTACAGTATAAAAACCATCCTTATGGTGAGATCTTGGTATTTTAGGCTTAGTCTAAGTGTCTCAAGTAGCTGGGGTTTTTGCTTGGGCCTAATCCATACGGTCTTATGGCTTTCCTCCTAGTCTGAAGACGAATGTGCTAGAAACTATAAAGCTAAAACATGTCCTGCAGCCTAGCCTTGCCTTGCCTGTCCTTGCCTGTCCTAGCCTTGCCTTATGTCCTTCTCATCCTGTTCTCTGTCCCATCCTCTCTCACTAAGCCCTCGTCTGGCTGCATGTCTCTTCTTTCTTTTTCTCTCACTCTCCTGCTTCCTGCATCTTTTCTTGCAATTCCTCCATCTCACTCCTGCAGCCCAACACTACTTTTTATTCTTCCTTCCCTTTCTCCTGCTCCTTTCGCTTTCTCCCTCTGTCCCATATCTTTCTTCCCGACTTGTCTCTTGCAGACTTTGGGCCAAACTGGCCCCAAGTCTGGGCATGCTTTGACAAGTTTTCAGAGGCCTGGCTGGTGGCAGCAGGGACACCAGGCAGTGACAGGCCCGGGGCTGACAGGCTCCCCATCCCCTAGGGGGCGCCTGGCTGCCACACCCAGCTGACATAGAACCTTTGTCACAATGCCCGCTACCGTGGCGAGGATGTGGCGGCTCTGCAGGTGACAGGGACACTGCAGGACTTGGTGTCAGCTCAGCAATTTCTCACTTCCCCTAAGAAGCGAAATTCTGCAAATTGCTGCCTTTGCTCTTGAAAGGATGTCATCAGGTGGGTGTTTTGGTGTCATACACTGAAAACAGAGCAGAAACTGTGTAACATTCCCATGATATGCATGGTCCCTGCCCCAAAGCACCATGACTCAGCCTAAGGAGATCTGCAGCTTATTTTTTTGTACTGCCAGCAGATTGTGGAAGTACAGTATAAAAACCATCCTTATGGTGAGATCTTGGTATTTTAGGCTTAGTCTAAGTGTCTCAAGTAGCTGGGGTTTTTGCTTGGGCCTAATCCATACGGTCTTATGGCTTTCCTCCTAGTCTGAAGACGAATGTGCTAGAAACTATAAAGCTAAAACATGTCCTGCAGCCTAGCCTTGCCTTGCCTGTCCTTGCCTGTCCTAGCCTTGCCTTATGTCCTTCTCATCCTGTTCTCTGTCCCATCCTCTCTCACTAAGCCCTCGTCTGGCTGCATGTCTCTTCTTTCCTTTTCTCTCACTCTCCTGCTTCCTGCCTCTTTTCTTGCAATTCCTCCATCTCACTCCTGCAGCCCAACACTACTTTTTATTCTTCCTTCCCTTTCTCCTGCTCCCTTCGCTTTCTCCCTCTGTCCCATATCTTTCTTCCCGACTTGTCTCTTGCAGACTTTGGGCCAAACTGGCCCCAAGTCTGGGCATGCTTTGACAAGTTTTCAGAGGCCTGGCTGGTGGCAGCAGGGACACCAGGCAGTGACAGGCCCGGGGCTGACAGGCTCCCCATCCCCTAGGGGGCGCCTGGCTGCCACACCCAGCTGACATAGAACCTTTGTCACAATGCCCGCTACCGTGGCGAGGATGCGGTGGCTCTGCAGGTACACAGGGACACTGCAGGACTTGGTGTCAGCTCAGCAATTTCTCACTTCCCCTAAGAAGCGGAATTCTGCAAATTGCTGCCTTTGCTCTTGAAAGGATGTCATCAGGTGGGTGTTTTGGTGTCATACACTGAAAACAGAGCAGAAACTGTGAAATATTCCCATGATATGCATGGTCCATGCCCAAAGCACCATGACTCAGCCTAAGGAGATCTGCAGCTTATTTTTTTGTACTGCCAGCAGATTGTGGAAGTACAGTATAAAAACCATCCTTACGGTGAGATCTTGGTATTTTAGGCTTAGTCTAAGTGTCTCAAGTAGCTGGGGTTTTTGCTTGGGCCTAATCCATACGGTCTTATGGCTTTCCTCCTAGTCTGAGGACGAATGTGCTAGAAACTATAAAGCTAAAACATGTCCTGCAGCCTAGCCTTGCCTTGCCTGTCCTTGCCTGTCCTAGCCTTGCCTTATGTCCTTCTCATCCTGTTCTCTGTCCCGTCCTCTGTCACTAACCCCTCGTCTGGCTGCATGTCTCTTCTTTCCTTTTCTCTCACTCTCCTGCTTCCTGCCTCTTTTCTTGCAATTCCTCCATCTCACTCCTGCAGCCCAACACTACTTTTTATTCTTCCTTCCCTTTCTCCTGCTCCCTTTGCTTTCTCCCTCTGTCCCCTATCTTTCTTCCCGACTTGTCTCTTGCAGACTTTGGGCCAAACTGGCCCCAAGTCTGGGCATGCTTTGACAAGTTTTCAGAGGCCTGGCTGGTGGCAGCAGGGCCAGCAGGCAGTGACAGGCCCGGGGCTGACAGGCTCCCCATCCCCTAGGGGGCGCCTGGCTGCCACACCCAGCTGACATAGAACCTTTGTCACAATGCCCGCTACCGTGGCGAGCATCACAGAATCACAGAATCACAGAATCGACTGGGTTGGAAGAGACCTCAGAGATCATCGAGTCCAACCCTTGGTCCAACTCTAGTCCGTTTACTAGATCATGGCACTAAGTGCCATGTCCAATCTCAGTTTAAAAACCTCCAGGGACGGCGAGTCCACTACCTCCCTGGGCAGGCCATTCCAATGCCTGATCACTCTCTCTGTAAAGAATTTCTTCCTAATATCCAGCCTAAATTTCCCCTGGTAGAGTTTAAGCCCATGCCCCCTTGTCCTATTGCTAACTGCCTGGGAGAAGAGACCAATCCCCACCTGGCTATAACTTCCCTTCAGGTAGTTATAGAGAGTGATGAGGTCACCTCTAAGCCTCCTCTTCTCCAGACTAAACAACCCCAGCTCCCTCAGCCTCTCCTCATAGGTCTTATGTTCAAGTCCCTTCACCAGTCGTGTTGCTCTTCTCTGGACCCGCTCCAGCACTTCAATGTCTTTCCTGAACTGAGGGGCCCAGAACTGAACACAATACTCCAGGTGTGGCCTCACCAATGCAGAGTACAGGGGAAGGATCACTTCCCTTGTCCTGCTGACCACGCTGTTTTTGATACAGGACAGGATACCGTTGGCCTTCTTGGCCACCTGGGCACACTGTTGGCTCATGTTGAGCTTCCTGTCAATTAGCACCCCCAGGTCCCTTTCTGTCTGACTGCTCTCCAGCCACTCTGCGCCCAGCCTGTAGCGCTGCAGGGGGTTGTTGTGACCAAAGTGCAGCACCCGGCATTTGGCCTTATTGAACTTCATCCCATTGGAATCAGCCCATTTTTCCAGTCTATCCAGATCCCTCTGCAGAGCCCTCCTGCCTTCCAGCAGGTCGACACTCCCTCCCAACTTGGTGTCATCAGCAAATTTGCTGATGATGGTCTCAATCCCCTCGTCTAAATCATCAATAAAGATGTTAAACAGGACTGGACCCAACACTGACCCCTGGGGAACACCACTAGTGACTGGCCGCCAGCTGGATGCAGCCCCATTCACCAGCACTCTCTGGGCCCGGCCCTCCAGCCAGTTCTTAACCCAGCGTAGAGTACACTTGTCCAAGCCATGGGCTACCAGCTTTTGCAAGAGTATATTATGGGAGACAGTGTCAAAGGCCTTGCTGAAGTCCAGATAGACCACATCCACAGCTTTCCCTTCATCCACCAGGTGAGTCACCTGATCATAGAAGGAGATCAGGTTGGTCAGACAGGACCTGCCCCTCCTAAACCCATGCTGGCTGGGTCTGATCGCTTGTCCATCCTGAAGGTGCTGTGTGATTCCATTCAGGATGATCTGCTCCATAACCCTGCCAGGCACCGAGGTCAGGCTGACAGGCCTGTAGTTGCCAGGGTCAGCTCTGCAGCCCTTTTTGTGGACTGGGGTAACGTTGGCCAATTTCCAATCATATGGGACCTCCCCAGTGAGCCAGGACTGTTGGAAGATGATGGAGAGCGGCTTGGCAAGTTCTTCTGCTAGCTCCCTCATCACCCTAGGATGGATCCCATCTGGTCCCATAGACTTGTGAGGATCCAGATGGCTCAGTAAATCACCAACTATGTCCTCCTGGAATACAAGGGGCCTATTTGGCTTCCTATCTCTGCCAACCACCTCCAGAGATGAGTTGTCCTGAGGGCCACCTGTATTACTGGTAAAAACTGAGGCAAAGTAGGTATTAAGTACCTCAGCTTTCTCCTCATCTTTGTTAACTATATTTCCTTCATAGTCCAACAGAGAATGGAGGTTTTCCTTGCCCCTCCTTTTGTTATTAACATATTTGAAGAACGACTTTTTATTATCCCTGACAGAATTGGCCAAGTTAACTTCAAATTGCACTTTTGTTTCCCTGATCTTTTTTCTGCATGATCTAGCTATTTCCATAAATTCTTCATAAGTAGCCAGCCCTTTTTTCCACAGTCGGTAAAGTCTCTTTTTATTTCTGATTTCATTCAAAATCTCCCTGTTTAGCCAAGCCGGTTGTCTTCCCCGCCGGCTAGCCTTTCGGCACACTGGTATAGCCTGTTCCTGTGCACTCAAAACCACCTGCTTGAAGAATGTCCATGCATGCGGTGGCTCTGCAGGTGACAGGGACACTGCAGGACTTGGTGTCAGCTCAGCAATTTCTCACTTCCCCTAAGAAGCGGAATTCTGCAAATTGCTGCCTTTGCTCTTGAAAGGATGTCATCAGGTGGGTGTTTTGGTGTCATACACTGAAAACAGAGCAGAAACTGTGAAATATTCCCATGATATGCATGGTCCATGCCCAAAGCACCATGACTCAGCCTAAGGAGATCTGCAGCTTATTTTTTTGTACTGCCAGCAGATTGTGGAAGTACAGTATAAAAACCATCCTTACGGTGAGATCTTGGTATTTTAGGCTTAGTCTAAGTGTCTCAAGTAGCTGGGGTTTTTGCTTGGGCCTAATCCATACGGTCTTATGGCTTTCCTCCTAGTCTGAGGACGAATGTGCTAGAAACTATAAAGCTAAAACATGTCCTGCAGCCTAGCCTTGCCTTGCCTGTCCTTGCCTGTCCTAGCCTTGCCTTATGTCCTTCTCATCCTGTTCTCTGTCCCATCCTCTGTCACTAACCCCTCGTCTGGCTGCATGTCTCTTCTTTCCTTTTCTCTCATTCTCCTGCTTCCTGCCTCTTTTCTTGCAATTCCTCCATCTCACTCCTGCAGCCCAACACTACTTTTTATTCTTCCTTCCCTTTCTCCTGCTCCCTTCGCTTTCTCCCTCTGTCCCCTATCTTTCTTCCCGACTTGTCTCTTGCAGACTTTGGGCCAAACTGGCCCCAAGTCTGGGCATGCTTTGACAAGTTTTCAGAGGCCTGGCTGGTGGCAGCAGGGACACCAGGCAGTGACAGGCCAGGGGCTGACAGGCTCCCCATCCCCTAGGGGGCGCCTGGCTGCCACACCCAGCTGACATAGAACCTTTGTCACAATGCCCGCTACCGTGGCGAGGATGTGGCGGCTCTGCAGGTGACAGGGACACTGCAGGACTTGGTGTCAGCTCAGCAATTTCTCACTTCCCCTAAGAAGCGGAATTCTGCAAATTGCTGCCTTTGCTCTTGAAAGGATGTCATCAGGTGGGTGTTTTGGTGTCATACACTGAAAACAGAGCAGAAACTGTGAAATATTCCCATGATATGCATGGTCCCTGCCCCAAAGCACCATGACTCAGCCTAAGGAGATCTGCAGCTTATTTTTTTGTACTGCCAGCAGATTGTGGAAGTACAGTATAAAAACCATCCTTATGGAGAGATCTTGGTATTTTAGGCTTAGTCTAAGTGTCTCAAGTAGCTGGGGTTTTTGCTTGGGCCTAATCCATACGGTCTTATGGCTTTCCTCCTAGTCTGAAGACGAATGTGCTAGAAACTATAAAGCAAAAACATGTCCTGCAGACTAGCCTTGCCTTGCCTGTCCTTGCCTGTCCTAGCCTTGCCTTATGTCCTTCTCATCCTGTTCTCTGTCCAATCCCCTCTCACTAACCCCCCGTCTGGCTGCATGTCTCTTCTTTCCTTTTCTCTCACTCTCCTGCTTCCTGCCTCTTTTCTTGCAATTCCTCCATCTCAGTCCTGCAGCCCAAAACTACTTTTTATTCTTCCTTCCCTTTCTCCTGCTCCCTTTGCTTTCTCCCTCTGTCCCATATCTTTCTTCCCGACTTGTCTCTTGCAGACTTTGGGCCAAACTGGCCCCAAGTCTGGGCATGCTTTGACAAGTTTTCAGAGGCCTGGCTGGTGGCAGCAGGGACACCAGGCAGTGACAGGCCCGGGGCTGACAGGCTCCCCATCCCCTAGGGGGCGCCTGGCTGCCACACCCAGCTGACATAGAACCTTTGTCACAATGCCCGCTACCGTGGCGAGGATGTGGCGGCTCTGCAGGTGACAGGGACACTGCAGGACTTGGTGTCAGCTCAGCAATTTCTCACTTCCCCTAAGAAGCGAAATTCTGCAAATTGCTGCCTTTGCTCTTGAAAGGATGTCATCAGGTGGGTGTTTTGGTGTCATACACTGAAAACAGAGCAGAAACTGTGTAACATTCCCATGATATGCATGGTCCCTGCCCCAAAGCACCATGACTCAGCCTAAGGAGATCTGCAGCTTATTTTTTTGTACTGCCAGCAGATTGTGGAAGTACAGTATAAAAACCATCCTTATGGTGAGATCTTGGTATTTTAGGCTTAGTCTAAGTGTCTCAAGTAGCTGGGGTTTTTGCTTGGGCCTAATCCATACGGTCTTATGGCTTTCCTCCTAGTCTGAAGACGAATGTGCTAGAAACTATAAAGCTAAAACATGTCCTGCAGCCTAGCCTTGCCTTGCCTGTCCTTGCCTGTCCTAGCCTTGCCTTATGTCCTTCTCATCCTGTTCTCTGTCCCATCCTCTCTCACTAAGCCCTCGTCTGGCTGCATGTCTCTTCTTTCCTTTTCTCTCACTCTCCTGCTTCCTGCCTCTTTTCTTGCAATTCCTCCATCTCACTCCTGCAGCCCAACACTACTTTTTATTCTTCCTTCCCTTTCTCCTGCTCCCTTCGCTTTCTCCCTCTGTCCCATATCTTTCTTCCCGACTTGTCTCTTGCAGACTTTGGGCCAAACTGGCCCCAAGTCTGGGCATGCTTTGACAAGTTTTCAGAGGCCTGGCTGGTGGCAGCAGGGACACCAGGCAGTGACAGGCCCGGGGCTGACAGGCTCCCCATCCCCTAGGGGGCGCCTGGCTGCCACACCCAGCTGACATAGAACCTTTGTCACAATGCCCGCTACCGTGGCGAGGATGCGGTGGCTCTGCAGGTACACAGGGACACTGCAGGACTTGGTGTCAGCTCAGCAATTTCTCACTTCCCCTAAGAAGCGGAATTCTGCAAATTGCTGCCTTTGCTCTTGAAAGGATGTCATCAGGTGGGTGTTTTGGTGTCATACACTGAAAACAGAGCAGAAACTGTGAAATATTCCCATGATATGCATGGTCCATGCCCAAAGCACCATGACTCAGCCTAAGGAGATCTGCAGCTTATTTTTTTGTACTGCCAGCAGATTGTGGAAGTACAGTATAAAAACCATCCTTACGGTGAGATCTTGGTATTTTAGGCTTAGTCTAAGTGTCTCAAGTAGCTGGGGTTTTTGCTTGGGCCTAATCCATACGGTCTTATGGCTTTCCTCCTAGTCTGAGGACGAATGTGCTAGAAACTATAAAGCTAAAACATGTCCTGCAGCCTAGCCTTGCCTTGCCTGTCCTTGCCTGTCCTAGCCTTGCCTTATGTCCTTCTCATCCTGTTCTCTGTCCCGTCCTCTGTCACTAACCCCTCGTCTGGCTGCATGTCTCTTCTTTCCTTTTCTCTCACTCTCCTGCTTCCTGCCTCTTTTCTTGCAATTCCTCCATCTCACTCCTGCAGCCCAACACTACTTTTTATTCTTCCTTCCCTTTCTCCTGCTCCCTTTGCTTTCTCCCTCTGTCCCCTATCTTTCTTCCCGACTTGTCTCTTGCAGACTTTGGGCCAAACTGGCCCCAAGTCTGGGCATGCTTTGACAAGTTTTCAGAGGCCTGGCTGGTGGCAGCAGGGCCAGCAGGCAGTGACAGGCCCGGGGCTGACAGGCTCCCCATCCCCTAGGGGGCGCCTGGCTGCCACACCCAGCTGACATAGAACCTTTGTCACAATGCCCGCTACCGTGGCGAGCATCACAGAATCACAGAATCACAGAATCGACTGGGTTGGAAGAGACCTCAGAGATCATCGAGTCCAACCCTTGGTCCAACTCTAGTCCGTTTACTAGATCATGGCACTAAGTGCCATGTCCAATCTCAGTTTAAAAACCTCCAGGGACGGCGAGTCCACTACCTCCCTGGGCAGGCCATTCCAATGCCTGATCACTCTCTCTGTAAAGAATTTCTTCCTAATATCCAGCCTAAATTTCCCCTGGTAGAGTTTAAGCCCATGCCCCCTTGTCCTATTGCTAACTGCCTGGGAGAAGAGACCAATCCCCACCTGGCTATAACTTCCCTTCAGGTAGTTATAGAGAGTGATGAGGTCACCTCTAAGCCTCCTCTTCTCCAGACTAAACAACCCCAGCTCCCTCAGCCTCTCCTCATAGGTCTTATGTTCAAGTCCCTTCACCAGTCGTGTTGCTCTTCTCTGGACCCGCTCCAGCACTTCAATGTCTTTCCTGAACTGAGGGGCCCAGAACTGAACACAATACTCCAGGTGTGGCCTCACCAATGCAGAGTACAGGGGAAGGATCACTTCCCTTGTCCTGCTGACCACGCTGTTTTTGATACAGGACAGGATACCGTTGGCCTTCTTGGCCACCTGGGCACACTGTTGGCTCATGTTGAGCTTCCTGTCAATTAGCACCCCCAGGTCCCTTTCTGTCTGACTGCTCTCCAGCCACTCTGCGCCCAGCCTGTAGCGCTGCAGGGGGTTGTTGTGACCAAAGTGCAGCACCCGGCATTTGGCCTTATTGAACTTCATCCCATTGGAATCAGCCCATTTTTCCAGTCTATCCAGATCCCTCTGCAGAGCCCTCCTGCCTTCCAGCAGGTCGACACTCCCTCCCAACTTGGTGTCATCAGCAAATTTGCTGATGATGGTCTCAATCCCCTCGTCTAAATCATCAATAAAGATGTTAAACAGGACTGGACCCAACACTGACCCCTGGGGAACACCACTAGTGACTGGCCGCCAGCTGGATGCAGCCCCATTCACCAGCACTCTCTGGGCCCGGCCCTCCAGCCAGTTCTTAACCCAGCGTAGAGTACACTTGTCCAAGCCATGGGCTACCAGCTTTTGCAAGAGTATATTATGGGAGACAGTGTCAAAGGCCTTGCTGAAGTCCAGATAGACCACATCCACAGCTTTCCCTTCATCCACCAGGTGAGTCACCTGATCATAGAAGGAGATCAGGTTGGTCAGACAGGACCTGCCCCTCCTAAACCCATGCTGGCTGGGTCTGATCGCTTGTCCATCCTGAAGGTGCTGTGTGATTCCATTCAGGATGATCTGCTCCATAACCCTGCCAGGCACCGAGGTCAGGCTGACAGGCCTGTAGTTGCCAGGGTCAGCTCTGCAGCCCTTTTTGTGGACTGGGGTAACGTTGGCCAATTTCCAATCATATGGGACCTCCCCAGTGAGCCAGGACTGTTGGAAGATGATGGAGAGCGGCTTGGCAAGTTCTTCTGCTAGCTCCCTCATCACCCTAGGATGGATCCCATCTGGTCCCATAGACTTGTGAGGATCCAGATGGCTCAGTAAATCACCAACTATGTCCTCCTGGAATACAAGGGGCCTATTTGGCTTCCTATCTCTGCCAACCACCTCCAGAGATGAGTTGTCCTGAGGGCCACCTGTATTACTGGTAAAAACTGAGGCAAAGTAGGTATTAAGTACCTCAGCTTTCTCCTCATCTTTGTTAACTATATTTCCTTCATAGTCCAACAGAGAATGGAGGTTTTCCTTGCCCCTCCTTTTGTTATTAACATATTTGAAGAACGACTTTTTATTATCCCTGACAGAATTGGCCAAGTTAACTTCAAATTGCACTTTTGTTTCCCTGATCTTTTTTCTGCATGATCTAGCTATTTCCATAAATTCTTCATAAGTAGCCAGCCCTTTTTTCCACAGTCGGTAAAGTCTCTTTTTATTTCTGATTTCATTCAAAATCTCCCTGTTTAGCCAAGCCGGTTGTCTTCCCCGCCGGCTAGCCTTTCGGCACACTGGTATAGCCTGTTCCTGTGCACTCAAAACCACCTGCTTGAAGAATGTCCATGCATGCGGTGGCTCTGCAGGTGACAGGGACACTGCAGGACTTGGTGTCAGCTCAGCAATTTCTCACTTCCCCTAAGAAGCGGAATTCTGCAAATTGCTGCCTTTGCTCTTGAAAGGATGTCATCAGGTGGGTGTTTTGGTGTCATACACTGAAAACAGAGCAGAAACTGTGAAATATTCCCATGATATGCATGGTCCATGCCCAAAGCACCATGACTCAGCCTAAGGAGATCTGCAGCTTATTTTTTTGTACTGCCAGCAGATTGTGGAAGTACAGTATAAAAACCATCCTTACGGTGAGATCTTGGTATTTTAGGCTTAGTCTAAGTGTCTCAAGTAGCTGGGGTTTTTGCTTGGGCCTAATCCATACGGTCTTATGGCTTTCCTCCTAGTCTGAGGACGAATGTGCTAGAAACTATAAAGCTAAAACATGTCCTGCAGCCTAGCCTTGCCTTGCCTGTCCTTGCCTGTCCTAGCCTTGCCTTATGTCCTTCTCATCCTGTTCTCTGTCCCATCCTCTGTCACTAACCCCTCGTCTGGCTGCATGTCTCTTCTTTCCTTTTCTCTCATTCTCCTGCTTCCTGCCTCTTTTCTTGCAATTCCTCCATCTCACTCCTGCAGCCCAACACTACTTTTTATTCTTCCTTCCCTTTCTCCTGCTCCCTTCGCTTTCTCCCTCTGTCCCCTATCTTTCTTCCCGACTTGTCTCTTGCAGACTTTGGGCCAAACTGGCCCCAAGTCTGGGCATGCTTTGACAAGTTTTCAGAGGCCTGGCTGGTGGCAGCAGGGACACCAGGCAGTGACAGGCCAGGGGCTGACAGGCTCCCCATCCCCTAGGGGGCGCCTGGCTGCCACACCCAGCTGACATAGAACCTTTGTCACAATGCCCGCTACCGTGGCGAGGATGTGGCGGCTCTGCAGGTGACAGGGACACTGCAGGACTTGGTGTCAGCTCAGCAATTTCTCACTTCCCCTAAGAAGCGGAATTCTGCAAATTGCTGCCTTTGCTCTTGAAAGGATGTCATCAGGTGGGTGTTTTGGTGTCATACACTGAAAACAGAGCAGAAACTGTGAAATATTCCCATGATATGCATGGTCCCTGCCCCAAAGCACCATGACTCAGCCTAAGGAGATCTGCAGCTTATTTTTTTGTACTGCCAGCAGATTGTGGAAGTACAGTATAAAAACCATCCTTATGGAGAGATCTTGGTATTTTAGGCTTAGTCTAAGTGTCTCAAGTAGCTGGGGTTTTTGCTTGGGCCTAATCCATACGGTCTTATGGCTTTCCTCCTAGTCTGAAGACGAATGTGCTAGAAACTATAAAGCTAAAACATGTCCTGCAGCCTAGCCTTGCCTTGCCTGTCCTTGCCTGTCCTAGCCTTGCCTTATGTCCGTCTCATCCTGTTCTGTGTCCCATCCTCTCTCACTAACCCCTCGTCTGGCTGCATGTCTCTTCTTTCCTTTTCTCTCACTCTCCTGCTTCCTGCCTCTTTTCTTGCAATTCCTCCATCTCACTCCTGCAGCCCAACACTACTTTTTATTCTTCCTTCCCTTTCTCCTGCTCCC
This sequence comes from Columba livia, assembly GCF_036013475.1. NCBI lineage: Eukaryota > Metazoa > Chordata > Aves > Columbiformes > Columbidae > Columba > Columba livia. The sequence goes on from NW_027043012.1 coordinate 2,648,950, forward strand.
TTCGCTTTCTCCCTCTGTCCCATATCTTTCTTCCCGACTTGTCTCTTGGAGACTTTGGGCCAAACTGGCCCCAAGTCTGGGCATGGTTTGACAAGTTTTCAGAGGCCTGGCTGGTGGCAGCAGGGACAGCAGGCAGTGACAGGCCCGGGGCTGACAGGCTCCCCATCCCCTAGGGGGCGCCTGGCTGCCACACCCAGCTGACAAAGAACCTTTGTCACAATGCCCGCTACCGTGGCGAGCATGCGGTGGCTCTGCAGGTGACAGGGACACTGCAGGACTTGGTGTCAGCTCAGCAATTTCTCACTTCCCCTAAGAAGCTGAATTCTGCAAATTGCTGCCTTTGCTCTTGAAAGGATGTCATCAGGTGGGTGTTTTGGTGTCATACACTGAAAACAGAGCAGAAACTGTGAAACATTCCCATGATATGCATGGTCCCTGCCCCAAAGCACCATGACTCAGCCTAAGGAGATCTGCAGCTTATTTTTTTGTACTGCCAGCAGATTGTGGAAGTACAGTATAAAAACCATCCTTATGGTGAGATCTTGGTATTTTAGGCTTAGTCTAAGTGTCTCAAGTAGCTGGGGTTTTTGCTTGGGCCTAATCCATACGGTCTTATGGCTTTCCTCCTAGTCTGAAGACGAATGTGCTAGAAACTATAAAGCTAAAACATGTCCTGCAGCCTAGCCTTGCCTTGCCTGTCCTTGCCTGTCCTAGCCTTGCCTTATGTCCTTCTCATCCTGTTCTCTGTCCCATCCTCTCTCACTAAGCCCTCGTCTGGCTGCATGTCTCTTCTTTCCTTTTCTCTCACTCTCCTGCTTCCTGCCTCTTTTCTTGCAATTCCTCCATCTCACTCCTGCAGCCCAACACTACTTTTTATTCTTCCTTCCCTTTCTCCTGCTCCCTTCGCTTTCTCCCTCTGTCCCATATCTTTCTTCCCGACTTGTCTCTTGCAGACTTTGGGCCAAACTGGCCCCAAGTCTGGGCATGCTTTGACAAGTTTTCAGAGGCCTGGCTGGTGGCAGCAGGGACACCAGGCAGTGACAGGCCCGGGGCTGACAGGCTCCCCATCCCCTAGGGGGCGCCTGGCTGCCACACCCAGCTGACATAGAACCTTTGTCACAATGCCCGCTACCGTGGCGAGCATGCGGTGGCTCTGCAGGTGACAGGGACACTGCAGGACTTGGTGTCAGCTCAGCAATTTCTCACTTCCCCTAAGAAGCTGAATTCTGCAAATTGCTGCCTTTGCTCTTGAAAGGATGTCATCAGGTGGGTGTTTTGGTGTCATACACTGAAAACAGAGCAGAAACTGTGAAATATTCCCATGATATGCATGGTCCCTGCCCCAAAGCACCATGACTCAGCCTAAGGAGATCTGCAGCTTATTTTTTTGTACTGCCAGCAGATTGTGGAAGTACAGTATAAAAACCATCCTTATGGAGAGATCTTGGTATTTTAGGCTTAGTCTAAGTGTCTCAAGTAGCTGGGGTTTTTGCTTGGGCCTAATCCATACGGTCTTATGGCTTTCCTCCTAGTCTGAAGACGAATGTGCTAGAAATTATAAAGCAAAAACATGTCCTGCAGCCTAGCCTTGCCTTGCCTGTCCTTGCCTGTCCTAGCCTTGCCTTATGTCCTTCTCATCCTGTTCTCTGTCCAATCCCCTCTCACTAACCCCCCGTCTGGCTGCATGTCTCTTCTTTCCTTTTCTCTCACTCTCCTGCTTCCTGCCTCTTTTCTTGCAATTCCTCCATCTCAGTCCTGCAGCCCAAAACTACTTTTTATTCTTCCTTCCCTTTCTCCTGCTCCCTTCGCTTTCTCCCTCTGTCCCATATCTTTCTTCCCGACTTGTCTCTTGCAGACTTTGGGCCAAACTGGCCCCAAGTCTGGGCATGCTTTGACAAGTTTTCAGAGGCCTGGCTGGTGGCAGCAGGGACACCAGGCAGTGACAGGCCCGGGGCTGACAGGCTCCCCATCCCCTAGGGGGCGCCTGGCTGCCACACCCAGCTGACATAGAGCCTTTGTCACAATGCCCGCTACCGTGGCGAGGATGTGGCGGCTCTGCAGGTGACAGGGACACTGCAGGACTTGGTGTCAGCTCAGCAATTTCTCACTTCCCCTAAGAAGCGAAATTCTGCAAATTGCTGCCTTTGCTCTTGAAAGGATGTCATCAGGTGGGTGTTTTGGTGTCATACACTGAAAACAGAGCAGAAACTGTGAAACATTCCCATGATATGCATGGTCCCTGCCCCAAAGCACCATGACTCAGCCTAAGGAGATCTGCAGCTTATTTTTTTGTACTGCCAGCAGATTGTGGAAGTACAGTATAAAAACCATCCTTATGGAGAGATCTTGGTATTTTAGGCTTAGTCTAAGTGTCTCAAGTAGCTGGGGTTTTTGCTTGGGCCTAATCCATACGGTCTTATGGCTTTCCTCCTAGTCTGAAGACGAATGTGCTAGAAACTATAAAGCAAAAACATGTCCTGCAGCCTAGCCTTGCCTTGCCTGTCCTTGCCTGTCCTAGCCTTGCCTTATGTCCTTCTCATCCTGTTCTCTGTCCAATCCCCTCTCACTAACCCCTCGTCTGGCTGCATGTCTCTTCTTTCCTTTTCTCTCACTCTCCTGCTTCCTGCCTCTTTTCTTGCAATTCCTCCATCTCAGTCCTGCAGCCCAAAACTACTTTTTATTCTTCCTTCCCTTTCTCCTGCTCCCTTCGCTTTCTCCCTCTGTCCCATATCTTTCTTCCCGACTTGTCTCTTGCAGACTTTGGGCCAAACTGGCCCCAAGTCTGGGCATGCTTTGACAAGTTTTCAGAGGCCTGGCTGGTGGCAGCAGGGACACCAGGTAGTGACTGGCCCGGGGCTGACAGGCTCCCCATCCCCTAGGGGGCGCCTGGCTGCCACACCCAGCTGACATAGAACCTTTGTCACAATGCCCGCTACCGTGGCGAGGATGCGGTGGCTCTGCAGGTGACAGGGACACTGCAGGACTTGGTGTCAGCTCAGCAATTTCTCACTTCCCCTAAGAAGCGGAATTCTGCAAATTGCTGCCTTTGCTCTTGAAAGGATGTCATCAGGTGGGTGTTTTGGTGTCATACACTGAAAACAGAGCAGAAACTGTGAAATATTCCCATGATATGCATGGTCCATGCCCAAAGCACCATGACTCAGCCTAAGGAGATCTGCAGCTTATTTTTTTGTACTGCCAGCAGATTGTGGAAGTACAGTATAAAAACCATCCTTATGGTGAGATCTTGGTATTTTAGGCTTAGTCTAAGTGTCTCAAGTAGCTGGGGTTTTTGCTTGGGCCTAATCCATACGGTCTTATGGCTTTCCTCCTAGTCTGAAGACAAAGGTGCTAGAAACTATAAAGCAAAAACATGTCCTGCAGCCTAGCCTTGCCTTGCCTGTCCTTGCCTGTCCTAGCCTTGCCTTATGTCCTTCTCATCCTGTTCTCTGTCCCATCCTCTCTCACTAAGCCCTCGTCTGGCTGCATGTCTCTTCTTTCCTTTTCTCTCACTCTCCTGCTTCCTGCCTCTTTTCTTGCAATTCCTCCATCTCACTCCTGCAGCCCAACACTACTTTTTATTCTTCCTTCCCTTTCTCCTGCTCCCTTCGCTTTCTCCCTCTGTCCCATATCTTTCTTCCCGACTTGTCTCTTGCAGACTTTGGGCCAAACTGGCCCCAGGTCTGGGCATGCTTTGACAAGTTTTCAGAGGCCTGGCTGGTGGCAGCAGGGACACCAGGCAGTGACAGGCCAGGGGCTGACAGGCTCCCCATCCCCTAGGGGGCGCCTGGCTGCCACACCCAGCTGACATAGAACCTTTGTCACAATGCCCGCTACCGTGGCGAGGATGTGGCGGCTCTGCAGGTGACAGGGACACTGCAGGACTTGGTGTCAGCTCAGCAATTTCTCACTTCCCCTAAGAAGCGGAATTCTGCAAATTGCTGCCTTTGCTCTTGAAAGGATGTCATCAGGTGGGTGTTTTGGTGTCATACACTGAAAACAGAGCAGAAACTGTGAAATATTCCCATGATATGCATGGTCCCTGCCCCAAAGCACCATGACTCAGCCTAAGGAGATCTGCAGCTTATTTTTTTGTACTGCCAGCAGATTGTGGAAGTACAGTATAAAAACCATCCTTATGGAGAGATCTTGGTATTTTAGGCTTAGTCTAAGTTTCTCAAGTAGCTGGGGTTTTTGCTTGGGCCTAATCCATACGGTCTTATGGCTTTCCTCCTAGTCTGAAGACGAATGTGCTAGAAACTATAAAGCAAAAACATGTCCTGCAGCCTAGCCTTGCCTTGCCTGTCCTTGCCTGTCCTAGCCTTGCCTTATGTCCTTCTCATCCTGTTCTCTGTCCCATCCTCTCTCACTAAGCCCTCGTCTGGCTGCATGGCTCTTCTTTCCTTTTCTCTCACTCTCCTGCTTCCTGCCTCTTTTCTTGCAATTCCTCCATCTCACTCCTGCAGCCCAACACGACTTTTTATTCTTCCTTCCCTTTCTCCTGCTCCCTTCGCTTTCTCCCTCTGTCCCATATCTTTCTTCCCGACTTGTCTCTTGCAGACTTTGGGCCAAACTGGCCCCAAGTCTGGGCATGCTTTGACAAGTTTTCAGAGGCCTGGCTGGTGGCAGCAGGGACACCAGGCAGTGACAGGCCCGGGGCTGACAGGATCCCCATCCCCTAGGGGGCGCCTGGCTGCCACACCCAGCTGACATAGAACCTTTGTCACAATGCCCGCTACCGTGGCGAGCATGCGGTGGCTCTGCAGGTGACAGGGACACTGCAGGACTTGGTGTCAGCTCAGCAATTTCTCACTTCCCCTAAGAAGCGGAATTCTGCAAATTGCTGCCTTTGCTCTTGAAAGGATGTTATCAGGTGGGTGTTTTGGTGTCATACACTGAAAACAGAGCAGAAACTGTGAAATATTCACATGATATGCACGGTCCCTGCCCCAAAGCACCATGACTCAGCCTAAGGAGATCTGCAGCTTATTTTTTTGTACTGCCAGCAGATTGTGGAAGTACAGTATAAAAACCATCCTTATGGTGAGATCTTGGTATTTTAGGCTTAGTCTAAGTGTCTCAAGTAGCTGGGGTTTTTGCTTGGGCCTAATCCATACGGTCTTATGGCTTTCCTCCTAGTCTGAAGACGAATGTGCTAGAAACTATAAAGCTAAAACATGTCCTGCAGCCTAGCCTTGCCTTGCCTGTCCTTGCCTGTCCTAGCCTTGCCTTATGTCCTTCTCATCCTGTTCTCTGTCCAATCCCCTCTCACTAACCCCTCGTCTGGCTGCATGTCTCTTCTTTCCTTTTCTCTCACTCTCCTGCTTCCTGCCTCTTTTCTTGCAATTCCTCCATCTCAGTCCTGCAGCCCAACACTACTTTTTATTCTTCCTTCCCTTTCTCCTGCTCCCTTCGCTTTCTCCCTCTGTCCCATATCTTTCTTCCCGACTTGTCTCTTGCAGACTTTGGGCCAAACTGGCCCCAAGTCTGGGCATGCTTTGACAAGTTTTCAGAGGCCTGGCTGGTGGCAGCAGGGACACCAGGCAGTGACAGGCCCGGGGCTGACAGGCTCCCCATCCCCTAGGGGGCGCCTGGCTGCCACACCCAGCTGACATAGAACCTTTGTCACAATGCCCGCTACCGTGGCGAGGATGCGGTGGCTCTGCAGGTGACAGGGACACTGCAGGACTTGGTGTCAGCTCAGCAATTTCTCACTTCCCCTAAGAAGCTGAATTCTGCAAATTGCTGCCTTTGCTCTTGAAAGGATGTCATCAGGTGGGTGTTTTGGTGTCATACACTGAAAACAGAGCAGAAACTGTGAAATATTCCCATGATATGCATGGTCCATGCCCAAAGCACCATGACTCAGCCTAAGGAGATCTGCAGCTTATTTTTTTGTACTGCCAGCAGATTGTGGAAGTACAGTATAAAAACCATCCTTATGGTGAGATCTTGGTATTTTAGGCTTAGTCTAAGTGTCTCAAGTAGCTGGGGTTTTTGCTTGGGCCTAATCCATACGGTCTTATGGCTTTCCTCCTAGTCTGAAGACAAAGGTGCTAGAAACTATAAAGCTAAAACATGTCCTGCAGCCTAGCCTTGCCTTGCCTGTCCTTGCCTGTCCTAGCCTTGCCTTATGTCCTTCTCATCCTGTTCTCTGTCCCATCCTCTCTCACTAAGCCCTCGTCTGGCTGCATGTCTCTTCTTTCCTTTTCTCTCACTCTCCTGCTTCCTGCCTCTTTTCTTGCAATTCCTCCATCTCACTCCTGCAGCCCAACACTACTTTTTATTCTTCCTTCCCTTTCTCCTGCTCCCTTCGCTTTCTCCCTCTGTCCCATATCTTTCTTCCCGACTTGTCTCTTGCAGACTTTGGGCCAAACTGGCCCCAAGTCTGGGCATGCTTTGACAAGTTTTCAGAGGCCTGGCTGGTGGCAGCAGGGACACCAGGCAGTGACAGGCCCGGGGCTGACAGGATCCCCATCCCCTAGGGGGCGCCTGGCTGCCACACCCAGCTGACATAGAACCTTTGTCACAATGCCCGCTACCGTGGCGAGCATGCGGTGGCTCTGCAGGTGACAGGGACACTGCAGGACTTGGTGTCAGCTCAGCAATTTCTCACTTCCCCTAAGAAGCGGAATTCTGCAAATTGCTGCCTTTGCTCTTGAAAGGATGTTATCAGGTGGGTGTTTTGGTGTCATACACTGAAAACAGAGCAGAAACTGTGAAATATTCACATGATATGCACGGTCCCTGCCCCAAAGCACCATGACTCAGCCTAAGGAGATCTGCAGCTTATTTTTTTGTACTGCCAGCAGATTGTGGAAGTACAGTATAAAAACCATCCTTATGGTGAGATCTTGGTATTTTAGGCTTAGTCTAAGTGTCTCAAGTAGCTGGGGTTTTTGCTTGGGCCTAATCCATACGGTCTTATGGCTTTCCTCCTAGTCTGAAGACAAAGGTGCTAGAAACTATAAAGCTAAAACATGTCCTGCAGCCTAGCCTTGCCTTGCCTGTCCTTGCCTGTCCTAGCCTTGCCTTATGTCCTTCTCATCCTGTTCTCTGTCCCATCCTCTCTCACTAAGCCCTCGTCTGGCTGCATGTCTCTTCTTTCCTTTTCTCTCACTCTCCTGCTTCCTGCCTCTTTTCTTGCAATTCCTCCATCTCACTCCTGCAGCCCAACACTACTTTTTATTCTTCCTTCCCTTTCTCCTGCTCCCTTCGCTTTCTCCCTCTGTCCCATATCTTTCTTCCCGACTTGTCTCTTGCAGACTTTGGGCCAAACTGGCCCCAGGTCTGGGCATGCTTTGACAAGTTTTCAGAGGCCTGGCTGGTGGCAGCAGGGACACCAGGCAGTGACAGGCCAGGGGCTGACAGGCTCCCCATCCCCTAGGGGGCGCCTGGCTGCCACACCCAGCTGACATAGAACCTTTGTCACAATGCCCGCTACCGTGGCGAGGATGTGGCGGCTCTGCAGGTGACAGGGACACTGCAGGACTTGGTGTCAGCTCAGCAATTTCTCACTTCCCCTAAGAAGCGGAATTCTGCAAATTGCTGCCTTTGCTCTTGAAAGGATGTCATCAGGTGGGTGTTTTGGTGTCATACACTGAAAACAGAGCAGAAACTGTGAAATATTCCCATGATATGCATGGTCCCTGCCCCAAAGCACCATGACTCAGCCTAAGGAGATCTGCAGCTTATTTTTTTGTACTGCCAGCAGATTGTGGAAGTACAGTATAAAAACCATCCTTATGGAGAGATCTTGGTATTTTAGGCTTAGTCTAAGTTTCTCAAGTAGCTGGGGTTTTTGCTTGGGCCTAATCCATACGGTCTTATGGCTTTCCTCCTAGTCTGAAGACGAATGTGCTAGAAACTATAAAGCAAAAACATGTCCTGCAGCCTAGCCTTGCCTTGCCTGTCCTTGCCTGTCCTAGCCTTGCCTTATGTCCTTCTCATCCTGTTCTCTGTCCCATCCTCTCTCACTAAGCCCTCGTCTGGCTGCATGGCTCTTCTTTCCTTTTCTCTCACTCTCCTGCTTCCTGCCTCTTTTCTTGCAATTCCTCCATCTCACTCCTGCAGCCCAACACGACTTTTTATTCTTCCTTCCCTTTCTCCTGCTCCCTTCGCTTTCTCCCTCTGTCCCATATCTTTCTTCCCGACTTGTCTCTTGCAGACTTTGGGCCAAACTGGCCCCAAGTCTGGGCATGGTTTGACAAGTTTTCAGAGGCCTGGCTGCTGGCAGCAGGGACACCAGGCAGTGACAGGCCCGGGGCTGACAGGCTCCCCATCCCCTAGGGGGCGCCTGGCTGCCACACCCAGCTGACATAGAACCTTTGTCACAATGCCCGCTACCGTGGCGAGGATGCGGTGGCTCTGCAGGTGACAGGGACACTGCAGGACTTGGTGTCAGCTCAGCAATTTCTCACTTCCCCTAAGAAGCGGAATTCTGCAAATTGCTGCCTTTGCTCTTGAAAGGATGTTATCAGGTGGGTGTTTTGGTGTCATACACTGAAAACAGAGCAGAAACTGTGAAATATTCACATGATATGCACGGTCCCTGCCCCAAAGCACCATGACTCAGCCTAAGGAGATCTGCAGCTTATTTTTTTGTACTGCCAGCAGATTGTGGAAGTACAGTATAAAAACCATCCTTATGGTGAGATCTTGGTATTTTAGGCTTAGTCTAAGTGTCTCAAGTAGCTGGGGTTTTTGCTTGGGCCTAATCCATACGGTCTTATGGCTTTCCTCCTAGTCTGAAGACGAATGTGCTAGAAACTATAAAGCTAAAACATGTCCTGCAGCCTAGCCTTGCCTTGCCTGTCCTTGCCTGTCCTAGCCTTGCCTTATGTCCTTCTCATCCTGTTCTCTGTCCCATCCCCTCTCACTAACCCCCCGTCTGGCTGCACGTCTCCTCTTTCCTTTTCTCTCACTCTCCTGCTTCCTGCCTCTTTTCTTGCAATTCCTCCATCTCACTCCTGCAGCCCAACACTACTTTTTATTCTTCCTTCCCTTTCTCCTGCTCCCTTTGCTTTCTCCCTCTGTCCCCTATCTTTCTTCCCGACTTGTCTCTTGCAGACTTTGGGCCAAACTGGCCCCAAGTCTGGGCATGCTTTGACAAGTTTTCAGAGGCCTGGCTGGTGGCAGCAGGGACACCAGGCAGTGACAGGCCCGGGGCTGACAGGCTCCCCATCCCCTAGGGGGCGCCTGGCTGCCACACCCAGCTGACATAGAACCTTTGTCACAATGCCCGCTACCGTGGCGAGCATGCGGTGGCTCTGCAGGTGACAGGGACACTGCAGGACTTGGTGTCAGCTCAGCAATTTCTCACTTCCCCTAAGAAGCGGAATTCTGCAAATTGCTGCCTTTGCTCTTGAAAGGATGTCATCACGTGGGTGTTTTGGTGTCATACACTGAAAACAGAGCAGAAACTGTGAAATATTCCCATGATATGCATGGTCCCTGCCCCAAAGCACCATGACTCAGCCTAAGGAGATCTGCAGCTTATTTTTTTGTACTGCCAGCAGATTGTGGAAGTACAGTATAAAAACCATCCTTATGGAGAGATCTTATTATTTTAGGCTCAGTCTAAGTGTCTCAAGTAGCTGGGGTTTTTGCTTGGGCCTAATCCATACGGTCTTATGGCTTTCCTCCTAGTCTGAAGACGAATGTGCTAGAAACTATAAAGCTAAAACATGTCCTGCAGCCTAGCCTTGCCTTGCCTGTCCTTGCCTGTCCTAGCCTTGCCTTATGTCCTTCTCATCCTGTTCTCTGTCCCATCCTCTGTCACTAACCCCTCGTCTGGCTGCATGTCTCTTCTTTCCTTTTCTCTCACTCTCCTGCTTCCTGCCTCTTTTCTTGCAATTCCTCCATCTCACTCCTGCAGCCCAACACTACTTTTTATTCTTCCTTCCCTTTCTCCTGCTCCCTTTGCTTTCTCCCTCTGTCCCCTATCTTTCTTCCCGACTTGTCTCTTGCAGACTTTGGGCCAAACTGGCCCCAAGTCTGGGCATGCTTTGACAGGTTTTCAGAGGCCTGGCTGGTGGCAGCAGGGACACCAGGCAGTGACAGGCCCGGGGCTGACAGGCTCCCCATCCCCTAGGGGGCGCCTGGCTGCCACACCCAGCTGACATAGAACCTTTGTCACAATGCCCGCTACCGTGGCGAGCATGCGGTGGCTCTGCAGTTGACAGGGACACTGCAGGACTTGGTGTCAGCTCAGCAATTTCTCACTTCCCCTAAGAAGCGGAATTCTGCAAATTGCTGCCTTTGCTCTTGAAAGGATGTCATCAGGTGGGTGTTTTGGTGTCATACACTGAAAACAGAGCAGAAACTGTGAAATATTCCCATGATATGCATGGTCCCTGCCCCAAAGCACCATGACTCAGCCTAAGGAGATCTGCAGCTTATTTTTTTGTACTGCCAGCAGATTGTGGAAGTACAGTATAAAAACCATCCTTATGGAGAGATCTTGGTATTTTAGGCTTAGTCTAAGTGTCTCAAGTAGCTGGGGTTTTTGCTTGGGCCTAATCCATACGGTCTTATGGCTTTCCTCCTAGTCTGAAGACGAATGTGCTAGAAACTATAAAGCTAAAACATGTCCTGCAGCCTAGCCTTGCCTTGCCTGTCCTTGCCTGTCCTAGCCTTGCCTTATGTCCTTCTCATCCTGTTCTCTGTCCCATCCTCTCTCACTAACCCCTCGTCTGGCTGCATGTCTCTTCTTTCCTTTTCTCTCACTCTCCTGCTTCCTGCCTCTTTTCTTGCAATTCCTCCATCTCACTCCTGCAGCCCAACACTACTTTTTATTCTTCCTTCCCTTTCTCCTGCTCCCTTTGCTTTCTCCCTCTGTCCCATATCTTTCTTCCCGACTTGTCTCTTGCAGACTTTGGGCCAAACTGGCCCCAAGTCTGGGCATGCTTTGACAAGTTTTCAGAGGCCTGGCTGGTGGCAGCAGGGACACCAGGCAGTGACAGGCCAGGGGCTGACAGGCTCCCCATCCCCTAGGGGGCGCCTGGCTGCCACACCCAGCTGACATAGAACCTTTGTCACAATGCCCGCTACCGTGGCGAGGATGTGGCGGCTCTGCAGGTGACAGGGACACTGCAGGACTTGGTGTCAGCTCAGCAATTTCTCACTTCCCCTAAGAAGCGGAATTCTGCAAATTGCTGCCTTTGCTCTTGAAAGGATGTAATCAGGTGGGTGTTTTGGTGTCATACACTGAAAACAGAGCAGAAACTGTGAAATATTCCCATGATATGCATGGTCCCTGCCCCAAAGCACCATGACTCAGCCTAAGGATATCTGCAGCTTATTTTTTTGTACTGCCAGCAGATTGTGGAAGTACAGTATAAAAACCATCCTTATGGAGAGATCTTGGTATTTTAGGCTTAGTCTAAGTGTCTCAAGTAGCTGGGGTTTTTGCTTGGGCCTAATCCATACGGTCTTATGGCTTTCCTCCTAGTCTGAAGACGAATGTGCTAGAAACTATAAAGCAAAAACATGTCCTGCAGCCTAGCCTTGCCTTGCCTGTCCTTGCCTGTCCTAGCCTTGCCTTATGTCCGTCTCATCCTGTTCTCTGTCCCATCCTCTGTCACTAACCCCTCGTCTGGCTGCATGTCTCTTCTTTCCTTTTCTCTCACTCTCCTGCTTCCTGCCTCTTTTCTTGCAATTCCTCCATCTCAGTCCTGCAGCCCAACACTACTTTTTATTCTTCCTTCCCTTTCTCCTGCTCCCTTCGCTTTCTCCCTCTGTCCCATATCTTTCTTCCCGACTTGTCTCTTGCAGACTTTGGGCCAAACTGGCCCCAAGTCTGGGCATGCTTTGACAAGTTTTCAGAAGCCTGGCTGGTGGCAGCAGGGACACCAGGCAGTGACAGGCCCGGGGCTGACAGGCTCCCCATCCCCTAGGGGGCGCCTGGCTGCCACACCCAGCTGACATAGAACCTTTGTCACAATGCCCGCTACCGTGGCGAGGATGCGGTGGCTCTGCAGGTGACAGGGACACTGCAGGACTTGGTGTCAGCTCAGAAATTTCTCACTTCCCCTAAGAAGCGGAATTCTGCAAATTGCTGCCTTTGCTCTTGAAAGGATGTCATCAGGTGGGTGTTTTGGTGTCATACACTGAAAACAGAGCAGAAACTGTGAAATATTCACATGATATGCATGGTCCCTGCCCCAAAGCACCATGACTCAGCCTAAGGAGATCTGCAGCTTATTTTTTTGTACTGCCAGCAGATTGTGGAAGTACAGTATAAAAACCATCCTTATGCAGAGATCTTCCTATTTTAGGCTTAGTCTAAGTGTCTCAAGTAGCTGGGGTTTTTGCTTGGGCCTAATCCATACGGTCTTATGGCTTTCCTCCTAGTCTGAAGACGAATGTGCTAGAAACTATAAAGCAAAAACATGTCCTGCAGCCTAGCCTTGCCTTGCCTGTCCTTGCCTGTCCTAGCCTTGCCTTATGTCCTTCTCATCCTGTTCTCTGTCCCATCCTCTGTCACTAACCCCTCGTCTGGCTGCATGTCTCTTCTTTCCTTTTCTCTCACTCTCCTGCTTCCTGCCTCTTTTCTTGCAATTCCTCCATCTCACTCCTGCAGCCCAACACTACTTTTTATTCTTCCTTCCCTTTCTCCTGCTCCCTTCGCTTTCTCCCTCTGTCCCATATCTTTCTTCCCGACTTGTCTCTTGCAGACTTTGGGCCAAACTGGCCCCAAGTCTGGGCATGCTTTGACAAGTTTTCAGAGGCCTGGCTGGTGGCAGCAGGGACACCAGGCAGTGACAGGCCCGGGGCTGACAGGCTCCCCATCCCCTAGGGGGCGCCTGGCTGCCACACCCAGCTGACATAGAACCTTTGTCACAATGCCCGCTACCGTGGCGAGGATGCGGTGGCTCTGCAGGTGACAGGGACACTGCCGGACTTGGTGTCAGCTCAGCAATTTCTCACTTCCCCTAAGAAGCGGAATTCTGCAAATTGCTGCCTTTGCTCTTGAAAGGATGTCATCAGGTGGGTGTTTTGGTGTCATACACTGAAAACAGAGCAGAAACTGTGAAACATTCCCATGATATGCATGGTACCTGCCCCAAAGCACCATGACTCAGCCTAAGGAGATCTGCAGCTTATTTTTTTGTACTGCCAGCAGATTGTGGAAGTACAGTATAAAAACCATCCTTATGGAGAGATCTTGGTATTTTAGGCTTAGTCTAAGTGTCTCAAGTAGCTGGGGTTTTTGCTTGGGCCTAATCCATACGGTCTTATGGCTTTCCTCTTAGTCTGAAGAAGAATGTGCTAGAAACTATAAAGCAAAAACATGTCCTGCAGCCTAGCCTTGCCTTGCCTGTCCTTGCCTGTCCTAGCCTTGCCTTATGTCCTTCTCATCCTGTTCTCTGTCCCATCCCCTCTCACTAACCCCCCGTCTGGCTGCATGTCTCTTCTTTCCTTTTCTCTCACTCTCCTCGTTCCTGCCTCTTTTCTTGCAATTCCTCCATCTCACTCCTGCAGCCCAACACTACTTTTTATTTTTCCTTCCCTTTCTCCTGCTCCCTTTGCTTTCTCCCTCTGTCCCATATCTTTCTTCCCGACTTGTCTCTTGCAGACTTTGGGCCAAACTGGCCCCAAGTCTGGGCATGCTTTGACAAGTTTTCAGAGGCCTGGCTGGTGGCAGCAGGGACACCCGGCAGTGACAGGCCCGGGGCTGACAGCCTCCCCATCCCCTAGGGGGCGCCTGGCTGCCACACCCAGCTGACATAGAACCTTTGTCACAATGCCCGCTACCGTGGCGAGGATGCGGTGGCTCTGCAGGTGACAGGGACACTGCAGGACTTGGTGTCAGCTCAGCAATTTCTCACTTCCCCTAAGAAGCAGAATTCTGCAAATTGCTGCCTTTGCTCTTGAAAGGATGTCATCAGGTGGGTGTTTTGGTGTCATACACTGAAAACAGAGCAGAAACTGTGAAACATTCCCATGATATGCATGGTCCCTGCCCCAAAGCACCATGACTCAGCCTAAGGAGATCTGCAGCTTATTTTTTTGTACTGCCAGCAGATTGTGGAAGTACAGTATAAAAACCATCCTTATGGAGAGATCTTGGTATTTTAGGCTTAGTCTAAGTGTCTGAAGTAGCTGGGGTTTTTGCTTGGGCCTAATCCATACGGTCTTATGGCTTTCCTCCTAGTCTGAAGACGAATGTGCTAGAAACTATAAAGCAAAAACATGTCCTGCAGCCTAGCCTTGCCTTGCCTGTCCTTGCCTGTCCTAGCCTTGCCTTATGTCCTTCTCATCCTGTTCTCTGTCCCATCCCCTCTCACTAACCCCCCGTCTGGCTGCATGTCTCTTCTTTCCTTTTCTCTCACTCTCCTGCTTCCTGCCTCTTTTCTTGCAATTCCTCCATCTCACTCCTGCAGCCCAACACTACTTTTTATTCTTCCTTCCCTTTCTCCTGCTCCCTTCGCTTTCTCCCTCTGTCCCATATCTTTCTTCCCGACTTGTCTCTTGGAGACTTTGGGCCAAACTGGCCCCAAGTCTGGGCATGCTTTGACAAGTTTTCAGAGGCCTGGCTGGTGGCAGCAGGGACACCAGGCAGTGACAGGCCCGGGGCTGACAGGCTCCCCATCCCCTAGGGGGCGCCTGGCTGCCACACCCAGCTGACATAGAACCTTTGTCACAATGCCCGCTACCGTGGCGAGGATGCGGTGGCTCTGCAGGTGACAGGGACACTGCAGGACTTGGTGTCAGCTCAGCAATTTCTCACTTCCCCTAAGAAGCGGAATTCTGCAAATTGCTGCCTTTGCTCTTGAAAGGATGTCATCAGGTGGGTGTTTTGGTGTCATACACTGAAAACAGAGCAGAAACTGTGAACTATTCCCATGATATGCACGGTCCCTGCCCCAAAGCACCATGACTCAGCCTAAGGAGATCTGCAGCTTATTTTTTTGTACTGCCAGCAGATTGTGGAAGTACAGTATAAAAACCATCCTTATGGAGAGATCTTGGTATTTTAGGCTTAGTCTAAGTGTCTCAAGTAGCTGGGGTTTTTGCTTGGGCCTAATCCATACGGTCTTATGGCTTTCCTCCTAGTCTGAAGACGAATGTGCTAGAAACTATAAAGCAAAAACATGTCCTGCAGCCTAGCCTTGCCTTGCCTGTCCTTGCCTGTCCTAGCCTTGCCTTATGTCCTTCTCATCCTGTTCTCTGTCCAATCCCCTCTCACTAACCCCCCGTCTGGCTGCATGTCTCTTCTTTCCTTTTCTCTCACTCTCCTGCTTCCTGCCTCTTTTCTTGCAATTCCTCCATCTCACTCCTGCAGCCCAACACTACTTTTTATTCTTCCTTCCCTTTCTCCTGCTCCCTTCGCTTTCTCCCTCTGTCCCATATCTTTCTTCCCGACTTGTCTCTTGCAGACTTTGGGCCAAACTGGCCCCAAGTCTGGGCATGCTTTGACAAGTTTTCAGAGGCCTGGCTGGTGGCAGCAGGGACACCAGGCAGTGACAGGCCCGGGGCTGACAGGCTCCCCATCCCCTAGAGGGCGCCTGGCTGCCACACCCAGCTGACATAGAACCTTTGTCACAATGCCCGCTACCGTGGCGAGGATGCGGTGGCTCTGCAGGTGACAGGGACACTGCAGGACTTGGTGTCAGCTCAGCAATTTCTCACTTCCCCTAAGAAGCGGAATTCTGCAAATTGCTGCCTTTGCTCTTGAAAGGATGTCATCAGGTGGGTGTTTTGGTGTCATACACTGAAAACAGAGCAGAAACTGTGAAACATTCCCATGATATGCATGGTCCCTGCCCCAAAGCACCATGACTCAGCCTAAGGAGATCTGCAGCTTATTTTTTTGTACTGCCAGCAGATTGTGGAAGTACAGTATAAAAACCATCCTTATGGAGAGATCTTGGTATTTTAGGCTTAGTCTAAGTGTCTCAAGTAGCTGGGGTTTTTGCTTGGGCCTAATCCATACGGTCTTATGGCTTTCCTCCTAGTCTGAAGAAGAATGTGCTAGAAACTATAAAGCAAAAACATGTCCTGCAGCCTAGCCTTGCCTTGCCTGTCCTTGCCTGTCCTAGCCTTGCCTTATGTCCTTCTCATCCTGTTCTCTGTCCCATCCCCTCTCACTAACCCCCCGTCTGGCTGCATGTCTCTTCTTTCCTTTTCTCTCACTCTCCTGCTTCCTGCCTCTTTTCTTGCAATTCCTCCATCTCACTCCTGCAGCCCAACACTACTTTTTATTCTTCCTTCCCTTTCTCCTGCTCCCTTCGCTTTCTCCCTCTGTCCCATATCTTTCTTCCCGACTTGTCTCTTGCAGACTTTGGGCCAAACTGGCCCCAAGTCTGGGCATGCTTTGACAAGTTTTCAGAGGCCTGGCTGGTGGCAGCAGGGACACCAGGCAGTGACAGGCCCGGGGCTGACAGGCTCCCCATCCCCTAGGGGGCGCCTGGCTGCCACACCCAGCTGACATAGAACCTTTGTCACAATGCCCGCTACCGTGGCGAGGATGCGGTGGCTCTGCAGGTGACAGGGACACTGCAGGACTTGGTGTCAGCTCAGCAATTTCTCACTTCCCCTAAGAAGCAGAATTCTGCAAATTGCTGCCTTTGCTCTTGAAAGGATGTCATCAGGTGGGTGTTTTGGTGTCATACACTGAAAACAGAGCAGAAACTGTGAACTATTCCCATGATATGCACGGTCCCTGCCCCAAAGCACCATGACTCAGCCTAAGGAGATCTGCAGCTTATTTTTTTGTACTGCCAGCAGATTGTGGAAGTACAGTATAAAAACCATCCTTATGGTGAGATCTTGGTATTTTAGGCTTAGTCTAAGTGTCTCAAGTAGCTGGGGTTTTTGCTTGGGCCTAATCCATACGGTCTTATGGCTTTCCTCCTAGTCTGAAGACGAATGTGCTAGAAACTATAAAGCAAAAACATGTCCTGCAGCCTAGCCTTGCCTTGCCTGTCCTTGCCTGTCCTAGCCTTGCCTTATATCCTTCTCATCCTGTTCTCTGTCCCATCCCCTCTCACTAAGCCCTCGTCTGGCTGCATGTCTCTTCTTTCCTTTTCTCTCACTCTCCTGCTTCCTGCCTCTTTTCTTGCAATTCCTCCATCTCACTCCTGCAGCCCAACACTACTTTTTATTCTTCCTTCCCTTTCTCCTGCTCCCTTCGCTTTCTCCCTCTGTCCCATATCTTTCTTCCCGACTTGTCTCTTGCAGACTTTGGGCCAAACTGGCCCCAAGTCTGGGCATGCTTTGACAAGTTTTCAGAGGCCTGGCTGGTGGCAGCAGGGACAGCAGGCAGTGACAGGACCGGGGCTGACAGGCTCCCCATCCCCTAGGGGGCGCCTGGCTGCCACACCCAGCTGACATAGAACCTTTGTCACAATGCCCGCTACCGTGGCGAGGATGCGGTGGCTCTGCAGGTGACAGGGACACTGCAGGACTTGGTGTCAGCTCAGCAATTTCTCACTTCCCCTAAGAAGCGGAATTCTGCAAATTGCTGCCTTTGCTCTTGAAAGGATGTCATCAGGTGGGTGTTTTGGTGTCATACACTGAAAACAGAGCAGAAACTGTGAAACATTCCCATGATATGCATGGTCCCTGCCCCAAAGCACCATGACTCAGCCTAAGGAGATCTGCAGCTTATTTTTTTGTACTGCCAGCAGATTGTGGAAGTACAGTATAAAAACCATCCTTATGGAGAGATCTTGGTATTTTAGGCTTAGTCTAAGTGTCTCAAGTAGCTGGGGTTTTTGCTTGGGCCTAATCCATACGGCCTTGTGGCTTTCCTCCTAGTCTGAAGACGAATGTGCTAGAAACTATAAAGCAAAAACATGTCCTGCAGCCTAGCCTTGCCTTGCCTGTCCTTGCCTGTCCTAGCCTTGCCTTATGTCCTTCTCATCCTCTTCTCTGTCCCATCCTCTCTCACTAAGCCCTCGTCTGGCTGCATGTCTCTTCTTTCCTTTTCTCTCACTCTCCTGCTTCCTGCCTCTTTTCTTGCAATTCCTCCATCTCACTCCTGCAGCCCAACACTACTTTTTATTCTTCCTTCCCTTTCTCCTGCTCCCTTCGCTTTCTCCCTCTGTCCCATATCTTTCTTCCCGACTTGTCTCTAGCAAACTTTGGGCCAAACTGGCCCCAACTCTGGGCATGCTTTGACAAGTTTTCAGAGGCCTGGCTGGTGGCAGCAGGGACACCAGGCAGTGACAGGCCCGGGGCTGACAGGCTCCCCATCCCCTAGGGGGCACCTGGCTGCCACACCCAGCTGACATAGAACCTTTGTCACAATGCCCGCTACCGTGGCGAGGATGCGGTGGCTCTGCAGGTGACAGGGACACTGCAGGACTTGGTGTCAGCTCAGCAATTTCTCACTTCCCCTAAGAAGCGGAATTCTGCAAATTGCTGCCTTTGCTCTTGAAAGGATGTCATCAGGTGGGTGTTTTGGTGTCATACACTGAAAACAGAGCAGAAACTGTGAAACATTCCCATGATATGCATGGTCCCTGCCCCAAAGCACCATGACTCAGCCTAAGGAGATCTGCAGCTTATTTTTTTGTACTGCCAGCAGATTGTGGAAGTACAGTATAAAAACCATCCTTATGGAGAGATCTTGGTATTTTAGGCTTAGTCTAAGTGTCTCAAGTAGCTGGGGTTTTTGCTTGGGCCTAATCCATACGGTCTTGTGGCTTTCCTCCTAGTCTGAAGACGAATGTGCTAGAAACTATAAAGCAAAAACATGTCCTGCAGCCTAGCCTTGCCTTGCCTGTCCTTGCCTGTCCTAGCCTTGCCTTATGTCCTTCTCATCCTGTTGTCTCTCCCATCCTCTCTCACTAACCCCTCGTCTGGCTGCATGTCTCTTCTTTCCTTTTCTCTCACTCTCCTGCTTCCTGCCTCTTTTCTTGCAATTCCTCCATCTCACTCCTGCAGCCCAACACTACTTTTTATTCTTCCTTCCCTTTCTCCTGCTCCCTTCGCTTTCTCCCTCTGTCCCATATCTTTCTTCCCGACTTGTCTCTTGCAGACTTTGGGCCAAACTGGCCCCAAGTCTGGGCATGCTTTGACAAGTTTTCAGAGACCTGACTGGTGGCAGCAGGGACACCAGGCAGTGACAGGCCGGGGGCTGACAGGCTCCCCATCCCCTAGGGGGCGCCTGGCTGCCACACCCAGCTGACATAGAACCTTTGTCACAATGCCCGCTACCGTGGCGAGGATGCGGTGGCTCTGCAGGTGACAGGGACACTGCAGGACTTGGTGTCAGCTCAGCAATTTCTCACTTCCCCTAAGAAGCGGAATTCTGCAAATTGCTGCCTTTGCTCTTGAAAGGATGTCATCAGGTGGGTGTTTTGGTGTCATACACTGAAAACAGAGCAGAAACTGTGAAACATTCCCATGATATGCATGGTCCCTGCCCCAAAGCACCATGACTCAGCCTAAGGAGATCTGCAGCTTATTTTTTTGTACTGCCAGCAGATTGTGGAAGTACAGTATAAAAACCATCCTTATGGAGAGATCTTGGTATTTTAGGCTTAGTCTAAGTGTCTCAAGTAGCTGGGGTTTTTGCTTGGGCCTAATCCATACGGTCTTGTGGCTTTCCTCCTAGTCTGAAGACGAATGTGCTAGAAACTATAAAGCAAAAACATGTCCTGCAGCCTAGCCTTGCCTTGCCTGTCCTTGCCTGTCCTAGCCTTGCCTTATGTCCTTCTCATCCTGTTCTCTGTCCCATCCTCTCTCACTAAGCCCTCGTCTGGCTGCATGTCTCTTCTTTCCTTTTCTCTCACTCTCCTGCTTCCTGCCTCTTTTCTTGCAATTCCTCCATCTCACTCCTGCAGCCCAACACTACTTTTTATTCTTCCTTCCCTTTCTCCTGCTCCCTTCGCTTTCTCCCTCTGTCCCATATCTTTCTTCCCGACTTGTCTCTTGCAGACTTTGGGCCAAACTGGCCCCAAGTCTGGGCATGCTTTGACAAGTTTTCAGAGGCCTGGCTGGTGGCAGCAGGGACAGCAGGCAGTGACAGGACCGGGGCTGACAGGCTCCCCATCCCCTAGGGGGCGCCTGGCTGCCACACCCAGCTGACATAGAACCTTTGTCACAATGCCCGCTACCGTGGCGAGGATGCGGTGGCTCTGCAGGTGACAGGGACACTGCAGGACTTGGTGTCAGCTCAGCAATTTCTCACTTCCCCTAAGAAGCGGAATTCTGCAAATTGCTGCCTTTGCTCTTGAAAGGATGTCATCAGGTGGGTGTTTTGGTGTCATACACTGAAAACAGAGCAGAAACTGTGAAACATTCCCATGATATGCATGGTCCCTGCCCCAAAGCACCATGACTCAGCCTAAGGAGATCTGCAGCTTATTTTTTTGTACTGCCAGCAGATTGTGGAAGTACAGTATAAAAACCATCCTTATGGAGAGATCTTGGTATTTTAGGCTTAGTCTAAGTGTCTCAAGTAGCTGGGGTTTTTGCTTGGGCCTAATCCATACGGTCTTGTGGCTTTCCTCCTAGTCTGAAGACGAATGTGCTAGAAACTATAAAGCAAAAACATGTCCTGCAGCCTAGCCTTGCCTTGCCTGTCCTTGCCTGTCCTAGCCTTGCCTTATGTCCTTCTCATCCTCTTCTCTGTCCCATCCTCTCTCACTAAGCCCTCGTCTGGCTGCATGTCTCTTCTTTCCTTTTCTCTCACTCTCCTGCTTCCTGCCTCTTTTCTTGCAATTCCTCCATCTCACTCCTGCAGCCCAACACTACTTTTTATTCTTCCTTCCCTTTCTCCTGCTCCCTTCGCTTTCTCCCTCTGTCCCATATCTTTCTTCCCGACTTGTCTCTAGCAAACTTTGGGCCAAACTGGCCCCAAGTCTGGGCATGCTTTGACAAGTTTTCAGAGGCCTGGCTGGTGGCAGCAGGGACACCAGGCAGTGACAGGCCCGGGGCTGACAGGCTCCCCATCCCCTAGGGGGCGCCTGGCTGCCACACCCAGCTGACATAGAACCTTTGTCACAATGCCCGCTACCGTGGCGAGGATGCGGTGGCTCTGCAGGTGACAGGGACACTGCAGGACTTGGTGTCAGCTCAGCAATTTCTCACTTCCCCTAAGAAGCGGAATTCTGCAAATTGCTGCCTTTGCTCTTGAAAGGATGTCATCAGGTGGGTGTTTTGGTGTCATACACTGAAAACAGAGCAGAAACTGTGAAACATTCCCATGATATGCATGGTCCCTGCCCCAAAGCACCATGACTCAGCCTAAGGAGATCTGCAGCTTATTTTTTTGTACTGCCAGCAGATTGTGGAAGTACAGTATAAAAACCATCCTTATGGAGAGATCTTGGTATTTTAGGCTTAGTCTAAGTGTCTCAAGTAGCTGGGGTTTTTGCTTGGGCCTAATCCATACGGTCTTGTGGCTTTCCTCCTAGTCTGAAGACGAATGTGCTAGAAACTATAAAGCAAAAACATGTCCTGCAGCCTAGCCTTGCCTTGCCTGTCCTTGCCTGTCCTAGCCTTGCCTTATGTCCTTCTCATCCTGTTGTCTCTCCCATCCTCTCTCACTAACCCCTCGTCTGGCTGCATGTCTCTTCTTTCCTTTTCTCTCACTCTCCTGCTTCCTGCCTCTTTTCTTGCAATTCCTCCATCTCACTCCTGCAGCCCAACACTACTTTTTATTCTTCCTTCCCTTTCTCCTGCTCCCTTCGCTTTCTCCCTCTGTCCCATATCTTTCTTCCCGACTTGTCTCTTGCAGACTTTGGGCCAAACTGGCCCCAAGTCTGGGCATGCTTTGACAAGTTTTCAGAGACCTGACTGGTGGCAGCAGGGACACCAGGCAGTGACAGGCCGGGGGCTGACAGGCTCCCCATCCCCTAGGGGGCGCCTGGCTGCCACACCCAGCTGACATAGAACCTTTGTCACAATGCCCGCTACCGTGGCGAGGATGCGGTGGCTCTGCAGGTGACAGGGACACTGCAGGACTTGGTGTCAGCTCAGCAATTTCTCACTTCCCCTAAGAAGCGGAATTCTGCAAATTGCTGCCTTTGCTCTTGAAAGGATGTCATCAGGTGGGTGTTTTGGTGTCATACACTGAAAACAGAGCAGAAACTGTGAAACATTCCCATGATATGCATGGTCCCTGCCCCAAAGCACCATGACTCAGCCTAAGGAGATCTGCAGCTTATTTTTTTGTACTGCCAGCAGATTGTGGAAGTACAGTATAAAAACCATCCTTATGGAGAGATCTTGGTATTTTAGGCTTAGTCTAAGTGTCTCAAGTAGCTGGGGTTTTTGCTTGGGCCTAATCCATACGGTCTTGTGGCTTTCCTCCTAGTCTGAAGACGAATGTGCTAGAAACTATAAAGCAAAAACATGTCCTGCAGCCTAGCCTTGCCTTGCCTGTCCTTGCCTGTCCTAGCCTTGCCTTATGTCCTTCTCATCCTGTTCTCTGTCCCATCCTCTCTCACTAAGCCCTCGTCTGGCTGCATGTCTCTTCTTTCCTTTTCTCTCACTCTCCTGCTTCCTGCCTCTTTTCTTGCAATTCCTCCATCTCACTCCTGCAGCCCAACACTACTTTTTATTCTTCCTTCCCTTTCTCCTGCTCCCTTCGCTTTCTCCCTCTGTCCCATATCTTTCTTCCCGACTTGTCTCTTGCAGACTTTGGGCCAAACTGGCCCCAAGTCTGGGCATGCTTTGACAAGTTTTCAGAGGCCTGGCTGGTGGCAGCAGGGACAGCAGGCAGTGACAGGACCGGGGCTGACAGGCTCCCCATCCCCTAGGGGGCGCCTGGCTGCCACACCCAGCTGACATAGAACCTTTGTCACAATGCCCGCTACCGTGGCGAGGATGCGGTGGCTCTGCAGGTGACAGGGACACTGCAGGACTTGGTGTCAGCTCAGCAATTTCTCACTTCCCCTAAGAAGCGGAATTCTGCAAATTGCTGCCTTTGCTCTTGAAAGGATGTCATCAGGTGGGTGTTTTGGTGTCATACACTGAAAACAGAGCAGAAACTGTGAAACATTCCCATGATATGCATGGTCCCTGCCCCAAAGCACCATGACTCAGCCTAAGGAGATCTGCAGCTTATTTTTTTGTACTGCCAGCAGATTGTGGAAGTACAGTATAAAAACCATCCTTATGGAGAGATCTTGGTATTTTAGGCTTAGTCTAAGTGTCTCAAGTAGCTGGGGTTTTTGCTTGGGCCTAATCCATACGGTCTTGTGGCTTTCCTCCTAGTCTGAAGACGAATGTGCTAGAAACTATAAAGCAAAAACATGTCCTGCAGCCTAGCCTTGCCTTGCCTGTCCTTGCCTGTCCTAGCCTTGCCTTATGTCCTTCTCATCCTGTTGTCTCTCCCATCCTCTCTCACTAACCCCTCGTCTGGCTGCATGTCTCTTCTTTCCTTTTCTCTCACTCTCCTGCTTCCTGCCTCTTTTCTTGCAATTCCTCCATCTCACTCCTGCAGCCCAACACTACTTTTTATTCTTCCTTCCCTTTCTCCTGCTCCCTTCGCTTTCTCCCTCTGTCCCATATCTTTCTTCCCGACTTGTCTCTTGCAGACTTTGGGCCAAACTGGCCCCAAGTCTGGGCATGCTTTGACAAGTTTTCAGAGACCTGACTGGTGGCAGCAGGGACACCAGGCAGTGACAGGCCGGGGGCTGACAGGCTCCCCATCCCCTAGGGGGCGCCTGGCTGCCACACCCAGCTGACATAGAACCTTTGTCACAATGCCCGCTACCGTGGCGAGGATGCGGTGGCTCTGCAGGTGACAGGGACACTGCAGGACTTGGTGTCAGCTCAGCAATTTCTCACTTCCCCTAAGAAGCGGAATTCTGCAAATTGCTGCCTTTGCTCTTGAAAGGATGTCATCAGGTGGGTGTTTTGGTGTCATACACTGAAAACAGAGCAGAAACTGTGAAACATTCCCATGATATGCATGGTCCCTGCCCCAAAGCACCATGACTCAGCCTAAGGAGATCTGCAGCTTATTTTTTTGTACTGCCAGCAGATTGTGGAAGTACAGTATAAAAACCATCCTTATGGAGAGATCTTGGTATTTTAGGCTTAGTCTAAGTGTCTCAAGTAGCTGGGGTTTTTGCTTGGGCCTAATCCATACGGTCTTGTGGCTTTCCTCCTAGTCTGAAGACGAATGTGCTAGAAACTATAAAGCAAAAACATGTCCTGCAGCCTAGCCTTGCCTTGCCTGTCCTTGCCTGTCCTAGCCTTGCCTTATGTCCTTCTCATCCTGTTCTCTGTCCCATCCTCTCTCACTAAGCCCTCGTCTGGCTGCATGTCTCTTCTTTCCTTTTCTCTCACTCTCCTGCTTCCTGCCTCTTTTCTTGCAATTCCTCCATCTCACTCCTGCAGCCCAACACTACTTTTTATTCTTCCTTCCCTTTCTCCTGCTCCCTTCGCTTTCTCCCTCTGTCCCATATCTTTCTTCCCGACTTGTCTCTTGCAGACTTTGGGCCAAACTGGCCCCAAGTCTGGGCATGCTTTGACAAGTTTTCAGAGGCCTGGCTGGTGGCAGCAGGGACAGCAGGCAGTGACAGGACCGGGGCTGACAGGCTCCCCATCCCCTAGGGGGCGCCTGGCTGCCACACCCAGCTGACATAGAACCTTTGTCACAATGCCCGCTACCGTGGCGAGGATGCGGTGGCTCTGCAGGTGACAGGGACACTGCAGGACTTGGTGTCAGCTCAGCAATTTCTCACTTCCCCTAAGAAGCGGAATTCTGCAAATTGCTGCCTTTGCTCTTGAAAGGATGTCATCAGGTGGGTGTTTTGGTGTCATACACTGAAAACAGAGCAGAAACTGTGAAACATTCCCATGATATGCATGGTCCCTGCCCCAAAGCACCATGACTCAGCCTAAGGAGATCTGCAGCTTATTTTTTTGTACTGCCAGCAGATTGTGGAAGTACAGTATAAAAACCATCCTTATGGAGAGATCTTGGTATTTTAGGCTTAGTCTAAGTGTCTCAAGTAGCTGGGGTTTTTGCTTGGGCCTAATCCATACGGTCTTGTGGCTTTCCTCCTAGTCTGAAGACGAATGTGCTAGAAACTATAAAGCAAAAACATGTCCTGCAGCCTAGCCTTGCCTTGCCTGTCCTTGCCTGTCCTAGCCTTGCCTTATGTCCTTCTCATCCTGTTCTCTGTCCCATCCTCTCTCACTAAGCCCTCGTCTGGCTGCATGTCTCTTCTTTCCTTTTCTCTCACTCTCCTGCTTCCTGCCTCTTTTCTTGCAATTCCTCCATCTCACTCCTGCAGCCCAACACTACTTTTTATTCTTCCTTCCCTTTCTCCTGCTCCCTTCGCTTTCTCCCTCTGTCCCATATCTTTCTTCCCGACTTGTCTCTAGCAAACTTTGGGCCAAACTGGCCCCAACTCTGGGCATGCTTTGACAAGTTTTCAGAGGCCTGGCTGGTGGCAGCAGGGACACCAGGCAGTGACAGGCCCGGGGCTGACAGGCTCCCCATCCCCTAGGGGGCGCCTGGCTGCCACACCCAGCTGACATAGAACCTTTGTCACAATGCCCGCTACCGTGGCGAGGATGCGGTGGCTCTGCAGGTGACAGGGACACTGCAGGACTTGGTGTCAGCTCAGCAATTTCTCACTTCCCCTAAGAAGCGGAATTCTGCAAATTGCTGCCTTTGCTCTTGAAAGGATGTCATCAGGTGGGTGTTTTGGTGTCATACACTGAAAACAGAGCAGAAACTGTGAAACATTCCCATGATATGCATGGTCCCTGCCCCAAAGCACCATGACTCAGCCTAAGGAGATCTGCAGCTTATTTTTTTGTACTGCCAGCAGATTGTGGAAGTACAGTATAAAAACCATCCTTATGGAGAGATCTTGGTATTTTAGGCTTAGTCTAAGTGTCTCAAGTAGCTGGGGTTTTTGCTTGGGCCTAATCCATACGGTCTTGTGGCTTTCCTCCTAGTCTGAAGACGAATGTGCTAGAAACTATAAAGCAAAAACATGTCCTGCAGCCTAGCCTTGCCTTGCCTGTCCTTGCCTGTCCTAGCCTTGCCTTATGTCCTTCTCATCCTGTTCTCTGTCCCATCCTCTCTCACTAAGCCCTCGTCTGGCTGCATGTCTCTTCTTTCCTTTTCTCTCACTCTCCTGCTTCCTGCCTCTTTTCTTGCAATTCCTCCATCTCACTCCTGCAGCCCAACACTACTTTTTATTCTTCCTTCCCTTTCTCCTGCTCCCTTCGCTTTCTCCCTCTGTCCCATATCTTTCTTCCCGACTTGTCTCTTGCAGACTTTGGGCCAAACTGGCCCCAAGTCTGGGCATGCTTTGACAAGTTTTCAGAGGCCTGGCTGGTGGCAGCAGGGACAGCAGGCAGTGACAGGACCGGGGCTGACAGGCTCCCCATCCCCTAGGGGGCGCCTGGCTGCCACACCCAGCTGACATAGAACCTTTGTCACAATGCCCGCTACCGTGGCGAGGATGCGGTGGCTCTGCAGGTGACAGGGACACTGCAGGACTTGGTGTCAGCTCAGCAATTTCTCACTTCCCCTAAGAAGCGGAATTCTGCAAATTGCTGCCTTTGCTCTTGAAAGGATGTCATCAGGTGGGTGTTTTGGTGTCATACACTGAAAACAGAGCAGAAACTGTGAAACATTCCCATGATATGCATGGTCCCTGCCCCAAAGCACCATGACTCAGCCTAAGGAGATCTGCAGCTTATTTTTTTGTACTGCCAGCAGATTGTGGAAGTACAGTATAAAAACCATCCTTATGGAGAGATCTTGGTATTTTAGGCTTAGTCTAAGTGTCTCAAGTAGCTGGGGTTTTTGCTTGGGCCTAATCCATACGGTCTTGTGGCTTTCCTCCTAGTCTGAAGACGAATGTGCTAGAAACTATAAAGCAAAAACATGTCCTGCAGCCTAGCCTTGCCTTGCCTGTCCTTGCCTGTCCTAGCCTTGCCTTATGTCCTTCTCATCCTGTTCTCTGTCCCATCCTCTCTCACTAAGCCCTCGTCTGGCTGCATGTCTCTTCTTTCCTTTTCTCTCACTCTCCTGCTTCCTGCCTCTTTTCTTGCAATTCCTCCATCTCACTCCTGCAGCCCAACACTACTTTTTATTCTTCCTTCCCTTTCTCCTGCTCCCTTCGCTTTCTCCCTCTGTCCCATATCTTTCTTCCCGACTTGTCTCTTGCAGACTTTGGGCCAAACTGGCCCCAAGTCTGGGCATGCTTTGACAAGTTTTCAGAGGCCTGGCTGGTGGCAGCAGGGACACCCGACAGTGACAGGACCGGTGCTGACAGGCTCCCCATCCCCTAGGGGGTGCCTGGCTGCCACACCCAGCTGAAATAGAACCTTTGTCACAATGCCCGCTACCGTGGCGAGGATGCGGTGGCTCTGCAGGTGACAGGGACACTGCAGGACTTGGTGTCAGCTCAGCAATTTCTCACTTCCCCTAAGAAGCGGAATTCTGCAAATTGCTGCCTTTGCTCTTGAAAGGATGTCATCAGGTGGGTGTTTTGGTGTCATACACTGAAAACAGAGCAGAAACTGTGAAACATTCCCATGATATGCATGGTCCCTGCCCCAAAGCACCATGACTCAGCCTAAGGAGATCTGCAGCTTATTTTTTTGTACTGCCAGCAGATTGTGGAAGTACAGTATAAAAACCATCCTTATGGAGAGATCTTGGTATTTTAGGCTTAGTCTAAGTGTCTCAAGTAGCTGGGGTTTTTGCTTGGGCCTAATCCATACGGTCTTGTGGCTTTCCTCCTAGTCTGAAGACGAATGTGCTAGAAACTATAAAGCAAAAACATGTCCTGCAGCCTAGCCTTGCCTTGCCTGTCCTTGCCTGTCCTAGCCTTGCCTTATGTCCTTCTCATCCTGTTCTCTGTCCCATCCTCTCTCACTAAGCCCTCGTCTGGCTGCATGTCTCTTCTTTCCTTTTCTCTCACTCTCCTGCTTCCTGCCTCTTTTCTTGCAATTCCTCCATCTCACTCCTGCAGCCCAACACTACTTTTTATTCTTCCTTCCCTTTCTCCTGCTCCCTTCGCTTTCTCCCTCTGTCCCATATCTTTCTTCCCGACTTGTCTCTTGCAGACTTTGGGCCAAACTGGCCCCAAGTCTGGGCATGCTTTGACAAGTTTTCAGAGGCCTGGCTGGTGGCAGCAGGGACACCCGACAGTGACAGGACCGGTGCTGACAGGCTCCCCATCCCCTAGGGGGTGCCTGGCTGCCACACCCAGCTGAAATAGAACCTTTGTCACAATGCCCGCTACCGTGGCGAGGATGCGGTGGCTCTGCAGGTGACAGGGACACTGCAGGACTTGGTGTCAGCTCAGCAATTTCTCACTTCCCCTAAGAAGCGGAATTCTGCAAATTGCTGCCTTTGCTCTTGAAAGGATGTCATCAGGTGGGTGTTTTGGTGTCATACACTGAAAACAGAGCAGAAACTGTGAAACATTCCCATGATATGCATGGTCCCTGCCCCAAAGCACCATGACTCAGCCTAAGGAGATCTGCAGCTTATTTTTTTGTACTGCCAGCAGATTGTGGAAGTACAGTATAAAAACCATCCTTATGGAGAGATCTTGGTATTTTAGGCTTAGTCTAAGAGTCTCAAGTAGCTGGGGTTTTTGCTTGGGCCTAATCCATACGGTCTTGTGGCTTTCCTCCTAGTCTGAAGACGAATGTGCTAGAAACTATAAAGCAAAAACATGTCCTGCAGCCTAGCCTTGCCTTGCCTGTCCTTGCCTGTCCTAGCCTTGCCTTATGTCCTTCTCATCCTGTTGTCTCTCCCATCCTCTCTCACTAAACCCTCGTCTGGCTGCATGTCTCTTCTTTCCTTTTCTCTCACTCTCCTGCTTCCTGCCTCTTTTCTTGCAATTCCTCCATCTCACTCCTGCAGCCCAACACTACTTTTTATTCTTCCTTCCCTTTCTCCTGCTCCCTTCGCTTTCTCCCTCTGTCCCATATCTTTCTTCCCGACTTGTCTCTTGCAGACTTTGGGCCAAACTGGCCCCAAGTCTGGGCATGCTTTGACAAGTTTTCAGAGGCCTGTCTGGTGGCAGCAGGGACAGCAGGCAGTGACAGGACCGGGGCTGACAGGCTCCCCATCCCCTAGGGGGCGCCTGGCTGCCACACCCAGCTGACATAGAACCTTTGTCACAATGCCCGCTACCGTGGCGAGGATGCGGTGGCTCTGCAGGTGACAGGGACACTGCAGGACTTGGTGTCAGCTCAGCAATTTCTCACTTCCCCTAAGAAGCGGAATTCTGCAAATTGCTGCCTTTGCTCTTGAAAGGATGTCATCAGGTGGGTGTTTTGGTGTCATACACTGAAAACAGAGCAGAAACTGTGAAACATTCCCATGATATGCATGGTCCCTGCCCCAAAGCACCATGACTCAGCCTAAGGAGATCTGCAGCTTATTTTTTTGTACTGCCAGCAGATTGTGGAAGTACAGTATAAAAACCATCCTTATGGAGAGATCTTGGTATTTTAGGCTTAGTCTAAGTGTCTCAAGTAGCTGGGGTTTTTGCTTGGGCCTAATCCATACGGTCTTGTGGCTTTCCTCCTAGTCTGAAGACGAATGTGCTAGAAACTATAAAGCAAAAACATGTCCTGCAGCCTAGCCTTGCCTTGCCTGTCCTTGCCTGTCCTAGCCTTGCCTTATGTCCTTCTCATCCTGTTCTCTGTCCCATCCTCTCTCACTAAGCCCTCGTCTGGCTGCATGTCTCTTCTTTCCTTTTCTCTCACTCTCCTGCTTCCTGCCTCTTTTCTTGCAATTCCTCCATCTCACTCCTGCAGCCCAACACTACTTTTTATTCTTCCTTCCCTTTCTCCTGCTCCCTTCGCTTTCTCCCTCTGTCCCATATCTTTCTTCCCGACTTGTCTCTAGCAAACTTTGGGCCAAACTGGCCCCAAGTCTGGGCATGCTTTGACAAGTTTTCAGAGGCCTGGCTGGTGGCAGCAGGGACACCAGGCAGTGACAGGCCCGGGGCTGACAGGCTCCCCATCCCCTAGGGGGCGCCTGGCTGCCACACCCAGCTGACATAGAACCTTTGTCACAATGCCCGCTACCGTGGCGAGGATGCGGTGGCTCTGCAGGTGACAGGGACACTGCAGGACTTGGTGTCAGCTCAGCAATTTCTCACTTCCCCTAAGAAGCGGAATTCTGCAAATTGCTGCCTTTGCTCTTGAAAGGATGTCATCAGGTGGGTGTTTTGGTGTCATACACTGAAAACAGAGCAGAAACTGTGAAACATTCCCATGATATGCATGGTCCCTGCCCCAAAGCACCATGACTCAGCCTAAGGAGATCTGCAGCTTATTTTTTTGTACTGCCAGCAGATTGTGGAAGTACAGTATAAAAACCATCCTTATGGAGAGATCTTGGTATTTTAGGCTTAGTCTAAGAGTCTCAAGTAGCTGGGGTTTTTGCTTGGGCCTAATCCATACGGTCTTGTGGCTTTCCTCCTAGTCTGAAGACGAATGTGCTAGAAACTATAAAGCAAAAACATGTCCTGCAGCCTAGCCTTGCCTTGCCTGTCCTTGCCTGTCCTAGCCTTGCCTTATGTCCTTCTCATCCTGTTGTCTCTCCCATCCTCTCTCACTAACCCCTCGTCTGGCTGCATGTCTCTTCTTTCCTTTTCTCTCACTCTCCTGCTTCCTGCCTCTTTTCTTGCAATTCCTCCATCTCACTCCTGCAGCCCAACACTACTTTTTATTCTTCCTTCCCTTTCTCCTGCTCCCTTCGCTTTCTCCCTCTGTCCCATATCTTTCTTCCCGACTTGTCTCTTGCAGACTTTGGGCCAAACTGGCCCCAAGTCTGGGCATGGTTTGACAAGTTTTCAGAGACCTGACTGGTGGCAGCAGGGACACCAGGCAGTGACAGGCCGGGGGCTGACAGGCTCCCCATCCCCTAGGGGGCGCCTGGCTGCCACACCCAGCTGACATAGAACCTTTGTCACAATGCCCGCTACCGTGGCGAGGATGCGGTGGCTCTGCAGGTGACAGGGACACTGCAGGACTTGGTGTCAGCTCAGCAATTTCTCACTTCCCCTAAGAAGCGGAATTCTGCAAATTGCTGCCTTTGCTCTTGAAAGGATGTCATCAGGTGGGTGTTTTGGTGTCATACACTGAAAACAGAGCAGAAACTGTGAAACATTCCCATGATATGCATGGTCCCTGCCCCAAAGCACCATGACTCAGCCTAAGGAGATCTGCAGCTTATTTTTTTGTACTGCCAGCAGATTGTGGAAGTACAGTATAAAAACCATCCTTATGGAGAGATCTTGGTATTTTAGGCTTAGTCTAAGTGTCTCAAGTAGCTGGGGTTTTTGCTTGGGCCTAATCCATACGGTCTTGTGGCTTTCCTCCTAGTCTGAAGACGAATGTGCTAGAAACTATAAAGCAAAAACATG
Source organism: Columba livia (assembly GCF_036013475.1). Taxonomy (NCBI): domain Eukaryota; kingdom Metazoa; phylum Chordata; class Aves; order Columbiformes; family Columbidae; genus Columba; species Columba livia. The sequence continues at coordinate 2,680,287 of NW_027043012.1, forward strand.
TCCTGCAGCCTAGCCTTGCCTTGCCTGTCCTTGCCTGTCCTAGCCTTGCCTTATGTCCTTCTCATCCTGTTCTCTGTCCCATCCTCTGTCACTAAGCCCTCGTCTGGCTGCATGTCTCTTCTTTCCTTTTCTCTCACTCTCCTGCTTCCTGCCTCTTTTCTTGCAATTCCTCCATCTCACTCCTGCAGCCCAACACTACTTTTTATTCTTCCTTCCCTTTCTCCTGCTCCCTTCGCTTTCTCCCTCTGTCCCATATCTTTCTTCCCGACTTGTCTCTTGCAGACTTTGGGCCAAACTGGCCCCAAGTCTGGGCATGGTTTGAAAAGTTTTCAGACGCCTGGCTGGTGGCAGCAGGGACACCCGAAAGTGACAGGACCGGTGCTGACAGGCTCCCCATCCCCTAGGGGGTGCCTGGCTGCCACACCCAGCTGAAATAGAACCTTTGTCACAATGCCCGCTACCGTGGCGAGGATGCGGTGGCTCTGCAGGTGACAGGGACACTGCAGGACTTGGTGTCAGCTCAGCAATTTCTCACTTCCCCTAAGAAGCGGAATTCTGCAAATTGCTGCCTTTGCTCTTGAAAGGATGTCATCAGGTGGGTGTTTTGGTGTCATACACTGAAAACAGAGCAGAAACTGTGAAACATTCCCATGATATGCATGGTCCCTGCCCCAAAGCACCATGACTCAGCCTAAGGAGATCTGCAGCTTATTTTTTTGTACTGCCAGCAGATTGTGGAAGTACAGTATAAAAACCATCCTTATGGAGAGATCTTGGTATTTTAGGCTTAGTCTAAGTGTCTCAAGTAGCTGGGGTTTTTGCTTGGGCCTAATCCATACGGTCTTGTGGCTTTCCTCCTAGTCTGAAGACGAATGTGCTAGAAACTATAAAGCAAAAACATGTCCTGCAGCCTAGCCTTGCCTTGCCTGTCCTTGCCTGTCCTAGCCTTGCCTTATGTCCTTCTCATCCTGTTCTGTGTCCCATCCTCTCTCACTAACCCCTCGTCTGGCTGCATGTCTCTTCTTTCCTTTTCTCTCACTCTCCTGCTTCCTGCCTCTTTTCTTGCAATTCCTCCATCTCACTCCTGCAGCCCAACACTACTTTTTATTCTTCCTTCCCTTTCTCCTGCTCCCTTCGCTTTCTCCCTCTGTCCCATATCTTTCTTCCCGACTTGTCTCTTGCAGACTTTGGGCCAAACTGGCCCCAAGTCTGGGCATGCTTTGACAAGTTTTCAGAGGCCTGACTGGTGGCAGCAGGGACAGCAGGCAGTGACAGGCCCGGGGCTGACAGGCTCCCCATCCCCTAGGGGGCGCCTGGCTGCCACACCCGGCTGACATAGAACCTTTGTCACAATGCCCGCTACCGTGGCGAGGATGCGGTGGCTCTGCAGGTGACAGGGACACTGCAGGACTTGGTGTCAGCTCAGCAATTTCTCACTTCCCCTAAGAAGCGGAATTCTGCAAATTGCTGCCTTTGCTCTTGAAAGGATGTCATCAGGTGGGTGTTTTGGTGTCATACACTGAAAACAGAGCAGAAACTGTGAAATATTCCCATGATATGCATGGTCCCTGCCCCAAAGCACCATGACTCAGCCTAAGGAGATCTGCAGCTTATTTTTTTGTACTGCCAGCAGATTGTGGAAGTACAGTATAAAAACCATCCTTATGGAGAAATCTTGGTATTTTAGGCTTAGTCTAAGTGTCTCAAGTAGATGGGGTTTTTGCTTGGGCCTAATCCATACGGTCTTGTGGCTTTCCTCCTAGTCTGAAGACGAATGTGCTAGAAACTATAAAGCAAAAACATGTCCTGCAGCCTAGCCTTACCTTGCCTGTCCTTGCCTGTCCTAGCCTTGCCTTATGTCCTTCTCATCCTGTTCTCTGTCCCATCCTCTCTCACTAAGCCCTCGTCTGGCTGCATGTCTCTTCTTTCCTTTTCTCTCACTCTCCTGCTTCCTGCCTCTTTTCTTGCAATTCCTCCATCTCACTCCTGCAGCCCAACACTACTTTTTATTCTTCCTTCCCTTTCTCCTGCTCCCTTCGCTTTCTCCCTCTGTCCCATATCTTTCTTCCCGACTTGTCTCTTGCAGACTTTGGGCCAAACTGGCCCCAAGTCTGGGCATGCTTTGACAAGTTTTCAGAGGCCTGACTGGTGGCAGCAGGGACAGCAGGCAGTGACAGGCCCGGGGCTGACAGTCTCCCCATCCCCTAGGGGGCGCCTGGCTGCCACACCCGGCTGACATAGAACCTTTGTCACAATGCCCGCTACCGTGGCGAGGATGCGGTGGCTCTGCAGGTGACAGGGACACTGCAGGACTTGGTGTCAGCTCAGCAATTTCTCACTTCCCCTAAGAAGCGGAATTCTGCAAATTGCTGCCTTTGCTCTTGAAAGGATGTCATCAGGTGGGTGTTTTGGTGTCATACACTGAAAACAGAGCAGAAACTGTGAAATATTCCCATGATATGCATGGTCCCTGCCCCAAAGCACCATGACTCAGCCTAAGGAGATCTGCAGCTTATTTTTTTGTACTGCCAGCAGATTGTGGAAGTACAGTATAAAAACCATCCTTATGGAGAGATCTGCGTATTTTAGGCTTAGTCTAAGTGTCTCAAGTAGATGGGGTTTTTGCTTGGGCCTAATCCATACGGTCTTGTGGCTTTCCTCCTAGTCTGAAGACGAATGTGCTAGAAACTATAAAGCAAAAACATGTCCTGCAGCCTAGCCTTGCCTTGCCTGTCCTTGCCTGTCCTAGCCTTGCCTTATGTCCTTCTCATCCTGTTCTCTGTCCCATCCTCTCTCACTAAGCCCTCGTCTGGCTGCATGTCTCTTCTTTCCTTCTCTCTCACTCTCCTGCTTCCTGCCTCTTTTCTTGCAATTCCTCCATCTCACTCCTGCAGCCCAACACTACTTTTTATTCTTCCTTCCCTTTCTCCTGCTCCCTTCGCTTTCTCCCTCTGTCCCATATCTTTCTTCCCTACTTGTCTCTAGCAAACTTTGGGCCAAACTGGCCCCAAGTCTGGGCATGCTTTGACAAGTTTTCAGAGGCCTGGCTGGTGGCAGCAGGGACACCCGGCAGTGACACGCCCGGGGCTGACAGGCTCCCCATCCCCTAGGGGGCGCCTGGCTGCCACACCCAGCTGAAATAGAACCTTTGTCACAATGCCCGCTACCGTGGCGAGGATGCGGTGGCTCTGCAGGTGACAGGGACACTGCAGGACTTGGTGTCAGCTCAGCAATTTCTCACTTCCCCTAAGAAGCGGAATTCTGCAAATTGCTGCCTTTGCTCTTGAAAGGATGTCATCAGGTGGGTGTTTTGGTGTCATACACTGAAAACAGAGCAGAAACTGTGAAACATTCCCATGATATGCATGGTCCCTGCCCCAAAGCACCATGACTCAGCCTAAGGAGATCTGCAGCTTATTTTTTTGTACTGCCAGCAGATTGTGGAAGTACAGTATAAAAACCATCCTTATGGAGAGATCTTGGTATTTTAGGCTTAGTCTAAGAGTCTCAAGTAGCTGGGGTTTTTGCTTGGGCCTAATCCATACAGTCTTGTGGCTTTCCTCCTAGTCTGAAGACGAATGTGCTAGAAACTATAAAGCAAAAACATGTCCTGCAGCCTAGCCTTGCCTTGCCTGTCCTTGCCTGTCCTAGCCTTGCCTTATGTCCTTCTCATCCTGTTCTCTGTCCCATCCTCTCTCACTAAGCCCTCGTCTGGCTGCATGTCTCTTCTTTCCTTTTCTCTCACTCTCCTGCTTCCTGCCTCTTTTCTTGCAATTCCTCCATCTCACTCCTGCAGCCCAACACTACTTTTTATTCTTCCTTCCCTTTCTCCTGCTCCCTTCGCTTTCTCCCTCTGTCCCATATCTTTCTTCCCGACTTGTCTCTTGCAGACTTTGGGCCAAACTGGCCCCAAGTCTGGGCATGCTTTGACAAGTTTTCAGAGGCCTGGCTGGTGGCAGCAGGGACAGCAGGCAGTGACAGGCCCGGGGCTGACAGGCTCCCCATCCCCTAGGGGGCGCCTGGCTGCCACACCCAGCTGACATAGAACCTTTGTCACAATGCCCGCTACCGTGGGGAGGATGCGGTGACTCTGCAGGTGACAGGGACACTGCAGGACTTGGTGTCAGCTCAGCAATTTCTCACTTCCCCTAAGAAGCGGAATTCTGCAAATTGCTGCCTTTGCTCTTGAAAGGATGTCATCAGGTGGGTGTTTTGGTGTCATACACTGAAAACAGAGCAGAAACTGTGAAATATTCCCATGATATGCATGGTCCCTGCCCCAAAGCACCATGACTCAGCCTAAGGAGATCTGCAGCTTATTTTTTTGTACTGCCAGCAGATTGTGGAAGTACAGTATAAAAACCATCCTTATGGAGAGATCTTGGTATTTTAGGCTTAGTCTAAGTGTCTCAAGTAGCTGGGGTTTTTGCTTGGGCCTAATCCATACGGTCTTGTGGCTTTCCTCCTAGTCTGAAGACGAATGTGCTAGAAACTATAAAGCAAAAACATGTCCTGCAGCCTAGCCTTGCCTTGCCTGTCCTTGCCTGTCCTAGCCTTGCCTTATGTCCTTCTCATCCTGTTCTCTGTCCCATCCTCTGTCACTAAGCCCTCGTCTGGCTGCATGTCTCTTCTTTCCTTTTCTTTCACTCTCCTGCTTCCTGCCTCTTTTCTTGCAATTCCTCCATCTCACTCCTGCAGCCCAACACTACTTTTTATTCTTCCTTCCCTTTCTCCTGCTCCCTTCGCTTTCTCCCTCTGTCCCATATCTTTCTTCCCGACTTGTCTCTTGCAGACTTTGGGCCAAACTGGCCCCAAGTCTGGGCATGCTTTGACAAGTTTTCAGAGGCCTGGCTGGTGGCAGCAGGGACAGCAGGCAGTGACAGGCCCGGGGCTGACAGACTCCCCATCCACTAGGGCGCGCCTGGCTGCCACACCCAGCTGACATAGAACCTTTGTCACAATGCCCGCTACCGTGGCGAGGATGCGGTGGCTCTGCAGGTGACAGGGACACTGCAGGACTTGGTGTCAGCTCAGCAATTTCTCACTTCCCCTAAGAAGCGGAATTCTGCAAATTGCTGCCTTTGCTCTTGAAAGGATGTCATCAGGTGGGTGTTTTGGTGTCATACACTGAAAACAGAGCAGAAACTGTGAAACATTCCCATGATATGCATGGTCCCTGCCCAAAGCACCATGACTCAGCCTAAGGAGATCTGCAGCTTATTTTTTTGTACTGGCAGCAGATTGTGGAAGTACAGTATAAAAACCATCCTTATGGAGAGATCTTGGTATTTTAGGCTTAGTCTAAGTGTCTCAAGTAGCTGGGGTTTTTGCTTGGGCCTTATCCATACGGTCTTATGGCTTTCCTCCTAGTCTGAAGACGAATGTGCTAGAAACTATAAAGCAAAAACATGTCCTGCAGCCTAGCCTTGCCTTGCCTGTCCTTGCCTGTCCTAGCCTTGCCTTATGTCCTTCTCATCCTGTTCTCTGTCCCATCCTCTCTCGCTAAGCCCTCGTCTGGCTGCATGTCTCTTCTTTCCTTTTCTCTCACTCTCCTGCTTCCTGCCTCTTTTCTTGCAATTCCTCCATCTCACTCCTGCAGCCCAACACTACTTTTTATTCTTCCTTCCCTTTCTCCTGCTCCCTTCGCTTTCTCCCTCTGTCCCATATCTTTCTTCCCGACTTGTCTCTAGCAAACTTTGGGCCAAACTGGCCCCAAGTCTGGGCATGCTTTGACAAGTTTTCAGAGGCCTGGCTGGTGGCAGCAGGGACACCAGGCAGTGACAGGCCCGGGGCTGACAGACTCCCCATCCCCTAGGGGGCGCCTGGCTGCCACACCCAGCTGACATAGAACCTTTGTCACAATGCCCGCTACCGTGGCGAGGATGCGGTGGCTCTGCAGGTGACAGGGACACTGCAGGACTTGGTGTCAGCTCAGCAATTTCTCACTTCCCCTAAGAAGCGGAATTCTGCAAATTGCTGCCTTTGCTCTTGAAAGGATATCATCAGGTGGGTGTTTTGGTGTCATACACTGAAAACAGAGCAGAAACTGTGAAACATTCCCATGATATGCATGGTCCCTGCCCCAAAGCACCATGACTCAGCCTAAGGAGATCTGCAGCTTATTTTTTTGTACTGCCAGCAGATTGTGGAAGTACAGTATAAAAACCATCCTTATGGAGAGATCTTGGTATTTTAGGCTTAGTCTAAGTGTCTCAAGTAGCTGGGGTTTTTGCTTGGGCCTAATCCATACGGTCTTGTGGCTTTCCTCCTAGTCTGAAGACGAATGTGCTAGAAACTATAAAGCAAAAACATGTCCTGCAGCCTAGCCTTGCCTTGCCTGTCCTTGCCTGTCCTAGCCTTGCCTTATGTCCTTCTCATCCTGTTCTCTGTCCCATCCTCTCTCACTAAGCCCTCGTCTGGCTGCATGTCTCTTCTTTCCTTTTCTCTCACTCTCCTGCTTCCTGCCTCTTTTCTTGCAATTCCTCCATCTCACTCCTGCAGCCCAACACTACTTTTTATTCTTCCTTCCCTTTCTCCTGCTCCCTTCGCTTTCTCCCTCTGTCCCATATCTTTCTTCCCGACTTGTCTCTTGCAGACTTTGGGCCAAACTGGCCCCAAGTCTGGGCATGCTTTGACAAGTTTTCAGAGGCCTGGCTGGTGGCAGCAGGGACAGCAGGCAGTGACAGGCCCGGGGCTGACAGGCTCCCCATCCCCTAGGGGGCGCCTGGCTGCCACACCCAGCTGACATAGAACCTTTGTCACAATGCCCGCTACCGTGGGGAGGATGCGGTGACTCTGCAGGTGACAGGGACACTGCAGGACTTGGTGTCAGCTCAGCAATTTCTCACTTCCCCTAAGAAGCGGAATTCTGCAAATTGCTGCCTTTGCTCTTGAAAGGATGTCATCAGGTGGGTGTTTTGGTGTCATACACTGAAAACAGAGCAGAAACTGTGAAATATTCCCATGATATGCATGGTCCCTGCCCCAAAGCACCATGACTCAGCCTAAGGAGATCTGCAGCTTATTTTTTTGTACTGCCAGCAGATTGTGGAAGTACAGTATAAAAACCATCCTTATGGAGAGATCTTGGTATTTTAGGCTTAGTCTAAGTGTCTCAAGTAGCTGGGGTTTTTGCTTGGGCCTTATCCATACGGTCTTATGGCTTTCCTCCTCGTCTGAAGACGAATGTGCTAGAAACTATAAAGCAAAAACATGTCCTGCAGCCTAGCCTTGCCTTGCCTGTCCTTGCCTGTCCTAGCCTTGCCTTATGTCCTTCTCATCCTGTTCTCTGTCCCATCCTCTCTCACTAAGCCCTCGTCTGGCTGCATGTCTCTTCTTTCCTTTTCTCTCACTCTCCTGCTTCCTGCCTCTTTTCTTGCAATTCCTCCATCTCACTCCTGCAGCCCAACACTACTTTTTATTCTTCCTTCCCTTTCTCCTGCTCCCTTCGCTTTCTCCCTCTGTCCCATATCTTTCTTCCCGACTTGTCTCTAGCAAACTTTGGGCCAAACTGGCCTCAAGTCTGGACATGGTTTGACAAGTTTTCAGAGGCCTGGCTGGTGGCAGCAGGGACAGCAGGCAGTGACAGGCCCGGGGCTGACAGACTCCCCATCCCCTAGGGGGCGCCTGGCTGCCACACCCAGCTGACATAGAACCTTTGTCACAATGCCCGCTACCGTGGCGAGGATGCGGTGGCTCTGCAGGTGACAGGGACACTGCAGGACTTGGTGTCAGCTCAGCAATTTCTCACTTCCCCTAAGAAGCGGAATTCTGCAAATTGCTGCCTTTGCTCTTGAAAGGATGTCATCAGGTGGGTGTTTTGGTGTCATACACTGAAAACAGAGCAGAAACTGTGAAACATTCCCATGATATGCATGGTCCCTGCCCCAAAGCACCATGACTCAGCCTAAGGAGATCTGCAGCTTATTTTTTTGTACTGCCAGCAGATTGTGGAAGTACAGTATAAAAACCATCCTTATGGAGAGATCTTGGTATTTTAGGCTTAGTCTAAGTGTCTCAAGTAGCTGGGGTTTTTGCTTGGGCCTTATCCATACGGTCTTATGGCTTTCCTCCTAGTCTGAAGACGAATGTGCTAGAAACTATAAAGCAAAAACATGTCCTGCAGCCTAGCCTTGCCTTGCCTGTCCTTGCCTGTCCTAGCCTTGCCTTATGTCCTTCTCATCCTGTTCTCTGTCCCATCCTCTCTCGCTAAGCCCTCGTCTGGCTGCATGTCTCTTCTTTCCTTTTCTCTCACTCTCCTGCTTCCTGCCTCTTTTCTTGCAATTCCTCCATCTCACTCCTGCAGCCCAACACTACTTTTTATTCTTCCTTCCCTTTCTCCTGCTCCCTTCGCTTTCTCCCTCTGTCCCATATCTTTCTTCTCGACTTGTCTCTAGCAAACTTTGGGCCAAACTGGCCCCAAGTCTGGGCATGCTTTGACAAGTTTTCAGAGGCCTGGCTGGTGGCAGCAGGGACACCAGGCAGTGACAGGCCCGGGGCTGACAGACTCCCCATCCCCTAGGGGGCGCCTGGCTGCCACACCCAGCTGACATAGAACCTTTGTCACAATGCCCGCTACCGTGGCGAGGATGCGGTGGCTCTGCAGGTGACAGGGACACTGCAGGACTTGGTGTCAGCTCAGCAATTTCTCACTTCCCCTAAGAAGCGGAATTCTGCAAATTGCTGCCTTTGCTCTTGAAAGGATATCATCAGGTGGGTGTTTTGGTGTCATACACTGAAAACAGAGCAGAAACTGTGAAACATTCCCATGATATGCATGGTCCCTGCCCCAAAGCACCATGACTCAGCCTAAGGAGATCTGCAGCTTATTTTTTTGTACTGCCAGCAGATTGTGGAAGTACAGTATAAAAACCATCCTTATGGAGAGATCTTGGTATTTTAGGCTTAGTCTAAGTGTCTCAAGTAGCTGGGGTTTTTGCTTGGGCCTAATCCATACGGTCTTGTGGCTTTCCTCCTAGTCTGAAGACGAATGTGCTAGAAACTATAAAGCAAAAACATGTCCTGCAGCCTAGCCTTGCCTTGCCTGTCCTTGCCTGTCCTAGCCTTGCCTTATGTCCTTCTCATCCTGTTCTCTGTCCCATCCTCTCTCACTAAGCCCTCGTCTGGCTGCATGTCTCTTCTTTCCTTTTCTCTCACTCTCCTGCTTCCTGCCTCTTTTCTTGCAATTCCTCCATCTCACTCCTGCAGCCCAACACTACTTTTTATTCTTCCTTCCCTTTCTCCTGCTCCCTTCGCTTTCTCCCTCTGTCCCATATCTTTCTTCCCGACTTGTCTCTTGCAGACTTTGGGCCAAACTGGCCCCAAGTCTGGGCATGCTTTGACAAGTTTTCAGAGGCCTGGCTGGTGGCAGCAGGGACACCAGGCAGTGACAGGCCCGGGGCTGACAGGCTCCCCATCCCCTAGGGGGCGCCTGGCTGCCACACCCAGCTGACATAGAACCTTTGTCACAATGCCCGCTACCGTGGCGAGGATGCGGTGGCTCTGCAGGTGACAGGGACACTGCAGGACTTGGTGTCAGCTCAGCAATTTCTCACTTCCCCTAAGAAGCGGAATTCTGCAAATTGCTGCCTTTGCTCTTGAAAGGATGTCATCAGGTGGGTGTTTTGGTGTCATACACTGAAAACAGAGCAGAAACTGTGAAACATTCCCATGATATGCATGGTCCCTGCCCCAAAGCACCATGACTCAGCCTAAGGAGATCTGCAGCTTATTTTTTTGTACTGCCAGCAGATTGTGGAAGTACAGTATAAAAACCATCCTTATGGAGAGATCTTGGTATTTTAGGCTTAGTCTAAGTGTCTCAAGTAGCTGGGGTTTTTGCTTGGGCCTAATCCATACGGTCTTGTGGCTTTCCTCCTAGTCTGAAGACGAATGTGCTAGAAACTATAAAGCAAAAACATGTCCTGCAGCCTAGCCTTGCCTTGCCTGTCCTTGCCTGTCCTAGCCTTGCCTTATGTCCTTCTCATCCTGTTCTCTGTCCCATCCTCTGTCACTAAGCCCTCGTCTGGCTGCATGTCTCTTCTTTCCTTTTCTTTCACTCTCCTGCTTCCTGCCTCTTTTCTTGCAATTCCTCCATCTCACTCCTGCAGCCCAACACTACTTTTTATTCTTCCTTCCCTTTCTCCTGCTCCCTTCGCTTTCTCCCTCTGTCCCATATCTTTCTTCCCGACTTGTCTCTTGCAGACTTTGGGCCAAACTGGCCCCAAGTCTGGGCATGCTTTGACAAGTTTTCAGAGGCCTGGCTGGTGGCAGCAGGGACAGCAGGCAGTGACAGGCCCGGGGCTGACAGACTCCCCATCCCCTAGGGGGCGCCTGGCTGCCACACCCAGCTGACATAGAACCTTTGTCACAATGCCCGCTACCGTGGCGAGGATGCGGTGGCTCTGCAGGTGACAGGGACACTGCAGGACTTGGTGTCAGCTCAGCAATTTCTCACTTCCCCTAAGAAGCGGAATTCTGCAAATTGCTGCCTTTGCTCTTGAAAGGATGTCATCAGGTGGGTGTTTTGGTGTCATACACTGAAAACAGAGCAGAAACTGTGAAACATTCCCATGATATGCATGGTCCCTGCCCCAAAGCACCATGACTCAGCCTAAGGAGATCTGCAGCTTATTTTTTTGTACTGCCAGCAGATTGTGGAAGTACAGTATAAAAACCATCCTTATGGAGAGATCTTGGTATTTTAGGCTTAGTCTAAGTGTCTCAAGTAGCTGGGGATTTTGCTTGGGCCTTATCCATACGGTCTTATGGCTTTCCTCCTAGTCTGAAGACGAATGTTCTAGAAACTATAAAGCAAAAACATGTCCTGCAGCCTAGCCTTGCCTTGCCTGTCCTTGCCTGTCCTAGCCTTGCCTTATGTCCTTCTCATCCTGTTCTCTGTCCCATCCTCTCTCGCTAAGCCCTCGTCTGGCTGCATGTCTCTTCTTTCCTTTTCTCTCACTCTCCTGCTTCCTGCCTCTTTTCTTGCAATTCCTCCATCTCACTCCTGCAGCCCAACACTACTTTTTATTCTTCCTTCCCTTTCTCCTGCTCCCTTCGCTTTCTCCCTCTGTCCCATATCTTTCTTCCCGACTTGTCTCTAGCAAACTTTGGGCCAAACTGGCCCCAAGTCTGGGCATGCTTTGACAAGTTTTCAGAGGCCTGGCTGGTGGCAGCAGGGACAGCAGGCAGTGACAGGCCCGGGGCTGACAGGCTCCCCATCCCCTAGGGGGCGCCTGGCTGCCACACCCAGCTGACATAGAACCTTTGTCACAATGCCCGCTACCGTGGCGAGGATGCGGTGGCTCTGCAGGTGACAGGGACACTGCAGGACTTGGTGTCAGCTCAGCAATTTCTCACTTCCCCTAAGAAGCGGAATTCTGCAAATTGCTGCCTTTGCTCTTGAAAGGATATCATCAGGTGGGTGTTTTGGTGTCATACACTGAAAACAGAGCAGAAACTGTGAAACATTCCCATGATATGCATGGTCCCTGCCCCAAAGCACCATGACTCAGCCTAAGGAGATCTGCAGCTTATTTTTTTGTACTGCCAGCAGATTGTGGAAGTACAGTATAAAAACCATCCTTATGGAGAGATCTTGGTATTTTAGGCTTAGTCTAAGTGTCTCAAGTAGCTGGGGTTTTTGCTTGGGCCTAATCCATACGGTCTTATGGCTTTCCTCCTAGTCTGAAGACGAATGTGCTAGAAACTATAAAGCAAAAACATGTCCTGCAGCCTAGCCTTGCCTTGCCTGTCCTTGCCTGTCCTAGCCTTGCCTTATGTCCTTCTCATCCTGTTCTCTGTCCCATCCTCTCTCACTAAGCCCTCGTCTGGCTGCATGTCTCTTCTTTCCTTTTCTCTCACTCTCCTGCTTCCTGCCTCTTTTCTTGCAATTCCTCCATCTCACTCCTGCAGCCCAACACTACTTTTTATTCTTCCTTCCCTTTCTCCTGCTCCCTTCGCTTTCTCCCTCTGTCCCATATCTTTCTTCCCGACTTGTCTCTTGCAGACTTTGGGCCAAACTGGCCCCAAGTCTGGGCATGCTTTGACAAGTTTTCAGAGGCCTGGCTGGTGGCAGCAGGGACAGCAGGCAGTGACAGGCCCGGGGCTGACAGGCTCCCCATCCCCTAGGGGGCGCCTGGCTGCCACACCCAGCTGACATAGAACCTTTGTCACAATGCCCGCTACCGTGGGGAGGATGCGGTGACTCTGCAGGTGACAGGGACACTGCAGGACTTGGTGTCAGCTCAGCAATTTCTCACTTCCCCTAAGAAGCGGAATTCTGCAAATTGCTGCCTTTGCTCTTGAAAGGATGTCATCAGGTGGGTGTTTTGGTGTCATACACTGAAAACAGAGCAGAAACTGTGAAACATTCCCATGATATGCATGGTCCCTGCCCCAAAGCACCATGACTCAGCCTAAGGAGATCTGCAGCTTATTTTTTTGTACTGCCAGCAGATTGTGGAAGTACAGTATAAAAACCATCCTTATGGAGGGATCTTGGTATTTTAGGCTTAGTCTAAGTGTCTCAAGTAGCTGGGGTTTTTGCTTGGGCCTAATCCATACGGTCTTGTGGCTTTCCTCCTAGTCTGAAGACGAATGTGCTAGAAACTATAAAGCAAAAACATGTCCTGCAGCCTAGCCTTGCCTTGCCTGTCCTTGCCTGTCCTAGCCTTGCCTTATGTCCTTCTCATCCTGTTCTCTGTCCCATCCTCTCTCACTAAGCCCTCGTCTGGCTGCATGTCTCTTCTTTCCTTTTCTCTCACTCTCCTGCTTCCTGCCTCTTTTCTTGCAATTCCTCCATCTCACTCCTGCAGCCCAACACTACTTTTTTTTCTTCCTTCCCTTTCTCCTGCTCCCTTCGCTTTCTCCCTCTGTCCCATATCTTTCTTCCCGACTTGTCTCTTGCAGACTTTGGGCCAAACTGGCCCCAAGTCTGGGCATGCTTTGACAAGTTTTCAGAGGCCTGGCTGGTGGCAGCAGGGACAGCAGGCAGTGACAGGCGCGAGGCTGACAGGCTCCCCATCCCCTAGGGGGCGCCTGGCTGCCACACCCAGCTGACATAGAACCTTTGTCACAATGCCCGCTACCGTGGCGAAGATGCGGTGGCTCTGCAGGTGACAGGGACACTGCAGGACATGGTGTCAGCTCAGCAATTTCTCACTTCCCCTAAGAAGCGGAATTCTGCAAATTGCTGCCTTTGCTCTTGAAAGGATGTCATCAGGTGGGTGTTTTGGTGTCATACACTGAAAACAGAGCAGAAACTGTGAACTATTCCCATGATATGCATGGTCCCTGCCCCAAAGCACCATGACTCAGCCTAAGGAGATCTGCAGCTTATTTTTTTGTACTGCCAGCAGATTGTGGAAGTACAGTAAAAAAACCATCCTTATGGTGAGATCTTGGTATTTTAGGCTTAGCCTAAGTGTCTCAAGTAGCTGGGGTTTTTGCTTGGGCCTAATCCATACGGTCTTATGGCTTTCCTCCTAGTCTGAAGACGAATGTGCTAGAAACTATAAAGCAAAAACATGTCCTGCAGCCTAGCCTTGCCTTGCCTGTCCTTGCCTGTCCTAGCCTTGCCTTATGTCCTTCTCATCCTGTTCTCTGTCCCATCCTCTCTCACTAAGCCCTCGTCTGGCTGCATGTCTCTTCTTTCCTTTTCTCTCACTCTCCTGCTTCCTGCCTCTTTTCTTGCAATTCCTCCATCTCACTCCTGCAGCCCAACACTACTTTTTATTCTTCCTTCCCTTTCTCCTGCTCCCTTCGCTTTCTCCCTCTGTCCCATATCTTTCTTCCCGACTTGTCTCTTGCAGACTTTGGGCCAAACTGGCCCCAAGTCTGGGCATGCTTTGACAAGTTTTCAGAGGCCTGGCTGGTGGCAGCAGGGACAGCAGGCAGTGACAGGCCCGGGGCTGACAGGCTCCCCATCCTCTAGGGGGCGCCTGGCTGCCACACCCAGCTGACATAGAACCGTTGTCACAATGCCCGCTACCGTGGCGAGGATGCGGTGACTCTGCAGGTGACAGGGACAATGCAGGACTTGGTGTCAGCTCAGCAATTTCTCACTTCCCCTAAGAAGCGGAATTCTGCAAATTGCTGCCTTTGCTCTTGAAAGGATGTCATCAGGTGGGTGTTTTGGTGTCATACACTGAAAACAGAGCAGAAACTGTGAAATATTCCCATGATATGCATGGTCCCTGCCCCAAAGCACCATGACTCAGCCTAAGGAGATCTGCAGCTTATTTTTTTGTACTGCCAGCAGATTGTGGAAGTACAGTATAAAAACCATCCTTATGGAGAGATCTTGGTATTTTAGGCTTAGTCTAAGTGTCTCAAGTAGCTGGGGTTTTTGCTTGGGCCTTATCCATACGGTCTTATGGCTTTCCTCCTAGTCTGAAGACGAATGTGCTAGAAACTATAAAGCAAAAACATGTCCTGCAGCCTAGCCTTGCCTTGCCTGTCCTTGCCTGTCCTAGCCTTGCCTTATGTCCTTCTCATCCTGTTCTCTGTCCCATCCTCTCTCACTAACCCCTCGTCTGGCTGCATGTCTCTTCTTTCCTTTTCTCTCACTCTCCTGCTTCCTGCCTCTTTTCTTGCAATTCCTCCATCTCACTCCTGCAGCCCAACACTACTTTTTATTCTTCCTTCCCTTTCTCCTGCTCCCTTCGCTTTCTCCCTCTGTCCCATATCTTTCTTCCCGACTTGTCTCTTGCAGACTTTGGGCCAAACTGGCCCCAAGTCTGGGCATGCTTTGACAAGTTTTCAGAGGCCTGGCTGGTGGCAGCAGGGACAGCAGGCAGTGACAGGCCCGGGGCTGACAGGCTCCCCATCCCCTAGGGGGCGCCTGGTTGCCACACCCAGCTGACATAGAACCTTTGTCACAATGCCCGCTACCGTGGCGAGGATGCGGTGGCTCTGCAGGTGACAGGGACACTGCAGGACTTGGTGTCAGCTCAGCAATTTCTCACTTCCCCTAAGAAGCGGAATTCTGCAAATTGCTGCCTTTGCTCTTGAAAGGATGTCATCAGGTGGGTGTTTTGGTGTCATACACTGAAAACAGAGCAGAAACTGTGAAATATTCCCATGATATGCACGGTCCCTGCCCCAAAGCACCATGACTCAGCCTAAGGAGATCTGCAGCTTATTTTTTTGTACTGCCAGCAGATTGTGGAAGTACAGTATAAAAACCATCCTTATGGAGAGATCTTGGTATTTTAGGCTTAGTCTAAGTGTCTCAAGTAGCTGGGGTTTTTGCTTGGGCCTAATCCATACGGTCTTATGGCTTTCCTCCTAGTCTGAAGACGAATGTGCTAGAAACTATAAAGCAAAAACATGTCCTGCAGCCTAGCCTTGCCTTGCCTGTCCTTGCCTGTCCTAGCCTTGCCTTATGTCCTTCTCATCCTGTTCTCTGTCCCATCCTCTCTCACTAAGCCCTCGTCTGGCTGCATGTCTCTTCTTTCCTTTTCTCTCACTCTCCTGCTTCCTGCCTCTTTTCTTGCAATTCCTCCATCTCACTCCTGCAGCCCAACACTACTTTTTATTCTTCCTTCCCTTTCTCCTGCTCCCTTCGCTTTCTCCCTCTGTCCCATATCTTTCTTCCCGACTTGTCTCTTGCAGACTTTGGGCCAAACTGGCCCCAAGTCTGGGCATGCTTTGACAAGTTTTCAGAGGCCTGGCTGGTGGCAGCAATGACAGCAGGCAGTGACAGGCGCGGGGCTGACAGGCTCCCCATCCCCTAGGGGGCGCCTGGCTGCCACACCCAGCTGACATAGAACCTTTGTCACAATGCCCGCTACCGTGGCGAGGATGCGGTGGCTTTGCAGGTGACAGGGACACTGCAGGACTTGGTGTCAGCTCAGCAATTTCTCACTTCCCCTTAAGAAGCGGAATTCTGCAAATTGCTGCCTTTGCTCTTGAAAGGATGTCATCAGGTGGGTGTTTTGGTGTCATACACTGAAAACAGAGCAGAAACTGTGAAATATTCCCATGATATGCATGGTCCCTGCCCCAAAGCACCATGACTCAGCCTAAGGAGATCTGCAGCTTATTTTTTTGTACTGCCAGCAGATTGTGGAAGTACAGTATAAAAAACATCCTTATGGAGAGATCTTGGTATTTTAGGCTTAGTCTAAGTGTCTCAAGTAGCTGGGGTTTTTGCTTGGGCCTAATCCATACGGTCTTATGGCTTTCCTCCTAGTCTGAAGACGAATGTGCTAGAAACTATAAAGCAAAAACATGTCCTGCAGCCTAGCCTTGCCTTGCCTGTCCTTGCCTGTCCTAGCCTTGCCTTATGTCCTTCTCATCCTGTTCTCTGTCCCATCCTCTCTCACTAACCCCTCGTCTGGCTGCATGTCTCTTCTTTCCTTTTCTCTCACTCTCCTGCTTCCTGCCTCTTTTCTTGCAATTCCTCCATCTCACTCCTGCAGCCCAACACTACTTTTTATTCTTCCTTCCCTTTCTCCTGCTCCCTTCGCTTTCTCCCTCTGTCCCATATCTTTCTTCCCGACTTGTCTCTTGCAGACTTTGGGCCAAACTGGCCCCAAGTCTGGGCATGCTTTGACAAGTTTTCAGAGGCCTGGCTGGTGGCAGCAGGGACAGCAGGCAGTGACAGGCCCGGGGCTGACAGGCTCCCCATCCCCTAGGGGGCGCCTGGCTGCCACACCCAGCTGACATAGAACCTTTGTCACAATGCCCGCTACCGTGGCGAGGATGCGGTGGCTCTGCAGGTGACAGGGACACTGCAGGACTTGGTGTCAGCTCAGCAATTTCTCACTTCCCCTAAGAAGCGGAATTCTGCAAATTGCTGCCTTTGCTCTTGAAAGGATGTCATCAGGTGGGTGTTTTGGTGTCATACACTGAAAACAGAGCAGAAACTGTGAAATATTCCCATGATATGCATGGTCCCTGCCCCAAAGCACCATGACTCAGCCTAAGGAGATCTGCAGCTTATTTTATTGTACTGCCAGCAGATTGTGGAAGTACAGTATAAAAACCATCCTTATGGAGAGATCTTGGTATTTTAGGCTTACTCTAAGTGTCTCAAGTAGCTGGGGTTTTTGCTTGGGCCTAATCCATACGGTCTTGTGGCTTTCCTCCTAGTCTGAAGACGAATGTGCTAGAAACTATAAAGCAAAAACATGTCCTGCAGCCTAGCTTTGCCTTGCCTGTCCTTGCCTGTCCTAGCCTTGCCTTATGTCCTTCTCATCCTGTTCTCTGTCCCATCCTCTCTCACTAACCCCTCGTCTGGCTGCATGTCTCTTCTTTCCTTTTCTCTCACTCTCCTGCTTCCTGCCTCTTTTCTTGCAATTCCTCCATCTCACTCCTGCAGCCCAACACTACTTTTTATTCTTCCTTCCCTTTCTCCTTCTCCCTTCGCTTTCTCCCTCTGTCCCATATCTTTCTTCCCGACTTGTCTCTTGCAGACTTTGGGCCAAACTGGCCCCAAGTCTGGGCATGGTTTGACAAGTTTTCAGAGGCCTGTCTGGTGGCAGCAGGGACAGCAGGCAGTGACAGGCCCGGGGCTGACAGGCTCCCCATCCCCTAGGGGGCGCCTGGCTGCCACACCCAGCTGACATAGAACCTTTGTCACAATGCCCGCTACCGTGGCGAGGATGCGGTGGCTCTGCAGGTGACAGGGACACTGCAGGACTTGGTGTCAGCTCAGCAATTTCTCACTTCCCCTAAGAAGCGGAATTCTGCAAATTGCTGCCTTTGCTCTTGAAAGGATGTCATCAGGTGGGTGTTTTGGTGTCATACACTGAAAACAGAGCAGAAACTGTGAAACATTCCCATGATATGCATGGTCCCTGCCCCAAAGCACCATGACTCAGCCTAAGGAGATCTGCAGCTTATTTTTTTGTACTGCCAGCAGATTGTGGAAGTACAGTATAAAAACCATCCTTATGGAGAGATCTTGGTATTTTAGGCTTAGTCTAAGTGTCTCAAGTAGCTGGGGTTTTTGCTTGGGCCTTATCCATACGGTCTTATGGCTTTCCTCCTAGTCTGAAGACGAATGTGCTAGAAACTATAAAGCAAAAACATGTCCTGCAGCCTAGCCTTGCCTTGCCTGTCCTTGCCTGTCCTAGCCTTGCCTTATGTCCTTCTCATCCTGTTCTCTGTCCCATCCTCTCTCACTAACCCCTCGTCTGGCTGCATGTCTCTTCTTTCCTTTTCTCTCACTCTCCTGCTTCCTGCCTCTTTTCTTGCAATTCCTCCATCTCACTCCTGCAGCCCAACACTACTTTTTATTCTTCCTTCCCTTTCTCCTGCTCCCTTCGCTTTCTCCCTCTGTCCCATATCTTTCTTCCCGACTTGTCTCTAACAAACATTGGGCCAAACTGGCCCCAAGTCTGGACATGGTTTGACAAGTTTTCAGAGGCCTGGCTGGTGGCAGCAGGGACACCAGGCAGTGACAGGCCCGGGGCTGACAGGCTCCCCATCCCCTAGGGGGCGCCTGGCTGCCACACCCAGCTGACATAGAACCTTTGTCACAATGCCCGCTACCGTGGCGAGGATGCGGTGGCTCTGCAGGTGACAGGGACACTGCAGGACTTGGTGTCAGCTCAGCAATTTCTCACTTCCCCTAAGAAGTGGAATTCTGCAAATTGTTGCCTTTGCTCTTGAAAGGATGTCATCAGGTGGGTGTTTTGGTGTCATACACTGAAAACAGAGCAGAAACTGTGAAACATTCCCATGATATGCATGGTCCCTGCCCCAAAGCACCATGACTCAGCCTAAGGAGATCTGCAGCTTATTTTTTTGTACTGCCAGCAGATTGTGGAAGTACAGTATAAAAACCATCCTTATGGAGAGATCTTGGTATTTTAGGCTTAGTCTAAGTGTCTCAAGTAGCTGGGGTTTTTGCTTGGGCCTAATCCATACGGTCTTATGGCTTTCCTCCTAGTCTGAAGACGAATGTGCTAGAAACTATAAAGCAAAAACATGTCCTGCAGCCTAGCCTTGCCTTGCCTGTCCTTGCCTGTCCTAGCCTTGCCTTATGTCCTTCTCATCCTGTTCTCTGTCCCATCCTCTCTCACTAAGCCCTCGTCTGGCTGCATGTCTCTTCTTTCCTTTTCTCTCACTCTCCTGCTTCCTGCCTCTTTTCTTGCAATTCCTCCATCTCACTCCTGCAGCCCAACACTACTTTTTATTCTTCCTTCCCTTTCTCCTGCTCCCTTCGCTTTCTCCCTCTGTCCCATATCTTTCTTCCCGACTTGTCTCTTGCAGACTTTGGGCCAAACTGGCCCCAAGTCTGGGCATGCTTTGACAAGTTTTCAGAGGCCTGGCTGGTGGCAGCAATGACAGCAGGCAGTGACAGGCGCGGGGCTGACAGGCTCCCCATCCCCTAGGGGGCGCCTGGCTGCCACACCCAGCTGACATAGAACCTTTGTCACAATGCCCGCTACCGTGGCGAGGATGCGGTGGCTCTGCAGGTGACAGGGACACTGCAGGACTTGGTGTCAGCTCAGCAATTTCTCACTTCCCCTTAAGAAGCGGAATTCTGCAAATTGCTGCCTTTGCTCTTGAAAGGATGTCATCAGGTGGGTGTTTTGGTGTCATACACTGAAAACAGAGCAGAAACTGTGAAATATTCCCATGATATGCATGGTCCCTGCCCCAAAGCACCATGACTCAGCCTAAGGAGATCTGCAGCTTATTTTTTTGTACTGCCAGCAGATTGTGGAGGTACAGTATAAAAAACATCCTTATGGAGAGATCTTGGTATTTTAGGCTTAGTCTAAGTGTCTCAAGTAGCTGGGGTTTTTGCTTGGGCCTAATCCATACGGTCTTATGGCTTTCCTCCTAGTCTGAAGACGAATGTGCTAGAAACTATAAAGCAAAAACATGTCCTGCAGCCTAGCCTTGCCTTGCCTGTCCTTGCCTGTCCTAGCCTTGCCTTATGTCCTTCTCATCCTGTTCTCTGTCCCATCCTCTCTCACTAAGCCCTCGTCTGGCTGCATGTCTCTTCTTTCCTTTTCTCTCACTCTCCTGCTTCCTGCCTCTTTTCTTGCAATTCCTCCATCTCACTCCTGCAGGCCAACACTACTTTTTATTCTTCCTTCCCTTTCTCCTGCTCCCTTCGCTTTCTCCCTCTGTCCCATATCTTTCTTCCCGACTTGTCTCTTGCAGACTTTGGGCCAAACTGGCCCCAAGTCTGGGCATGCTTTGACAAGTTTTCAGAGGCCTGGCTGGTGGCAGCAGGGACACCAGGCAGTGACAGGCCCGGGGCTGACAGGCTCCCCATCCCCTAGGGGGCGCCTGGCTGCCACACCCAGCTGACATAGAACCTTTGTCACAATGCCCGCTACCGTGGTGAGGATGCGGTGGCTCTGCAGGTGACAGGGACACTGCAGGACTTGGTGTCAGCTCAGCAATTTCTCACTTCCCCTAAGAAGCGGAATTCTGCAAATTGCTGCCTTTGCTCTTGAAAGGATGTCATCAGGTGGGTGTTTTGGTGTCATACACTGAAAACAGAGCAGAAACTGTGAAATATTCCCATGATATGCATGGTCCCTGCCCCAAAGCACCATGACTCAGCCTAAGGAGATCTGCAGCTTATTTTATTGTACTGCCAGCAGATTGTGGAAGTACAGTATAAAAACCATCCTTATGGAGAGATCTTGGTATTTTAGGCTTACTCTAAGTGTCTCAAGTAGCTGGGGTTTTTGCTTGGGCCTAATCCATACGGTCTTGTGGCTTTCCTCCTAGTCTGAAGACGAATGTGCTAGAAACTATAAAGCAAAAACATGTCCTGCAGCCTAGCTTTGCCTTGCCTGTCCTTGCCTGTCCTAGCCTTGCCTTATGTCCTTCTCATCCTGTTCTCTGTCCCATCCTCTCTCACTAACCCCTCGTCTGGCTGCATGTCTCTTCTTTCCTTTTCTCTCACTCTCCTGCTTCCTGCCTCTTTTCTTGCAATTCCTCCATCTCACTCCTGCAGCCCAACACTACTTTTTTTTCTTCCTTCCCTTTCTCCTGCTCCCTTCGCTTTCTCCCTCTGTCCCATATCTTTCTTCCCGACTTGTCTCTTGGAGACTTTGGCCCAAACTGGCCCCAAGTCTGGGCATGCTTTGACAAGTTTTCAGAGGCCTGGCTGGTGGCAGCAGGGACAGCAGGCAGTGACAGGCCCGGGGCTGACAGGCTCCCCATCCCCTAGGGGGCGCCTGGCTGCCACACCCAGCTGACATAGAACCTTTGTCACAATGCCCGCTACCGTGGCGAGGATGCGGTGGCTCTGCAGGTGACAGGGACACTGCAGGACTTGGTGTCAGCTCAGCAATTTCTCACTTCCCCTAAGAAGCGGAATTCTGCAAATTGCTGCCTTTGCTCTTGAAAGGATGTCATCAGGTGGGTGTTTTGGTGTCATACACTGAAAACAGAGCAGAAACTGTGAAACATTCCCATGATATGCATGGTCCCTGCCCCAAAGCACCATGACTCAGCCTAAGGAGATCTGCAGCTTATTTTTTTGTACTGGCAGCAGATTGTGGAAGTACAGTATAAAAACCATCCTTATGGAGAGATCTTGGTATTTTAGGCTTACTCTAAGTGTCTCAAGTAGCTGGGGTTTTTGCTTGGGCCTAATCCATACGGTCTTGTGGCTTTCCTCCTAGTCTGAAGACGAATGTGCTAGAAACTATAAAGCAAAAACATGTCCTGCAGCCTAGCTTTGCCTTGCCTGTCCTTGCCTGTCCTAGCCTTGCCTTATGTCCTTCTCATCCTGTTCTCTGTCCCATCCTCTCTCACTAAGCCCTCGTCTGGCTGCATGTCTCTTCTTTCCTTTTCTCTCACTCTCCTGCTTCCTGCCTCTTTTCTTGCAATTCCTCCATCTCACTCCTGCAGCCCAACACTACTTTTTATTCTTCCTTCCCTTTCTCCTGCTCCCTTCGCTTTCTCCCTCTGTCCCATATCTTTCTTCCCGACTTGTCTCTTGCAGACTTTGGGCCAAACTGGCCCCAAGTCTGGGCATGCTTTGACAAGTTTTCAGAGGCCTGGCTGGTGGCAGCAGGGACAGCAGGCAGTGACAGGCCCGGGGCTGACAGGCTCCCCATCCCCTAGGGGGCGCCTGGCTGCCACACCCAGCTGACATAGAACCTTTGTCACAATGCCCGCTACCGTGGCGAGGATGCGGTGGCTCTGCAGGTGACAGGGACACTGCAGGACTTGGTGTCAGCTCAGCAATTTCTCACTTCCCCTAAGAAGCGGAATTCTGCAAATTGCTGCCTTTGCTCTTGAAAGGATGTCATCAGGTGGGTGTTTTGGTGTCATACACTGAAAACAGAGCAGAAACTGTGAAATATTCCCATGATATGCATGGTCCCTGCCCCAAAGCACCATGACTCAGCCTAAGGAGATCTGCAGCTTATTTTATTGTACTGCCAGCAGATTGTGGAAGTACAGTATAAAAACCATCCTTATGGAGAGATCTTGGTATTTTAGGCTTACTCTAAGTGTCTCAAGTAGCTGGGGTTTTTGCTTGGGCCTAATCCATACGGTCTTGTGGCTTTCCTCCTAGTCTGAAGATGAATGTGCTAGAAACTATAAAGCAAAAACATGTCCTGCAGCCTAGCTTTGCCTTGCCTGTCCTTGCCTGTCCTAGCCTTGCCTTATGTCCTTCTCATCCTGTTCTCTGTCCCATCCTCTCTCACTAACCCCTCGTCTGGCTGCATGTCTCTTCTTTCCTTTTCTCTCACTCTCCTGCTTCCTGCCTCTTTTCTTGCAATTCCTCCATCTCACTCCTGCAGCCCAACACTACTTTTTTTTCTTCCTTCCCTTTCTCCTGCTCCCTTCGCTTTCTCCCTCTGTCCCATATCTTTCTTCCCGACTTGTCTCTTGCAGACTTTGGGCCAAACTGGCCCCAAGTCTGGGCATGCTTTGACAAGTTTTCAGAGGCCTGGCTGGTGGCAGCAGGGACAGCAGGCAGTGACAGGCCCGGGGCTGACAGGCTCCCCATCCCCTAGGGGGCGCCTGGCTGCCACACCCAGCTGACATAGAACCTTTGTCACAATGCCCGCTACCGTGGCGAGGATGCGGTGGCTCTGCAGGTGACAGGGACACTGCAGGACTTGGTGTCAGCTCAGCAATTTCTCACTTCCCCTAAGAAGCGGAATTCTGCAAATTGCTGCCTTTGCTCTTGAAAGGATGTCATCAGGTGGGTGTTTTGGTGTCATACACTGAAAACAGAGCAGAAACTGTGAAACATTCCCATGATATGCATGGTCCCTGCCCCAAAGCACCATGACTCAGCCTAAGGAGATCTGCAGCTTATTTTTTTGTACTGGCAGCAGATTGTGGAAGTACAGTATAAAAACCATCCTTATGGAGAGATCTTGGTATTTTAGGCTTAGTCTAATTGTCTCAAGTAGCTGGGGTTTTTGCTTGGGCCTAATCCATACGGTCTTATGCCTTTCCTCCTAGTCTGAAGACGAATGTGCTAGAAACTATAAAGCAAAAACATGTCCTGCAGCCTAGCCTTGCCTTGCCTGTCCTTGCCTGTCCTAGCCTTGCCTTATGTCCTTCTCATCCTGTTCTCTGTCCCATCCTCTCTCACTAAGCCCTCGTCTGGCTGCATGTCTCTTCTTTCCTTTTCTCTCACTCTCCTCCTTCCTGCCTCTTTTCTTGCAATTCCTCCATCTCACTCCTGCAGCCCAACACTACTTTTTATTCTTCCTTCCCTTTCTCCTGCTCCCTTCGCTTTCTCCCTCTGTCCCATATCTTTCTTCCCGACTTGTCTCTTGCAGACTTTGGGCCAAACTGGCCCCAAGTCTGGGCATGCTTTGACAAGTTTTCAGAGGCCTGGCTGGTGGCAGCAGGGACACCAGGCAGTGACAGGCCCGGGGCTGACAGGCTCCCCATCCCCTAGGGGGCGCCTGGCTGCCACACCCAGCTGACATAGAACCTTTGTCACAATGCCCGCTACCGTGGCGAGGATGCGGTGGCTCTGCAGGTGACAGGGACACTGCAGGACTTGGTGTCAGCTCAGCAATTTCTCACTTCCCCTAAGAAGCGGAATTCTGCAAATTGCTGCCTTTGCTCTTGAAAGGATGTCATCAGGTGGGTGTTTTGGTGTCATACACTGAAAACAGAGCAGAAACTGTGAAATATTCCCATGATATGCATGGTCCCTGCCCCAAAGCACCATGACTCAGCCTAAGGAGATCTGCAGCTTATTTTATTGTACTGCCAGCAGATTGTGGAAGTACAGTATAAAAACCATCCTTATGGAGAGATCTTGGTATTTTAGGCTTAGTCTAAGAGTCTCAAGTAGCTGGGGTTTTTGCTTGGGCCTAATCCATACGGTCTTATGCCTTTCCTCCTAGTCTGAAGACGAATGTGCTAGAAACTATAAAGCAAAAACATGTCCTGCAGCCTAGCCTTGCCTTGCCTGTCCTTGCCTGTCCTAGCCTTGCCTTATGTCCTTCTCATCCTGTTCTCTGTCCCATCCTCTCTCACTAAGCCCTCGTCTGGCTGCATGTCTCTTCTTTCCTTTTCTCTCACTCTCCTGCTTCCTGCCTCTTTTCTTGCAATTCCTCCATCTCACTCCTGCAGCCCAACACTACTTTTTATTCTTCCTTCCCTTTCTCCTGCTCCCTTCGCTTTCTCCCTCTGTCCCATATCTTTCTTCCCGACTTGTCTCTTGCAGACTTTGGGCCAAACTGGCCCCAAGTCTGGGCATGCTTTGACAAGTTTTCAGAGGCCTGGCTGGTGGCAGCAGGGACACCAGGCAGTGACAGGCCCGGGGCTGACAGGCTCCCCATCCCCTAGGGGGCGCCTGGCTGCCACACCCAGCTGACATAGAACCTTTGTCACAATGCCCGCTACCGTGGCGAGGATGCGGTGGCTCTGCAGGTGACAGGGACACTGCAGGACTTGGTGTCAGCTCAGCAATTTCTCACTTCCCCTAAGAAGCGGAATTCTGCAAATTGCTGCCTTTGCTCTTGAAAGGATGTCATCAGGTGGGTGTTTTGGTGTCATACACTGAAAACAGAGCAGAAACTGTGAAACATTCCCATGATATGCATGGTCCCTGCCCCAAAGCACCATGACTCAGCCTAAGGAGATCTGCAGCTTATTTTATTGTACTGCCAGCAGATTGTGGAAGTACAGTATAAAAACCATCCTTATGGAGAGATCTTGGTATTTTAGGCTTAGTCTAATTGTCTCAAGTAGCTGGGGTTTTTGCTTGGGCCTAATCCATACGGTCTTATGCCTTTCCTCCTAGTCTGAAGACGAATGTGCTAGAAACTATAAAGCAAAAACATGTCCTGCAGCCTAGCCTTGCCTTGCCTGTCCTTGCCTGTCCTAGCCTTGCCTTATGTCCTTCTCATCCTGTTCTCTGTCCCATCCTCTCTCACTAAGCCCTCGTCTGGCTGCATGTCTCTTCTTTCCTTTTCTCTCACTCTCCTGCTTCCTGCCTCTTTTCTTGCAATTCCTCCATCTCACTCCTGCAGCCCAACACTACTTTTTATTCTTCCTTCCCTTTCTCCTGCTCCCTTCGCTTTCTCCCTCTGTCCCATATCTTTCTTCCCGACTTGTCTCTTGCAGACTTTGGGCCAAACTGGCCCCAAGTCTGGGCATGCTTTGACAAGTTTTCAGAGGCCTGGCTGGTGGCAGCAGGGACACCAGGCAGTGACAGGCCCGGGGCTGACAGGCTCCCCATCCCCTAGGGGGCGCCTGGCTGCCACACCCAGCTGACATAGAACCTTTGTCACAATGCCCGCTACCGTGGCGAGGATGCGGTGGCTCTGCAGGTGACAGGGACACTGCAGGACTTGGTGTCAGCTCAGCAATTTCTCACTTCCCCTAAGAAGCGGAATTCTGCAAATTGCTGCCTTTGCTCTTGAAAGGATTTCATCAGGTGGGTGTTTTGGTGTCATACACTGAAAACAGAGCAGAAACTGTGAAATATTCCCATGATATGCATGGTCCCTGCCCCAAAGCACCATGACTCAGCCTAAGGAGATCTGCAGCTTATTTTTTTGTACTGCCAGCAGATTGTGGAAGTACAGTATAAAAACCATCCTTATGGAGAGATCTTGGTATTTTAGGCTTAGTCTAAGTGTCTCAAGTAGCTGGGGTTTTTCCTTGGGCCTAATCCATACGGTCTTGTGGCTTTCCTCCTAGTCTGAAGACGAATGTGCTAGAAACTATAAAGCAAAAACATGTCCTGCAGCCTAGCCTTGCCTTGCCTGTCCTTGCCTGTCCTAGCCTTGCCTTATGTCCTTCTCATCCTGTTCTCTGTCCCATCCTCTCTCACTAAGCCCTCGTCTGGCTGCATGTCTCTTCTTTCCTTTTCTCTCACTCTCCTGCTTCCTGCCTCTTTTCTTGCAATTCCTCCATCTCACTCCTGCAGCCCAACACTACTTTTTATTCTTCCTTCCCTTTCTCCTGCTCCCTTCGCTTTCTCCCTCTGTCCCATATCTTTCTTCCCGACTTGTCTCTTGCAGACTTTGGGCCAAACTGGCCCCAAGTCTGGGAATGCTTTGACAAGTTTTCAGAGGCCTGGCTGGTGGCAGCAGGGACACCAAGCAGTGACAGGCCCGGGGCTGACAGGCTCCCCATCCCCTAGGGGGCGCCTGGCTGCCACACCCAGCTGACATAGAACCTTTGTCACAATGCCCGCTACCGTGGCGAGGATGCGGTGGCTCTGCAGGTGACAGGGACACTGCAGGACTTGGTGTCAGCTCAGCAATTTCTCACTTCCCCTAAGAAGCGGAATTCTGCAAATTGCTGCCTTTGCTCTTGAAAGGATGTCATCAGGTGGGTGTTTTGGTGTCATACACTGAAAACAGAGCAGAAACTGTGAAATATTCCCATGATATGCATGGTCCCTGCCCTAAAGCACCATGACTCAGCCTAAGGAGATCTGCAGCTTATTTTATTGTACTGCCAGCAGATTGTGGAAGTACAGTATAAAAACCATCCTTATGGAGAGATCTTGGTATTTTAGGCTTAGTCTAAGTGTCTCAAGTAGCTGGGGTTTTTGCTTGGGCCTAATCCATACGGTCTTGTGGCTTTCCTCCTAGTCTGAAGACGAATGTGCTAGAAACTATAAAGCAAAAACATGTCCTGCAGCCTAGCCTTGCCTTGCCTGTCCTTGCCTGTCCTAGCCTTGCCTTATGTCCTTCTCATCCTGTTCTCTGTCCCATCCTCTCTCACTAAGCCCTCGTCTGGCTGCATGTCTCTTCTTTCCTTTTCTCTCACTCTCCTGCTTCCTGCCTCTTTTCTTGCAATTCCTCCATCTCACTCCTGCAGCCCAACACTACTTTTTTTTCTTCCTTCCCTTTCTCCTGCTCCCTTCGCTTTCTCCCTCTGTCCCATATCTTTCTTCCCGACTTGTCTCTTGCAGACTTTGGGCCAAACTGGCCCCAAGTCTGGGCATGCTTTGACAAGTTTTCAGAGGCCTGGCTGGTGGCAGCAGGGACAGCAGGCAGTGACAGGCCCGGGGCTGACAGGCTCCCCATCCCCTAGGGGGCGCCTGGCTGCCACACCCAGCTGACATAGAACCTTTGTCACAATGCCCGCTACTGTGGCGAGGATGCGGTGGCTCTGCAGGTGACAGGGACACTGCAGGACTTGGTGTCAGCTCAGCAATGTCTCACTTCCCCTAAGAAGCGGAATTCTGCAAATTGCTGCCTTTGCTCTTGAAAGGATGTCATCAGGTGGGTGTTTTGGTGTCATACACTGAAAACAGAGCAGAAACTGTGAAACATTCCCATGATATGCATGGTCCCTGCGCCAAAGCACCATGACTCAGCCTAAGGAGATCTGCAGCTTATTTTTTTGTACTGCCAGCAGATTGTGGAAGTACAGTATAAAAACCATCCTTATGGAGAGATCTTGGTATTTTAGGCTTAGTCTAAGTGTCTCAAGTAGCTGGGGTTTTTGCTTGGGCCTAATCCATACGGTCTTATGGCTTTCCTCCTAGTCTGAAGACGAATGTGCTAGAAACTATAAAGCAAAAACATGTCCTGCAGCCTAGCCTTGCCTTGCCTGTCCTTGCCTGTCCTAGCCTTGCCTTATTTCCTTCTCATCCTGTTCTCTGTCCCATCCTCTCTCACTAACCCCTCGTCTGGCTAAATGTCTCTTCTTTCCTTTTCTCTCACTCTCCTACTTCCTGCCTCTTTTCTTGCAATTCCTCCATCTCACTCCTGCAGCCCAACACTACTTTTTATTCTTCCTTCCCTTTCTCCTGCTCCCTTCGCTTTCTCCCTCTGTCCCATATCTTTCTTCCCGACTTGTCTCTTGCAGACTTTGGGCCAAACTGGCCCCAAGTCTGGGCATGCTTTGACAAGTTTTCAGAGGCCTGGCTGATGGCAGCAGGGACACCAGGCAGTGACAGGCCCGGGGCTGACAGGCTCCCCATCCCCTAGGGGGCGCCTGGCTGCCACACCCAGCTGACATAGAACCTTTGTCACAATGCCCGCTACCGTGGCGAGGATGCGGTGGCTCTGCAGGTGACAGGGACACTGCAGGACTTGGTGTCAGCTCAGCAATTTCTCACTTCCCCTAAGAAGCGGAATTCTGCAAATTGCTGCCTTTGCTCTTGAAAGGATGTCATCAGGTGGGTGTTTTGGTGTCATACACTGAAAACCGAGCAGAAACTGTGAAATATTCCCATGATATGCATGGTCCCTGCCCCAAAGCACCATGACTCAGCCTAAGGAGATCTGCAGCTTATTTTATTGTACTGCCAGCAGATTGTGGAAGTACAGTATAAAAACCATCCTTATGGAGAGATCTTGGTATTTTAGGCTTAGTCTAAGTGTCTCAAGTAGCTGGGGTTTTTGCTTGGGCCTAATCCATACGGTCTTGTGGCTTTCCTCCTAGTCTGAAGACGAATGTGCTAGAAACTATAAAGCAAAAACATGTCCTGCAGCCTAGCCTTGCCTTGCCTGTCCTTGCCTGTCCTAGCCTTGCCTTATGTCCTTCTCATCCTGTTCTCTGTCCCATCCTCTCTCACTAAGCCCTCGTCTGGCTGCATGTCTCTTCTTTCCTTTTCTCTCACTCTCCTGCTTCCTGCCTCTTTTCTTGCAATTCCTCCATCTCACTCCTGCAGCCCAACACTACTTTTTTTTCTTCCTTCCCTTTCTCCTGCTCCCTTCGCTTTCTCCCTCTGTCCCATATCTTTCTTCCCGACTTGTCTCTTGCAGACTTTGGGCCAAACTGGCCCCAAGTCTGGGCATGCTTTGACAAGTTTTCAGAGGCCTGGCTGGTGGCAGCAGGGACAGCAGGCAGTGACAGGCCCGGGGCTGACAGGCTCCCCATCCCCTAGGGGGCGCCTGGCTGCCACACCCAGCTGACATAGAACCTTTGTCACAATGCCCGCTACCGTGGCGAGGATGCGGTGGCTCTGCAGGTGACAGGGACACTGCAGGACTTGGTGTCAGCTCAGCAATTTCTCACTTCCCCTAAGAAGCGGAATTCTGCAAATTGCTGCCTTTGCTCTTGAAAGGATGTCATCAGGTGGGTGTTTTGGTGTCATACACTGAAAACAGAGCAGAAACTGTGAAACATTCCCATGATATGCATGGTCCCTGCCCCAAAGCACCATGACTCAGCCTAAGGAGATCTGCAGCTTATTTTTTTGTACTGCCAGCAGATTGTGGAAGTACAGTATAAAAACCATCCTTATGGAGAGATCTTGGTATTTTAGGCTTAGTCTAAGTGTCTCAAGTAGCTGGGGTTTTTGCTTGGGCCTAATCCATACGGTCTCGTGGCTTTCCTCCTAGTCTGAAGACGAATGTGCTAGAAACTATAAAGCAAAAACATGTCCTGCAGCCTAGCCTTGCCTTGCCTGTCCTTGCCTGTCCTAGCCTTGCCTTATTTCCTTCTCATCCTGTTCTCTGTCCCATCCTCTCTCACTAACCCCTCGTCTGGCTAAATGTCTCTTCTTTCCTTTTCTCTCACTCTCCTACTTCCTGCCTCTTTTCTTGCAATTCCTCCATCTCACTCCTGCAGCCCAACACTACTTTTTATTCTTCCTTCCCTTTCTCCTGCTCCCTTCGCTTTCTCCCTCTGTCCCATATCTTTCTTCCCGACTTGTCTCTTGCAGACTTTGGGCCAAACTGGCCCCAAGTCTGGGCATGCTTTGACAAGTTTTCAGAGGCCTGGCTGATGGCAGCAGGGACACCAGGCAGTGACAGGCCCGGGGCTGACAGGCTCCCCATCCCCTAGGGGGCGCCTGGCTGCCACACCCAGCTGACATAGAACCTTTGTCACAATGCCCGCTACCGTGGCGAGGATGCGGTGGCTCTGCAGGTGACAGGGACACTGCAGGACTTGGTGTCAGCTCAGCAATTTCTCACTTCCCCTAAGAAGCGGAATTCTGCAAATTGCTGCCTTTGCTCTTGAAAGGATGTCATCAGGTGGGTGTTTTGGTGTCATACACTGAAAACCGAGCAGAAACTGTGAAATATTCCCATGATATGCATGGTCCCTGCCCCAAAGCACCATGACTCAGCCTAAGGAGATCTGCAGCTTATTTTATTGTATTGCCAGCAGATTGTGGAAGTACAGTATAAAAACCATCCTTATGGAGAGATCTTGGTATTTTAGGCTTAGTCTAAGTGTCTCAAGTAGCTGGGGTTTTTGCTTGGGCCTAATCCATACGGTCTTGTGGCTTTCCTCCTAGTCTGAAGACGAATGTGCTAGAAACTATAAAGCAAAAACATGTCCTGCAGCCTAGCCTTGCCTTGCCTGTCCTTGCCTGTCCTAGCCTTGCCTTATGTCCTTCTCATCCTGTTCTCTGTCCCATCCTCTCTCACTAAGCCCTCGTCTGGCTGCATGTCTCTTCTTTCCTTTTCTCTCACTCTCCTGCTTCCTGCCTCTTTTCTTGCAATTCCTCCATCTCACTCCTGCAGCCCAACACTACTTTTTTTTCTTCCTTCCCTTTCTCCTGCTCCCTTCGCTTTCTCCCTCTGTCCCATATCTTTCTTCCCGACTTGTCTCTTGCAGACTTTGGGCCAAACTGGCCCCAAGTCTGGGCATGCTTTGACAAGTTTTCAGAGGCCTGGCTGGTGGCAGCAGGGACAGCAGGCAGTGACAGGCCCGGGGCTGACAGGCTCCCCATCCCCTAGGGGGCGCCTGGCTGCCACACCCAGCTGACATAGAACCTTTGTCACAATGCCCGCTACCGTGGCGAGGATGCGGTGGCTCTGCAGGTGACAGGGACACTGCAGGACTTGGTGTCAGCTCAGCAATTTCTCACTTCCCCTAAGAAGCGGAATTCTGCAAATTGCTGCCTTTGCTCTTGAAAGGATGTCATCAGGTGGGTGTTTTGGTGTCATACACTGAAAACAGAGCAGAAACTGTGAAACATTCCCATGATATGCATGGTCCCTGCCCCAAAGCACCATGACTCAGCCTAAGGAGATCTGCAGCTTATTTTATTGTACTGCCAGCAGATTGTGGAAGTACAGTATAAAAACCATCCTTATGGAGAGATCTTGGTATTTTAGGCTTAGTCTAAGTGTCTCAAGTAGCTGGGGTTTTTGCTTGGGCCTAATCCATACGGTCTCGTGGCTTTCCTCCTAGTCTGAAGACGAATGTGCTAGAAACTATAAAGCAAAAACATGTCCTGCAGCCTAGCCTTGCCTTGCCTGTCCTTGCCTGTCCTAGCCTTGCCTTATGTCCTTCTCATCCTGTTCTCTGTCCCATCCTCTCTCACTAACCCCTCATCTGGCTGCATGTCTCTTCTTTCCTTTTCTCTCACTCTCCTGCTTCCTGCCTCTTTTCTTGCAATTCCTCCATCTCACTCCTGCAGCCCAACACTACTTTTTATTCTTCCTTCCCTTTCTCCTGCTCCCTTCGCTTTCTCCCTCTGTCCCATATCTTTCTTCCCGACTTGTCTCTTGCAGACTTTGGGCCAAACTGGCCCCAAGTCTGGGCATGCTTTGACAAGTTTTCAGAAGCCTGGCTGGTGGCAGCAGGGACAGCAGGCAGTGACAGGCCCGGGGCTGACAGGCTCCCCATCCCCTAGGGGGCGCCTGGCTGCCACACCCAGCTGACATAGAACCTTTGTCACAATGCCCGCTACCGTGGCGAGGATGCGGTGGCTCTGCAGGTGACAGGGACACTGCAGGACTTGGTGTCAGCTCAGCAATTTCTCACTTCCCCTAAGAAGCGGAATTCTGCAAATTGCTGCCTTTGCTCTTGAAAGGATGTCATCAGGTGGGTGTTTTGGTGTCATACACTGAAAACAGAGCAGAAACTGTGAAACATTCCCATGATATGCATGGTCCCTGCCCCAAAGCACCATGACTCAGCCTAAGGAGATCTGCAGCTTATTTTTTTGTACTGCCAGCAGATTGTGGAAGTACAGTATAAAAACCATCCTTATGGAGAGATCTTGGTATTTTAGGCTTAGTCTAAGTGTCTCAAGTAGCTGGGGTTTTTGCTTGGGCCTAATCCATACGGTCTTATGGCTTTCCTCCTAGTCTGAAGACGAATGTGCTAGAAACTATAAAGCAAAAACATGTCCTGCAGCCTAGCCTTGCCTTGCCTGTCCTTGCCTGTCCTAGCCTTGCCTTATTTCCTTCTCATCCTGTTCTCTGTCCCATCCTCTCTCACTAACCCCTCGTCTGGCTAAATGTCTCTTCTTTCCTTTTCTCTCACTCTCCTACTTCCTGCCTCTTTTCTTGCAATTCCTCCATCTCACTCCTGCAGCCCAACACTACTTTTTATTCTTCCTTCCCTTTCTCCTGCTCCCTTCGCTTTCTCCCTCTGTCCCATATCTTTCTTCCCGACTTGTCTCTTGCAGACTTTGGGCCAAACTGGCCCCAAGTCTGGGCATGCTTTGACAAGTTTTCAGAGGCCTGGCTGGTGGCAGCAGGGACACCAGGCAGTGACAGGCCCGGGGCTGACAGGCTCCCCATCCCCTAGGGGGCGCCTGGCTGCCACACCCAGCTGACATAGAACCTTTGTCACAATGCCCGCTACCGTGGCGAGGATGCGGTGGCTCTGCAGGTGACAGGGACACTGCAGGACTTGGTGTCAGCTCAGCAATTTCTCACTTCCCCTAAGAAGCGGAATTCTGCAAATTGCTGCCTTTGCTCTTGAAAGGATGTCATCAGGTGGGTGTTTTGGTGTCATACACTGAAAACAGAGCAGAAACTGTGAAATATTCCCATGATATGAATGGTCCCTGCCCTAAAGCACCATGACTCAGCCTAAGGAGATCTGCAGCTTATTTTATTGTACTGCCAGCAGATTGTGGAAGTACAGTATAAAAACCATCCTTATGGAGAGATCTTGGTATTTTAGGCTTAGTCTAAGTGTCTCAAGTAGCTGGGGTTTTTGCTTGGGCCTAATCCATACGGTCTTGTGGCTTTCCTCCTAGTCTGAAGACGAATGTGCTAGAAACTATAAAGCAAAAACATGTCCTGCAGCCTAGCCTTGCCTTGCCTGTCCTTGCCTGTCCTAGCCTTGCCTTATTTCCTTCTCATCCTGTTCTCTGTCCCATGCTCTCTCACTAACCCCTCGTCTGGCTAAATGTCTCTTCTTTCCTTTTCTCTCACTCTCCTACTTCCTGCCTCTTTTCTTGCAATTCCTCCATCTCACTCCTGCAGCCCAACACTACTTTTTATTCTTCCTTCCCTTTCTCCTGCTCCCTTCGCTTTCTCCCTCTGTCCCATATCTTTCTTCCCGACTTGTCTCTTGCAGACTTTGGGCCAAACTGGCCCCAAGTCTGGGCATGCTTTGACAAGTTTTCAGAGGCCTGGCTGGTGGCAGCAGGGACACCAGGCAGTGACAGGCGCGGGGCTGACAGGCTCCCCATCCCCTAGGGGGCGCCTGGCTGCCACACCCAGCTGACATAGAACCTTTGTCACAATGCCCGCTACCGTGGCGAGGATGCGGTGGCTCTGCAGGTGACAGGGACACTGCAGGACTTGGTGTCAGCTCAGCAATTTCTCACTTCCCCTAAGAAGCGGAATTCTGCAAATTGCTGCCTTTGCTCTTGAAAGGATGTCATCAGGTGGGTGTTTTGGTGTCATACACTGAAAACAGAGCAGAAACTGTGAAACATTCCCATGATATGCATGGTCCCTGCCCCAAAGCACCATGACTCAGCCTAAGGAGATCTGCAGCTTATTTTTTTGTACTGCCAGCAGATTGTGGAAGTACAGTATAAAAACCATCCTTATGGAGAGATCTTGGTATTTTAAGCTTAGTCTAAGTGTCTCAAGTAGCTGGGGTTTTTGCTTGGGCCTAATCCATACGGTCTCGTGGCTTTCCTCCTAGTCTGAAGACGAATGTGCTAGAAACTATAAAGCAAAAACATGTCCTGCAGCCTAGCCTTGCCTTGCCTGTCCTTGCCTGTCCTAGCCTTGCCTTATGTCCTTCTCATCCTGTTCTCTGTCCCATCCTCTCTCACTAACCCCTCATCTGGCTGCATGTCTCTTCTTTCCTTTTCTCTCACTCTCCTGCTTCCTGCCTCTTTTCTTGCAATTCCTCCATCTCACTCCTGCAGCCCAACACTACTTTTTATTCTTCCTTCCCTTTCTCCTGCTCCCTTCGCTTTCTCCCTCTGTCCCATATCTTTCTTCCCGACTTGTCTCTTGCAGACTTTGGGCCAAACTGGCCCCAAGTCTGGGCATGCTTTGACAAGTTTTCAGAGGCCTGGCTGGTGGCAGCAGGGACACCAGGCAGTGACAGGCCCGGGGCTGACAGGCTCCCCATCCCCTAGGGGGCGCCTGGCTGCCACACCCAGCTGACATAGAACCTTTGTCACAATGCCCGCTACCGTGGCGAGGATGCGGTGGCTCTGCAGGTGACAGGGACACTGCAGGACTTGGTGTCAGCTCAGCAATTTCTCACTTCCCCTAAGAAGCGGAATTCTGCAAATTGCTGCCTTTGCTCTTGAAAGGATGTCATCAGGTGGGTGTTTTGGTGTCATACACTGAAAACAGAGCAGAAACTGTGAAATATTCCCATGATATGAATGGTCCCTGCCCTAAAGCACCATGACTCAGCCTAAGGAGATCTGCAGCTTATTTTATTGTACTGCCAGCAGATTGTGGAAGTACAGTATAAAAACCATCCTTATGGAGAGATCTTGGTATTTTAGGCTTAGTCTAAGTGTCTCAAGTAGCTGGGGTTTTTGCTTGGGCCTAATCCATACGGTCTTGTGGCTTTCCTCCTAGTCTGAAGACGAATGTGCTAGAAACTATAAAGCAAAAACATGTCCTGCAGCCTAGCCTTGCCTTGCCTGTCCTTGCCTGTCCTAGCCTTGCCTTATTTCCTTCTCATCCTGTTCTCTGTCCCATGCTCTCTCACTAACCCCTCGTCTGGCTAAATGTCTCTTCTTTCCTTTTCTCTCACTCTCCTACTTCCTGCCTCTTTTCTTGCAATTCCTCCATCTCACTCCTGCAGCCCAACACTACTTTTTATTCTTCCTTCCCTTTCTCCTGCTCCCTTCGCTTTCTCCCTCTGTCCCATATCTTTCTTCCCGACTTGTCTCTTGCAGACTTTGGGCCAAACTGGCCCCAAGTCTGGGCATGCTTTGACAAGTTTTCAGAGGCCTGGCTGGTGGCAGCAGGGACACCAGGCAGTGACAGGCGCGGGGCTGACAGGCTCCCCATCCCCTAGGGGGCGCCTGGCTGCCACACCCAGCTGACATAGAACCTTTGTCACAATGCCCGCTACCGTGGCGAGGATGCGGTGGCTCTGCAGGTGACAGGGACACTGCAGGACTTGGTGTCAGCTCAGCAATTTCTCACTTCCCCTAAGAAGCGGAATTCTGCAAATTGCTGCCTTTGCTCTTGAAAGGATGTCATCAGGTGGGTGTTTTGGTGTCATACACTGAAAACAGAGCAGAAACTGTGAAACATTCCCATGATATGCATGGTCCCTGCCCCAAAGCACCATGACTCAGCCTAAGGAGATCTGCAGCTTATTTTTTTGTACTGCCAGCAGATTGTGGAAGTACAGTATAAAAACCATCCTTATGGAGAGATCTTGGTATTTTAAGCTTAGTCTAAGTGTCTCAAGTAGCTGGGGTTTTTGCTTGGGCCTAATCCATACGGTCTCGTGGCTTTCCTCCTAGTCTGAAGACGAATGTGCTAGAAACTATAAAGCAAAAACATGTCCTGCAGCCTAGCCTTGCCTTGCCTGTCCTTGCCTGTCCTAGCCTTGCCTTATGTCCTTCTCATCCTGTTCTCTGTCCCATCCTCTCTCACTAACCCCTCATCTGGCTGCATGTCTCTTCTTTCCTTTTCTCTCACTCTCCTGCTTCCTGCCTCTTTTCTTGCAATTCCTCCATCTCACTCCTGCAGCCCAACACTACTTTTTATTCTTCCTTCCCTTTCTCCTGCTCCCTTCGCTTTCTCCCTCTGTCCCATATCTTTCTTCCCGACTTGTCTCTTGCAGACTTTGGGCCAAACTGGCCCCAAGTCTGGGCATGCTTTGACAAGTTTTCAGAGGCCTGGCTGGTGGCAGCAGGTACACCAGGCAGTGACAGGCCCGGGGCTGACAGGCTCCCCATCCCCAGGGGGCGCCTGGCTGCCACACCCAGCTGACATAGAACCTTTGTCACAATGCCCGCTACCGTGGCGAGGATGCGGTGGCTCTGCAGGTGACAGGGACACTGCAGGACTTGGTGTCAGCTCAGCAATTTCTCACTTCCCCTAAGAAGCGGAATTCTGCAAATTGCTGCCTTTGCTCTTGAAAGGATGTCATCAGGTGGGTGTTTTGGTGTCATACACTGAAAACAGAGCAGAAACTGTGAAACATTCCCATGCTATGCATGGTCCCTGCCCCAAAGCACCATGACTCAGCCTAAGGAGATCTGCAGCTTATTTTTTTGTACTGGCAGCAGATTGTGGAAGTACAGTATAAAAACCATCCTTATGGAGAGATCTTGGTATTTTAGGCTTAGTCTAAGTGTCTCAAGTAGCTGGGGTTTTTGCTTGGGCCTAATCCATACGGTCTTATGGCTTTCCTCCTAGTCTGAAGACGAATGTGCTAGAAACTATAAAGCAAAAACATGTCCTGCAGCCTAGCCTTGCCTTGCCTGTCCTTGCCTGTCCTAGCCTTGCCTTATGTCCTTCTCATCCTGTTCTCTGTCCCATCCTCTCTCACTAAGCCCTCGTCTGGCTGCATGTCTCTTCTTTCCTTTTCTCTCACTCTCCTGCTTCCTGCCTCTTTTCTTGCAATTCCTCCATCTCACTCCTGCAGCCCAACACTACTTTTTATTCTTCCTTCCCTTTCTCCTGCTCCCTTCGCTTTCTCCCTCTGTCCCATATCTTTCTTCCCGACTTGTCTCTTGCAGACTTTGCGCCAAACTGGCCCCAAGTCTGGGCATGCTTTGACAAGTTTTCAGAGGCCTGGCTGGTGGCAGCAGGGACAGCAGGCAGTGACAGGCCCGGGGCTGACAGGCTCCCCATCCCCTAGGGGGCGCCTGGCTGCCACACCCAGCTGACATAGAACCTTTGTCACAATGCCCGCTACCGTGGCGAGGATGCGGTGGCTCTGCAGGTGACAGGGACACTGCAGGACTTGGTGTCAGCTCAGCAATTTCTCACTTCCCCTAAGAAGCGGAATTCTGCAAATTGCTGCCTTTGCTCTTGAAAGGATGTCATCAGGTGGGTGTTTTGGTGTCATACACTGAAAACAGAGCAGAAACTGTGAAACATTCCCATGATATGCATGGTCCCTGCCCCAAAGCACCATGACTCAGCCTAAGGAGATCTGCAGCTTATTTTTTTGTACTGGCAGCAGATTGTGGAAGTACAGTATAAAAACCATCCTTATGGAGAGATCTTGGTATTTTAGGCTTAGTCTAATTGTCTCAAGTAGCTGGGGTTTTTGCTTGGGCCTAATCCATACGGTCTTATGCCTTTCCTCCTAGTCTGAAGACGAATGTGCTAGAAACTATAAAGCAAAAACATGTCCTGCAGCCTAGCCTTGCCTTGCCTGTCCTTGCCTGTCCTAGCCTTGCCTTATGTCCTTCTCATCCTGTTCTCTGTCCCATCCTCTCTCACTAAGCCCTCGTCTGGCTGCATGTCTCTTCTTTCCTTTTCTCTCACTCTCCTGCTTCCTGCCTCTTTTCTTGCAATTCCTCCATCTCACTCCTGCAGCCCAACACTACTTTTTATTCTTCCTTCCCTTTCTCCTGCTCCCTTCGCTTTCTCCCTCTGTCCCATATCTTTCTTCCCGACTTGTCTCTTGCAGACTTTGGGCCAAACTGGCCCCAAGTCTGGGCATGCTTTGACAAGTTTTCAGAGGCCTGGCTGGTGGCAGCAGGGACACCAGGCAGTGACAGGCCCGGGGCTGACAGGCTCCCCATCCCCTAGGGGGCGCCTGGCTGCCACACCCAGCTGACATAGAACCTTTGTCACAATGCCCGCTACCGTGGCGAGGATGCGGTGGCTCTGCAGGTGACAGGGACACTGCAGGACTTGGTGTCAGCTCAGCAATTTCTCACTTCCCCTAAGAAGCGGAATTCTGCAAATTGCTGCCTTTGCTCTTGAAAGGATGTCATCAGGTGGGTGTTTTGGTGTCATACACTGAAAACAGAGCAGAAACTGTGAAATATTCCCATGATATGCATGGTCCCTGCCCCAAAGCACCATGACTCAGCCTAAGGAGATCTGCAGCTTATTTTTTTGTACTGCCAGCAGATTGTGGAAGTACAGTATAAAAACCATCCTTATAGAGAGATCTTGGTATTTTAGGCTTAGTCTAAGTGTCTCAAGTAGCTGGGGTTTTTGCTTGGGCCTAATCCATACGGTCTTGTGGCTTTCCTCCTAGTCTGAAGACGAATGTGCTAGAAACTATAAAGCAAAAACATGTCCTGCAGCCTAGCCTTGCCTTGCCTGTCCTTGCCTGTCCTAGCCTTGCCTTATGTCCTTCTCATCCTGTTCTCTGTCCCATCCTCTCTCACTAAGCCCTCGTCTGGCTGCATGTCTCTTCTTTCCTTTTCTCTCACTCTCCTGCTTCCTGCCTCTTTTCTTGCAATTCCTCCATCTCACTCCTGCAGCCCAACACTACTTTTTTTTCTTCCTTCCCTTTCTCCTGCTCCCTTCGCTTTCTCCCTCTGTCCCATATCTTTCTTCCCGACTTGTCTCTTGCAGACTTTGGGCCAAACTGGCCCCAAGTCTGGGCATGCTTTGACAAGTTTTCAGAGGCCTGGCTGGTGGCAGCAGGGACAGCAGGCAGTGACAGGCCCGGGGCTGACAGGCTCCCCATCCCCTAGGGGGCGCCTGGCTGCCACACCCAGCTGACATAGAACCTTTGTCACAATGCCCGCTACCGTGGCGAGGATGCGGTGGCTCTGCAGGTGACAGGGACACTGCAGGACTTGGTGTCAGCTCAGCAATTTCTCACTTCCCCTAAGAAGCGGAATTCTGCAAATTGCTGCCTTTGCTCTTGAAAGGATGTCATCAGGTGGGTGTTTTGGTGTCATACACTGAAAACAGAGCAGAAACTGTGAAACATTCCCATGCTATGCATGGTCCCTGCCCCAAAGCACCATGACTCAGCCTAAGGAGATCTGCAGCTTATTTTTTTGTACTGGCAGCAGATTGTGGAAGTACAGTATAAAAACCATCCTTATGGAGAGATCTTGGTATTTTAGGCTTAGTCTAAGTGTCTCAAGTAGCTGGGGTTTTTGCTTGGGCCTAATCCATACGGTCTTGTGGCTTTCCTCCTAGTCTGAAGACGAATGTGCTAGAAACTATAAAGCAAAAACATGTCCTGCAGCCTAGCCTTGCCTTGCCTGTCCTTGCCTGTCCTAGCCTTGCCTTATGTCCTTCTCATCCTGTTCTCTGTCCCATCCTCTCTCACTAACCCCTCGTCTGGCTGCATGTCTCTTCTTTCCTTTTCTCTCACTCTCCTGCTTCCTGCCTCTTTTCTTGCAATTCCTCCATCTCACTCCTGCAGCCCAACACTACTTTTTTTTCTTCCTTCCCTTTCTCCTGCTCCCTTCGCTTTCTCCCTCTGTCCCATATCTTTCTTCCCGACTTGTCTCTTGCAGACTTTGGGCCAAACTGGCCCCAAGTCTGGGCATGCTTTGACAAGTTTTCAGAGGCCTGGCTGGTGGCAGCAGGGACACCAGGCAGTGACAGGCCCGGGGCTGACAGGCTCCCCATCCCCTAGGGGGCGCCTGGCTGCCACACCCAGCTGACATAGAACCTTTGTCACAATGCCCGCTACCGTGGCGAGGATGCGGTGGCTCTGCAGGTGACAGGGACACTGCAGGACTTGGTGTCAGCTCAGCAATTTCTCACTTCCCCTAAGAAGCGGAATTCTGCAAATTGCTGCCTTTGCTCTTGAAAGGATGTCATCAGGTGGGTGTTTTGGTGTCATACACTGAAAACAGAGCAGAAACTGTGAAACATTCCCATGCTATGCATGGTCCCTGCCCCAAAGCACCATGACTCAGCCTAAGGAGATCTGCAGCTTATTTTTTTGTACTGGCAGCAGATTGTGGAAGTACAGTATAAAAACCATCCTTATGGAGAGATCTTGGTATTTTAGGCTTAGTCTAAGTGTCTCAAGTAGCTGGGGTTTTTGCTTGGGCCTAATCCATACGGTCTTATGGCTTTCCTCCTAGTCTGAAGACGAATGTGCTAGAAACTATAAAGCAAAAACATGTCCTGCAGCCTAGCCTTGCCTTGCCTGTCCTTGCCTGTCCTAGCCTTGCCTTATTTCCTTCTCATCCTGTTCTCTGTCCCATCCTCTCTCACTAACCCCTCGTCTGGCTAAATGTCTCTTCTTTCCTTTTCTCTCACTCTCCTACTTCCTGCCTCTTTTCTTGCAATTCCTCCATCTCACTCCTGCAGCCCAACACTACTTTTTATTCTTCCTTCCCTTTCTCCTGCTCCCTTCGCTTTCTCCCTCTGTCCCATATCTTTCTTCCCGACTTGTCTCTTGCAGACTTTGGGCCAAACTGGCCCCAAGTCTGGGCATGCTTTGACAAGTTTTCAGAGGCCTGGCTGGTGGCAGCAGGGACACCAGGCAGTGACAGGCCCGGGGCTGACAGGCTCCCCATCCCCTAGGGGGCGCCTGGCTGCCACACCCAGCTGACATAGAACCTTTGTCACAATGCCCGCTACCGTGGCGAGGATGCGGTGGCTCTGCAGGTGACAGGGACACTGCAGGACTTGGTGTCAGCTCAGCAATTTCTCACTTCCCCTAAGAAGCGGAATTCTGCAAATTGCTGCCTTTGCTCTTGAAAGGATGTCATCAGGTGGGTGTTTTGGTGTCATACACTGAAAACAGAGCAGAAACTGTGAAATATTCCCATGATATGCATGGTCCCTGCCCTAAAGCACCATGACTCAGCCTAAGGAGATCTGCAGCTTATTTTATTGTACTGCCAGCAGATTGTGGAAGTACAGTATAAAAACCATCCTTATGGAGAGATCTTGGTATTTTAGGCTTAGTCTAAGTGTCTCAAGTAGCTGGGGTTTTTGCTTGGGCCTAATCCATACGGTCTTGTGGCTTTCCTCCTAGTCTGAAGACGAATGTGCTAGAAACTATAAAGCAAAAACATGTCCTGCAGCCTAGCCTTGCCTTGCCTG
Source organism: Columba livia (assembly GCF_036013475.1). Taxonomy (NCBI): domain Eukaryota; kingdom Metazoa; phylum Chordata; class Aves; order Columbiformes; family Columbidae; genus Columba; species Columba livia. The sequence goes on from NW_027043012.1 coordinate 2,721,806, forward strand.
TCCTTGCCTGTCCTAGCCTTGCCTTATGTCCTTCTCATCCTGTTCTCTGTCCCATCCTCTCTCACTAAGCCCTCGTCTGGCTGCATGTCTCTTCTTTCCTTTTCTCTCACTCTCCTGCTTCCTGCCTCTTTTCTTGCAATTCCTCCATCTCACTCCTGCAGCCCAACACTACTTTTTATTCTTCCTTCCCTTTCTCCTGCTCCCTTCGCTTTCTCCCTCTGTCCCATATCTTTCTTCCCGACTTGTCTCTTGCAGACTTTGGGCCAAACTGGCCCCAAGTCTGGGCATGCTTTGACAAGTTTTCAGAGGCCTGGCTGGTGGCAGCAGGGACAGCAGGCAGTGACAGGCCCGGGGCTGACAGGCTCCCCATCCCCTAGGGGGCGCCTGGCTGCCACACCCAGCTGACATAGAACCTTTGTCACAATGCCCGCTACTGTGGCGAGGATGCGGTGGCTCTGCAGGTGACAGGGACACTGCAGGACTTGGTGTCAGCTCAGCAATTTCTCACTTCCCCTAAGAAGCGGAATTCTGCAAATTGCTGCCTTTGCTCTTGAAAGGATGTCATCAGGTGGGTGTTTTGGTGTCATACACTGAAAACAGAGCAGAAACTGTGAAACATTCCCATGATATGCATGGTCCCTGCCCCAAAGCACCATGACTCAGCCTAAGGAGATCTGCAGCTTATTTTTTTGTACTGCCAGCAGATTGTGGAAGTACAGTATAAAAACCATCCTTATGGAGAGATCTTGGTATTTTAGGCTTAGTCTAAGTGTCTCAAGTAGCTGGGGTTTTTGCTTGGGCCTAATCCATACGGTCTTATGGCTTTCCTCCTAGTCTGAAGACGAATGTGCTAGAAACTATAAAGCAAAAACATGTCCTGCAGCCTAGCCTTGCCTTGCCTGTCCTTGCCTGTCCTAGCCTTGCCTTATTTCCTTCTCATCCTGTTCTCTGTCCCATCCTCTCTCACTAACCCCTCGTCTGGCTAAATGTCTCTTCTTTCCTTTTCTCTCACTCTCCTCCTTCCTGCCTCTTTTCTTGCAATTCCTCCATCTCACTCCTGCAGCCCAACACTACTTTTTATTCTTCCTTCCCTTTCTCCTGCTCCCTTCGCTTTCTCCCTCTGTCCCATATCTTTCTTCCCGACTTGTCTCTTGCAGACTTTGGGCCAAACTGGCCCCAAGTCTGGGCATGCTTTGACAAGTTTTCAGAGGCCTGGCTGATGGCAGCAGGGACACCAGGCAGTGACAGGCCCGGGGCTGACAGGCTCCCCATCCCCTAGGGGGCGCCTGGCTGCCACACCCAGCTGACATAGAACCTTTGTCACAATGCCCGCTACCGTGGCGAGGATGCGGTGGCTCTGCAGGTGACAGGGACACTGCAGGACTTGCTGTCAGCTCAGCAATTTCTCACTTCCCCTAAGAAGCGGAATTCTGCAAATTGCTGCCTTTGCTCTTGAAAGGATGTCATCAGGTGGGTGTTTTGGTGTCATACACTGAAAACCGAGCAGAAACTGTGAAATATTCCCATGATATGCATGGTCCCTGCCCCAAAGCACCATGACTCAGCCTAAGGAGATCTGCAGCTTATTTTATTGTACTGCCAGCAGATTGTGGAAGTACAGTATAAAAACCATCCTTATGGAGAGATCTTGGTATTTTAGGCTTAGTCTAAGTGTCTCAAGTAGCTGGGGTTTTTGCTTGGGCCTAATCCATACGGTCTTGTGGCTTTCCTCCTAGTCTGAAGACGAATGTGCTAGAAACTATAAAGCAAAAACATGTCCTGCAGCCTAGCCTTGCCTTGCCTGTCCTTGCCTGTCCTAGCCTTGCCTTATGTCCTTCTCATCCTGTTCTCTGTCCCATCCTCTCTCACTAAGCCCTCGTCTGGCTGCATGTCTCTTCTTTCCTTTTCTCTCACTCTCCTGCTTCCTGCCTCTTTTCTTGCAATTCCTCCATCTCACTCCTGCAGCCCAACACTACTTTTTTTTCTTCCTTCCCTTTCTCCTGCTCCCTTCGCTTTCTCCCTCTGTCCCATATCTTTCTTCCCGACTTGTCTCTTGCAGACTTTGGGCCAAACTGGCCCCAAGTCTGGGCATGCTTTGACAAGTTTTCAGAGGCCTGGCTGGTGGCAGCAGGGACAGCAGGCAGTGACAGGCCCGGGGCTGACAGGCTCCCCATCCCCTAGGGGGCGCCTGGCTGCCACACCCAGCTGACATAGAACCTTTGTCACAATGCCCGCTACCGTGGCGAGGATGCGGTGGCTCTGCAGGTGACAGGGACACTGCAGGACTTGGTGTCAGCTCAGCAATTTCTCACTTCCCCTAAGAAGCGGAATTCTGCAAATTGCTGCCTTTGCTCTTGAAAGGATGTCATCAGGTGGGTGTTTTGGTGTCATACACTGAAAACAGAGCAGAAACTGTGAAACATTCCCATGATATGCATGGTCCCTGCCCCAAAGCACCATGACTCAGCCTAAGGAGATCTGCAGCTTATTTTTTTGTACTGCCAGCAGATTGTGGAAGTACAGTATAAAAACCATCCTTATGGAGAGATCTTGGTATTTTAGGCTTAGTCTAAGTGTCTCAAGTAGCTGGGGTTTTTGCTTGGGCCTAATCCATACGGTCTTATGGCTTTCCTCCTAGTCTGAAGACGAATGTGCTAGAAACTATAAAGCAAAAACATGTCCTGCAGCCTAGCCTTGCCTTGCCTGTCCTTGCCTGTCCTAGCCTTGCCTTATTTCCTTCTCATCCTGTTCTCTGTCCCATCCTCTCTCACTAACCCCTCGTCTGGCTAAATGTCTCTTCTTTCCTTTTCTCTCACTCTCCTACTTCCTGCCTCTTTTCTTGCAATTCCTCCATCTCACTCCTGCAGCCCAACACTACTTTTTATTCTTCCTTCCCTTTCTCCTGCTCCCTTCGCTTTCTCCCTCTGTCCCATATCTTTCTTCCCGACTTGTCTCTTGCAGACTTTGGGCCAAACTGGCCCCAAGTCTGGGCATGCTTTGACAAGTTTTCAGAGGCCTGGCTGGTGGCAGCAGGGACACCAGGCAGTGACAGGCCCGGGGCTGACAGGCTCCCCATCCCCTAGGGGGCGCCTGGCTGCCACACCCAGCTGACATAGAACCTTTGTCACAATGCCCGCTACCGTGGCGAGGATGCGGTGGCTCTGCAGGTGACAGGGACACTGCAGGACTTGGTGTCAGCTCAGCAATTTCTCACTTCCCCTAAGAAGCGGAATTCTGCAAATTGCTGCCTTTGCTCTTGAAAGGATGTCATCAGGTGGGTGTTTTGGTGTCATACACTGAAAACAGAGCAGAAACTGTGAAATATTCCCATGATATGAATGGTCCCTGCCCTAAAGCACCATGACTCAGCCTAAGGAGATCTGCAGCTTATTTTATTGTACTGCCAGCAGATTGTGGAAGTACAGTATAAAAACCATCCTTATGGAGAGATCTTGGTATTTTAGGCTTAGTCTAAGTGTCTCAAGTAGCTGGGGTTTTTGCTTGGGCCTAATCCATACGGTCTTGTGGCTTTCCTCCTAGTCTGAAGACGAATGTGCTAGAAACTATAAAGCAAAAACATGTCCTGCAGCCTAGCCTTGCCTTGCCTGTCCTTGCCTGTCCTAGCCTTGCCTTATTTCCTTCTCATCCTGTTCTCTGTCCCATCCTCTCTCACTAACCCCTCGTCTGGCTAAATGTCTCTTCTTTCCTTTTCTCTCACTCTCCTACTTCCTGCCTCTTTTCTTGCAATTCCTCCATCTCACTCCTGCAGCCCAACACTACTTTTTATTCTTCCTTCCCTTTCTCCTGCTCCCTTCGCTTTCTCCCTCTGTCCCATATCTTTCTTCCCGACTTGTCTCTTGCAGACTTTGGGCCAAACTGGCCCCAAGTCTGGGCATGCTTTGACAAGTTTTCAGAGGCCTGGCTGGTGGCAGCAGGGACACCAGGCAGTGACAGGCCCGGGGCTGACAGGCTCCCCATCCCCTAGGGGGCGCCTGGCTGCCACACCCAGCTGACATAGAACCTTTGTCACAATGCCCGCTACCGTGGCGAGGATGCGGTGGCTCTGCAGGTGACAGGGACACTGCAGGACTTGGTGTCAGCTCAGCAATTTCTCACTTCCCCTAAGAAGCGGAATTCTGCAAATTGCTGCCTTTGCTCTTGAAAGGATGTCATCAGGTGGGTGTTTTGGTGTCATACACTGAAAACAGAGCAGAAACTGTGAAACATTCCCATGATATGCATGGTCCCTGCCCCAAAGCACCATGACTCAGCCTAAGGAGATCTGCAGCTTATTTTTTTGTACTGCCAGCAGATTGTGGAAGTACAGTATAAAAACCATCCTTATGGAGAGATCTTGGTATTTTAAGCTTAGTCTAAGTGTCTCAAGTAGCTGGGGTTTTTGCTTGGGCCTAATCCATACGGTCTCGTGGCTTTCCTCCTAGTCTGAAGACGAATGTGCTAGAAACTATAAAGCAAAAACATGTCCTGCAGCCTAGCCTTGCCTTGCCTGTCCTTGCCTGTCCTAGCCTTGCCTTATGTCCTTCTCATCCTGTTCTCTGTCCCATCCTCTCTCACTAAGCCCTCGTCTGGCTGCATGTCTCTTCTTTCCTTTTCTCTCACTCTCCTGCTTCCTGCCTCTTTTCTTGCAATTCCTCCATCTCACTCCTGCAGCCCAACACTACTTTTTATTCTTCCTTCCCTTTCTCCTGCTCCCTTCGCTTTCTCCCTCTGTCCCATATCTTTCTTCCCGACTTGTCTCTTGCAGACTTTGGGCCAAACTGGCCCCAAGTCTGGGCATGCTTTGACAAGTTTTCAGAGGCCTGGCTGGTGGCAGCAGGGACACCAGGCAGTGACAGGCCCGGGGCTGACAGGCTCCCCATCCCCTAGGGGGCGCCTGGCTGCCACACCCAGCTGACATAGAACCTTTGTCACAATGCCCGCTACCGTGGCGAGGATGCGGTGGCTCTGCAGGTGACAGGGACACTGCAGGACTTGGTGTCAGCTCAGCAATTTCTCACTTCCCCTAAGAAGCGGAATTCTGCAAATTGCTGCCTTTGCTCTTGAAAGGATGTCATCAGGTGGGTGTTTTGGTGTCATACACTGAAAACAGAGCAGAAACTGTGAAACATTCCCATGCTATGCATGGTCCCTGCCCCAAAGCACCATGACTCAGCCTAAGGAGATCTGCAGCTTATTTTTTTGTACTGGCAGCAGATTGTGGAAGTACAGTATAAAAACCATCCTTATGGAGAGATCTTGGTATTTTAGGCTTAGTCTAAGTGTCTCAAGTAGCTGGGGTTTTTGCTTGGGCCTAATCCATACGGTCTTATGGCTTTCCTCCTAGTCTGAAGACGAATGTGCTAGAAACTATAAAGCAAAAACATGTCCTGCAGCCTAGCCTTGCCTTGCCTGTCCTTGCCTGTCCTAGCCTTGCCTTATTTCCTTCTCATCCTGTTCTCTGTCCCATCCTCTCTCACTAAGCCCTCGTCTGGCTGCATGTCTCTTCTTTCCTTTTCTCTCACTCTCCTGCTTCCTGCCTCTTTTCTTGCAATTCCTCCATCTCACTCCTGCAGCCCAACACTACTTTTTTTTCTTCCTTCCCTTTCTCCTGCTCCCTTCGCTTTCTCCCTCTGTCCCATATCTTTCTTCCCGACTTGTCTCTTGCAGACTTTGCGCCAAACTGGCCCCAAGTCTGGGCATGCTTTGACAAGTTTTCAGAGGCCTGGCTGGTGGCAGCAGGGACAGCAGGCAGTGACAGGCCCGGGGCTGACAGGCTCCCCATCCCCTAGGGGGCGCCTGGCTGCCACACCCAGCTGACATAGAACCTTTGTCACAATGCCCGCTACCGTGGCGAGGATGCGGTGGCTCTGCAGGTGACAGGGACACTGCAGGACTTGGTGTCAGCTCAGCAATTTCTCACTTCCCCTAAGAAGTGGAATTCTGCAAATTGCTGCCTTTGCTCTTGAAAGGATGTCATCAGGTGGGTGTTTTGGTGTCATACACTGAAAACAGAGCAGAAACTGTGAAACATTCCCATGATATGCATGGTCCCTGCCCCAAAGCACCATGACTCAGCCTAAGGAGATCTGCAGCTTATTTTTTTGTACTGGCAGCAGATTGTGGAAGTACAGTATAAAAACCATCCTTATGGAGAGATCTTGGTATTTTAGGCTTAGTCTAATTGTCTCAAGTAGCTGGGGTTTTTGCTTGGGCCTAATCCATACGGTCTTATGCCTTTCCTCCTAGTCTGAAGACGAATGTGCTAGAAACTATAAAGCAAAAACATGTCCTGCAGCCTAGCCTTGCCTTGCCTGTCCTTGCCTGTCCTAGCCTTGCCTTATGTCCTTCTCATCCTGTTCTCTGTCCCATCCTCTCTCACTAAGCCCTCGTCTGGCTGCATGTCTCTTCTTTCCTTTTCTCTCACTCTCCTGCTTCCTGCCTCTTTTCTTGCAATTCCTCCATCTCACTCCTGCAGCCCAACACTACTTTTTATTCTTCCTTCCCTTTCTCCTGCTCCCTTCGCTTTCTCCCTCTGTCCCATATCTTTCTTCCCGACTTGTCTCTTGCAGACTTTGCGCCAAACTGGCCCCAAGTCTGGGCATGCTTTGACAAGTTTTCAGAGCCCTGGCTGGTGGCAGCAGGGACACCAGGCAGTGACAGGCCCGGGGCTGACAGGCTCCCCATCCCCTAGGGGGCGCCTGGCTGCCACACCCAGCTGACATAGAACCTTTGTCACAATGCCCGCTACCGTGGCGAGGATGCGGTGGCTCTGCAGGTGACAGGGACACTGCAGGACTTGGTGTCAGCTCAGCAATTTCTCACTTCCCCTAAGAAGCGGAATTCTGCAAATTGCTGCCTTTGCTCTTGAAAGGATGTCATCAGGTGGGTGTTTTGGTGTCATACACTGAAAACAGAGCAGAAACTGTGAAATATTCCCATGATATGCATGGTCCCTGCCCCAAAGCACCATGACTCAGCCTAAGGAGATCTGCAGCTTATTTTTTTGTACTGCCAGCAGATTGTGGAAGTACAGTATAAAAACCATCCTTATAGAGAGATCTTGGTATTTTAGGCTTAGTCTAAGTGTCTCAAGTAGCTGGGGTTTTTGCTTGGGCCTAATCCATACGGTCTTGTGGCTTTCCTCCTAGTCTGAAGACGAATGTGCTAGAAACTATAAAGCAAAAACATGTCCTACAGCCTAGCCTTGCCTTGCCTGTCCTTGCCTGTCCTAGCCTTGCCTTATGTCCTTCTCATCCTGTTCTCTGTCCCATCCTCTCTCACTAAGCCCTCGTCTGGCTGCATGTCTCTTCTTTCCTTTTCTCTCACTCTCCTGCTTCCTGCCTCTTTTCTTGCAATTCCTCCATCTCACTCCTGCAGCCCAACACTACTTTTTTTTCTTCCTTCCCTTTCTCCTGCTCCCTTCGCTTTCTCCCTCTGTCCCATATCTTTCTTCCCGACTTGTCTCTTGCAGACTTTGGGCCAAACTGGCCCCAAGTCTGGGCATGCTTTGACAAGTTTTCAGAGGCCTGGCTGGTGGCAGCAGGGACAGCAGGCAGTGACAGGCCCGGGGCTGACAGGCTCCCCATCCCCTAGGGGGCGCCTGGCTGCCACACCCAGCTGACATAGAACCTTTGTCACAATGCCCGCTACCGTGGCGAGGATGCGGTGGCTCTGCAGGTGACAGGGACACTGCAGGACTTGGTGTCAGCTCAGCAATTTCTCACTTCCCCTAAGAAGCGGAATTCTGCAAATTGCTGCCTTTGCTCTTGAAAGGATGTCATCAGGTGGGTGTTTTGGTGTCATACACTGAAAACAGAGCAGAAACTGTGAAACATTCCCATGATATGCATGGTCCCTGCCCCAAAGCACCATGACTCAGCCTAAGGAGATCTGCAGCTTATTTTTTTGTACTGGCAGCAGATTGTGGAAGTACAGTATAAAAACCATCCTTATGGAGAGATCTTGGTATTTTAGGCTTAGTCTAAGTGTCTCAAGTAGCTGGGGTTTTTGCTTGGGCCTAATCCATACGGTCTTGTGGCTTTCCTCCTAGTCTGAAGACGAATGTGCTAGAAACTATAAAGCAAAAACATGTCCTGCAGCCTAGCCTTGCCTTGCCTGTCCTTGCCTGTCCTAGCCTTGCCTTATGTCCTTCTCATCCTGTTCTCTGTCCCATCCTCTCTCACTAAGCCCTCGTCTGGCTGCATGTCTCTTCTTTCCTTTTCTCTCACTCTCCTGCTTCCTGCCTCTTTTCTTGCAATTCCTCCATCTCACTCCTGCAGCCCAACACTACTTTTTATTCTTCCTTCCCTTTCTCCTGCTCCCTTCGCTTTCTCCCTCTGTCCCATATCTTTCTTCCCGACTTGTCTCTTGCAGACTTTGGGCCAAACTGGCCCCAAGTCTGGGCATGCTTTGACAAGTTTTCAGAGGCCTGGCTGGTGGCAGCAGGGACACCAGGCAGTGACAGGCCCGGGGCTGACAGGCTCCCCATCCCCTAGGGGGCGCCTGGCTGCCACACCCAGCTGACATAGAACCTTTGTCACAATGCCCGCTACCGTGGCGAGGATGCGGTGGCTCTGCAGGTGACAGGGACACTGCAGGACTTGGTGTCAGCTCAGCAATTTCTCACTTCCCCTAAGAAGCGGAATTCTGCAAATTGCTGCCTTTGCTCTTGAAAGGATGTCATCAGGTGGGTGTTTTGGTGTCATACACTGAAAACAGAGCAGAAACTGTGAAACATTCCCATGCTATGCATGGTCCCTGCCCCAAAGCACCATGACTCAGCCTAAGGAGATCTGCAGCTTATTTTTTTGTACTGGCAGCAGATTGTGGAAGTACAGTATAAAAACCATCCTTATGGAGAGATCTTGGTATTTTAGGCTTAGTCTAAGTGTCTCAAGTAGCTGGGGTTTTTGCTTGGGCCTAATCCATACGGTCTTATGGCTTTCCTCCTAGTCTGAAGACGAATGTGCTAGAAACTATAAAGCAAAAACATGTCCTGCAGCCTAGCCTTGCCTTGCCTGTCCTTGCCTGTCCTAGCCTTGCCTTATTTCCTTCTCATCCTGTTCTCTGTCCCATCCTCTCTCACTAAGCCCTCGTCTGGCTGCATGTCTCTTCTTTCCTTTTCTCTCACTCTCCTGCTTCCTGCCTCTTTTCTTGCAATTCCTCCATCTCACTCCTGCAGCCCAACACTACTTTTTATTCTTCCTTCCCTTTCTCCTGCTCCCTTCGCTTTCTCCCTCTGTCCCATATCTTTCTTCCCGACTTGTCTCTTGCAGACTTTGGGCCAAACTGGCCCCAAGTCTGGGCATGCTTTGACAAGTTTTCAGAGGCCTGGCTGGTGGCAGCAGGGACACCAGGCAGTGACAGGCCCGGGGCTGACAGGCTCCCCATCCCCTAGGGGGCGCCTGGCTGCCACACCCAGCTGACATAGAACCTTTGTCACAATGCCCGCTACCGTGGCGAGGATGCGGTGGCTCTGCAGGTGACAGGGACACTGCAGGACTTGGTGTCAGCTCAGCAATTTCTCACTTCCCCTAAGAAGCGGAATTCTGCAAATTGCTGCCTTTGCTCTTGAAAGGATGTCATCAGGTGGGTGTTTTGGTGTCATACACTGAAAACAGAGCAGAAACTGTGAAACATTCCCATGCTATGCATGGTCCCTGCCCCAAAGCACCATGACTCAGCCTAAGGAGATCTGCAGCTTATTTTTTTGTACTGGCAGCAGATTGTGGAAGTACAGTATAAAAACCATCCTTATGGAGAGATCTTGGTATTTTAGGCTTAGTCTAAGTGTCTCAAGTAGCTGGGGTTTTTGCTTGGGCCTAATCCATACGGTCTTATGGCTTTCCTCCTAGTCTGAAGACGAATGTGCTAGAAACTATAAAGCAAAAACATGTCCTGCAGCCTAGCCTTGCCTTGCCTGTCCTTGCCTGTCCTAGCCTTGCCTTATTTCCTTCTCATCCTGTTCTCTGTCCCATCCTCTCTCACTAAGCCCTCGTCTGGCTGCATGTCTCTTCTTTCCTTTTCTCTCACTCTCCTGCTTCCTGCCTCTTTTCTTGCAATTCCTCCATCTCACTCCTGCAGCCCAACACTACTTTTTTTTCTTCCTTCCCTTTCTCCTGCTCCCTTCGCTTTCTCCCTCTGTCCCATATCTTTCTTCCCGACTTGTCTCTTGCAGACTTTGCGCCAAACTGGCCCCAAGTCTGGGCATGCTTTGACAAGTTTTCAGAGGCCTGGCTGGTGGCAGCAGGGACAGCAGGCAGTGACAGGCCCGGGGCTGACAGGCTCCCCATCCCCTAGGGGGCGCCTGGCTGCCACACCCAGCTGACATAGAACCTTTGTCACAATGCCCGCTACCGTGGCGAGGATGCGGTGGCTCTGCAGGTGACAGGGACACTGCAGGACTTGGTGTCAGCTCAGCAATTTCTCACTTCCCCTAAGAAGTGGAATTCTGCAAATTGCTGCCTTTGCTCTTGAAAGGATGTCATCAGGTGGGTGTTTTGGTGTCATACACTGAAAACAGAGCAGAAACTGTGAAACATTCCCATGATATGCATGGTCCCTGCCCCAAAGCACCATGACTCAGCCTAAGGAGATCTGCAGCTTATTTTTTTGTACTGGCAGCAGATTGTGGAAGTACAGTATAAAAACCATCCTTATGGAGAGATCTTGGTATTTTAGGCTTAGTCTAATTGTCTCAAGTAGCTGGGGTTTTTGCTTGGGCCTAATCCATACGGTCTTATGCCTTTCCTCCTAGTCTGAAGACGAATGTGCTAGAAACTATAAAGCAAAAACATGTCCTGCAGCCTAGCCTTGCCTTGCCTGTCCTTGCCTGTCCTAGCCTTGCCTTATGTCCTTCTCATCCTGTTCTCTGTCCCATCCTCTCTCACTAAGCCCTCGTCTGGCTGCATGTCTCTTCTTTCCTTTTCTCTCACTCTCCTGCTTCCTGCCTCTTTTCTTGCAATTCCTCCATCTCACTCCTGCAGCCCAACACTACTTTTTATTCTTCCTTCCCTTTCTCCTGCTCCCTTCGCTTTCTCCCTCTGTCCCATATCTTTCTTCCCGACTTGTCTCTTGCAGACTTTGCGCCAAACTGGCCCCAAGTCTGGGCATGCTTTGACAAGTTTTCAGAGCCCTGGCTGGTGGCAGCAGGGACACCAGGCAGTGACAGGCCCGGGGCTGACAGGCTCCCCATCCCCTAGGGGGCGCCTGGCTGCCACACCCAGCTGACATAGAACCTTTGTCACAATGCCCGCTACCGTGGCGAGGATGCGGTGGCTCTGCAGGTGACAGGGACACTGCAGGACTTGGTGTCAGCTCAGCAATTTCTCACTTCCCCTAAGAAGCGGAATTCTGCAAATTGCTGCCTTTGCTCTTGAAAGGATGTCATCAGGTGGGTGTTTTGGTGTCATACACTGAAAACAGAGCAGAAACTGTGAAATATTCCCATGATATGCATGGTCCCTGCCCCAAAGCACCATGACTCAGCCTAAGGAGATCTGCAGCTTATTTTTTTGTACTGCCAGCAGATTGTGGAAGTACAGTATAAAAACCATCCTTATAGAGAGATCTTGGTATTTTAGGCTTAGTCTAAGTGTCTCAAGTAGCTGGGGTTTTTGCTTGGGCCTAATCCATACGGTCTTGTGGCTTTCCTCCTAGTCTGAAGACGAATGTGCTAGAAACTATAAAGCAAAAACATGTCCTGCAGCCTAGCCTTGCCTTGCCTGTCCTTGCCTGTCCTAGCCTTGCCTTATGTCCTTCTCATCCTGTTCTCTGTCCCATCCTCTCTCACTAAGCCCTCGTCTGGCTGCATGTCTCTTCTTTCCTTTTCTCTCACTCTCCTGCTTCCTGCCTCTTTTCTTGCAATTCCTCCATCTCACTCCTGCAGCCCAACACTACTTTTTTTTCTTCCTTCCCTTTCTCCTGCTCCCTTCGCTTTCTCCCTCTGTCCCATATCTTTCTTCCCGACTTGTCTCTTGCAGACTTTGGGCCAAACTGGCCCCAAGTCTGGGCATGCTTTGACAAGTTTTCAGAGGCCTGGCTGGTGGCAGCAGGGACAGCAGGCAGTGACAGGCCCGGGGCTGACAGGCTCCCCATCCCCTAGGGGGCGCCTGGCTGCCACACCCAGCTGACATAGAACCTTTGTCACAATGCCCGCTACCGTGGCGAGGATGCGGTGGCTCTGCAGGTGACAGGGACACTGCAGGACTTGGTGTCAGCTCAGCAATTTCTCACTTCCCCTAAGAAGCGGAATTCTGCAAATTGCTGCCTTTGCTCTTGAAAGGATGTCATCAGGTGGGTGTTTTGGTGTCATACACTGAAAACAGAGCAGAAACTGTGAAACATTCCCATGCTATGCATGGTCCCTGCCCCAAAGCACCATGACTCAGCCTAAGGAGATCTGCAGCTTATTTTTTTGTACTGGCAGCAGATTGTGGAAGTACAGTATAAAAACCATCCTTATGGAGAGATCTTGGTATTTTAGGCTTAGTCTAAGTGTCTCAAGTAGCTGGGGTTTTTGCTTGGGCCTAATCCATACGGTCTTATGGCTTTCCTCCTAGTCTGAAGACGAATGTGCTAGAAACTATAAAGCAAAAACATGTCCTGCAGCCTAGCCTTGCCTTGCCTGTCCTTGCCTGTCCTAGCCTTGCCTTATTTCCTTCTCATCCTGTTCTCTGTCCCATCCTCTCTCACTAAGCCCTCGTCTGGCTGCATGTCTCTTCTTTCCTTTTCTCTCACTCTCCTGCTTCCTGCCTCTTTTCTTGCAATTCCTCCATCTCACTCCTGCAGCCCAACACTACTTTTTTTTCTTCCTTCCCTTTCTCCTGCTCCCTTCGCTTTCTCCCTCTGTGCCATATCTTTCTTCCCGACTTGTCTCTTGCAGACTTTGCGCCAAACTGGCCCCAAGTCTGGGCATGCTTTGACAAGTTTTCAGAGGCCTGGCTGGTGGCAGCAGGGACAGCAGGCAGTGACAGGCCCGGGGCTGACAGGCTCCCCATCCCCTAGGGGGCGCCTGGCTGCCACACCCAGCTGACATAGAACCTTTGTCACAATGCCCGCTACCGTGGCGAGGATGCGGTGGCTCTGCAGGTGACAGGGACACTGCAGGACTTGGTGTCAGCTCAGCAATTTCTCACTTCCCCTAAGAAGCGGAATTCTGCAAATTGCTGCCTTTGCTCTTGAAAGGATGTCATCAGGTGGGTGTTTTGGTGTCATACACTGAAAACAGAGCAGAAACTGTGAAACATTCCCATGATATGCATGGTCCCTGCCCCAAAGCACCATGACTCAGCCTAAGGAGATCTGCAGCTTATTTTTTTGTACTGGCAGCAGATTGTGGAAGTACAGTATAAAAACCATCCTTATGGAGAGATCTTGGTATTTTAGGCTTAGTCTAATTGTCTCAAGTAGCTGGGGTTTTTGCTTGGGCCTAATCCATACGGTCTTATGCCTTTCCTCCTAGTCTGAAGACGAATGTGCTAGAAACTATAAAGCAAAAACATGTCCTGCAGCCTAGCCTTGCCTTGCCTGTCCTTGCCTGTCCTAGCCTTGCCTTATGTCCTTCTCATCCTGTTCTCTGTCCCATCCTCTCTCACTAAGCCCTCGTCTGGCTGCATGTCTCTTCTTTCCTTTTCTCTCACTCTCCTGCTTCCTGCCTCTTTTCTTGCAATTCCTCCATCTCACTCCTGCAGCCCAACACTACTTTTTATTCTTCCTTCCCTTTCTCCTGCTCCCTTCGCTTTCTCCCTCTGTCCCATATCTTTCTTCCCGACTTGTCTCTTGCAGACTTTGGGCCAAACTGGCCCCAAGTCTGGGCATGCTTTGACAAGTTTTCAGAGGCCTGGCTGGTGGCAGCAGGGACACCAGGCAGTGACAGGCCCGGGGCTGACAGGCTCCCCATCCCCTAGGGGGCGCCTGGCTGCCACACCCAGCTGACATAGAACCTTTGTCACAATGCCCGCTACCGTGGCGAGGATGCGGTGGCTCTGCAGGTGACAGGGACACTGCAGGACTTGGTGTCAGCTCAGCAATTTCTCACTTCCCCTAAGAAGCGGAATTCTGCAAATTGCTGCCTTTGCTCTTGAAAGGATGTCATCAGGTGGGTGTTTTGGTGTCATACACTGAAAACAGAGCAGAAACTGTGAAATATTCCCATGCTATGCATGGTCCCTGCCCCAAAGCACCATGACTCAGCCTAAGGAGATCTGCAGCTTATTTTTTTGTACTGCCAGCAGATTGTGGAAGTACAGTATAAAAACCATCCTTATGGAGAGATCTTGGTATTTTAGGCTTAGTCTAAGTGTCTCAAGTAGCTGGGGTTTTTGCTTGGGCCTAATCCATACGGTCTTGTGGCTTTCCTCCTAGTCTGAAGACGAATGTGCTAGAAACTATAAAGCAAAAACATGTCCTGCAGCCTAGCCTTGCCTTGCCTGTCCTTGCCTGTCCTAGCCTTGCCTTATGTCCTTCTCATCCTGTTCTCTGTCCCATCCTCTCTCACTAAGCCCTCGTCTGGCTGCATGTCTCTTCTTTCCTTTTCTCTCACTCTCCTGCTTCCTGCCTCTTTTCTTGCAATTCCTCCATCTCACTCCTGCAGCCCAACACTACTTTTTTTTCTTCCTTCCCTTTCTCCTGCTCCCTTCGCTTTCTCCCTCTGTCCCATATCTTTCTTCCCGACTTGTCTCTTGCAGACTTTGGGCCAAACTGGCCCCAAGTATGGGCATGCTTTGACAAGTTTTCAGAGGCCTGGCTGGTGGCAGCAGGGACAGCAGGCAGTGACAGGCCCGGGGCTGACAGGCTCCCCATCCCCTAGGGGGCGCCTGGCTGCCACACCCAGCTGACATAGAACCTTTGTCACAATGCCCGCTACCGTGGCGAGGATGCGGTGGCTCTGCAGGTGACAGGGACACTGCAGGACTTGGTGTCAGCTCAGCAATTTCTCACTTCCCCTAAGAAGCGGAATTCTGCAAATTGCTGCCTTTGCTCTTGAAAGGATGTCATCAGGTGGGTGTTTTGGTGTCATACACTGAAAACAGAGCAGAAACTGTGAAACATTCCCATGATATGCATGGTCCCTGCCCCAAAGCACCATGACTCAGCCTAAGGAGATCTGCAGCTTATTTTTTTGTACTGGCAGCAGATTGTGGAAGTACAGTATAAAAACCATCCTTATGGAGAGATCTTGGTATTTTAGGCTTAGTCTAAGTGTCTCAAGTAGCTGGGGTTTTTGCTTGGGCCTAATCCATACGGTCTTGTGGCTTTCCTCCTAGTCTGAAGACGAATGTGCTAGAAACTATAAAGCAAAAACATGTCCTGCAGCCTAGCCTTGCCTTGCCTGTCCTTGCCTGTCCTAGCCTTGCCTTATGTCCTTCTCATCCTGTTCTCTGTCCCATCCTCTCTCACTAAGCCCTCGTCTGGCTGCATGTCTCTTCTTTCCTTTTCTCTCACTCTCCTGCTTCCTGCCTCTTTTCTTGCAATTCCTCCATCTCACTCCTGCAGCCCAACACTACTTTTTATTCTTCCTTCCCTTTCTCCTGCTCCCTTCGCTTTCTCCCTCTGTCCCATATCTTTCTTCCCGACTTGTCTCTTGCAGACTTTGGGCCAAACTGGCCCCAAGTCTGGGCATGCTTTGACAAGTTTTCAGAGGCCTGGCTGGTGGCAGCAGGGACAGCAGGCAGTGACAGGCCCGGGGCTGACAGGCTCCCCATCCCCTAGGGGGCGCCTGGCTGCCACACCCAGCTGACATAGAACCTTTGTCACAATGCCCGCTACCGTGGCGAGGATGCGGTGGCTCTGCAGGTGACAGGGACACTGCAGGACTTGGTGTCAGCTCAGCAATTTCTCACTTCCCCTAAGAAGCGGAATTCTGCAAATTGCTGCCTTTGCTCTTGAAAGGATGTCATCAGGTGGGTGTTTTGGTGTCATACACTGAAAACAGAGCAGAAACTGTGAAATATTCCCATGCTATGCATGGTCCCTGCCCCAAAGCACCATGACTCAGCCTAAGGAGATCTGCAGCTTATTTTTTTGTACTGCCAGCAGATTGTGGAAGTACAGTATAAAAACCATCCTTATGGAGAGATCTTGGTATTTTAGGCTTAGTCTAAGTGTCTCAAGTAGCTGGGGTTTTTGCTTGGGCCTAATCCATACGGTCTTGTGGCTTTCCTCCTAGTCTGAAGACGAATGTGCTAGAAACTATAAAGCAAAAACATGTCCTGCAGCCTAGCCTTGCCTTGCCTGTCCTTGCCTGTCCTAGCCTTGCCTTATGTCCTTCTCATCCTGTTCTCTGTCCCATCCTCTCTCACTAAGCCCTCGTCTGGCTGCATGTCTCTTCTTTCCTTTTCTCTCACTCTCCTGCTTCCTGCCTCTTTTCTTGCAATTCCTCCATCTCACTCCTGCAGCCCAACACTACTTTTTATTCTTCCTTCCCTTTCTCCTTCTCCCTTCGCTTTCTCCCTCTGTCCCATATATTTCTTCCCGACTTGTCTCTTGCAGACTTTGGGCCAAACTGGCCCCAAGTCTGGGCATGGTTTGACAAGTTTTCAGAGGCCTGTCTGGTGGCAGCAGGGACAGCAGGCAGTGACAGGCGCGGGGCTGACAGGCTCCCCATCCCCTAGGGGACGCCTGGCTGCCACACCCAGCTGACATAGAACCTTTGTCACAATGCCCGCTACCGTGGCGAGGATGCGGTGGCTCTGCAGGTGACAGGGACACTGCAGGACTTGGTGTCAGCTCAGCAATTTCTCACTTCCCCTAAGAAGCGGAATTCTGCAAATTGCTGCCTTTGCTCTTGAAAGGATGTCATCAGGTGGGTGTTTTGGTGTCATACACTGAAAACAGAGCAGAAACTGTGAAATATTCCCATGCTATGCATGGTCCCTGCCCCAAAGCACCATGACTCAGCCTAAGGAGATCTGCAGCTTATTTTTTTGTACTGCCAGCAGATTGTGGAAGTACAGTATAAAAACCATCCTTATGGAGAGATCTTGGTATTTTAGGCTTAGTCTAAGTGTCTCAAGTAGCTGCGGTTTTTGCTTGGGCCTAATCCATACGGTCTTGTGGCTTTCCTCCTAGTCTGAAGACGAATGTGCTAGAAACTATAAAGCAAAAACATGTCCTGCAGCCTAGCCTTGCCTTGCCTGTCCTTGCCTGTCCTAGCCTTGCCTTATGTCCTTCTCATCCTGTTCTCTGTCCCATCCTCTCTCACTAAGCCCTCGTCTGGCTGCATGTCTCTTCTTTCCTTTTCTCTCACTCTCCTGCTTCCTGCCTCTTTTCTTGCAATTCCTCCATCTCACTCCTGCAGCCCAACACTACTTTTTATTCTTCCTTCCCTTTCTCCTGCTCCCTTCGCTTTCTCCCTCTGTCCCATATCTTTCTTCCCGACTTGTCTCTTGCAGACTTTGGGCCAAACTGGCCCCAAGTCTGGGCATGCTTTGACAAGTTTTCAGAGGCCTGGCTGGTGGCAGCAGGGACAGCAGGCAGTGACAGGCCCGGGGCTGACAGGCTCCCCATCCCCTAGGGGGCGCCTGGCTGCCACACCCAGCTGACATAGAACCTTTGTCACAATGCCCGCTACCGTGGCGAGGATGCGGTGGCTCTGCAGGTGACAGGGACACTGCAGGACTTGGTGTCAGCTCAGCAATTTCTCACTTCCCCTAAGAAGCGGAATTCTGCAAATTGCTGCCTTTGCTCTTGAAAGGATGTCATCAGGTGGGTGTTTTGGTGTCATACACTGAAAACAGAGCAGAAACTGTGAAATATTCCCATGATATGCATGGTCCCTGCCCCAAAGCACCATGACTCAGCCTAAGGAGATCTGCAGCTTATTTTTTTGTACTGCCAGCAGATTGTGGAAGTACAGTATAAAAACCATCCTTATGGAGAGATCTTGGTATTTTAGGCTTAGTCTAAGTGTCTCAAGTAGCTGGGGTTTTTGCTTGGGCCTAATCCATACGGTCTTGTGGCTTTCCTCCTAGTCTGAAGACGAATGTGCTAGAAACTATAAAGCAAAAACATGTCCTGCAGCCTAGCCTTGCCTTGCCTGTCCTTGCCTGTCCTAGCCTTGCCTTATGTCCTTCTCATCCTGTTCTCTGTCCCATCCTCTCTCACTAAGCCCTCGTCTGGCTGCATGTCTCTTCTTTCCTTTTCTCTCACTCTCCTGCTTCCTGCCTCTTTTCTTGCAATTCCTCCATCTCACTCCTGCAGCCCAACACTACTTTTTTTTCTTCCTTCCCTTTCTCCTGCTCCCTTCGCTTTCTCCCTCTGTCCCATATCTTTCTTCCCGACTTGTCTCTTGCAGACTTTGGGCCAAACTGGCCCCAAGTATGGGCATGCTTTGACAAGTTTTCAGAGGCCTGGCTGGTGGCAGCAGGGACAGCAGGCAGTGACAGGCCCGGGGCTGACAGGCTCCCCATCCCCTAGGGGGCGCCTGGCTGCCACACCCAGCTGACATAGAACCTTTGTCACAATGCCCGCTACCGTGGCGAGGATGCGGTGGCTCTGCAGGTGACAGGGACACTGCAGGACTTGGTGTCAGCTCAGCAATTTCTCACTTCCCCTAAGAAGCGGAATTCTGCAAATTGCTGCCTTTGCTCTTGAAAGGATGTCATCAGGTGGGTGTTTTGGTGTCATACACTGAAAACAGAGCAGAAACTGTGAAACATTCCCATGATATGCATGGTCCCTGCCCCAAAGCACCATGACTCAGCCTAAGGAGATCTGCAGCTTATTTTTTTGTACTGGCAGCAGATTGTGGAAGTACAGTATAAAAACCATCCTTATGGAGAGATCTTGGTATTTTAGGCTTAGTCTAAGTGTCTCAAGTAGCTGGGGTTTTTGCTTGGGCCTAATCCATACGGTCTTGTGGCTTTCCTCCTAGTCTGAAGACGAATGTGCTAGAAACTATAAAGCAAAAACATGTCCTGCAGCCTAGCCTTGCCTTGCCTGTCCTTGCCTGTCCTAGCCTTGCCTTATGTCCTTCTCATCCTGTTCTCTGTCCCATCCTCTCTCACTAAGCCCTCGTCTGGCTGCATGTCTCTTCTTTCCTTTTCTCTCACTCTCCTGCTTCCTGCCTCTTTTCTTGCAATTCCTCCATCTCACTCCTGCAGCCCAACACTACTTTTTTTTCTTCCTTCCCTTTCTCCTGCTCCCTTCGCTTTCTCCCTCTGTCCCATATCTTTCTTCCCGACTTGTCTCTTGCAGACTTTGGGCCAAACTGGCCCCAAGTCTGGGCATGCTTTGACAAGTTTTCAGAGGCCTGGCTGGTGGCAGCAGGGACAGCAGGCAGTGACAGGCCCGGGGCTGACAGGCTCCCCATCCCCTAGGGGGCGCCTGGCTGCCACACCCAGCTGACATAGAACCTTTGTCACAATGCCCGCTACCGTGGCGAGGATGCGGTGGCTCTGCAGGTGACAGGGACACTGCAGGACTTGGTGTCAGCTCAGCAATTTCTCACTTCCCCTAAGAAGCGGAATTCTGCAAATTGCTGCCTTTGCTCTTGAAAGGATGTCATCAGGTGGGTGTTTTGGTGTCATACACTGAAAACAGAGCAGAAACTGTGAAACATTCCCATGATATGCATGGTCCCTGCCCCAAAGCACCATCACTCAGCCTAAGGAGATCTGCAGCTTATTTTTTTGTACTGCCAGCAGATTGTGGAAGTACAGTATAAAAACCATCCTTATGGAGAGATCTTGGTATTTTAGGCTTAGTCTAAGTGTCTCAAGTAGCTGGGGTTTTTGCTTGGGCCTAATCCATACGGTCTTATGGCTTTCCTCCTAGTCTGAAGACGAATGTGCTAGAAACTATAAAGCAAAAACATGTCCTGCAGCCTAGCCTTGCCTTGCCTGTCCTTGCCTGTCCTAGCCTTGCCTTATTTCCTTCTCATCCTGTTGTCTGTCCCATCCTCTCTCACTAACCCCTCGTCTGGCTAAATGTCTCTTCTTTCCTTTTCTCTCACTCTCCTGCTTCCTGCCTATTTTCTTGCAATTCCTCCATCTCACTCCTGCAGCCCAACACTACTTTTTAGTCTTCCTTCCCTTTCTCCTGCTCCCTTCGCTTTCTCCCTCTGTCCCATATCTTTCTTCCCGACTTGTCTCTTGCAGACTTTGGGCCAAACTGGCCCCAAGTCTGGGCATGGTTTGACAAGTTTTCAGAGGCCTGGCTGGTGGCAGCAGGGACAGCAGGCAGTGACAGGCCCGGGGCTGACAGGCTCCCCATCCCCTAGGGGGCGCCTGGCTGCCACACCCAGCTGACATAGAACCTTTGTCACAATGCCCGCTACCGTGGCGAGGATGCGGTGGCTCTGCAGGTGACAGGGACACTGCAGGACTTGGTGTCAGCTCAGCAATTTCTCACTTCCCCTAAGAAGCGGAATTCTGCAAATTGCTGCCTTTGCTCTTGAAAGGATGTCATCAGGTGGGTGTTTTGGTGTCATACACTGAAAACAGAGCAGAAACTGTGAAATATTCCCATGATATGCATGGTCCCTGCCCCAAAGCACCATGACTCAGCCTAAGGAGATCTGCAGCTTATTTTATTGTACTGCCAGCAGATTGTGGATGTACAGTATAAAAACCATCCTTATGGAGAGATCTTGGTATTTTAGGCTTAGTCTAATTGTCTCAAGTAGCTGGGGTTTTTGCTTGGGCCTAATCCATACGGTCTTGTGGCTTTCCTCCTAGTCTGAAGACGAATGTGCTAGAAACTATAAAGCAAAAACATGTCCTGCAGCCTAGCCTTGCCTTGCCTGTCCTTGCCTGTCCTAGCCTTGCCTTAAGTCCTTCTCATCCTGTTCTCTGTCCCATCCTCTCTCACTAAGCCCTCGTCTGGCTGCATGTCTCTTCTTTCCTTTTCTCTCACTCTCCTGCTTCCTGCCTCTTTTCTTGCAATTCCTCCATCTCACTCCTGCAGCCCAACACTACTTTTTTTTCTTCCTTCACTTTCTCCTGCTCCCTTCGCTTTCTCCCTCTGTCCCATATCATTCTTCCTGACTTGTCTCTTGCAGACTTTGGGCCAAACTGGCCCCAAGTCTTGGCATGCTTTGAAAAGTTTTCAGAGGCCTGGCTGGTGGCAGCAGGGACAGCAGGCAGTGACAGGCCTGGGGCTGACAGGCTCCCCATCCCCTAGGGGGCGCCTGGCTGCCACACCCAGCTGACATAGAACCTTTGTCACAATGCCCGCTACCGTGGCGAGGATGCGGTGGCTCTGCAGGTGACAGGGATACTGCAGGACTTGGTGTCAGCTCAGCAATTTCTCACTTCCCCTAAGAAGCGGAATTCTGCAAATTGCTGCCTTTGCTCTTGAAAGGATGTCATCAGGTGGGTGTTTTGGTGTCATACACTGAAAACAGAGCAGAAACTGTGAAATATTCCCATGCTATGCATGGTCCCTGCCCCAAAGCACCATGACTCAGCCTAAGGAGATCTGCAGCTTATTTTTTTGTACTGCCAGCAGATTGTGGAAGTACAGTATAAAAACCATCCTTATGGAGAGATCTTGGTATTTTAGGCTTAGTCTAAGTGTCTCAAGTAGCTGGGGTTTTTGCTTGGGCCTAATCCATACGGTCTTGTGGCTTTCCTCCTAGTCTGAAGACGAATGTGCTAGAAACTATAAAGCAAAAACATGTCCTGCAGCCTAGCCTTGCCTTGCCTGTCCTTGCCTGTCCTAGCCTTGCCTTATGTCCTTCTCATCCTGTTCTCTGTCCCATCCTCTCTCACTAAGCCCTCGTCTGGCTGCATGTCTCTTCTTTCCTTTTCTCTCACTCTCCTGCTTCCTGCCTCTTTTCTTGCAATTCCTCCATCTCACTCCTGCAGCCCAACACTACTTTTTATTCTTCCTTCCCTTTCTCCTTCTCCCTTCGCTTTCTCCCTCTGTCCCATATATTTCTTCCCGACTTGTCTCTTGCAGACTTTGGGCCAAACTGGCCCCAAGTCTGGGCATGGTTTGACAAGTTTTCAGAGGCCTGTCTGGTGGCAGCAGGGACAGCAGGCAGTGACAGGCGCGGGGCTGACAGGCTCCCCATCCCCTAGGGGACGCCTGGCTGCCACACCCAGCTGACATAGAACCTTTGTCACAATGCCCGCTACCGTGGCGAGGATGCGGTGGCTCTGCAGGTGACAGGGACACTGCAGGACTTGGTGTCAGCTCAGCAATTTCTCACTTCCCCTAAGAAGCGGAATTCTGCAAATTGCTGCCTTTGCTCTTGAAAGGATGTCATCAGGTGGGTGTTTTGGTGTCATACACTGAAAACAGAGCAGAAACTGTGAAATATTCCCATGCTATGCATGGTCCCTGCCCCAAAGCACCATGACTCAGCCTAAGGAGATCTGCAGCTTATTTTTTTGTACTGCCAGCAGATTGTGGAAGTACAGTATAAAAACCATCCTTATGGAGAGATCTTGGTATTTTAGGCTTAGTCTAAGTGTCTCAAGTAGCTGCGGTTTTTGCTTGGGCCTAATCCATACGGTCTTGTGGCTTTCCTCCTAGTCTGAAGACGAATGTGCTAGAAACTATAAAGCAAAAACATGTCCTGCAGCCTAGCCTTGCCTTGCCTGTCCTTGCCTGTCCTAGCCTTGCCTTATGTCCTTCTCATCCTGTTCTCTGTCCCATCCTCTCTCACTAAGCCCTCGTCTGGCTGCATGTCTCTTCTTTCCTTTTCTCTCACTCTCCTGCTTCCTGCCTCTTTTCTTGCAATTCCTCCATCTCACTCCTGCAGCCCAACACTACTTTTTATTCTTCCTTCCCTTTCTCCTGCTCCCTTCGCTTTCTCCCTCTGTCCCATATCTTTCTTCCCGACTTGTCTCTTGCAGACTTTGGGCCAAACTGGCCCCAAGTCTGGGCATGGTTTGACAAGTTTTCAGAGGCCTGGCTGGTGGCAGCAGGGACACCAGGCAGTGACAGGCCCGGGGCTGACAGGCTCCCCATCCCCTAGGGGGCGCCTGGCTGCCACACCCAGCTGACATAGAACCTTTGTCACAATGCCCGCTACCGTGGCGAGGATGCGGTGGCTCTGCAGGTGACAGGGACACTGCAGGACTTGGTGTCAGCTCAGCAATTTCTCACTTCCCCTAAGAAGCAGAATTCTGCAAATTGCTGCCTTTGCTCTTGAAAGGATGTCATCAGGTGGGTGTTTTGGTGTCATACACTGAAAACAGAGCAGAAACTTTGAAATATTCCCATGCTATGCATGGTCCCTGCCCCAAAGCACCATGACTCAGCCTAAGGAGATCTGCAGCTTATTTTTTTGTACTGCCAGCAGATTGTGGAAGTACAGTATAAAAACCATCCTTATGGAGAGATCTTGGTATTTTAGGCTTAGTCTAAGTGTCTCAAGTAGCTGCGGTTTTTGCTTGGGCCTAATCCATACGGTCTTGTGGCTTTCCTCCTAGTCTGAAGACGAATGTGCTAGAAACTATAAAGCAAAAACATGTCCTGCAGCCTAGCCTTGCCTTGCCTGTCCTTGCCTGTCCTAGCCTTGCCTTATGTCCTTCTCATCCTGTTCTCTGTCCCATCCTCTCTCACTAAGCCCTCGTCTGGCTGCATGTCTCTTCTTTCCTTTTCTCTCACTCTCCTGCTTCCTGCCTCTTTTCTTGCAATTCCTCCATCTCACTCCTGCAGCCCAACACTACTTTTTATTCTTCCTTCCCTTTCTCCTGCTCCCTTCGCTTTCTCCCTCTGTCCCATATCTTTCTTCCCGACTTGTCTCTTGCAGACTTTGGGCCAAACTGGCCCCAAGTCTGGGCATGGTTTGACAAGTTTTCAGAGGCCTGGCTGGTGGCAGCAGGGACACCAGGCAGTGACAGGCCCGGGGCTGACAGGCTCCCCATCCCCTAGGGGGCGCCTGGCTGCCACACCCAGCTGACATAGAACCTTTGTCACAATGCCCGCTACCGTGGCGAGGATGCGGTGGCTCTGCAGGTGACAGGGACACTGCAGGACTTGGTGTCAGCTCAGCAATTTCTCACTTCCCCTAAGAAGCAGAATTCTGCAAATTGCTGCCTTTGCTCTTGAAAGGATGTCATCAGGTGGGTGTTTTGGTGTCATACACTGAAAACAGAGCAGAAACTTTGAAATATTCCCATGCTATGCATGGTCCCTGCCCCAAAGCACCATGACTCAGCCTAAGGAGATCTGCAGCTTATTTTTTTGTACTGCCAGCAGATTGTGGAAGTACAGTATAAAAACCATCCTTATGGAGAGATCTTGGTATTTTAGGCTTAGTCTAAGTGTCTCAAGTAGCTGCGGTTTTTGCTTGGGCCTAATCCATACGGTCTTGTGGCTTTCCTCATAGTCTGAAGACGAATGTGCTAGAAACTATAAAGCAAAAACATGTCCTGCAGCCTAGCCTTGCCTTGCCTGTCCTTGCCTGTCCTAGCCTTGCCTTATGTCCTTCTCATCCTGTTCTCTGTCCCATCCTCTCTCACTAAGCCCTCGTCTGGCTGCATGTCTCTTCTTTCCTTTTCTCTCACTCTCCTGCTTCCTGCCTCTTTTCTTGCAATTCCTCCATCTCACTCCTGCAGCCCAACACTACTTTTTTTTCTTCCTTCCCTTTCTCCTGCTCCCTTCGCTTTCTCCCTCTGTCCCATATCTTTCTTCCCGACTTGTCTCTTGCAGACTTTGGGCCAAACTGGCCCCAAGTCTGGGCATGGTTTGACAAGTTTTCAGCGGCCTGGCTGGTGGCAGCAGGGACACCAGGCAGTGACAGGCCCGGGGCTGACAGGCTCCCCATCCCCTAGGGGGCGCCTGGCTGCCACACCCAGCTGACATAGAACCTTTGTCACAATGCCCGCTACCGTGGCGAGGATGCGGTGGCTCTGCAGGTGACAGGGACACTGCAGGACTTGGTGTCAGCTCAGCAATTTCTCACTTCCCCTAAGAAGCGGAATTCTGCAAATTGCTGCCTTTGCTCTTGAAAGGATGTCATCAGGTGGGTGTTTTGGTGTCATACACTGAAAACAGAGCAGAAACTGTGAAACATTCCCATGATATGCATGGTCCCTGCCCCAAAGCACCATCACTCAGCCTAAGGAGATCTGCAGCTTATTTTTTTGTACTGCCAGCAGATTGTGGAAGTACAGTATAAAAACCATCCTTATGGAGAGATCTTGGTATTTTAGGCTTAGTCTAAGTGTCTCAAGTAGCTGGGGTTTTTGCTTGGGCCTAATCCATACGGTCTTATGGCTTTCCTCCTAGTCTGAAGACGAATGTGCTAGAAACTATAAAGCAAAAACATGTCCTGCAGCCTAGCCTTGCCTTGCCTGTCCTTGCCTGTCCTAGCCTTGCCTTATTTCCTTCTCATCCTGTTGTCTGTCCCATCCTCTCTCACTAACCCCTCGTCTGGCTAAATGTCTCTTCTTTCCTTTTCTCTCACTCTCCTGCTTCCTGCCTATTTTCTTGCAATTCCTCCATCTCACTCCTGCAGCCCAACACTACTTTTTATTCTTCCTTCCCTTTCTCCTGCTCCCTTCGCTTTCTCCCTCTGTCCCATATCTTTCTTCCCGACTTGTCTCTTGCAGACTTTGGGCCAAACTGGCCCCAAGTCTGGGCATGCTTTGACAAGTTTTCAGAGGCCTGGCTGGTGGCAGCAGGGACAGCAGGCAGTGACAGGCCCGGGGCTGACAGGCTCCCCATCCCCTAGGGGGCGCCTGGCTGCCACACCCAGCTGACATAGAACCTTTGTCACAATGCCCGCTACCGTGGCGAGGATGCGGTGGCTCTGCAGGTGACAGGGACACTGCAGGACTTGGTGTCAGCTCAGCAATTTCTCACTTCCCCTAAGAAGCGGAATTCTGCAAATTGCTGCCTTTGCTCTTGAAAGGATGTCATCAGGTGGGTGTTTTGGTGTCATACACTGAAAACAGAGCAGAAACTGTGAAATATTCCCATGCTATGCATGGTCCCTGCCCCAAAGCACCATGACTCAGCCTAAGGAGATCTGCAGCTTATTTTTTTGTACTGGCAGCAGATTGTGGAAGTACAGTATAAAAACCATCCTTATGGAGAGATCTTGGTATTTTAGGCTTAGTCTAAGTGTCTCAAGTAGCTGGGGTTTTTGCTTGGGCCTAATCCATATGGTCTTACGGCTTTCCTCCTCGTCTGAAGACGAATGTGCTAGAAACTATAAAGCAAAAACATGTCCTGCAGCCTAGCCTTGCCTTGCCTGTCCTTGCCTGTCCTAGCCTTGCCTTATGTCCTTCTCATCCTGTTCTCTGTCCCATCCTCTCTCACTAAGCCCTCGTCTGGCTGCATGTCTCTTCTTTCCTTTTCTCTCACTCTCCTGCTTCCTGCCTCTTTTCTTGCAATTCCTCCATCTCACTCCTGCAGCCCAACACTACTTTTTATTCTTCCTTCCCTTTCTCCTGCTCCCTTCGCTTTCTCCCTCTGTCCCATATCTTTCTTCCCGACTTGTCTCTTGCAGACTTTGGGCCAAACTGGCCCCAAGTCTGGGCATGGTTTGACAAGTTTTCAGAGGCCTGGCTGGTGGCAGCAGGGACAGCAGGCAGTGACAGGCCCGGGGCTGACAGGCTCCCCATCCCCTAGGGGGCGCCTGGCTGCCACACCCAGCTGACATAGAACCTTTGTCACAATGCCCGCTACCGTGGCGAGGATGCGGTGGCTCTGCAGGTGACAGGGACACTGCAGGACTTGGTGTCAGCTCAGCAATTTCTCACTTCCCCTAAGAAGCGGAATTCTGCAAATTGCTGCCTTTGCTCTTGAAAGGATGTCATCAGGTGGGTGTTTTGGTGTCATACACTGAAAACAGAGCAGAAACTTTGAAATATTCCCATGCTATGCATGGTCCCTGCCCCAAAGCACCATGACTCAGCCTAAGGAGATCTGCAGCTTATTTTTTTGTACTGCCAGCAGATTGTGGAAGTACAGTATAAAAACCATCCTTATGGAGAGATCTTGGTATTTTAGGCTTAGTCTAAGTGTCTCAAGTAGCTGCGGTTTTTGCTTGGGCCTAATCCATACGGTCTTGTGGCTTTCCTCCTAGTCTGAAGACGAATGTGCTAGAAACTATAAAGCAAAAACATGTCCTGCAGCCTAGCCTTGCCTTGCCTGTCCTTGCCTGTCCTAGCCTTGCCTTATGTCCTTCTCATCCTGTTCTCTGTCCCATCCTCTCTCACTAAGCCCTCGTCTGGCTGCATGTCTCTTCTTTCCTTTTCTCTCACTCTCCTGCTTCCTGCCTCTTTTCTTGCAATTCCTCCATCTCACTCCTGCAGCCCAACACTACTTTTTATTCTTCCTTCCCTTTCTCCTGCTCCCTTCGCTTTCTCCCTCTGTCCCATATCTTTCTTCCCGACTTGTCTCTTGCAGACTTTGGGCCAAACTGGCCCCAAGTCTGGGCATGCTTTGACAAGTTTTCAGAGGCCTGGCTGGTGGCAGCAGGGACAGCAGGCAGTGACAGGCCCGGGGCTGACAGGCTCCCCATCCCCTAGGGGGCGCCTGGCTGCCACACCCAGCTGACATAGAACCTTTGTCACAATGCCCGCTACCGTGGCGAGGATGCGGTGGCTCTGCAGGTGACAGGGACACTGCAGGACATGGTGTCAGCTCAGCAATTTCTCACTTCCCCTAAGAAGCAGAATTCTGCAAATTGCTGCCTTTGCTCTTGAAAGGATGTCATCAGGTGGGTGTTTTGGTGTCATACACTGACAACAGAGCAGAAAGTGTGAAATATTCCCAAGATACGCATGGTCCCTGCCCCAAAGCACCATGACTCAGCCTAAGGAGATCTGCAGCTTATTTTTTTGTACTGCCAGCAGATTGTGGAAGTACAGTATAAAAACCATCCTTATGGAGAGATCTTGGTATTTTAGGCTTAGTCTAAGTGTCTCAAGTAGCTGGGGTTTTTGCTTGGGCCTAATCCATACGGTCTTATGGCTTTCCTCCTCGTCTGAAGACGAATGTGCTAGAAACTATAAAGCAAAAACATGTCCTGCAGCCTAACCTTGCCTTGCCTGTCCTTGCCTGTCCTAGCCTTGCCTTATGTCCTTCTCATCCTGTTCTCTGTCCCATCCTCTCTCACTAAGCCCTCGTCTGGCTGCATGTCTCTTCTTTCCTTTTCTCTCACTCTCCTGCTTCCTGCCTCTTTTCTTGCAATTCCTCCATCTCACTCCTGCAGCCCAACACTACTTTTTAGTCTTCCTTCCCTTTCTCCTGCTCCCTTCGCTTTCTCCCTCTGTCCCATATCTTTCTTCCCGACTTGTCTCTTGCAGACTTTGGGCCAAACTGGCCCCAAGTCTGGGCATGCTTTGACAAGTTTTCAGAGGCCTGGCTGGTGGCAGCAGGGACACCAGGCAGTGACAGGCCCGGGGCTGACAGGCTCCCCATCCCCTAGGGGGCGCCTGGCTGCCACACCCAGCTGACATAGAACCTTTGTCACAATGCCCGCTACCGTGGCGAGGATGCGGTGGCTCTGCAGGTGACAGGGACACTGCAGGACTTGGTGTCAGCTCAGCAATTTCTCACTTCCCCTAAGAAGCGGAATTCTGCAAATTGCTGCCTTTGCTCTTGAAAGGATGTCATCAGGTGGGTGTTTTGGTGTCATACACTGAAAACAGAGCAGAAACTGTGAAATATTCCCATGATATGCATGGTCCCTGCCCCAAAGCACCATGACTCAGCCTAAGGAGATCTGCAGCTTATTTTTTTGTACTGCCAGCAGATTGTGGAAGTACAGTATAAAAACCATCCTTATGGAGAGATCTTGGTAGTTTAAGGTTAGTCTAAGTGTCTCAAGTAGCTGGGGTTTTTGCTTGGGCCTAATCCATACGGTCTTATGGCTTTCCTCCTCGTCTGAAGACGAATGTGCTAGAAACTGTAAAGCAAAAACATGTCCTGCAGCCTAGCCTTGCCTTGCCTGTCCTTGCCTGTCCTAGCCTTGCCTTATGTCCTTCTCATCCTGTTCTCTGTCCCATCCTCTCTCACTAAGCCCTCGTCTGGCTGCATGTCTCTTCTTTCCTTTTCTCTCACTCTCCTGCTTCCTGCCTCTTTTCTTGCAATTCCTCCATCTCACTCCTGCAGCCCAACACTACTTTTTATTCTTCCTTCCCTTTCTCCTGCTCCCTTCGCTTTCTCCCTCTGTCCCATATCTTTCTTCCCGACTTGTCTCTTGCAGACTTTGGGCCAAACTGGCCCCAAGTCTGGGCATGCTTTGACAAGTTTTCAGAGGCCTGGCTGGTGGCAGCAGGGACACCAGGCAGTGACAGGCCCGGGGCTGACAGGCTCCCTATCCCCTAGGGGGCGCCTGGCTGCCACACCCAGCTGACATAGAACCTTTGTCACAATGCCCGCTACCGTGGCGAGGATGCGGTGGCTCTGCAGGTGACAGGGACACTGCAGGACTTGGTGTCAGCTCAGCAATTTCTCACTTCCCCTAAGAAGCGGAATTCTGCAAATTGCTGCCTTTGCTCTTGAAAGGATGTCATCAGGTGGGTGTTTTGGTGTCATACACTGACAACAGAGCAGAAAGTGTGAAATATTCCCAAGATACGCATGGTCCCTGCCCCAAAGCACCATGACTCAGCCTAAGGAGATCTGCAGCTTATTTTTTTGTACTGCCAGCAGATTGTGGAAGTACAGTATAAAAACCATCCTTATGGAGAGATCTTGGTATTTTAGGCTTAGTCTAAGTGTCTCAAGTAGCTGGGGTTTTTGCTTGGGCCTAATCCATACGGTCTTATGGCTTTCCTCCTCGTCTGAAGACGAATGTGCTAGAAACTGTAAAGCAAAAACATGTCCTGCAGCCTAGCCTTGCCTTGCCTGTCCTTGCCTGTCCTAGCCTTGCCTTATGTCCTTCTCATCCTGTTCTCTGTCCCATCCTCTCTCACTAAGCCCTCGTCTGGCTGCATGTCTCTTCTTTCCTTTTCTCTCACTCTCCTGCTTCCTGCCTCTTTTCTTGCAATTCCTCCATCTCACTCCTGCAGCCCAACACTACTTTTTAGTCTTCCTTCCCTTTCTCCTGCTCCCTTCGCTTTCTCCCTCTGTCCCATATCTTTCTTCCCGACTTGTCTCTTGCAGACTTTGGGCCAAACTGGCCCCAAGTCTGGGCATGCTTTGACAAGTTTTCAGAGGCCTGGCTGGTGGCAGCAGGGACACCAGGCAGTGACAGGCCCGGGGCTGACAGGCTCCCTATCCCCTAGGGGGCGCCTGGCTGCCACACCCAGCTGACATAGAACCTTTGTCACAATGCCCGCTACCGTGGCGAGGATGCGGTGGCTCTGCAGGTGACAGGGACACTGCAGGACTTGGTGTCAGCTCAGCAATTTCTCACTTCCCCTAAGAAGCGGAATTCTGCAAATTGCTGCCTTTGCTCTTGAAAGGATGTCATCAGGTGGGTGTTTTGGTGTCATACACTGAAAACAGAGCAGAAAGTGTGAAATATTCCCATGATACGCATGGTCCCTGCCCCAAAGCACCATGACTCAGCCTAAGGAGATCTGCAGCTTATTTTTTTGTACTGCCAGCAGATTGTGGAAGTACAGTATAAAAACCATCCTTATGGAGAGATCTTGGTATTTTAGGCTTAGTCTAAGTGTCTCAAGTAGCTGGGGTTTTTGCTTGGGCCTAATCCATACGGTCTTATGGCTTTCCTCCTCGTCTGAAGACGAATGTGCTAGAAACTGTAAAGCAAAAACATGTCCTGCAGCCTAGCCTTGCCTTGCCTGTCCTTGCCTGTCCTAGCCTTGCCTTATGTCCTTCTCATCCTGTTCTCTGTCCCATCCTCTCTCACTAAGCCCTCGTCTGGCTGCATGTCTCTTCTTTCCTTTTCTCTCACTCTCCTGCTTCCTGCCTCTTTTCTTGCAATTCCTCCATCTCACTCCTGCAGCCCAACACTACTTTTTATTCTTCCTTCCCTTTCTCCTGCTCCCTTCGCTTTCTCCCTCTGTCCCATATCTTTCTTCCCGACTTGTCTCTTGCAGACTTTGGGCCAAACTGGCCCCAAGTCTGGGCATGCTTTGACAAGTTTTCAGAGGCCTGGCTGGTGGCAGCAGGGACACCAGGCAGTGACAGGCCCGGGGCTGACAGGCTCCCTATCCCCTAGGGGGCGCCTGGCTGCCACACCCAGCTGACATAGAACCTTTGTCACAATGCCCGCTACCGTGGCGAGGATGCGGTGGCTCTGCAGGTGACAGGGACACTGCAGGACTTGGTGTCAGCTCAGCAATTTCTCACTTCCCCTAAGAAGCGGAATTCTGCAAATTGCTGCCTTTGCTCTTGAAAGGATGTCATCAGGTGGGTGTTTTGGTGTCATACACTGAAAACAGAGCAGAAAGTGTGAAATATTCCCATGATACGCATGGTCCCTGCCCCAAAGCACCATGACTCAGCCTAAGGAGATCTGCAGCTTATTTTTTTGTACTGCCAGCAGATTGTGGAAGTACAGTATAAAAACCATCCTTATGGAGAGATCTTGGTATTTTAGGCTTAGTCTAAGTGTCTCAAGTAGCTGGGGTTTTTGCTTGGGCCTAATCCATACGGTCTTATGGCTTTCCTCCTCGTCTGAAGACGAATGTGCTAGAAACTATAAAGCAAAAACATGTCCTGCAGCCTAGCCTTGCCTTGCCTGTCCTTGCCTGTCCTAGCCTTGCCTTATGTCCTTCTCATCCTGTTCTCTGTCCCATCCTCTCTCACTAAACCCTCGTCTGGCTGCATGTCTCTTCTTTCCTTTTCTCTCACTCTCCTGCTTCCTGCCTCTTTTCTTGCAATTCCTCCATCTCACTCCTGCAGCCCAACACTACTTTTTAGTCTTCCTTCCCTTTCTCCTGCTCCCTTCGCTTTCTCCCTCTGTCCCATATCTTTCTTCCCGACTTGTCTCTTGCAGACTTTGGGCCAAACTGGCCCCAAGTCTGGGCATGCTTTGACAAGTTTTCAGAGGCCTGGCTGGTGGCAGCAGGGACAGCAGGCAGTGACAGGCCCGGGGCTGACAGGCTCCCCATCCCCTAGGGGGCGCCTGGCTGCCACACCCAGCTGACATAGAACCTTTGTCACAATGCCCGCTACCGTGGCGAGGATGCGGTGGCTCTGCAGGTGACAGGGACACTGCAGGACTTGGTGTCAGCTCAGCAATTTCTCACTTCCCCTAAGAAGCGGAATTCTGCAAATTGCTGCCTTTGCTCTTGAAAGGATGTCATCAGGTGGGTGTTTTGGTGTCATACACTGACAACAGAGCAGAAAGTGTGAAATATTCCCAAGATACGCATGGTCCCTGCCCCAAAGCACCATGACTCAGCCTAAGGAGATCTGCAGCTTATTTTTTTGTACTGCCAGCAGATTGTGGAAGTACAGTATAAAAACCATCCTTATGGAGAGATCTTGGTATTTTAGGCTTAGTCTAAGTGTCTCAAGTAGCTGGGGTTTTTGCTTGGGCCTAATCCATACGGTCTTATGGCTTTCCTCCTCGTCTGAAGACGAATGTGCTAGAAACTGTAAAGCAAAAACATGTCCTGCAGCCTAGCCTTGCCTTGCCTGTCCTTGCCTGTCCTAGCCTTGCCTTATGTCCTACTCATCCTGTTCTCTGTCCCATCCTCTCTCACTAAGCCCTCGTCTGGCTGCATGTCTCTTCTTTCCTTTTCTCTCACTCTCCTGCTTCCTGCCTCTTTTCTTGCAATTCCTCCATCTCACTCCTGCAGCCCAACACTACTTTTTAGTCTTCCTTCCCTTTCTCCTGCTCCCTTCGCTTTCTCCCTCTGTCCCATATCTTTCTTCCCGACTTGTCTCTTGCAGACTTTGGGCCAAACTGGCCCCAAGTCTGGGCATGCTTTGACAAGTTTTCAGAGGCCTGGCTGGTGGCAGCAGGGACACCAGGCAGTGACAGGCCCGGGGCTGACAGGCTCCCTATCCCCTAGGGAGCGCCTGGCTGCCACACCCAGCTGACATAGAACCTTTGTCACAATGCCCGCTACCGTGGCGAGGATGCGGTGGCTCTGCAGGTGACAGGGACACTGCAGGACTTGGTGTCAGCTCAGCAATTTCTCACTTCCCCTAAGAAGCGGAATTCTGCAAATTGCTGCCTTTGCTCTTGAAAGGATGTCATCAGGTGGGTGTTTTGGTGTCATACACTGAAAACAGAGCAGAAAGTGTGAAATATTCCCATGATACGCATGGTCCCTGCCCCAAAGCACCATGACTCAGCCTAAGGAGATCTGCAGCTTATTTTTTTGTACTGCCAGCAGATTGTGGAAGTACAGTATAAAAACCATCCTTATGAAGAGATCTTGGTATTTTAGGCTTAGTCTAAGTGTCTCAAGTAGCTGGGGTTTTTGCTTGGGCCTAATCCATACGGTCTTATGGCTTTCCTCCTCGTCTGAAGACGAATGTGCTAGAAACTATAAAGCAAAAACATGTCCTGCAGCCTAGCCTTGCCTTGCCTGTCCTTGCCTGTCCTAGCCTTGCCTTATGTCCTTCTCATCCTGTTCTCTGTCCCATCCTCTCTCACTAAACCCTCGTCTGGCTGCATGTCTCTTCTTTCCTTTTCTCTCACTCTCCTGCTTCCTGCCTCTTTTCTTGCAATTCCTCCATCTCACTCCTGCAGCCCAACACTACTTTTTAGTCTTCCTTCCCTTTCTCCTGCTCCCTTCGCTTTCTCCCTCTGTCCCATATCTTTCTTCCCGACTTGTCTCTTGCAGACTTTGGGCCAAACTGGCCCCAAGTCTGGGCATGCTTTGACAAGTTTTCAGAGGCCTGGCTGGTGGCAGCAGGGACAGCAGGCAGTGACAGGCCCGGGGCTGACAGGCTCCCCATCCCCTAGGGGGCGCCTGGCTGCCACACCCAGCTGACATAGAACCTTTGTCACAATGCCCGCTACCGTGGCGAGGATGCGGTGGCTCTGCAGGTGACAGGGACACTGCAGGACTTGGTGTCAGCTCAGCAATTTCTCACTTCCCCTAAGAAGCGGAATTCTGCAAATTGCTGCCTTTGCTCTTGAAAGGATGTCATCAGGTGGGTGTTTTGGTGTCATACACTGACAACAGAGCAGAAAATGTGAAATATTCCCAAGATACGCATGGTCCCTGCCCCAAAGCACCATGACTCAGCCTAAGGAGATCTGCAGCTTATTTTTTTGTACTGCCAGCAGATTGTGGAAGTACAGTATAAAAACCATCCTTATGGAGAGATCTTGGTATTTTAGGCTTAGTCTAAGTGTCTCAAGTAGCTGGGGTTTTTGCTTGGGCCTAATCCATACGGTCTTATGGCTTTCCTCCTCGTCTGAAGACGAATGTGCTAGAAACTATAAAGCAAAAACATGTCCTGCAGCCTAGCCTTGCCTTGCCTGTCCTTGTCTGTCCTAGCCTTGCCTTATGTCCTTCTCATCCTGTTCTCTGTCCCATCCTCTCTCACTAAGCCCTCGTCTGGCTGCATGTCTCTTCTTTCCTTTTCTCTCACTCTCCTGCTTCCTGCCTCTTTTCTTGCAATTCCTCCATCTCACTCCTGCAGCCCAACACTACTTTTTTTTCTTCCTTCCCTTTCTCCTGCTCCCTTCGCTTTCTCCCTCTGTCCCATATCTTTCTTCCCGACTTGTCTCTTGGAGACTTTGGGCCAAACTGGCCCCAAGTCTGGGCATGCTTTGACAAGTTTTCAGAGGCCTGGCTGGTGGCAGCAGGGACACCAGGCAGTGACAGGCCCGGGGCTGACAGGCTCCCTATCCCCTAGGGGGCGCCTGGCTGCCACACCCAGCTGACATAGAACCTTTGTCACAATGCCCGCTACCGTGGCGAGGATGCGGTGGCTCTGCAGGTGACAGGGACACTGCAGGACTTGGTGTCAGCTCAGCAATGTCTCACTTCCCCTAAGAAGCGGAATTCTGCAAATTGCTGCCTTTGCTCTTGAAAGGATGTCATCAGGTGGGTGTTTTGGTGTCATACACTGAAAACAGAGCAGAAACTGTGAAATATTCCCATGATACGCATGGTCCCTGCCCCAAAGCACCATGACTCAGCCTAAGGAGATCTGCAGCTTATTTTTTTGTACTGCCAGCAGATTGTGGAAGTACAGTATAAAAACCATCCTTATGGAGAGATCTTGGTATTTTAGGCTTAGTCTAAGTGTCTCAAGTAGCTGGGGTTTTTGCTTGGGCCTAATCCATACGGTCTTATGGCTTTCCTCCTCGTCTGAAGACGAATGTGCTAGAAACTATAAAGCAAAAACATGTCCTGCAGCCTAGCCTTGCCTTGCCTGTCCTTGCCTGTCCTAGCCTTGCCTTATGTCCTTCTCATCCTGTTCTCTGTCCCATCCTCTCTCACTAAGCCCTCGTCTGGCTGCATGTCTCTTCTTTCCTTTTCTCTCACTCTCCTGCTTCCTGCCTCTTTTCTTGCAATTCCTCCATCTCACTCCTGCAGCCCAACACTACTTTTTAGTCTTCCTTCCCTTTCTCCTGCTCCCTTCGCTTTCTCCCTCTGTCCCATATCTTTCTTCCCGACTTGTCTCTTGCAGACTTTGGGCCAAATTGGCCCCAAGTCTGGGCATGCTTTGACAAGTTTTCAGAGGCCTGGCTGGTGGCAGCAGGGACACCAGGCAGTGACAGGCCCGGGGCTGACAGGCTCCCTATCCCCTAGGGGGCGCCTGGCTGCCACACCCAGCTGACATAGAACCTTTGTCACAATGCCCGCTACCGTGGCGAGGATGCGGTGGCTCTGCAGGTGACAGGGACACTGCAGGACTTGGTGTCAGCTCAGCAATTTCTCACTTCCCCTAAGAAGCGGAATTCTGCAAATTGCTGCCTTTGCTCTTGAAAGGATGTCATCAGGTGGGTGTTTTGGTGTCATACACTGAAAACAGAGCAGAAAGTGTGAAATATTCCCATGATACGCATGGTCCCTGCCCCAAAGCACCATGACTCAGCCTAAGGAGATCTGCAGCTTATTTTTTTGTACTGCCAGCAGATTGTGGAAGTACAGTATAAAAACCATCCTTATGGAGAGATCTTGGTATTTTAGGCTTAGTCTAAGTGTCTTAAGTAGCTGGGGTTTTTGCTTGGGCCTAATCCATACGGTCTTATGGCTTTCCTCCTAGTCTGAAGACGAATGTGCTAGAAACTATAAAGCAAAAACATGTCCTGCAGCCTAGCCTTGCCTTGCCTGTCCTTGCCTGTCCTAGCCTTGCCTTATGTCCTTCTCATCCTGTTCTCTGTCCCATCCTCTCTCACTAAGCCCTCGTCTGGCTGCATGTCTCTTCTTTCCTTTTCTCTCACTCTCCTGCTTCCTGCCTCTTTTCTTGCAATTCCTCCATCTCACTCCTGCAGCCCAACACTACTTTTTAGTCTTCCTTCCCTTTCTCCTGCTCCCTTCGCTTTCTCCCTCTGTCCCATATCTTTCTTCCCGACTTGTCTCTTGCAGACTTTGGGCCAAACTGGCCCCAAGTCTGGGCATGGTTTGACAAGTTTTCAGAGGCCTGGCTGGTGGCAGCAGGGACACCAGGCAGTGACAGGCCCGGGGCTGACAGGCTCCCTATCCCCTAGGGAGCGCCTGGCTGCCACACCCAGCTGACATAGAACCTTTGTCACAATGCCCGCTACCGTGGCGAGGATGCGGTGGCTCTGCAGGTGACAGGGACACTGCAGGACTTGGTGTCAGCTCAGCAATTTCTCACTTCCCCTAAGAAGCGGAATTCTGCAAATTGCTGCCTTTGCTCTTGAAAGGATGTCATCAGGTGGGTGTTTTGGTGTCATACACTGAAAACAGAGCAGAAACTGTGAAATATTCCCATGATACGCATGGTCCCTGCCCCAAAGCACCATGACTCAGCCTAAGGAGATCCGCAGCTTATTTTTTTGTACTGCCAGCAGATTGTGGAAGTACAGTATAAAAACCATCCTTATGGAGAGATCTTGGTATTTTAGGCTTAGTCTAAGTGTCTCAAGTAGCTGGGGTTTTTGCTTGGGCCTAATCCATACGGTCTTATGGCTTTCCTCCTCGTCTGAAGACGAATGTGCTAGAAACTATAAAGCAAAAACATGTCCTGCAGCCTAGCCTTGCCTTGCCTGTCCTTGTCTGTCCTAGCCTTGCCTTATGTCCTTCTCATCCTGCTCTCTGTCCCATCCTCTCTCACTAAGCCCTCGTCTGGCTGCATGTCTCTTCTTTCCTTTTCTCTCACTCTCCTGCTTCCTGCCTCTTTTCTTGCAATTCCTCCATCTCACTCCTGCAGCCCAACACTACTTTTTATTCTTCCTTCCCTTTCTCCTGCTCCCTTCGCTTTCTCCCTCTGTCCCATATCTTTCTTCCCGACTTGTCTCTTGCAGACTTTGGGCCAAACTGGCCCCAAGTCTGGGCATGGTTTGACAAGTTTTCAGAGGCCTGGCTGGTGGCAGCAGGGACACCAGGCAGTGACAGGCCCGGGGCTGACAGGCTCCCCATCCCCTAGGGGGCGCCTGGCTGCCACACCCAGCTGACATAGAACCTTTGTCACAATGCCCGCTACCGTGGCGAGGATGCGGTGGCTCTGCAGGTGACAGGGACACTGCAGGACTTGGTGTCAGCTCAGCAATTTCTCACTTCCCCTAAGAAGCGGAATTCTGCAAATTGCTGCCTTTGCTCTTGAAAGGATGTCATCAGGTGGGTGTTTTGGTGTCATACACTGAAAACAGAGCAGAAACTGTGAAATATTCCCATGATACGCATGGTCCCTGCCCCAAAGCACCATGACTCAGCCTAAGGAGATCTGCAGCTTATTTTTTTGTACTGCCAGCAGATTGTGGAAGTACAGTATAAAAACCATCCTTATGAAGAGATCTTGGTATTTTAGGCTTAGTCTAAGTGTCTCAAGTAGCTGGGGTTTTTGCTTGGGCCTAATCCATACGGTCTTATGGCTTTCCTCCTCGTCTGAAGACGAATGTGCTAGAAACTATAAAGCAAAAACATGTCCTGCAGCCTAGCCTTGCCTTGCCTGTCCTTGCCTGTCCTAGCCTTGCCTTATGTCCTTCTCATCCTGTTCTCTGTCCCATCCTCTCTCACTAAACCCTCGTCTGGCTGCATGTCTCTTCTTTCCTTTTCTCTCACTCTCCTGCTTCCTGCCTCTTTTCTTGCAATTCCTCCATCTCACTCCTGCAGCCCAACACTACTTTTTAGTCTTCCTTCCCTTTCTCCTGCTCCCTTCGCTTTCTCCCTCTGTCCCATATCTTTCTTCCCGACTTGTCTCTTGCAGACTTTGGGCCAAACTGGCCCCAAGTCTGGGCATGCTTTGACAAGTTTTCAGAGGCCTGGCTGGTGGCAGCAGGGACAGCAGGCAGTGACAGGCCCGGGGCTGACAGGCTCCCCATCCCCTAGGGGGCGCCTGGCTGCCACACCCAGCTGACATAGAACCTTTGTCACAATGCCCGCTACCGTGGCGAGGATGCGGTGGCTCTGCAGGTGACAGGGACACTGCAGGACTTGGTGTCAGCTCAGCAATTTCTCACTTCCCCTAAGAAGCGGAATTCTGCAAATTGCTGCCTTTGCTCTTGAAAGGATGTCATCAGGTGGGTGTTTTGGTGTCATACACTGACAACAGAGCAGAAAATGTGAAATATTCCCAAGATACGCATGGTCCCTGCCCCAAAGCACCATGACTCAGCCTAAGGAGATCTGCAGCTTATTTTTTTGTACTGCCAGCAGATTGTGGAAGTACAGTATAAAAACCATCCTTATGGAGAGATCTTGGTATTTTAGGCTTAGTCTAAGTGTCTCAAGTAGCTGGGGTTTTTGCTTGGGCCTAATCCATACGGTCTTATGGCTTTCCTCCTCGTCTGAAGACGAATGTGCTAGAAACTATAAAGCAAAAACATGTCCTGCAGCCTAGCCTTGCCTTGCCTGTCCTTGTCTGTCCTAGCCTTGCCTTATGTCCTTCTCATCCTGTTCTCTGTCCCATCCTCTCTCACTAAGCCCTCGTCTGGCTGCATGTCTCTTCTTTCCTTTTCTCTCACTCTCCTGCTTCCTGCCTCTTTTCTTGCAATTCCTCCATCTCACTCCTGCAGCCCAACACTACTTTTTTTTCTTCCTTCCCTTTCTCCTGCTCCCTTCGCTTTCTCCCTCTGTCCCATATCTTTCTTCCCGACTTGTCTCTTGGAGACTTTGGGCCAAACTGGCCCCAAGTCTGGGCATGCTTTGACAAGTTTTCAGAGGCCTGGCTGGTGGCAGCAGGGACACCAGGCAGTGACAGGCCCGGGGCTGACAGGCTCCCTATCCCCTAGGGGGCGCCTGGCTGCCACACCCAGCTGACATAGAACCTTTGTCACAATGCCCGCTACCGTGGCGAGGATGCGGTGGCTCTGCAGGTGACAGGGACACTGCAGGACTTGGTGTCAGCTCAGCAATGTCTCACTTCCCCTAAGAAGCGGAATTCTGCAAATTGCTGCCTTTGCTCTTGAAAGGATGTCATCAGGTGGGTGTTTTGGTGTCATACACTGAAAACAGAGCAGAAACTGTGAAATATTCCCATGATACGCATGGTCCCTGCCCCAAAGCACCATGACTCAGCCTAAGGAGATCTGCAGCTTATTTTTTTGTACTGCCAGCAGATTGTGGAAGTACAGTATAAAAACCATCCTTATGGAGAGATCTTGGTATTTTAGGCTTAGTCTAAGTGTCTCAAGTAGCTGGGGTTTTTGCTTGGGCCTAATCCATACGGTCTTATGGCTTTCCTCCTCGTCTGAAGACGAATGTGCTAGAAACTATAAAGCAAAAACATGTCCTGCAGCCTAGCCTTGCCTTGCCTGTCCTTGCCTGTCCTAGCCTTGCCTTATGTCCTTCTCATCCTGTTCTCTGTCCCATCCTCTCTCACTAAGCCCTCGTCTGGCTGCATGTCTCTTCTTTCCTTTTCTCTCACTCTCCTGCTTCCTGCCTCTTTTCTTGCAATTCCTCCATCTCACTCCTGCAGCCCAACACTACTTTTTAGTCTTCCTTCCCTTTCTCCTGCTCCCTTCGCTTTCTCCCTCTGTCCCATATCTTTCTTCCCGACTTGTCTCTTGCAGACTTTGGGCCAAATTGGCCCCAAGTCTGGGCATGCTTTGACAAGTTTTCAGAGGCCTGGCTGGTGGCAGCAGGGACACCAGGCAGTGACAGGCCCGGGGCTGACAGGCTCCCTATCCCCTAGGGGGCGCCTGGCTGCCACACCCAGCTGACATAGAACCTTTGTCACAATGCCCGCTACCGTGGCGAGGATGCGGTGGCTCTGCAGGTGACAGGGACACTGCAGGACTTGGTGTCAGCTCAGCAATTTCTCACTTCCCCTAAGAAGCGGAATTCTGCAAATTGCTGCCTTTGCTCTTGAAAGGATGTCATCAGGTGGGTGTTTTGGTGTCATACACTGAAAACAGAGCAGAAAGTGTGAAATATTCCCATGATACGCATGGTCCCTGCCCCAAAGCACCATGACTCAGCCTAAGGAGATCTGCAGCTTATTTTTTTGTACTGCCAGCAGATTGTGGAAGTACAGTATAAAAACCATCCTTATGGAGAGATCTTGGTATTTTAGGCTTAGTCTAAGTGTCTTAAGTAGCTGGGGTTTTTGCTTGGGCCTAATCCATACGGTCTTATGGCTTTCCTCCTAGTCTGAAGACGAATGTGCTAGAAACTATAAAGCAAAAACATGTCCTGCAGCCTAGCCTTGCCTTGCCTGTCCTTGCCTGTCCTAGCCTTGCCTTATGTCCTTCTCATCCTGTTCTCTGTCCCATCCTCTCTCACTAAGCCCTCGTCTGGCTGCATGTCTCTTCTTTCCTTTTCTCTCACTCTCCTGCTTCCTGCCTCTTTTCTTGCAATTCCTCCATCTCACTCCTGCAGCCCAACACTACTTTTTAGTCTTCCTTCCCTTTCTCCTGCTCCCTTCGCTTTCTCCCTCTGTCCCATATCTTTCTTCCCGACTTGTCTCTTGCAGACTTTGGGCCAAACTGGCCCCAAGTCTGGGCATGGTTTGACAAGTTTTCAGAGGCCTGGCTGGTGGCAGCAGGGACACCAGGCAGTGACAGGCCCGGGGCTGACAGGCTCCCTATCCCCTAGGGAGCGCCTGGCTGCCACACCCAGCTGACATAGAACCTTTGTCACAATGCCCGCTACCGTGGCGAGGATGCGGTGGCTCTGCAGGTGACAGGGACACTGCAGGACTTGGTGTCAGCTCAGCAATTTCTCACTTCCCCTAAGAAGCGGAATTCTGCAAATTGCTGCCTTTGCTCTTGAAAGGATGTCATCAGGTGGGTGTTTTGGTGTCATACACTGAAAACAGAGCAGAAACTGTGAAATATTCCCATGATACGCATGGTCCCTGCCCCAAAGCACCATGACTCAGCCTAAGGAGATCCGCAGCTTATTTTTTTGTACTGCCAGCAGATTGTGGAAGTACAGTATAAAAACCATCCTTATGGAGAGATCTTGGTATTTTAGGCTTAGTCTAAGTGTCTCAAGTAGCTGGGGTTTTTGCTTGGGCCTAATCCATACGGTCTTATGGCTTTCCTCCTCGTCTGAAGACGAATGTGCTAGAAACTATAAAGCAAAAACATGTCCTGCAGCCTAGCCTTGCCTTGCCTGTCCTTGTCTGTCCTAGCCTTGCCTTATGTCCTTCTCATCCTGCTCTCTGTCCCATCCTCTCTCACTAAGCCCTCGTCTGGCTGCATGTCTCTTCTTTCCTTTTCTCTCACTCTCCTGCTTCCTGCCTCTTTTCTTGCAATTCCTCCATCTCACTCCTGCAGCCCAACACTACTTTTTATTCTTCCTTCCCTTTCTCCTGCTCCCTTCGCTTTCTCCCTCTGTCCCATATCTTTCTTCCCGACTTGTCTCTTGCAGACTTTGGGCCAAACTGGCCCCAAGTCTGGGCATGGTTTGACAAGTTTTCAGAGGCCTGGCTGGTGGCAGCAGGGACACCAGGCAGTGACAGGCCCGGGGCTGACAGGCTCCCCATCCCCTAGGGGGCGCCTGGCTGCCACACCCAGCTGACATAGAACCTTTGTCACAATGCCCGCTACCGTGGCGAGGATGCGGTGGCTCTGCAGGTGACAGGGACACTGCAGGACTTGGTGTCAGCTCAGCAATTTCTCACTTCCCCTAAGAAGCGGAATTCTGCAAATTGCTGCCTTTGCTCTTGAAAGGATGTCATCAGGTGGGTGTTTTGGTGTCATACACTGACAACAGAGCAGAAAGTGTGAAATATTCCCATGATATGCATGGTCCCTGCCCCAAAGCACCATGACTCAGCCTAAGGAGATCTGCAGCTCCTTTTTTTCTACTGCCAGCAGATTGTGGAAGTACAGTATAAAAACCATCCTTATGGAGAGATCTTGGTAGTTTAAGGTTAGTCTAAGTGTCTCAAGTAGCTGGGGTTTTTGCTTGGGCCTAATCCATACG
The DNA here is from genome assembly GCF_036013475.1 of Columba livia. NCBI lineage: Eukaryota > Metazoa > Chordata > Aves > Columbiformes > Columbidae > Columba > Columba livia. The sequence continues at coordinate 2,764,111 of NW_027043012.1, forward strand.
GTCTTATGGCTTTCCTCCTAGTCTGAAGACGAATGTGCTAGAAACTATAAAGCAAAAACATGTCCTGCAGCCTAGCCTTGCCTTGCCTGTCCTTGCCTGTCCCAGCCTTGCCTTATGTCCTTCTCATCCTGTTCTCTGTCCCATCCTCTCTCACTAAGCCCTCGTCTGGCTGCATGTCTCTTCTTTCCTTTTCTCTCACTCTCCTGCTTCCTGCCTCTTTTCTTGCAATTCCTCCATCTCACTCCTGCAGCCCAACACTACTTTTTAGTCTTCCTTCCCTTTCTCCTGCTCCCTTCGCTTTCTCCCTCTGTCCCATATCTTTCTTCCCGACTTGTCTCTTGCAGACTTTGGGCCAAACTGGCCCCAAGTCTGGGCATGCTTTGACAAGTTTTCAGAGGCCTGGCTGGTGGCAGCAGGGACACCAGGCAGTGACAGGCCCGGGGCTGACAGGCTCCCCATCCCCTGGGGGGCGCCTGGCTGCCACACCCAGCTGACATAGAACCTTTGTCACAATGCCCGCTACCGTGGCGAGGATGCGGTGGCTCTGCAGGTGACAGGGACACTGCAGGACTTGGTGTCAGCTCAGCAATTTCTCACTTCCCCTAAGAAGCGAAATTCTGCAAAGTGCTGCCTTTGCTCTTGAAAGGATGTCATCAGGTGGGTGTTTTGGTGTCATACACTGAAAACAGAGCAGAAACTGTGAAATATTCCCATGATATGCATGGTCCCTGCCCCAAAGCACCATGACTCAGCCTAAGGAGATCTGCAGCTTATTTTTTTGTACTGCCAGCAGATTGTGGAAGTACAGTATAAAAACCATCCTTATGGAGAGATCTTGGTATTTTAGGCTTAGTCTAAGTGTCTCAAGTAGCTGGGGTTTTTGCTTGGGCCTAATCCATACGGTCTTATGGTTTTCCTCCTAATCTGAAGACGAATGTGCTAGAAACTAGAAAGCAAAAACATGTCCTGCAGCCTAGCCTTGCCTTGCCTGTCCTTGCCTGTCTTAGCCTTGCCTTATGTCCTTCTCATCCTGTTCTCTGTCCCATCCTCTCTCACTAAGCCCTCGTCTGGCTGCATGTCTCTTCTTTCCTTTTCTCTCACTCTCCTGCTTCCTGCCTCTTTTCTTGCAATTCCTCCATCTCACTCCTGCAGCCCAACACTACTTTTTATTCTCCCTTCCCTTTCTCCTGCTCCCTTCGCTTTCTCCCTCTGTCCCATATCTTTCTTCCCGACTTGTCTCTTGGAGACTTTGGGCCAAACTGGCCCCAAGTCTGGGCATGGTTTGACAAGTTTTCAGAGGCCTGGCTGGTGGCAGCAGGGACACCAGGCAGTGACAGGCCCGGGGCTGATAGGCTCCCCATCCCCTAGGGGGCGCCTGGCTGCCACACCCAGCTGACATAGAACCTTTGTCACAATGCCCGCTACCGTGGCGAGGATGCGGTGGCTCTGCAGGTCACAGGGACGCTGCAGGACTTGGTGTCAGCTCAGCAATTTCTCACTTCCCCTAAGAAGTGGAATTCTGCAAATTGCTGCCTTTGCTCTTGAAAGGATGTCATCAGGTGGGTGTTTTGGTGTCATACACTGAAAACAGAGCAGAAACTGTGAAATATTCCCATGATATGCATGGTCCCTGCCCCAAAGCACAATGACTCAGCCTAAGGAGATCTGCAGCTTATTTTTTTGTACTGCCAGCAGATTGTGGAAGTACAGTATAAAAACCATCCTTATGGAGAGATCTTGGTATTTTAGGCTTAGTCTAAGTGTCTCAAGTAGCTGGGGTTTTTGCTTGGGCCTAATCCATACGGTCTTATGGCTTTCCTCCTCGTCTGAAGACGAATGTGCTAGAAACTATAAAGCAAAAACATGTCCTGCAGCCTAGCCTTGCCTTGCCTGTCCTTGCCTGTCCTAGCCTTGCCTTATGTCCTTCTCATCCTGTTCTCTGTCCCATCCTCTCTCACTAAGCCCTCGTCTGGCTGCATGTCTCTTCTTTCCTTTTCTCTCACTCTCCTGCTTCCTGCCTCTTTTCTTGCAATTCCTCCATCTCACTCCTGCAGCCCAACACTACTTTTTATTCTTCCTTCCCTTTCTCCTGCTCCCTTCGCTTTCTCCCTCTGTCCCATATCTTTCTTCCCGACTTGTCTCTTGCAGACTTTGGGCCAAACTGGCCCCAAGTCTGGGCATGGTTTGACAAGTTTTCAGAGGCCTGGCTGGTGGCAGCAGGGACAGCAGGCAGTGACAGGCCCGGGGCTGACAGGCTCCCCATCCCCTAGGGGGCGCCTGGCTGCCACACCCAGCTGACATAGAACCTTTGTCACAATGCCCGCTACCGTGGCGAGGATGCGGTGGCTCTGCAGGTGACAGGGACACTGCAGGACTTGGTGTCAGCTCAGCAATTTCTCACTTCCCCTAAGAAGCGGAATTCTGCAAATTGCTGCCTTTGCTCTTGAAAGGATGTCATCAGGTGGGTGTTTTGGTGTCATACACTGACAACAGAGCAGAAAGTGTGAAATATTCCCATGATACGCATGGTCCCTGCCCCAAAGCACCATGACTCAGCCTAAGGAGATCTGCAGCTTATTTTTTTGTACTGCCAGCAGATTGTGGAAGTACAGTATAAAAACCATCCTTATGGAGAGATCTTGGTATTTTAGGCTTAGTCTAAGTGTCTCAAGTAGCTGGGGTTTTTGCTTGGGCCTAATCCATAGGGTCTTATGGTTTTCCTCCTAATCTGAAGACGAATGTGCTAGAAACTAGAAAGCAAAAACATGTCCTGCAGCCTAGCCTTGCCTTGCCTGTCCTTGCCTGTCTTAGCCTTGCCTTATGTCCTTCTCATCCTGTTCTCTGTCCCATCCTCTCTCACTAAGCCCTCGTCTGGCTGCATGTCTCTTCTTTCCTTTTCTCTCACTCTCCTGCTTCCTGCCTCTTTTCTTGCAATTCCTCCATCTCACTCCTGCAGCCCAACACTACTTTTTATTCTCCCTTCCCTTTCTCCTGCTCCCTTCGCTTTCTCCCTCTGTCCCATATCTTTCTTCCCGACTTGTCTCTTGGAGACTTTGGGCCAAACTGGCCCCAAGTCTGGGCATGGTTTGACAAGTTTTCAGAGGCCTGGCTGGTGGCAGCAGGGACACCAGGCAGTGACAGGCCCGGGGCTGATAGGCTCCCCATCCCCTAGGGGGCGCCTGGCTGCCACACCCAGCTGACATAGAACCTTTGTCACAATGCCCGCTACCGTGGCGAGGATGCGGTGGCTCTGCAGGTCACAGGGACGCTGCAGGACTTGGTGTCAGCTCAGCAATTTCTCACTTCCCCTAAGAAGTGGAATTCTGCAAATTGCTGCCTTTGCTCTTGAAAGGATGTCATCAGGTGGGTGTTTTGGTGTCATACACTGAAAACAGAGCAGAAACTGTGAAATATTCCCATGATATGCATGGTCCCTGCCCCAAAGCACAATGACTCAGCCTAAGGAGATCTGCAGCTTATTTTTTTGTACTGCCAGCAGATTGTGGAAGTACAGTATAAAAACCATCCTTATGGAGAGATCTTGGTATTTTAGGCTTAGTCTAAGTGTCTCAAGTAGCTGGGGTTTTTGCTTGGGCCTAATCCATATGGTCTTATGGCTTTCCTCCTCGTCTGAAGACGAATGTGCTAGAAACTATAAAGCAAAAACATGTCCTGCAGCCTAGCCTTGCCTTGCCTGTCCTTGCCTGTCCTAGCCTTGCCTTATGTCCTTCTCATCCTGTTCTCTGTCCCATCCTCTCTCACTAAGCCCTCGTCTGGCTGCATGTCTCTTCTTTCCTTTTCTCTCACTCTCCTCCTTCCTGCCTCTTTTCTTGCAATTCCTCCATCTCACTCCTGCAGCCCAACACTACTTTTTAGTCTTCCTTCCCTTTCTCCTGCTCCCTTCGCTTTCTCCCTCTGTCCCATATCTTTCTTCCCGACTTGTCTCTTGCAGACTTTGGGCCAAACTGGCCCCAAGTCTGGGCATGGTTTGACAAGTTTTCAGAGGCCTGGCTGGTGGCAGCAGGGACACCAGGCAGTGACAGGCCCGGGGCTGACAGGCTCCCCATCCCCTAGGGGGCGCCTGGCTGCCACACCCAGCTGACATAGAACCTTTGTCACAATGCCCGCTACCGTGGCGAGGATGCGGTGGATCTGCAGGTGACAGGGACACTGCAGGACTTGGTGTCAGCTCAGCAATTTCTCACTTCCCCTAAGAAGCGGAATTCTGCAAATTGCTGCCTTTGCTCTTGAAAGGATGTCATCAGGTGGGTGTTTTGGTGTCATACACTGACAACAGAGCAGAAAGTGTGAAATATTCCCATGATATGCATGGTCCCTGCCCCAAAGCACCATGACTCAGCCTAAGGAGATCTGCAGCTCCTTTTTTTCTACTGCCAGCAGATTGTGGAAGTACAGTATAAAAACCATCCTTATGGAGAGATCTTGGTAGTTTAAGGTTAGTCTAAGTGTCTCAAGTAGCTGGGGTTTTTGCTTGGGCCTAATCCATACGGTCTTATGGCTTTCCTCCTAGTCTGAAGACGAATGTGCTAGAAACTATAAAGCAAAAACATGTCCTGCAGCCTAGCCTTGCCTTGCCTGTCCTTGCCTGTCCCAGCCTTGCCTTATGTCCTTCTCATCCTGTTCTCTGTCCCATCCTCTCTCACTAAGCCCTCGTCTGGCTGCATGTCTCTTCTTTCCTTTTCTCTCACTCTCCTGCTTCCTGCCTCTTTTCTTGCAATTCCTCCATCTCACTCCTGCAGCCCAACACTACTTTTTAGTCTTCCTTCCCTTTCTCCTGCTCCCTTCGCTTTCTCCCTCTGTCCCATATCTTTCTTCCCGACTTGTCTCTTGCAGACTTTGGGCCAAACTGGCCCCAAGTCTGGGCATGCTTTGACAAGTTTTCAGAGGCCTGGCTGGTGGCAGCAGGGACACCAGGCAGTGACAGGCCCGGGGCTGACAGGCTCCCCATCCCCTGGGGGGCGCCTGGCTGCCACACCCAGCTGACATAGAACCTTTGTCACAATGCCCGCTACCGTGGCGAGGATGCGGTGGCTCTGCAGGTGACAGGGACACTGCAGGACTTGGTGTCAGCTCAGCAATTTCTCACTTCCCCTAAGAAGCGAAATTCTGCAAATTGCTGCCTTTGCTCTTGAAAGGATGTCATCAGGTGGGTGTTTTGGTGTCATACACTGAAAACAGAGCAGAAACTGTGAAATATTCCCATGATATGCATGGTCCCTGCCCCAAAGCACCATGACTCAGCTTAAGGAGATCTGCAGCTTATTTTTTTGTACTGCCAGCAGATTGTGGAAGTACAGTATAAAAACCATCCTTATGGAGAGATCTTGGTATTTTAGGCTTAGTCTAAGTGTCTCAAGTAGCTGGGGTTTTTGCTTGGGCCTAATCCATACGGTCTTATGGTTTTCCTCCTAATCTGAAGACGAATGTGCTAGAAACTAGAAAGCAAAAACATGTCCTGCAGCCTAGCCTTGCCTTGCCTGTCCTTGCCTGTCTTAGCCTTGCCTTATGTCCTTCTCATCCTGTTCTCTGTCCCATCCTCTCTCACTAAGCCCTCGTCTGGCTGCATGTCTCTTCTTTCCTTTTCTCTCACTCTCCTGCTTCCTGCCTCTTTTCTTGCAATTCCTCCATCTCACTCCTGCAGCCCAACACTACTTTTTATTCTCCCTTCCCTTTCTCCTGCTCCCTTCGCTTTCTCCCTCTGTCCCATATCTTTCTTCCCGACTTGTCTCTTGGAGACTTTGGGCCAAACTGGCCCCAAGTCTGGGCATGGTTTGACAAGTTTTCAGAGGCCTGGCTGGTGGCAGCAGGGACACCAGGCAGTGACAGGCCCGGGGCTGATAGGCTCCCCATCCCCTAGGGGGCGCCTGGCTGCCACACCCAGCTGACATAGAACCTTTGTCACAATGCCCGCTACCGTGGCGAGGATGCGGTGGCTCTGCAGGTCACAGGGACGCTGCAGGACTTGGTGTCAGCTCAGCAATTTCTCACTTCCCCTAAGAAGTGGAATTCTGCAAATTGCTGCCTTTGCTCTTGAAAGGATGTCATCAGGTGGGTGTTTTGGTGTCATACACTGAAAACAGAGCAGAAACTGTGAAATATTCCCATGATATGCATGGTCCCTGCCCCAAAGCACAATGACTCAGCCTAAGGAGATCTGCAGCTTATTTTTTTGTACTGCCAGCAGATTGTGGAAGTACAGTATAAAAACCATCCTTATGGAGAGATCTTGGTATTTTAGGCTTAGTCTAAGTGTCTCAAGTAGCTGGGGTTTTTGCTTGGGCCTAATCCATATGGTCTTATGGCTTTCCTCCTCGTCTGAAGACGAATGTGCTAGAAACTATAAAGCAAAAACATGTCCTGCAGCCTAGCCTTGCCTTGCCTGTCCTTGCCTGTCCTAGCCTTGCCTTATGTCCTTCTCATCCTGTTCTCTGTCCCATCCTCTCTCACTAAGCCCTCGTCTGGCTGCATGTCTCTTCTTTCCTTTTCTCTCACTCTCCTGCTTCCTGCCTCTTTTCTTGCAATTCCTCCATCTCACTCCTGCAGCCCAACACTACTTTTTATTCTTCCTTCCCTTTCTCCTGCTCCCTTCGCTTTCTCCCTCTGTCCCATATCTTTCTTCCCGACTTGTCTCTTGCAGACTTTGGGCCAAACTGGCCCCAAGTCTGGGCATGGTTTGACAAGTTTTCAGAGGCCTGGCTGGTGGCAGCAGGGACAGCAGGCAGTGACAGGCCCGGGGCTGACAGGCTCCCCATCCCCTAGGGGGCGCCTGGCTGCCACACCCAGCTGACATAGAACCTTTGTCACAATGCCCGCTACCGTGGCGAGGATGCGGTGGCTCTGCAGGTGACAGGGACACTGCAGGACTTGGTGTCAGCTCAGCAATTTCTCACTTCCCCTAAGAAGCGGAATTCTGCAAATTGCTGCCTTTGCTCTTGAAAGGATGTCATCAGGTGGGTGTTTTGGTGTCATACACTGACAACAGAGCAGAAAGTGTGAAATATTCCCATGATACGCATGGTCCCTGCCCCAAAGCACCATGACTCAGCCTAAGGAGATCTGCAGCTTATTTTTTTGTACTGCCAGCAGATTGTGGAAGTACAGTATAAAAACCATCCTTATGGAGAGATCTTGGTATTTTAGGCTTAGTCTAAGTGTCTCAAGTAGCTGGGGTTTTTGCTTGGGCCTAATCCATAGGGTCTTATGGTTTTCCTCCTAATCTGAAGACGAATGTGCTAGAAACTAGAAAGCAAAAACATGTCCTGCAGCCTAGCCTTGCCTTGCCTGTCCTTGCCTGTCTTAGCCTTGCCTTATGTCCTTCTCATCCTGTTCTCTGTCCCATCCTCTCTCACTAAGCCCTCGTCTGGCTGCATGTCTCTTCTTTCCTTTTCTCTCACTCTCCTGCTTCCTGCCTCTTTTCTTGCAATTCCTCCATCTCACTCCTGCAGCCCAACACTACTTTTTATTCTCCCTTCCCTTTCTCCTGCTCCCTTCGCTTTCTCCCTCTGTCCCATATCTTTCTTCCCGACTTGTCTCTTGGAGACTTTGGGCCAAACTGGCCCCAAGTCTGGGCATGGTTTGACAAGTTTTCAGAGGCCTGGCTGGTGGCAGCAGGGACACCAGGCAGTGACAGGCCCGGGGCTGATAGGCTCCCCATCCCCTAGGGGGCGCCTGGCTGCCACACCCAGCTGACATAGAACCTTTGTCACAATGCCCGCTACCGTGGCGAGGATGCGGTGGCTCTGCAGGTCACAGGGACGCTGCAGGACTTGGTGTCAGCTCAGCAATTTCTCACTTCCCCTAAGAAGTGGAATTCTGCAAATTGCTGCCTTTGCTCTTGAAAGGATGTCATCAGGTGGGTGTTTTGGTGTCATACACTGAAAACAGAGCAGAAACTGTGAAATATTCCCATGATATGCATGGTCCCTGCCCCAAAGCACCATGACTCAGCCTAAGGAGATCTGCAGCTTATTTTTTTGTACTGCCAGCAGATTGTGGAAGTACAGTATAAAAACCATCCTTATGGAGAGATCTTGGTATTTTAGGCTTAGTCTAAGTGTCTCAAGTAGCTGGGGTTTTTGCTTGGGCCTAATCCATATGGTCTTATGGCTTTCCTCCTCGTCTGAAGACGAATGTGCTAGAAACTATAAAGCAAAAACATGTCCTGCAGCCTAGCCTTGCCTTGCCTGTCCTTGCCTGTCCTAGCCTTGCCTTATGTCCTTCTCATCCTGTTCTCTGTCCCATCCTCTCTCACTAAGCCCTCGTCTGGCTGCATGTCTCTTCTTTCCTTTTCTCTCACTCTCCTCCTTCCTGCCTCTTTTCTTGCAATTCCTCCATCTCACTCCTGCAGCCCAACACTACTTTTTAGTCTTCCTTCCCTTTCTCCTGCTCCCTTCGCTTTCTCCCTCTGTCCCATATCTTTCTTCCCGACTTGTCTCTTGCAGACTTTGGGCCAAACTGGCCCCAAGTCTGGGCATGGTTTGACAAGTTTTCAGAGGCCTGGCTGGTGGCAGCAGGGACACCAGGCAGTGACAGGCCCGGGGCTGACAGGCTCCCCATCCCCTAGGGGGCGCCTGGCTGCCACACCCAGCTGACATAGAACCTTTGTCACAATGCCCGCTACCGTGGCGAGGATGCGGTGGCTCTGCAGGTGACAGGGACACTGCAGGACTTGGTGTCAGCTCAGCAATTTCTCACTTCCCCTAAGAAGCGGAATTCTGCAAATTGCTGCCTTTGCTCTTGAAAGGATGTCATCAGGTGGGTGTTTTGGTGTCATACACTGACAACAGAGCAGAAAGTGTGAAATATTCCCATGATACGCATGGTCCCTGCCCCAAAGCACCATGACTCAGCCTAAGGAGATCTGCAGCTTATTTTTTTGTACTGCCAGCAGATTGTGGAAGTACAGTATAAAAACCATCCTTTTGGAGAGATCTTGGTATTTTAGGCTTAGTCTAAGTGTCTCAAGTTGCTGGGGTTTTTGCTTGGGCCTAATCCATACGGTCTTATGGCTTTCCTCCTCGTCTGAAGACGAATGTGCTAGAAACTATAAAGCAAAAACATGTCCTGCAGCCTAGCCCTGCCTTGCCTGTCCTTGCCTGTCCTAGCCTTGCCTTATGTCCTTCTCATCCTGTTCTCTGTCCCATCCTCTCTCACTAAGCCCTCGTCTGGCTGCATGTCTCTTCTTTCCTTTTCTCTCACTCTCCTCCTTCCTGCCTCTTTTCTTGCAATTCCTCCATCTCACTCCTGCAGCCCAACACTACTTTTTATTCTTCCTTCCCTTTCTCCTGCTCCCTTCGCTTTCTCCCTCTGTCCCATATCTTTCTTCCCGACTTGTCTCTTGCAGACTTTGGGCCAAACTGGCCCCAAGTCTGGGCATGGTTTGACAAGTTTTCAGAGGCCTGGCTGGTGGCAGCAGGGACAGCAGGCAGTGACAGGCCCGGGGCTGACAGGCTCCCCATCCCCTAGGGGGCGCCTGGCTGCCACACCCAGCTGACATAGAACCTTTGTCACAATGCCCGCTACCGTGGCGAGGATGCGGTGGCTCTGCAGGTGACAGGGACACTGCAGGACTTGGTGTCAGCTCAGCAATTTCTCACTTCCCCTAAGAAGCGGAATTCTGCAATTTGCTGCCTTTGCTCTTGAAAGGATGTCATCAGGTGGGTGTTTTGGTGTCATACACTGACAACAGAGCAGAAAGTGTGAAATATTCCCATGATACGCATGGTCCCTGCCCCAAAGCACCATGACTCAGCCTAAGGAGATCTGCAGCTTATTTTTTTGTACTGCCAGCAGATTGTGGAAGTACAGTATAAAAACCATCCTTTTGGAGAGATCTTGGTATTTTAGGCTTAGTCTAAGTGTCTCGAGTTGCTGGGGTTTTTGCTTGGGCCTAATCCATACGGTCTTATGGCTTTCCTCCTCGTCTGAAGACGAATGTGCTAGAAACTATAAAGCAAAAACATGTCCTGCAGCCTAGCCTTGCCTTGCCTGTCCTTGCCTGTCCTAGCCTTGCCTTATGTCCTTCTCATCCTGTTCTCTGTCCCATCCTCTCTCACTAAGCCCTCGTCTGGCTGCATGTCTCTTCTTTCCTTTTCTCTCACTCTCCTCCTTCCTGACTCTTTTCTTGCAATTCCTCCATCTCACTCCTGCAGCCCAACACTACTTTTTAGTCTTCCTTCCCTTTCTCCTGCTCCCTTCGCTTTCTCCCTCTGTCCCATATCTTTCTTCCCGACTTGTCTCTTGCAGACTTTGGGCCAAACTGGCCCCAAGTCTGGGCATGGTTTGACAAGTTTTCAGAGGCCTGGCTGGTGGCAGCAGGGACACCAGGCAGTGACAGGCCCGGGGCTGACAGGCTCCCCATCCCCTAGGGGGCGCCTGGCTGCCACACCCAGCTGACATAGAACCTTTGTCACAATGCCCGCTACCGTGGCGAGGATGCGGTGGATCTGCAGGTGACAGGGACACTGCAGGACTTGGTGTCAGCTCAGCAATTTCTCACTTCCCCTAAGAAGCGGAATTCTGCAAATTGCTGCCTTTGCTCTTGAAAGGATGTCATCAGGTGGGTGTTTTGGTGTCATACACTGAAAACAGAGCAGAAAGTGTGAAATATTCCCATGATACGCATGGTCCCTGCCCCAAAGCACCATGACTCAGCCTAAGGAGATCTGCAGCTTATTTTTTTGTACTGCCAGCAGATTGTGGAAGTACAGTATAAAAACCATCCTTATGGAGAGATCTTGGTATTTTAGGCTTAGTCTAAGTGTCTCAAGTAGCTGGGGTTTTTGCTTGGGCCTAATCCATACGGTCTTATGGCTTTCCTCCTCGTCTGAAGACGAATGTGCTAGAAACTGTAAAGCAAAAACATGTCCTGCAGCCTAGCCTTGCCTTGCCTGTCCTTGCCTGTCCTAGCCTTGCCTTATGTCCTTCTCATCCTGTTCTCTGTCCCATCCTCTCTCACTAAGCCCTCGTCTGGCTGCATGTCTCTTCTTTCCTTTTCTCTCACTCTCCTGCTTCCTGCCTCTTTTCTTGCAATTCCTCCATCTCACTCCTGCAGCCCAACACTACTTTTTATTCTTCCTTCCCTTTCTCCTGCTCCCTTCGCTTTCTCCCTCTGTCCCATATCTTTCTTCCCGACTTGTCTCTTGCAGACTTTGGGCCAAACTGGCCCCAAGTCTGGACATGGTTTGACAAGTTTTCAGAGGCCTGGCTGGTGGCAGCAGGGACACCAGGCAGTGACAGGCCCGGGGCTGACAGGCTCCCCATCCCCTAGGGGGCGCCTGGCTGCCACACCCAGCTGACATAGAACCTTTGTCACAATGCCCGCTACCGTGGCGAGGATGCGGTGGCTCTGCAGGTGACAGGGACACTGCAGGACTTGGTGTCAGCTCAGAAATTTCTCACTTCCCCTAAGAAGCGGAATTCTGCAAATTGCTGCCTTTGCTCTTGAAAGGATGTCATCAGGTGGGTGTTTTGGTGTCATACACTGACAACAGAGCAGAAAGTGTGAAATATTCCCATGATACACATGGTCCCTGCCCCAAAGCACCATGACTCAGCCTAAGGAGATCTGCAGCTTATTTTTTTGTACTGCCAGCAGATTGTGGAAGTACAGTATAAAAACCATCCTTTTGGAGAGATCTTGGTATTTTAGGCTTAGTCTAAGTGTCTCAAGTAGCTGGGGTTTTTGCTTGGGCCTAATCCATACGGTCTTATGGCTTTCCTCCTCGTCTGAAGACGAATGTGCTAGAAACTATAAAGCAAAAACATGTCCTGCAGCCTAGCCTTGCCTTGCCTGTCCTTGCCTGTCCTAGCCTTGCCTTATGTCCTTCTCATCCTGTTCTCTGTCCCATCCTCTCTCACTAAGCCCTCGTCTGGCTGCATGTCTCTTCTTTCCTTTTCTCTCACTCTCCTCCTTCCTGCCTCTTTTCTTGCAATTCCTCCATCTCACTCCTGCAGCCCAACACTACTTTTTATTCTTCCTTCCCTTTCTCCTGCTCCCTTCGCTTTCTCCCTCTGTCCCATATCTTTCTTCCCGACTTGTCTCTTGCAGACTTTGGGCCAAACTGGCCCCAAGTCTGGGCATGCTTCGACAAGTTTTCAGAGGCCTGGCTGGTGGCAGCAGGGACACCAGGCAGTGACAGGCCCGGGGCTGACAGGCTCCCCATCCCCTAGGGGGCGCCTGGCTGCCACACCCAGCTGACATAGAACCTTTGTCACAATGCCCGCTACCGTGGCGAGGATGCGGTGGCTCTGCAGGTGACAGGGACACTGCAGGACTTGGTGTCAGCTCAGCAATTTCTCACTTCCCCTAAGAAGCGGAATTCTGCAAATTGTTGCCTTTGCTCTTGAAAGGATGTCATCAGGTGGGTGTTTTGGTGTCATACACTGACAACAGAGCAGAAAGTGTGAAATATTACCATGATACGCATGGTCCCTGCCCCAAAGCACCATGACTCAGCCTAAGGAGATCTGCAGCTTCTTTTTTTGTACTGCCAGCAGATTGTGGAAGTACAGTATAAAAACCATCCTTATGGAGAGATCTTGGTATTTTAGGCTTAGTCTAAGTGTCTCAAGTAGCTGGGGTTTTTGCTTGGGCCTAATCCATACGGTCTTATGGCTTTCCTCCTCGTCTGAAGACGAATGTGCTAGAAACTATAAAGCAAAAACATGTCCTGCAGCCTAGCCTTTCCTTGCCTGTCCTTGCCTGTCCTAGCCTTGCCTTATGTCCTTCTCATCCTGTTCTCTGTCCCATCCTCTCTCACTAAACCCTCGTCTGGCTGCATGTCTCTTCTTTCCTTTTCTCTCACTCTCCTGCTTCCTGCCTCTTTTCTTGCAATTCTTCCATCTCACTCCTGCAGCCCAACACTACTTTTTATTCTTCCTTCCCTTTCTCCTGCTCCCTTCGCTTTCTCCCTCTGTCCCATATCTTTCTTCCCGACTTGTCTCTTGCAGACTTTGGGCCAAACTGGCCCCAAGTCTGGGCATGGTTTGACAAGTTTTCAGAGGCCTGGCTGGTGGCAGCAGGGACAGCAGGCAGTGACAGGCCCGGGGCCGACAGGCTCCCCATCCCCTAGGGGGCGCCTGGCTGCCACACCCAGCTGACATAGAACCTTTGTCACAATGCCCGCTACCGTGGCGAGGATGCGGTGGCTCTGCAGGTGACAGGGACACTGCAGGACTTGGTGTCAGCTCAGCAATTTCTCACTTCCCCTAAGAAGCGGAATTCTGCAAATTGCTGCCTTTGCTCTTGAAAGGATGTCATCAGGTGGGTGTTTTGGTGTCATACACTGACAACAGAGCAGAAAGTGTGAAATATTCCCATGATACGCATGGTCCCTGCCCCAAAGCACCATGACTCAGCCTAAGGAGATCTGCAGCTTATTTTTTTGTACTGCCAGCAGATTGTGGAAGTACAGTATAAAAACCATCCTTATGGAGAGATCTTGGTATTTTAGGCTTAGTCTAAGTGTCTCAAGTAGCTGGGGTTTTTGCTTGGGCCTAATCCATACGGTCTTGTGGCTTTCCTCCTAGTCTGAAGACAAATGTGCTAGAAACTATAAAGCAAAAACATGTCCTGCAGCCTAGCCTTGCCTTGCCTGTCCTTGCCTGTCTTAGCCTTGCCTTATGTCCTTCTCATCCTGTTCTCTGTCCCATCCTCTCTCACTAAGCCCTCGTCTGGCTGCATGTCTCTTCTTTCCTTTTCTCTCACTCTCCTGCTTCCTGCCTCTTTTCTTGCAATTCCTCCATCTCACTCCTGCAGCCCAACACTACTTTTTATTCTTCCTTCCCTTTCTCCTGCTCCCTTCGCTTTCTCCCTCTGTCCCATATCTTTCTTCCCGACTTGTCTCTTGGAGACTTTGGGCCAAACTGGCCCCAAGTCTGGGCATGCTTTGACAAGTTTTCAGAGGCCTGGCTGGTGGCAGCAGGGACAGCAGGCAGTGACAGGCCCGGGGCTGATAGGCTCCCCATCCCCTAGGGGGCGCCTGGCTGCCACACCCAGCTGACATAGAACCTTTGTCACAATGCCCGCTACCGTGGCGAGGATGCGGTGGCTCTGCAGGTGACAGGGACACTGCAGGACTTGGTGTCAGCTCAGCAATTTCTCACTTCCCCTAAGAAGCGGAATTCTGCAAATTGCTGCCTTTGCTCTTGAAAGGATGTCATCAGGTGGGTGTTTTGGTGTCATACACTGACAACAGAGCAGAAAGTGTGAAATATTCCCATGATACGCATGGTCCCTGCCCCAAAGCACCATGACTCAGCCTAAGGAGATCTGCAGCTTATTTTTTTGTACTGCCAGCAGATTGTGGAAGTACAGTATAAAAACCATCCTTTTGGAGAGATCTTGGTATTTTAGGCTTAGTCTAAGTGTCTCAAGTTGCTGGGGTTTTTGCTTGGGCCTAATCCATACGGTCTTATGGCTTTCCTCCTCGTCTGAAGACGAATGTGCTAGAAACTATAAAGCAAAAACATGTCCTGCAGCCTAGCCTTGCCTTGCCTGTCCTTGCCTGTCCTAGCCTTGCCTTATGTCCTTCTCATCCTGTTCTCTGTCCCATCCTCTCTCACTAAGCCCTCGTCTGGCTGCATGTCTCTTCTTTCCTTTTCTCTCACTCTCCTGCTTCCTGCCTCTTTTCTTGCAATTCCTCCATCTCACTCCTGCAGCCCAACACTACTTTTTATTCTTCCTTCCCTTTCTCCTGCTCCCTTCGCTTTCTCCCTCTGTCCCATATCTTTCTTCCCGACTTGTCTCTTGCAGACTTTGGGCCAAACTGGCCCCAAGTCTGGGCATGCTTTGACAAGTTTTCAGAGGCCTGGCTGGTGGCAGCAGGGACACCAGGCAGTGACAGGCCCGGGGCTGACAGGCTCCCCATCCCCTAGGGGGCGCCTGGCTGCCACACCCAGCTGACATAGAACCTTTGTCACAATGCCCGCTACCGTGGCGAGGATGCGGTGGCTCTGCAGGTGACAGGGACACTGCAGGACTTGGTGTCAGCTCAGCAATTTCTCACTTCCCCTAAGAAGCGGAATTCTGCAAATTGCTGCCTTTGCTCTTGAAAGGATGTCATCAGGTGGGTGTTTTGGTGTCATACACTGAAAACAGAGCAGAAACTGTGAAATATTCCCATGAAATGCATGGTCCCTGCCCCAAAGCACCATGACTCAGCCTAAGGAGATCTGCAGCTTATTTTTTTGTACTGCCAGCAGATTGTGGAAGTACAGTATAAAAACCATCCTTATGGAGAGATCTTGGTATTTTAGGCTTAGTCTAAGTGTCTCAAGTAGCTGGGGTTTTTGCTTGGGCCTAATCCATACGGTCTTGTGGCTTTCCTCCTAGTCTGAAGACAAATGTGCTAGAAACTATAAAGCAAAAACATGTCCTGCAGCCTAGCCTTGCCTTGCCTGTCCTTGCCTGTCTTAGCCTTGCCTTATGTCCTTCTCATCCTGTTCTCTGTCCCATCCTCTCTCACTAAGCCCTCGTCTGGCTGCATGTCTCTTCTTTCCTTTTCTCTCACTCTCCTGCTTCCTGCCTCTTTTCTTGCAATTCCTCCATCTCACTCCTGCAGCCCAACACTACTTTTTATTCTTCCTTCCCTTTCTCCTGCTCCCTTCGCTTTCTCCCTCTGTCCCATATCTTTCTTCCCGACTTGTCTCTTGGAGACTTTGGGCCAAACTGGCCCCAAGTCTGGGCATGCTTTGACAAGTTTTCAGAGGCCTGGCTGGTGGCAGCAGGGACAGCAGGCAGTGACAGGCCCGGGGCTGATAGGCTCCCCATCCCCTAGGGGGCGCCTGGCTGCCACACCCAGCTGACATAGAACCTTTGTCACAATGCCCGCTACCGTGGCGAGGATGCGGTGGCTCTGCAGGTGACAGGGACACTGCAGGACTTGGTGTCAGCTCAGCAATTTCTCACTTCCCCTAAGAAGCGGAATTCTGCAAATTGCTGCCTTTGCTCTTGAAAGGATGTCATCAGGTGGGTGTTTTGGTGTCATACACTGACAACAGAGCAGAAAGTGTGAAATATTCCCATGATACGCATGGTCCCTGCCCCAAAGCACCATGACTCAGCCTAAGGAGATCTGCAGCTTATTTTTTTGTACTGCCAGCAGATTGTGGAAGTACAGTATAAAAACCATCCTTATGGAGAGATCTTGGTATTTTAGGCTTAGTCTAAGTGTCTCAAGTTGCTGGGGTTTTTGCTTGGGCCTAATCCATACGGTCTTATGGCTTTCCTCCTCGTCTGAAGACGAATGTGCTAGAAACTATAAAGCAAAAACATGTCCTGCAGCCTAGCCTTTCCTTGCCTGTCCTTGCCTGTCCTAGCCTTGCCTTATGTCCTTCTCATCCTGTTCTCTGTCCCATCCTCTCTCACTAAACCCTCGTCTGGCTGCATGTCTCTTCTTTCCTTTTCTCTCACTCTCCTCCTTCCTGCCTCTTTTCTTGCAATTCCTCCATCTCACTCCTGCAGCCCAACACTACTTTTTAGTCTTCCTTCCCTTTCTCCTGCTCCCTTCGCTTTCTCCCTCTGTCCCATATCTTTCTTCCCGACTTGTCTCTTGCAGACTTTGGGCCAAACTGGCCCCAAGTCTGGGCATGCTTCGACAAGTTTTCAGAGGCCTGGCTGGTGGCAGCAGGGACACCAGGCAGTGACAGGCCCGGGGCTGACAGGCTCCCCATCCCCTAGGGGGCGCCTGGCTGCCACACCCAGCTGACATAGAACCTTTGTCACAATGCCCGCTACCGTGGCGAGGATGCGGTGGCTCTGCAGGTGACAGGGACACTGCAGGACTTGGTGTCAGCTCAGCAATTTCTCACTTCCCCTAAGAAGCGGAATTCTGCAAATTGCTGCCTTTGCTCTTGAAAGGATGTCATCAGGTGGGTGTTTTGGTGTCATACACTGACAACAGAGCAGAAAGTGTGAAATATTCCCATGATACGCATGGTCCCTGCCCCAAAGCACCATGACTCAGCCTAAGGAGATCTGCAGCTTATTTTTTTGTACTGCCAGCAGATTGTGGAAGTACAGTATAAAAACCATCCTTATGGAGAGATCTTGGTATTTTAGGCTTAGTCTAAGTGTCTCAAGTAGCTGGGGTTTTTGCTTGGGCCTAATCCATACGGTCTTATGGCTTTCCTCCTCGTCTGAAGACGAATGTGCTAGAAACTATAAAGCAAAAACATGTCCTGCAGCCTAGCCTTGCCTTGCCTGTCCTTGCCTGTCCCAGCCTTGCCTTATGTCCTTCTCATCCTGTTCTCTGTCCCATCCTCTCTCACTAACCCCTCGTCTGGCTGCATGTCTCTTCTTTCCTTTTCTCTCACTCTCCTGCTTCCTGCCTCTTTTCTTGCAATTCCTCCATCTCACTCCTGCAGCCCAACACTACTTTTTAGTCTTCCTTCCCTTTCTCCTGCTCCCTTCGCTTTCTCCCTCTGTCCCATATCTTTCATCCCGACTTGTCTCTTGGAGACTTTGGGCCAAACTGGCCCCAAGTCTGGGCATGCTTTGACAAGTTTTCAGAGGCCTGGCTGGTGGCAGCAGGGACACCAGGCAGTGACAGGCCCGGGGCTGACAGGCTCCCCATCCCCTGGGGGGCGCCTGGCTGCCACACCCAGCTGACATAGAACCTTTGTCACAATGCCCGCTACCGTGGCGAGGATGCGGTGGCTCTGCAGGTGACAGGGACACTGCAGGACTTGGTGTCAGCTCAGCAATTTCTCACTTCCCCTAAGAAGCGGAATTCTGCAAATTGCTGCCTTTGCTCTTGAAAGGATGTCATCAGGTGGGTGTTTTGGTGTCATACACTGAAAACAGAGCAGAAACTGTGAAATATTCCCATGATATGCATGGTCCCTGCCCCAAAGCACCATGACTCAGCCTAAGGAGATCTGCAGCTTATTTTTTTGTACTGCCAGCAGATTGTGGAAGTACAGTATAAAAACCATCCTTATGGAGAGATCTTGGTATTTTAGGCTTAGTCTAAGTGTCTCAAGTAGCTGGGGTTTTTGCTTGGGCCTAATCCATACGGTCTTATGGCTTTCCTCCTCGTCTGAAGACGAATGTGCTAGAAACTATAAAGCAAAAACATGTCCTGCAGCCTAGCCTTGCCTTGCCTGTCCTTGCCTGTCCTAGCCTTGCCTTATGTCCTTCTCATCCTGTTCTCTGTCCCATCCTCTCTCACTAAGCCCTCGTCTGGCTGCATGTCTCTTCTTTCCTTTTCTCTCACTCTCCTCCTTCCTGCCTCTTTTCTTGCAATTCCTCCATCTCACTCCTGCAGCCCAACACTACTTTTTATTCTTCCTTCCCTTTCTCCTGCTCCCTTCGCTTTCTCCCTCTGTCCCATATCTTTCTTCCCGACTTGTCTCTTGCAGACTTTGGGCCAAACTGGCCCCAAGTCTGGGCATGCTTTGACAAGTTTTCAGAGGCCTGGCTGGTGGCAGCAGGGACAGCAGGCAGTGACAGGCCCGGGGCTGATAGGCTCCCCATCCCCTAGGGGGCGCCTGGCTGCCACACCCAGCTGACATAGAACCTTTGTCACAATGCCCGCTACCGTGGCGAGGATGCGGTGGCTCTGCAGGTGACAGGGACACTGCAGGACTTGGTGTCAGCTCAGCAATTTCTCACTTCCCCTAAGAAGCGGAATTCTGCAAATTGCTGCCTTTGCTCTTGAAAGGATGTCATCAGGTGGGTGTTTTGGTGTCATACACTGACAACAGAGCAGAAAGTGTGAAATATTCCCATGATACGCATGGTCCCTGCCCCAAAGCACCATGACTCAGCCTAAGGAGATCTGCAGCTTATTTTTTTGTACTGCCAGCAGATTGTGGAAGTACAGTATAAAAACCATCCTTATGGAGAGATCTTGGTATTTTAGGCTTAGTCTAAGTGTCTCAAGTAGCTGGGGTTTTTGCTTGGGCCTAATCCATACGGTCTTGCGGCTTTCCTCCTAGTCTGAAGACAAATGTGCTAGAAACTATAAAGCAAAAACATGTCCTGCAGCCTAGCCTTGCCTTGCCTGTCCTTGCCTGTCTTAGCCTTGCCTTATGTCCTTCTCATCCTGTTCTCTGTCCCATCCTCTCTCACTAAGCCCTCGTCTGGCTGCATGTCTCTTCTTTCCTTTTCTCTCACTCTCCTGCTTCCTGCCTCTTTTCTTGCAATTCCTCCATCTCACTCCTGCAGCCCAACACTACTTTTTATTCTTCCTTCCCTTTCTCCTGCTCCCTTCGCTTTCTCCCTCTGTCCCATATCTTTCTTCCCGACTTGTCTCTTGGAGACTTTGGGCCAAACTGGCCCCAAGTCTGGGCATGCTTTGACAAGTTTTCAGAGGCCTGGCTGGTGGCAGCAGGGACAGCAGGCAGTGACAGGCCCGGGGCTGATAGGCTCCCCATCCCCTAGGGGGCGCCTGGCTGCCACACCCAGCTGACATAGAACCTTTGTCACAATGCCCGCTACCGTGGCGAGGATGCGGTGGCTCTGCAGGTGACAGGGACACTGCAGGACTTGGTGTCAGCTCAGCAATTTCTCACTTCCCCTAAGAAGCGGAATTCTGCAAATTGCTGCCTTTGCTCTTGAAAGGATGTCATCAGGTGGGTGTTTTGGTGTCATACACTGACAACAGAGCAGAAAGTGTGAAATATTCCCATGATACGCATGGTCCCTGCCCCAAAGCACCATGACTCAGCCTAAGGAGATCTGCAGCTTATTTTTTTGTACTGCCAGCAGATTGTGGAAGTACAGTATAAAAACCATCCTTTTGGAGAGATCTTGGTATTTTAGGCTTAGTCTAAGTGTCTCAAGTTGCTGGGGTTTTTGCTTGGGCCTAATCCATACGGTCTTATGGCTTTCCTCCTCGTCTGAAGACGAATGTGCTAGAAACTATAAAGCAAAAACATGTCCTGCAGCCTAGCCTTGCCTTGCCTGTCCTTGCCTGTCCTAGCCTTGCCTTATGTCCTTCTCATCCTGTTCTCTGTCCCATCCTCTCTCACTAAGCCCTCGTCTGGCTGCATGTCTCTTCTTTCCTTTTCTCTCACTCTCCTGCTTCCTGCCTCTTTTCTTGCAATTCCTCCATCTCACTCCTGCAGCCCAACACTACTTTTTATTCTTCCTTCCCTTTCTCCTGCTCCCTTCGCTTTCTCCCTCTGTCCCATATCTTTCTTCCCGACTTGTCTCTTGCAGACTTTGGGCCAAACTGGCCCCAAGTCTGGGCATGCTTTGACAAGTTTTCAGAGGCCTGGCTGGTGGCAGCAGGGACACCAGGCAGTGACAGGCCCGGGGCTGACAGGCTCCCCATCCCCTAGGGGGCGCCTGGCTGCCACACCCAGCTGACATAGAACCTTTGTCACAATGCCCGCTACCGTGGCGAGGATGCGGTGGCTCTGCAGGTGACAGGGACACTGCAGGACTTGGTGTCAGCTCAGCAATTTCTCACTTCCCCTAAGAAGCGGAATTCTGCAAATTGCTGCCTTTGCTCTTGAAAGGATGTCATCAGGTGGGTGTTTTGGTGTCATACACTGAAAACAGAGCAGAAACTGTGAAATATTCCCATGAAATGCATGGTCCCTGCCCCAAAGCACCATGACTCAGCCTAAGGAGATCTGCAGCTTATTTTTTTGTACTGCCAGCAGATTGTGGAAGTACAGTATAAAAACCATCCTTATGGAGAGATCTTGGTATTTTAGGCTTAGTCTAAGTGTCTCAAGTAGCTGGGGTTTTTGCTTGGGCCTAATCCATACGGTCTTGCGGCTTTCCTCCTAGTCTGAAGACAAATGTGCTAGAAACTATAAAGCAAAAACATGTCCTGCAGCCTAGCCTTGCCTTGCCTGTCCTTGCCTGTCTTAGCCTTGCCTTATGTCCTTCTCATCCTGTTCTCTGTCCCATCCTCTCTCACTAAGCCCTCGTCTGGCTGCATGTCTCTTCTTTCCTTTTCTCTCACTCTCCTGCTTCCTGCCTCTTTTCTTGCAATTCCTCCATCTCACTCCTGCAGCCCAACACTACTTTTTATTCTTCCTTCCCTTTCTCCTGCTCCCTTCGCTTTCTCCCTCTGTCCCATATCTTTCTTCCCGACTTGTCTCTTGGAGACTTTGGGCCAAACTGGCCCCAAGTCTGGGCATGCTTTGACAAGTTTTCAGAGGCCTGGCTGGTGGCAGCAGGGACAGCAGGCAGTGACAGGCCCGGGGCTGATAGGCTCCCCATCCCCTAGGGGGCGCCTGGCTGCCACACCCAGCTGACATAGAACCTTTGTCACAATGCCCGCTACCGTGGCGAGGATGCGGTGGCTCTGCAGGTGACAGGGACACTGCAGGACTTGGTGTCAGCTCAGCAATTTCTCACTTCCCCTAAGAAGCGGAATTCTGCAAATTGCTGCCTTTGCTCTTGAAAGGATGTCATCAGGTGGGTGTTTTGGTGTCATACACTGACAACAGAGCAGAAAGTGTGAAATATTCCCATGATACGCATGGTCCCTGCCCCAAAGCACCATGACTCAGCCTAAGGAGATCTGCAGCTTATTTTTTTGTACTGCCAGCAGATTGTGGAAGTACAGTATAAAAACCATCCTTATGGAGAGATCTTGGTATTTTAGGCTTAGTCTAAGTGTCTCAAGTAGCTGGGGTTTTTGCTTGGGCCTAATCCATACGGTCTTGTGGCTTTCCTCCTAGTCTGAAGACAAATGTGCTAGAAACTATAAAGCAAAAACATGTCCTGCAGCCTAGCCTTGCCTTGCCTGTCCTTGCCTGTCTTAGCCTTGCCTTATGTCCTTCTCATCCTGTTCTCTGTCCCATCCTCTCTCACTAAGCCCTCGTCTGGCTGCATGTCTCTTCTTTCCTTTTCTCTCACTCTCCTGCTTCCTGCCTCTTTTCTTGCAATTCCTCCATCTCACTCCTGCAGCCCAACACTACTTTTTATTCTTCCTTCCCTTTCTCCTGCTCCCTTCGCTTTCTCCCTCTGTCCCATATCTTTCTTCCCGACTTGTCTCTTGGAGACTTTGGGCCAAACTGGCCCCAAGTCTGGGCATGCTTTGACAAGTTTTCAGAGGCCTGGCTGGTGGCAGCAGGGACAGCAGGCAGTGACAGGCCCGGGGCTGATAGGCTCCCCATCCCCTAGGGGGCGCCTGGCTGCCACACCCAGCTGACATAGAACCTTTGTCACAATGCCCGCTACCGTGGCGAGGATGCGGTGGCTCTGCAGGTGACAGGGACACTGCAGGACTTGGTGTCAGCTCAGCAATTTCTCACTTCCCCTAAGAAGCGGAATTCTGCAAATTGCTGCCTTTGCTCTTGAAAGGATGTCATCAGGTGGGTGTTTTGGTGTCATACACTGACAACAGAGCAGAAAGTGTGAAATATTCCCATGATACGCATGGTCCCTGCCCCAAAGCACCATGACTCAGCCTAAGGAGATCTGCAGCTTATTTTTTTGTACTGCCAGCAGATTGTGGAAGTACAGTATAAAAACCATCCTTTTGGAGAGATCTTGGTATTTTAGGCTTAGTCTAAGTGTCTCAAGTTGCTGGGGTTTTTGCTTGGGCCTAATCCATACGGTCTTATGGCTTTCCTCCTCGTCTGAAGACGAATGTGCTAGAAACTATAAAGCAAAAACATGTCCTGCAGCCTAGCCTTGCCTTGCCTGTCCTTGCCTGTCCTAGCCTTGCCTTATGTCCTTCTCATCCTGTTCTCTGTCCCATCCTCTCTCACTAAGCCCTCGTCTGGCTGCATGTCTCTTCTTTCCTTTTCTCTCACTCTCCTGCTTCCTGCCTCTTTTCTTGCAATTCCTCCATCTCACTCCTGCAGCCCAACACTACTTTTTATTCTTCCTTCCCTTTCTCCTGCTCCCTTCGCTTTCTCCCTCTGTCCCATATCTTTCTTCCCGACTTGTCTCTTGCAGACTTTGGGCCAAACTGGCCCCAAGTCTGGGCATGCTTTGACAAGTTTTCAGAGGCCTGGCTGGTGGCAGCAGGGACACCAGGCAGTGACAGGCCCGGGGCTGACAGGCTCCCCATCCCCTAGGGGGCGCCTGGCTGCCACACCCAGCTGACATAGAACCTTTGTCACAATGCCCGCTACCGTGGCGAGGATGCGGTGGCTCTGCAGGTGACAGGGACACTGCAGGACTTGGTGTCAGCTCAGCAATTTCTCACTTCCCCTAAGAAGCGGAATTCTGCAAATTGCTGCCTTTGCTCTTGAAAGGATGTCATCAGGTGGGTGTTTTGGTGTCATACACTGACAACAGAGCAGAAAGTGTGAAATATTCCCATGATACGCATGGTCCCTGCCCCAAAGCACCATGACTCAGCCTAAGGAGATCTGCAGCTTATTTTTTTGTACTGCCAGCAGATTGTGGAAGTACAGTATAAAAACCATCCTTTTGGAGAGATCTTGGTATTTTAGGCTTAGTCTAAGTGTCTCAAGTAGCTGGGGTTTTTGCTTGGGCCTAATCCACACGGTCTTGCGGCTTTCCTCCTAGTCTGAAGACGAATGTGCTAGAAACTATAAAGCAAAAACATGTCCTGCAGCCTAGCCTTGCCTTGCCTGTCCTTGCCTGTCTTAGCCTTGCCTTATGTCCTTCTCATACTGTTCTCTGTCCCATCCTCTCTCACTAAGCCCTCGTCTGGCTGCATGTCTCTTCTTTCCTTTTCTCTCACTCTCCTGCTTCCTGCCTCTTTTCTTGCAATTCCTCCATCTCACTCCTGCAGCCCAACACTACTTTTTATTCTTCCTTCCCTTTCTCCTGCTCCCTTCGCTTTCTCCCTCTGTCCCATATCTTTCTTCCCGACTTGTCTCTTGGAGACTTTGGGCCAAACTGGCCCCAAGTCTGGGCATGCTTTGACAAGTTTTCAGAGGCCTGGCTGGTGGCAGCAGGGACAGCAGGCAGTGACAGGCCCGGGGCTGATAGGCTCCCCATCCCCTAGGGGGCGCCTGGCTGCCACACCCAGCTGACATAGAACCTTTGTCACAATGCCCGCTACCGTGGCGAGGATGCGGTGGCTCTGCAGGTGACAGGGACACTGCAGGACTTGGTGTCAGCTCAGCAATTTCTCACTTCCCCTAAGAAGCGGAATTCTGCAAATTGCTGCCTTTGCTCTTGAAAGGATGTCATCAGGTGGGTGTTTTGGTGTCATACACTGACAACAGAGCAGAAAGTGTGAAATATTCCCATGATACGCATGGTCCCTGCCCCAAAGCACCATGACTCAGCCTAAGGAGATCTGCAGCTTATTTTTTTGTACTGCCAGCAGATTGTGGAAGTACAGTATAAAAACCATCCTTTTGGAGAGATCTTGGTATTTTAGGCTTAGTCTAAGTGTCTCAAGTTGCTGGGGTTTTTGCTTGGGCCTAATCCATACGGTCTTATGGCTTTCCTCCTCGTCTGAAGACGAATGTGCTAGAAACTATAAAGCAAAAACATGTCCTGCAGCCTAGCCTTGCCTTGCCTGTCCTTGCCTGTCCTAGCCTTGCCTTATGTCCTTCTCATCCTGTTCTCTGTCCCATCCTCTCTCACTAAGCCCTCGTCTGGCTGCATGTCTCTTCTTTCCTTTTCTCTCACTCTCCTCCTTCCTGCCTCTTTTCTTGCAATTCCTCCATCTCACTCCTGCAGCCCAACACTACTTTTTATTCTTCCTTCCCTTTCTCCTGCTCCCTTCGCTTTCTCCCTCTGTCCCATATCTTTCTTCCCGACTTGTCTCTTGCAGACTTTGGGCCAAACTGGCCCCAAGTCTGGGCATGCTTCGACAAGTTTTCAGAGGCCTGGCTGGTGGCAGCAGGGACACCAGGCAGTGACAGGCCCGGGGCTGACAGGCTCCCCATCCCCTAGGGGGCGCCTGGCTGCCACACCCAGCTGACATAGAACCTTTGTCACAATGCCCGCTACCGTGGCGAGGATGCGGTGGCTCTGCAGGTGACAGGGACACTGCAGGACTTGGTGTCAGCTCAGCAATTTCTCACTTCCCCTAAGAAGCGGAATTCTGCAAATTGCTGCCTTTGCTCTTGAAAGGATGTCATCAGGTGGGTGTTTTGGTGTCATACACTGAAAACAGAGCAGAAAGTGTGAAATATTCCCATGATACGCATGGTCCCTGCCCCAAAGCACCATGACTCAGCCTAAGGAGATCTGCAGCTTCTTTTTTTGTACTGCCAGCAGATTGTGGAAGTACAGTATAAAAACCATCCTTATGGAGAGATCTTGGTATTTTAGGCTTAGTCTAAGTGTCTCAAGTAGCTGGGGTTTTTGCTTGGGCCTAATCCATACGGTCTTATGGCTTTCCTCCTCGTCTGAAGACGAATGTGCTAGAAACTATAAAGCAAAAACATGTCCTGCAGCCTAGCCTTGCCTTGCCTATCCTTCCTTGTCCTAGCCTTGCCATATGTCCTTCTCATCCTGTTCTCTGTCCCATCCTCTCTCACTAAGCCCTCGTCTGGCTGCATGTCTCTTCTTTCCTTTTCTCTCACTCTCCTGCTTCCTGCCTCTTTTCTTGCAATTCCTCCATCTCACTCCTGCAGCCCAACACTACTTTTTATTCTTCCTTCACTTTCTCCTGCTCCCTTTGCTTTCTCCCTCTGTCCCATATCTTTCTTCCCGACTTGTCTCTTGCAGACTTTGGGCCAAACTGGCCCCAAGTCTGGGCATGGTTTGACAAGTTTTCAGAGGCCTGGCTGGTGGCAGCAGGGACACCAGGCAGTGACAGGCCCGGGGCTGACAGGCTCCCCATCCCCTAGGGGGCGCCTGGCTGCCACACCCAGCTGACATTGAACCTTTGTCACAATGCCCGCTACCGTGGCGAGGATGCGGTGGCTCTGCAGGTAACAGGGACACTGCAGGACTTGGTGTCAGCTCAGCAATTTCTCACTTCCCCTAAGAAGCGGAATTCTGCAAATTGCTGCCTTTGCTCTTGAAAGGATGTCATCAGGTGGGTGTTTTGGTGTCATACACTGAAAACAGAGCAGAAACTGTGAAATATTCCCATGATATGCATGGTCCCTGCCCCAAAGCACCATGACTCAGCCTAAGGAGATCTGCAGCTTCTTTTTTTCTACTGCCAGCAGATTGTGGAAGTACAGTATAAAAACCATCCTTATGGAGAGATCTTGGTAGTTTAAGGTTAGTCTAAGTGTCTCAAGTAGCTGGGGTTTTTGCTTGGGCCTAATCCATACGGTCTTATGGCTTTCCTCCTAGTCTGAAGACGAATGTGCTAGAAACTATAAAGCAAAAACATGTCCTGCAGCCTAGCCTTGCCTTGCCTGTCCTTGCCTGTCCCAGCCTTGCCTTATGTCCTTCTCATCCTGTTCTCTGTCCCATCCTCTCTCACTAAGCCCTCGTCTGGCTGCATGTCTCTTCTTTCCTTTTCTCTCACTCTCCTGCTTCCTGCCTCTTTTCTTGCAATTCCTCCATCTCACTCCTGCAGCCCAACACTACTTTTTAGTCTTCCTTCCCTTTCTCCTGCTCCCTTCGCTTTCTCCCTCTGTCCCATATCTTTCTTCCCGACTTGTCTCTTGGAGACTTTGGGCCAAACTGGCCCCAAGTCTGGGCATGCTTTGACAAGTTTTCAGAGGCCTGGCTGGTGGCAGCAGGGACACCAGGCAGTGACAGGCCCGGGGCTGACAGGCTCCCCATCCCCTGGGGGGCGCCTGGCTGCCACACCCAGCTGACATAGAACCTTTGTCACAATGCCCGCTACCGTGGCGAGGATGCGGTGGCTCTGCAGGTGACAGGGACACTGCAGGACTTGGTGTCAGCTCAGCAATTTCTCACTTCCCCTAAGAAGCGGAATTCTGCAAATTGCTGCCTTTGCTCTTGAAAGGATGTCATCAGGTGGGTGTTTTGGTGTCATACACTGAAAACAGAGCAGAAACTGTGAAATATTCCCATGATATGCATGGTCCCTGCCCCAAAGCACCATGACTCAGCCTAAGGAGATCTGCAGCTTATTTTTTTGTACTGCCAGCAGATTGTGGAAGTACAGTATAAAAACCATCCTTATGGAGAGATCTTGGTATTTTAGGCTTAGTCTAAGTGTCTCAAGTAGCTGGGGTTTTTGCTTGGGCCTAATCCATACGGTCTTATGGCTTTCCTCCTCGTCTGAAGACGAATGTGCTAGAAACTATAAAGCAAAAACATGTCCTGCAGCCTAGCCTTGCCTTGCCTGTCCTTGCCTGTCCTAGCCTTGCCTTATGTCCTTCTCATCCTGTTCTCTGTCCCATCCTCTCTCACTAAGCCCTCGTCTGGCTGCATGTCTCTTCTTTCCTTTTCTCTCACTCTCCTCCTTCCTGCCTCTTTTCTTGCAATTCCTCCATCTCACTCCTGCAGCCCAACACTACTTTTTATTCTTCCTTCCCTTTCTCCTGCTCCCTTCGCTTTCTCCCTCTGTCCCATATCTTTCTTCCCGACTTGTCTCTTGCAGACTTTGGACCAAACTGGCCCCAAGTCTGGGCATGGTTTGACAAGTTTTCAGAGGCCTGGCTGGTGGCAGCAGGGACACCAGGCAGTGACAGGCCCGGGGCTGACAGGCTCCCCATCCCCTAGGGGGCGCCTGGCTGCCACACCCAGCTGACATAGAACCTTTGTCACAATGCCCGCTACCGTGGCGAGGATGCGGTGGCTCTGCAGGTGACAGGGACACTGCAGGACTTGGTGTCAGCTCAGCAATTTCTCACTTCCCCTAAGAAGCGGAATTCTGCAAATTGCTGCCTTTGCTCTTGAAAGGATGTCATCAGGTGGGTGTTTTGGTGTCATACACTGAAAACAGAGCAGAAACTGTGAAATATTCCCATGATACGCATGGTCCCTGCCCCAAAGCACCATGACTCAGCCTAAGGAGATCTGCAGCTTGTTTTTTTGTACTGCCAGCAGATTGTGGAAGTACAGTATAAAAACCATCCTTATGGAGAGATCTTGGTATTTTAGGCTTAGTCTAAGTGTCTCAAGTAGCTGGGGTTTTTGCTTGGGCCTAATCCATAGGGTCTTATGGTTTTCCTCCTAATCTGAAGACGAATGTGCTAGAAACTAGAAAGCAAAAACATGTCCTGCAGCCTAGCCTTGCCTTGCCTGTCCTTGCCTGTCTTAGCCTTGCCTTATGTCCTTCTCATCCTGTTCTCTGTCCCATCCTCTCTCACTAAGCCCTCGTCTGGCTGCATGTCTCTTCTTTCCTTTTCTCTCACTCTCCTGCTTCCTGCCTCTTTTCTTGCAATTCCTCCATCTCACTCCTGCAGCCCAACACTACTTTTTAGTCTTCCTTCCCTTTCTCCTGCTCCCTTCGCTTTCTCCCTCTGTCCCATATCTTTCTTCCCGACTTGTCTCTTGGAGACTTTGGGCCAAACTGGCCCCAAGTCTGGGCATGGTTTGACAAGTTTTCAGAGGCCTGGCTGGTGGCAGCAGGAACACCAGGCAGTGACAGGCCCGGGGCTGATAGGCTCCCCATCCCCTAGGGGGCGCCTGGCTGCCACACCCAGCTGACATAGAACCTTTGTCACAATACCCGCTACCGTGGCGAGGATGCGGTGGCTCTGCAGGTGACAGGGACACTGCAGGACTTGGTGTCAGCTCAGCAATTTCTCACTTCCCCTAAGAAGCGGAATTCTGCAAATTGCTGCCTTTGCTCTTGAAAGGATGTCATCAGGTGGGTGTTTTGGTGTCATACACTGACAACAGAGCAGAAAGTGTGAAATATTCCCATGATATGCATGGTCCCTGCCCCAAAGCACCATGACTCAGCCTAAGGAGATCTGCAGCTTATTTTTTTGTACTGCCAGCAGATTGTGGAAGTACAGTATAAAAACCATCCTTATGGAGAGATCTTGGTATTTTAGGCTTAGTCTAAGTGTCTCAAGTAGCTGGGGTTTTTGCTTGGGCCTAATCCATACGGTCTTATGGCTTTCCTCCTCGTCTGAAGACGAATGTGCTAGAAACTATAAAGCAAAAACATGTCCTGCAGCCTAGCCTTGCCTTGCCTGTCCTTGCCTGTCCTAGCCTTGCCTTATGTCCTTCTCATCCTGTTCTCTGTCCCATCCTCTCTCACTAAGCCCTCGTCTGGCTGCATGTCTCTTCTTTCCTTTTCTCTCACTCTCCTCCTTCCTGCCTCTTTTCTTGCAATTCCTCCATCTCACTCCTGCAGCCCAACACTACTTTTTATTCTTCCTTCCCTTTCTCCTGCTCCCTTCGCTTTCTCCCTCTGTCCCATATCTTTCTTCCCGACTTGTCTCTTGCAGACTTTGGGCCAAACTGGCCCCAAGTCTGGGCATGGTTTGACAAGTTTTCAGAGGCCTGGCTGGTGGCAGCAGGGACACCAGGCAGTGACAGGCCCGGGGCTGACAGGCTCCCCATCCCCTAGGGGGCGCCTGGCTGCCACACCCAGCTGACATAGAACCTTTGTCACAATGCCCGCTACCGTGGCGAGGATTCGGTGGCTCTGCAGGTGACAGGGACACTGCAGGACTTGGTGTCAGCTCAGCAATTTCTCACTTCCCCTAAGAAGCGGAATTCTGCAAATTGCTGCCTTTGCTCTTGAAAGGATGTCATCAGGTGGGTGTTTTGGTGTCATACACTGAAAACAGAGCAGAAACTGTGAAATATTCCCATGATATGCATGGTCCCTGCCCCAAAGCACCATGACTCAGCCTAAGGAGATCTGCAGCTTGTTTTTTTGTACTGCCAGCAGATTGTGGAAGTACAGTATAAAAACCATCCTTATGGAGAGATCTTGGTATTTTAGGCTTAGTCTAAGTGTCTCAAGTAGCTGGGGTTTTTGCTTGGGCCTAATCCATAGGGTCTTATGGTTTTCCTCCTAATCTGAAGACGAATGTGCTAGAAACTAGAAAGCAAAAACATGTCCTGCAGCCTAGCCTTGCCTTGCCTGTCCTTGCCTGTCTTAGCCTTGCCTTATGTCCTTCTCATCCTGTTCTCTGTCCCATCCTCTCTCACTAAGCCCTCGTCTGGCTGCATGTCTCTTCTTTCCTTTTCTCTCACTCTCCTGCTTCCTGCCTCTTTTCTTGCAATTCCTCCATCTCACTCCTGCAGCCCAACACTACTTTTTATTCTTCCTTCCCTTTCTCCTGCTCCCTTCGCTTTCTCCCTCTGTCCCATATCTTTCTTCCCGACTTGTCTCTTGGAGACTTTGGGCCAAACTGGCCCCAAGTCTGGGCATGGTTTGACAAGTTTTCAGAGGCCTGGCTGGTGGCAGCAGGAACACCAGGCAGTGACAGGCCCGGGGCTGATAGGCTCCCCATCCCCTAGGGGGCGCCTGGCTGCCACACCCAGCTGACATAGAACCTTTGTCACAATACCCGCTACCGTGGCGAGGATGCGGTGGCTCTGCAGGTGACAGGGACACTGCAGGACTTGGTGTCAGCTCAGCAATTTCTCACTTCCCCTAAGAAGCGGAATTCTGCAAATTGCTGCCTTTGCTCTTGAAAGGATGTCATCAGGTGGGTGTTTTGGTGTCATACACTGAAAACAGAGCAGAAACTGTGAAATATTCCCATGATATGCATGGTCCCTGCCCCAAAGCACCATGACTCAGCCTAAGGAGATCTGCAGCTTATTTTTTTGTACTGCCAGCAGATTGTGGAAGTACAGTATAAAAACCATCCTTATGGAGAGATCTTGGTATTTTAGGCTTAGTCTAAGTGTCTCAAGTAGCTGGGGTTTTTGCTTGGGCCTAATCCATACGGTCTTATGGCTTTCCTCCTCGTCTGAAGACGAATGTGCTAGAAACTATAAAGCAAAAACATGTCCTGCAGCCTAGCCTTGCCTTGCCTGTCCTTGCCTGTCCTAGCCTTGCCTTATGTCCTTCTCATCCTGTTCTCTGTCCCATCCTCTCTCACTAAGCCCTCGTCTGGCTGCATGTCTCTTCTTTCCTTTTCTCTCACTCTCCTCCTTCCTGCCTCTTTTCTTGCAATTCCTCCATCTCACTCCTGCAGCCCAACACTACTTTTTATTCTTCCTTCCCTTTCTCCTGCTCCCTTCGCTTTCTCCCTCTGTCCCATATCTTTCTTCCCGACTTGTCTCTTGCAGACTTTGGGCCAAACTGGCCCCAAGTCTGGGCATGGTTTGACAAGTTTTCAGAGGCCTGGCTGGTGGCAGCAGGGACACCAGGCAGTGACAGGCCCGGGGCTGACAGGCTCCCCATCCCCTAGGGGGCGCCTGGCTGCCACACCCAGCTGACATAGAACCTTTGTCACAATGCCCGCTACCGTGGCGAGGATTCGGTGGCTCTGCAGGTGACAGGGACACTGCAGGACTTGGTGTCAGCTCAGCAATTTCTCACTTCCCCTAAGAAGCGGAATTCTGCAAATTGCTGCCTTTGCTCTTGAAAGGATGTCATCAGGTGGGTGTTTTGGTGTCATACACTGAAAACAGAGCAGAAACTGTGAAATATTCCCATGATATGCATGGTCCCTGCCCCAAAGCACCATGACTCAGCCTAAGGAGATCTGCAGCTTGTTTTTTTGTACTGCCAGCAGATTGTGGAAGTACAGTATAAAAACCATCCTTATGGAGAGATCTTGGTATTTTAGGCTTAGTCTAAGTGTCTCAAGTAGCTGGGGTTTTTGCTTGGGCCTAATCCATACGGTCTTGTGGCTTTCCTCCTCGTCTGAAGACGAATGTGCTAGAAACTATAAAGCAAAAACATGTCCTGCAGCCTAGCCTTGCCTTGCCTGTCCTTGCCTGTCCTAGCCTTGCCTTATGTCCTTCTCATCCTGTTCTCTGTCCCATCCTCTCTCACTAAGCCCTCGTCTGGCTGCATGTCTCTTCTTTCCTTTTCTCTCACTCTCCTGCTTCCTGCCTCTTTTCTTGCAATTCCTCCATCTCACTCCTGCAGCCCAACACTACTTTTTATTCTTCCTTCCCTTTCTCCTGCTCCCTTCGCTTTCTCCCTCTGTCCCATATCTTTCTTCCCGACTTGTCTCTTGGAGACTTTGGGCCAAACTGGCCCCAAGTCTGGGCATGGTTTGACAAGTTTTCAGAGGCCTGGCTGGTGGCAGCAGGAACACCAGGCAGTGACAGGCCCGGGGCTGATAGGCTCCCCATCCCCTAGGGGGCGCCTGGCTGCCACACCCAGCTGACATAGAACCTTTGTCACAATACCCGCTACCGTGGCGAGGATGCGGTGGCTCTGCAGGTGACAGGGACGCTGCAGGACTTGGTGTCAGCTCAGCAATTTCTCACTTCCCCTAAGAAGCGGAATTCTGCAAATTGCTGCCTTTGCTCTTGAAAGGATGTAATCAGGTGGGTGTTTTGGTGTCATACACTGACAACAGAGCAGAAAGTGTGAAATATTCCCATGATATGCATGGTCCCTGCCCCAAAGCACCATGACTCAGCCTAAGGAAATCTGCAGCTTATTTTTTTGTACTGCCAGCAGATTGTGGAAGTACAGTATAAAAACCATCCTTATGGAGAGATCTTGGTATTTTAGGCTTAGTCTAAGTGTCTCAAGTAGCTGGGGTTTTTGCTTGGGCCTAATCCATACGGTCTTATGGCTTTCCTCCTCGTCTGAAGACGAATGTGCTAGAAACTATAAAGCAAAAACATGTCCTGCAGCCTAGCCTTGCCTTGCCTGTCCTTGCCTGTCCTAGCCTTGCCTTATGTCCTTCTCATCCTGTTCTCTGTCCCATCCTCTCTCACTAAGCCCTCGTCTGGCTGCATGTCTCTTCTTTCCTTTTCTCTCACTCTCCTGCTTCCTGCCTCTTTTCTTGCAATTCCTCCATCTCACTCCTGCAGCCCAACACTACTTTTTAGTCTTCCTTCCCTTTCTCCTGCTCCCTTCGCTTTCTCCCTCTGTACCATATCTTTCTTCCCGACTTGTCTCTTGCAGACTTTGGGCCAAACTGGCCCCAAATCTGGGCATGCTTTGACAAGTTTTCAGAGGCCTGGCTGGTGGCAGCAGGGACACCAGGCAGTGACAGGCCCGGGGCTGACAGGCTCCCCATCCCCTAGGGGGCGCCTGGGTGCCACACCCAGCTGACATTGAACCTTTGTCACAATGCCCGCTACCGTGGCGAGGATGCGGTGGCTCTGCAGGTAACAGGGACACTGCAGGACTTGGTGTCAGCTCAGCAATTTCTCACTTCCCCTAAGAAGCGGAATTCTGCAAATTGCTGCCTTTGCTCTTGAAAGGATGTCATCAGGTGGGTGTTTTGGTGTCATACACTGAAAACAGAGCAGAAACTGTGAAATATTCCCATGATATGCATGGTCCCTGCCCCAAAGCACCATGACTCAGCCTAAGGAGATCTGCAGCTTCTTTTTTTCTACTGCCAGCAGATTGTGGAAGTACAGTATAAAAACCATCCTTATGGAGAGATCTTGGTAGTTTAAGGTTAGTCTAAGTGTCTCAAGTAGCTGGGGTTTTTGCTTGGGCCTAATCCATACGGTCTTATGGCTTTCCTCCTAGTCTGAAGACGAATGTGCTAGAAACTATAAAGCAAAAACATGTCCTGCAGCCTAGCCTTGCCTTGCCTGTCCTTGCCTGTCCCAGCCTTGCCTTATGTCCTTCTCATCCTGTTCTCTGTCCCATCCTCTCTCACTAAGCCCTCGTCTGGCTGCATGTCTCTTCTTTCCTTTTCTCTCACTCTCCTGCTTCCTGCCTCTTTTCTTGCAATTCCTCCATCTCACTCCTGCAGCCCAACACTACTTTTTAGTCTTCCTTCCCTTTCTCCTGCTCCCTTCGCTTTCTCCCTCTGTCCCATATCTTTCTTCCCGACTTGTCTCTTGGAGACTTTGGGCCAAACTGGCCCCAAGTCTGGGCATGCTTTGACAAGTTTTCAGAGGCCTGGCTGGTGGCAGCAGGGACACCAGGCAGTGACAGGCCCGGGGCTGACAGGCTCCCCATCCCCTGGGGGGCGCCTGGCTGCCACACCCAGCTGACATAGAACCTTTGTCACAATGCCCGCTACCGTGGCGAGGATGCGGTGGCTCTGCAGGTGACAGGGACACTGCAGGACTTGGTGTCAGCTCAGCAATTTCTCACTTCCCCTAAGAAGCGGAATTCTGCAAATTGCTGCCTTTGCTCTTGAAAGGATGTCATCAGGTGGGTGTTTTGGTGTCATACACTGAAAACAGAGCAGAAACTGTGAAATATTCCCATGATATGCATGGTCCCTGCCCCAAAGCACCATGACTCAGCCTAAGGAGATCTGCAGCTTATTTTTTTGTACTGCCAGCAGATTGTGGAAGTACAGTATAAAAACCATCCTTATGGAGAGATCTTGGTATTTTAGGCTTAGTCTAAGTGTCTCAAGTAGCTGGGGTTTTTGCTTGGGCCTAATCCATACGGTCTTATGGCTTTCCTCCTCGTCTGAAGACGAATGTGCTAGAAACTATAAAGCAAAAACATGTCCTGCAGCCTAGCCTTGCCTTGCCTGT
Organism: Columba livia; assembly: GCF_036013475.1. NCBI lineage: Eukaryota > Metazoa > Chordata > Aves > Columbiformes > Columbidae > Columba > Columba livia. Next base: position 2,798,477 of record NW_027043012.1, read on the forward strand.
CCTTGCCTGTCCTAGCCTTGCCTTATGTCCTTCTCATCCTGTTCTCTGTCCCATCCTCTCTCACTAAGCCCTCGTCTGGCTGCATGTCTCTTCTTTCCTTTTCTCTCACTCTCCTCCTTCCTGCCTCTTTTCTTGCAATTCCTCCATCTCACTCCTGCAGCCCAACACTACTTTTTATTCTTCCTTCCCTTTCTCCTGCTCCCTTCGCTTTCTCCCTCTGTCCCATATCTTTCTTCCCGACTTGTCTCTTGCAGACTTTGGACCAAACTGGCCCCAAGTCTGGGCATGGTTTGACAAGTTTTCAGAGGCCTGGCTGGTGGCAGCAGGGACACCAGGCAGTGACAGGCCCGGGGCTGACAGGCTCCCCATCCCCTAGGGGGCGCCTGGCTGCCACACCCAGCTGACATAGAACCTTTGTCACAATGCCCGCTACCGTGGCGAGGATGCGGTGGCTCTGCAGGTGACAGGGACACTGCAGGACTTGGTGTCAGCTCAGCAATTTCTCACTTCCCCTAAGAAGCGGAATTCTGCAAATTGCTGCCTTTGCTCTTGAAAGGATGTCATCAGGTGGGTGTTTTGGTGTCATACACTGACAACAGAGCAGAAAGTGTGAAATATTCCCATGATATGCATGGTCCCTGCCCCAAAGCACCATGACTCAGCCTAAGGAGATCTGCAGCTTATTTTTTTGTACTGCCAGCAGATTGTGGAAGTACAGTATAAAAACCATCCTTATGGAGAGATCTTGGTATTTTAGGCTTAGTCTAAGTGTCTCAAGTAGCTGGGGTTTTTGCTTGGGCCTAATCCATACGGTCTTATGGCTTTCCTCCTCGTCTGAAGACGAATGTGCTAGAAACTATAAAGCAAAAACATGTCCTGCAGCCTAGCCTTGCCTTGCCTGTCCTTGCCTGTCCTAGCCTTGCCTTATGTCCTTCTCATCCTGTTCTCTGTCCCATCCTCTCTCACTAAGCCCTCGTCTGGCTGCATGTCTCTTCTTTCCTTTTCTCTCACTCTCCTCCTTCCTGCCTCTTTTCTTGCAATTCCTCCATCTCACTCCTGCAGCCCAACACTACTTTTTATTCTTCCTTCCCTTTCTCCTGCTCCCTTCGCTTTCTCCCTCTGTCCCATATCTTTCTTCCCGACTTGTCTCTTGCAGACTTTGGGCCAAACTGGCCCCAAGTCTGGGCATGGTTTGACAAGTTTTCAGAGGCCTGGCTGGTGGCAGCAGGGACACCAGGCAGTGACAGGCCCGGGGCTGACAGGCTCCCCATCCCCTAGGGGGCGCCTGGCTGCCACACCCAGCTGACATAGAACCTTTGTCACAATGCCCGCTACCGTGGCGAGGATTCGGTGGCTCTGCAGGTGACAGGGACACTGCAGGACTTGGTGTCAGCTCAGCAATTTCTCACTTCCCCTAAGAAGCGGAATTCTGCAAATTGCTGCCTTTGCTCTTGAAAGGATGTCATCAGGTGGGTGTTTTGGTGTCATACACTGAAAACAGAGCAGAAACTGTGAAATATTCCCATGATATGCATGGTCCCTGCCCCAAAGCACCATGACTCAGCCTAAGGAGATCTGCAGCTTGTTTTTTTGTACTGCCAGCAGATTGTGGAAGTACAGTATAAAAACCATCCTTATGGAGAGATCTTGGTATTTTAGGCTTAGTCTAAGTGTCTCAAGTAGCTGGGGTTTTTGCTTGGGCCTAATCCATACGGTCTTGTGGCTTTCCTCCTAGTCTGAAGACGAATGTGCTAGAAACTATAAAGCAAAAACATGTCCTGCAGCCTAGCCTTGCCTTGCCTGTCCTTGCCTGTCCTAGCCTTGCCTTATGTCCTTCTCATCCTGTTCTCTGTCCCATCCTCTCTCACTAAGCCCTCGTCTGGCTGCATGTCTCTTCTTTCCTTTTCTCTCACTCTCCTGCTTCCTGCCTCTTTTCTTGCAATTCCTCCATCTCACTCCTGCAGCCCAACACTACTTTTTATTCTTCCTTCCCTTTCTCCTGCTCCCTTCGCTTTCTCCCTCTGTCCCATATCTTTCTTCCCGACTTGTCTCTTGGAGACTTTGGGCCAAACTGGCCCCAAGTCTGGGCATGGTTTGACAAGTTTTCAGAGGCCTGGCTGGTGGCAGCAGGGACACCAGGCAGTGACAGGCCCGGGGCTGACAGGCTCCCCATCCCCTAGGGGGCGCCTGGCTGCCACACCCAGCTTACATTGAACCTTTGTCACAATGGCCGCTTCCGTGGCGAGGATGCGGTGGCTCTGCAGGTGACAGGGACGCTGAAGGACTTGGTGTCAGCTCAGCAATTTCTCACTTCCCCTAAGAAGCGGAATTCTGCAAATTGCTGCCTTTGCTCTTGAAAGGATGTAATCAGGTGGGTGTTTTGGTGTCATACACTGACAACAGAGCAGAAAGTGTGAAATATTCCCATGATATGCATGGTCCCTGCCCCAAAGCACCATGACTCAGCCTAAGGAAATCTGCAGCTTATTTTTTTGTACTGCCAGCAGATTGTGGAAGTACAGTATAAAAACCATCCTTATGGAGAGATCTTGGTATTTTAGGCTTAGTCTAAGTGTCTCAAGTAGCTGGGGTTTTTGCTTGGGCCTAATCCATACGGTCTTATGGCTTTCCTCCTCGTCTGAAGACGAATGTGCTAGAAACTATAAAGCAAAAACATGTCCTGCAGCCTAGCCTTGCCTTGCCTGTCCTTGCCTGTCCTAGCCTTGCCTTATGTCCTTCTCATCCTGTTCTCTGTCCCATCCTCTCTCACTAAGCCCTCGTCTGGCTGCATGTCTCTTCTTTCCTTTTCTCTCACTCTCCTGCTTCCTGCCTCTTTTCTTGCAATTCCTCCATCTCACTCCTGCAGCCCAACACTACTTTTTAGTCTTCCTTCCCTTTCTCCTGCTCCCTTCGCTTTCTCCCTCTGTCCCATATCTTTCTTCCCGACTTGTCTCTTGCAGACTTTGGGCCAAACTGGCCCCAAATCTGGGCATGCTTTGACAAGTTTTCAGAGGCCTGGCTGGTGGCAGCAGGGACACCAGGCAGTGACAGGCCCGGGGCTGACAGGCTCCCCATCCCCTAGGGGGCGCCTGGGTGCCACACCAAGCTGACATAGAACCTTTGTCACAATGCCCGCTACCGTGGCGAGGATGCGGTGGCTCTGCAGGTGACAGGGACACTGCAGGACTTGGTGTCAGCTCAGCAATTTCTCACTTCCCCTAAGAAGCGGAATTCTGCAAATTGCTGCCTTTGCTCTTGAAAGGATGTCATCAGGTGGGTGTTTTGGTGTCATACACTGAAAACAGAGCAGAAACTGTGAAATATTCCCATGATATGCATGGTCCCTGCCCCAAAGCACCATGACACAGCCTAAGGAGATCTGCAGCTTATTTTTTTGTACTGCCAGCAGATTGTGGAAGTACAGTATAAAAACCATTCTTATGGAGAGATCTTGGTATTTTAGGCTTAGTCTAAGTGTGTCAAGTAGCTGGGGTTTTTGCTTGGGCCTAATCCATACGGTCTTATGGCTTTCCTCCTCGTCTGAAGACGAATGTGCTAGAAACTATAAAGCAAAAACATGTCCTGCAGCCTAGCCTTGCCTTGCCTGTCCTTGCCTGTCCCAGCCTTGCCTTATGTCCTTCTCATCCTGTTCTGTGTCCCATCCTCTCTCACTAAGCCCTCGTCTGGCTGCATGTCTCTTCTTTCCTTTTCTCTCACTCTCCTGCTTCCTGCCTCTTTTCTTGCAATTCCTCCATCTCACTCCTGCAGCCCAACACTACTTTTTAGTCTTCCTTCCCTTTCTCCTGCTCCCTTCGCTTTCTCCCTCTGTCCCATATCTTTCTTCCCGACTTGTCTCTTGCAGACTTTGGGCCAAACTGGCCCCAAGTCTGGGCATGGTTTGACAAGTTTTCAGAGGCCTGGCTGGTGGCAGCAGGGACACCAGGCAGTGACAGGCCCGGGGCTGACAGGCTCCCCATCCCCTAGGGGGTGACTGGCTGCCACACCCAGCTGACATAGAACCTTTGTCACAATGCCCGCTACCGTGGCGAGGATGCGGTGGCTCTGCAGGTGACAGGGACACTGCAGGACTTGGTGTCAGCTCAGCAATTTCTCACTTCCCCTAAGAAGCGGAATTCTGCAAATTGTTGCCTTTGCTCTTGAAAGGATGTCATCAGGTGGGTGTTTTGGTGTCATACACTGAAAACAGAGCAGAAACTGTGAAATATTCCCATGATATGCATGGTCCCTGCCTCAAAGCACCATGACTCAGCCTAAGGAGATCTGCAGCTTATTTTTTTGTACTGCCAGCAGATTGTGGAAGTACAGTATAAAAACCATCCTTATGGAGAGATCTTGGTATTTTAGGCTTAGTCTAAGTGTCTCAAGTAGCTGGGGTTTTTGCTTGGGCCTAATCTATACGGTCTTATGGCTTTCCTCCTCGTCTGAAGACGAATGTGCTAGAAACTATAAACCAAAAACATGTCCTGCAGCCTAGCCTTGCCTTGCCTGTCCTTGCCTGTCCTAGCCTTGCCTTATGTCCTTCTCATCCTGTTCTCTGTCCCATCCTCTCTCACTAAGCCCTAGTCTGGCTGCATGTCTCTTCTTTCCTTTTCTCTCACTCTCCTGCTTCCTGCCTCTTTTCTTGCCATTCCTCCATCTCACTCCTGCAGCCCAACACTACTTTTTAGTCTTCCTTCCCTTTCTCCTGCTCCCTTCGCTTTCTCCCTCTGTCCCATATCTTTCTTCCCGACTTGTCTCTTGGAGACTTTGGGCCAAACTGGCCCCAAGTCTGGGCATGGTTTGACAAGTTTTCAGAGGCCTGGCTGGTGGCAGCAGGGACACCAGGCAGTGACAGGCCCGGGGCTGACAGGCTCCCCATCCCCTAGGGGGCGCCTGGCTGCCACACCCAGCTGACATAGAACCTTTGTCACAATGCCCGCTACCGTGGCGAGGATTCGGTGGCTCTGCAGGTGACAGGGACACTGCAGGACTTGGTGTCAGCTCAGCAATTTCTCACTTCCCCTAAGAAGCGGAATTCTGCAAATTGCTGCCTTTGCTCTTGAAAGGATGTCATCAGGTGGGTGTTTTGGTGTCATACACTGAAAACAGAGCAGAAACTGTGAAATATTCCCATGATATGCATGGTCCCTGCCCCAAAGCACCATGACTCAGCCTAAGGAGATCTGCAGCTTGTTTTTTTGTACTGCCAGCAGATTGTGGAAGTACAGTATAAAAACCATCCTTATGGAGAGATCTTGGTATTTTAGGCTTAGTCTAAGTGTCTCAAGTAGCTGGGGTTTTTGCTTGGGCCTAATCCATACGGTCTTGTGGCTTTCCTCCTAGTCTGAAGACGAATGTGCTAGAAACTATAAAGCAAAAACATGTCCTGCAGCCTAGCCTTGCCTTGCCTGTCCTTGCCTGTCCTAGCCTTGCCTTATGTCCTTCTCATCCTGTTCTCTGTCCCATCCTCTCTCACTAAGCCCTCGTCTGGCTGCATGTCTCTTCTTTCCTTTTCTCTCACTCTCCTGCTTCCTGCCTCTTTTCTTGCAATTCCTCCATCTCACTCCTGCAGCCCAACACTACTTTTTATTCTTCCTTCCCTTTCTCCTGCTCCCTTCGCTTTCTCCCTCTGTCCCATATCTTTCTTCCCGACTTGTCTCTTGGAGACTTTGGGCCAAACTGGCCCCAAGTCTGGGCATGGTTTGACAAGTTTTCAGAGGCCTGGCTGGTGGCAGCAGGGACACCAGGCAGTGACAGGCCCGGGGCTGACAGGCTCCCCATCCCCTAGGGGGCGCCTGGCTGCCACACCCAGCTTACATTGAACCTTTGTCACAATGGCCGCTTCCGTGGCGAGGATGCGGTGGCTCTGCAGGTGACAGGGACGCTGAAGGACTTGGTGTCAGCTCAGCAATTTCTCACTTCCCCTAAGAAGCGGAATTCTGCAAATTGCTGCCTTTGCTCTTGAAAGGATGTAATCAGGTGGGTGTTTTGGTGTCATACACTGACAACAGAGCAGAAAGTGTGAAATATTCCCATGATATGCATGGTCCCTGCCCCAAAGCACCATGACTCAGCCTAAGGAAATCTGCAGCTTATTTTTTTGTACTGCCAGCAGATTGTGGAAGTACAGTATAAAAACCATCCTTATGGAGAGATCTTGGTATTTTAGGCTTAGTCTAAGTGTCTCAAGTAGCTGGGGTTTTTGCTTGGGCCTAATCCATACGGTCTTATGGCTTTCCTCCTCGTCTGAAGACGAATGTGCTAGAAACTATAAAGCAAAAACATGTCCTGCAGCCTAGCCTTGCCTTGCCTGTCCTTGCCTGTCCTAGCCTTGCCTTATGTCCTTCTCATCCTGTTCTCTGTCCCATCCTCTCTCACTAAGCCCTCGTCTGGCTGCATGTCTCTTCTTTCCTTTTCTCTCACTCTCCTGCTTCCTGCCTCTTTTCTTGCAATTCCTCCATCTCACTCCTGCAGCCCAACACTACTTTTTAGTCTTCCTTCCCTTTCTCCTGCTCCCTTCGCTTTCTCCCTCTGTCCCATATCTTTCTTCCCGACTTGTCTCTTGCAGACTTTGGGCCAAACTGGCCCCAAATCTGGGCATGCTTTGACAAGTTTTCAGAGGCCTGGCTGGTGGCAGCAGGGACACCAGGCAGTGACAGGCCCGGGGCTGACAGGCTCCCCATCCCCTAGGGGGCGCCTGGGTGCCACACCAAGCTGACATAGAACCTTTGTCACAATGCCCGCTACCGTGGCGAGGATGCGGTGGCTCTGCAGGTGACAGGGACACTGCAGGACTTGGTGTCAGCTCAGCAATTTCTCACTTCCCCTAAGAAGCGGAATTCTGCAAATTGCTGCCTTTGCTCTTGAAAGGATGTCATCAGGTGGGTGTTTTGGTGTCATACACTGAAAACAGAGCAGAAACTGTGAAATATTCCCATGATATGCATGGTCCCTGCCCCAAAGCACCATGACACAGCCTAAGGAGATCTGCAGCTTATTTTTTTGTACTGCCAGCAGATTGTGGAAGTACAGTATAAAAACCATTCTTATGGAGAGATCTTGGTATTTTAGGCTTAGTCTAAGTGTGTCAAGTAGCTGGGGTTTTTGCTTGGGCCTAATCCATACGGTCTTATGGCTTTCCTCCTCGTCTGAAGACGAATGTGCTAGAAACTATAAAGCAAAAACATGTCCTGCAGCCTAGCCTTGCCTTGCCTGTCCTTGCCTGTCCCAGCCTTGCCTTATGTCCTTCTCATCCTGTTCTGTGTCCCATCCTCTCTCACTAAGCCCTCGTCTGGCTGCATGTCTCTTCTTTCCTTTTCTCTCACTCTCCTGCTTCCTGCCTCTTTTCTTGCAATTCCTCCATCTCACTCCTGCAGCCCAACACTACTTTTTAGTCTTCCTTCCCTTTCTCCTGCTCCCTTCGCTTTCTCCCTCTGTCCCATATCTTTCTTCCCGACTTGTCTCTTGCAGACTTTGGGCCAAACTGGCCCCAAGTCTGGGCATGGTTTGACAAGTTTTCAGAGGCCTGGCTGGTGGCAGCAGGGACACCAGGCAGTGACAGGCCCGGGGCTGACAGGCTCCCCATCCCCTAGGGGGTGACTGGCTGCCACACCCAGCTGACATAGAACCTTTGTCACAATGCCCGCTACCGTGGCGAGGATGCGGTGGCTCTGCAGGTGACAGGGACACTGCAGGACTTGGTGTCAGCTCAGCAATTTCTCACTTCCCCTAAGAAGCGGAATTCTGCAAATTGTTGCCTTTGCTCTTGAAAGGATGTCATCAGGTGGGTGTTTTGGTGTCATACACTGAAAACAGAGCAGAAACTGTGAAATATTCCCATGATATGCATGGTCCCTGCCTCAAAGCACCATGACTCAGCCTAAGGAGATCTGCAGCTTATTTTTTTGTACTGCCAGCAGATTGTGGAAGTACAGTATAAAAACCATCCTTATGGAGAGATCTTGGTATTTTAGGCTTAGTCTAAGTGTCTCAAGTAGCTGGGGTTTTTGCTTGGGCCTAATCTATACGGTCTTATGGCTTTCCTCCTCGTCTGAAGACGAATGTGCTAGAAACTATAAACCAAAAACATGTCCTGCAGCCTAGCCTTGCCTTGCCTGTCCTTGCCTGTCCTAGCCTTGCCTTATGTCCTTCTCATCCTGTTCTCTGTCCCATCCTCTCTCACTAAGCCCTAGTCTGGCTGCATGTCTCTTCTTTCCTTTTCTCTCACTCTCCTGCTTCCTGCCTCTTTTCTTGCCATTCCTCCATCTCACTCCTGCAGCCCAACACTACTTTTTAGTCTTCCTTCCCTTTCTCCTGCTCCCTTCGCTTTCTCCCTCTGTCCCATATCTTTCTTCCCGACTTGTCTCTTGCAAACTTTGGGCCAAACTGGCCCCAAGTCTGGGCATGCTTCAACAAGTTTTCAGAGGCCTGGCTGGTGGCAGCAGGGACACCAGGCAGTGACAGGCCCGGGGCTGACAGGCTCCCCATCCCCTAGGGGGCGCCTGGCTGCCACACCCAGCTGACATAGAACCTTTGTCACAATGCCCGCTACCGTGGCGAGGATGCGGTGGCTCTGCAGGTGACAGGGACGCTGCAGGACTTGGTGTCAGCTCAGCAATTTCTCACTTCCCCTAAGAAGCGGAATTCTGCAAATTGCTGCCTTTGCTCTTGAAAGGATGTCATCAGGTGGGTGTTTTGGTGTCATACACTGAAAACAGAGCAGAAACTGTGAAATATTCCCATGATATGCATGGTCCCTGCCCCAAAGCACCATGACTCAGCCTAAGGAGATCTGCAGCTTATTTTTTTGTACTGCCAGCAGATTGTGGAAGTACAGTATAAAAACCATCCTTATGGAGAGATCTTGGTATTTTAGGCTTAGTCTAAGTGTCTCAAGTAGCTGGGGTTTTTGCTTGGGCCTAATCCATACGGTCTTATGGCTTTCCTCCTCGTCTGAAGACGAATGTGCTAGAAACTATAAAGCAAAAACATGTCCTGCAGCCTAGCCCTGCTTTGCCTGTCCTTGCCTGTCCTAGCCTTGCCTTATGTCCTTCTCATCCTGTTCTCTGTCCCATCCTCTCTCACTAAGCCCTCGTCTGGCTGCATGTCTCTTCTTTCCTTTTCTCTCACTCTCCTGCTTCCTGCCTCTTTTCTTGCAATTCCTCCATCTCACTCCTGCAGCCCAACACTACTTTTTAGTCTTCCTTCCCTTTCTCCTGCTCCCTTCGCTTTCTCCCTTGTCCCATATCTTTCTACCCGACTTGTCTCTTGCAGACTTTGGGCCAAACTGGCCCCAAGTCTGGGCATGCTTTGACAAGTTTTCAGAGGCCTGGCTGGTGGCAGCAGGGACACCAGGCAGTGACAGGCCCGGGGCTGACAGGCTCCCCATCCCCTAGGGGGCGCCTGGCTGCCACACCCAGCTTACATTGAACCTTTGTCACAATGGCCGCTTCCGTGGCGAGGATGCGGTGGCTCTGCAGGTGACAGGGACACTGCAGGACTTGGTGTCAGCTCAGCAATTTCTCACTTCCCCTAAGAAGCGGAATTCTGCAAATTGCTGCCTTTGCTCTTGAAAGGATGTCATCAGGTGGGTGTATTGGTGTCATACACTGAAAACAGAGGAGAAACTGTGAAATATTCCCATGATATGCATGGTCCCTGCCCCAAAGCACCATGACTCAGCCTAAGGAGATCTGCAGCTTATTTTTTTGTACTGCCAGCAGATTGTGGAAGTACAGTATAAAAACCATCCTTATGGAGAGATCTTGGTATTTTAGGCTTAGTCTAAGTGTCTCAAGTAGCTGGGGTTTTTGCTTGGGCCTAATCCATATGGTCTTATGGCTTTCCTCCTCGTCTGAAGACGAATGTGCTAGAAACTATAAAGCAAAAACATGTCCTGCAGCCTAGCCTTGCCTTGCCTGTCCTTGCCTGTCCTAGCCTTGCCTTATGTCCTTCTCATCCTGTTCTCTGTCCCATCCTCTCTCACTAAGCCCTCGTCTGGCTGCATGTCTCTTCTTTCCTTTTCTCTCACTCTCCTGCTTCCTGCCTCTTTTCTTGCAATTCCTCCATCTCACTCCTGCAGCCCAACACTACTTTTTATTCTTCCTTCCCTTTCTCCTGCTCCCTTCGCTTTCTCCCTCTGTCCCATATCTTTCTTCCCGACTTGTCTCTTGCAGACTTTGGGCCAAACTGGCCCCAAGTCTGGGCATGCTTTGACAAGTTTTCAGAGGCCTGGCTGGTGGCAGCAGGGACACCAGGCAGTGACAGGCCCGGGGCTGACAGGCTCCCCATTCCCTAGGGGGCGCCTGGCTGCCACACCCAGCTGACATAGAACCTTTGTCACAATGCCCGCTACCGTGGCGAGGATCCGGTGGCTCTGCAGGTGACAGGGACACTGCAGGACTTGGTGTCAGCTCAGCAATTTCTCACTTCCCCTAAGAAGCGGAATTCTGCAAATTGCTGCCTTTGCTCTTGAAAGGATGTCATCAGTTGGGTGTTTTGGTGTCATACACTGAAAACAGAGCAGAAACTGTGAAATATTCCCATGATATGCATGGTCCCTGCCCCAAAGCACCATGACTCAGCCTAAGGAGATCTGCAGCTTATTTTTTTGTACTGCCAGCAGATTGTGGAAGTACAGTATAAAAACCATCCTTATGGAGAGATCTTCGTATTTTAGGCTTAGTCTAAGTGTCTCAAGTAGCTGGGGTTTTTGCTTGGGCCTAATCCATACGGTCTTATGGCTTTCCTCCTAGTCTGAAGACGAATGTGCCAGAAACTATAAAGCAAAAAAAATGTCCTGCAGCCTAGCCTTGCCTTTCCTGTCCTTGCCTGTCCTTGCCTTGCCTTATTTCCTTCTCATCCTGTTCTCTGTCCCATCCTCTCTCACTAAGCCCTCGTCTGGCTGCATGTCTCTTCTTTCCTTTTCTCTCACTCTCCTGCTTCCTGCATCTTTTCTTGCAATTCCTCCATCTCACTCCTGCAGCCCAACACTACTTTTTATTCTTCCGCCCCTTTCTCCTGCTCCTTCGCTTTCTCCCTCTGTCCCATATCTTTCTTCCCGACTTGTCTCTTGGAGACTTTGGACAGAATTGGCCCCACGTCTGTGCATGGTTTGACAAGTTTTCCGAGGCCTGGCTGGTGACAGCAGGGCCAGCAGGCAGTGACAGGCCCGGGGCTGACAGGCTCCCCATCCCCTAGGGGGCGCCTGGCTGCCACACCCAGCTGACATAGAACCTTTGTCACAATGCCCGCTACCGTGGCGAGGATGCGGTGGCTCTGCAGGTGACAGGGACACTGCAGGACTTGGTGTCAGCTCAGCAATTTCTCACTTCCCCTAAGAAGCGGAATTCTGCAAATTGCTGCCTTTGCTCTTGAAAGGATGTCATCAGGTGGGTGTTTTGGTGTCATACACTGAAAACAGAGCAGAAACTGTGAAATATTCCCATGATATGCATGGTCCCTGCCCCAAAGCACCATGACTCAGCCTAAGGAGATCTGCAGCTTATTTTTTTGTACTGCCAGCAGATTGTGGAAGTACAGTATAAAAACCATCCTTATGGAGAGATCTTGGTATTTTAGGCTTAGTCTAAGTGTCTCAAGTAGCTGGGGTTTTTGCTTGGGCCTAATCCATACGGTCTTGTGGCTTTCCTCCTAGTCTGAAGACGAATGTGCTAGAAACTATAAAGCAAAAACATGTCCTGCAGCCTAGCCTTGCCTTGCCTGTCCTTGCCTGTCCTAGCCTTGCCTTATGTCCTTCTCATCCTGTTCTCTGTCCCATCCTCTCTCACTAAGCCCTCGTCTGGCTGCATGTCTCTTCTTTCCTTTTCTCTCACTCTCCTCCTTCCTGCCTCTTTTCTTGCAATTCCTCCATCTCACTCCTGCAGCCCAACACTACTTTTTATTCTTCCTTCCCTTTCTCCTGCTCCCTTCGCTTTCTCTCTCTGTCCCATATCTTTCTTCCCGACTTGTCTCTTGCAGACTTTGGGCCAAACTGGCCCCAAGTCTGGGCATGCTTTGACAAGTTTTCAGAGGCCTGGCTGGTGGCAGCAGGGACACCAGGCAGTGACAGGCCCGGGGCTGACAGGCTCCCCATCCCCTAGGGGGCGCCTGGCTGCCACACCCAGCTGACATAGAACCTTTGTCACAATGCCCGCTACCGTGGCGAGGATGCGGTGGCCTTGCAGGTGACAGGGACACTGCAGGACTTGGTGTCAGCTCAGCAATTTCTCACTTCCCCTAAGAAGCGGAATTCTGCAAATTGCTGCCTTTGCTCTTGAAAGGATGTCATCAGGTGGGTGTTTTGGTGTCATACACTGAAAACAGAGCAGAAACTGTGAAATATTCCCATGATATGCATGGTCCCTGCCCCAAAGCACCATGACTCAGCCTAAGGAGATCTGCAGCTTGTTTTTTTGTACTGCCAGCAGATTGTGGAAGTACAGTATAAAAACCATCCTTTTGGAGAGATCTTGGTATTTTAGGCTTAGTCTAAGTGTCTCAAGTAGCTGGGGTTTTTGCTTGGGCCTAATCCATACGGTCTTGTGGCTTTCCTCCTAGTCTGAAGACGAATGTGCTAGAAACTATAAAGCAAAAACATGTCCTGCAGCCTAGCCTTGCCTTGCCTGTCCTTGCCTGTCCTAGCCTTGCCTTATGTCCTTCTCATCCTGTTCTCTGTCCCATCCTCTCTCACTAAGCCCTCGTCTGGCTGCATGTCTCTTCTTTCCTTTTCTCTCACTCTCCTCCTTCCTGCCTCTTTTCTTGCAATTCCTCCATCTCACTCCTGCAGCCCAACACTACTTTTTATTCTTCCTTCCCTTTCTCCTGCTCCCTTCGCTTTCTCTCTCTGTCCCATATCTTTCTTCCCGACTTGTCTCTTGCAGACTTTGGGCCAAACTGGCCCCAAGTCTGGGCATGCTTTGACAAGTTTTCAGAGGCCTGGCTGGTGGCAGCAGGGACACCAGGCAGTGACAGGCCCGGGGCTGACAGGCTCCCCATCCCCTAGGGGGCGCCTGGCTGCCACACCCAGCTGACATAGAACCTTTGTCACAATGCCCGCTACCGTGGCGAGGATGCGGTGGCTCTGCAGGTGACAGGGACACTGCAGGACTTGGTGTCAGCTCAGCAATTTCTCACTTCCCCTAAGAAGCGGAATTCTGCAAATTGTTGCCTTTGCTCTTGAAAGGATGTCATCAGGTGGGTGTTTTGGTGTCATACACTGAAAACAGAGCAGAAACTGTGAAATATTCCCATGATATGCATGGTCCCTGCCCCAAAGCACCATGACTCAGCCTAAGGAGATCTGCAGCTTATTTTTTTGTACTGCCAGCAGATTGTGGAAGTACAGTATAAAAACCATCCTTATGGAGAGATCTTGGTATTTTAGGCTTAGTCTAAGTGTCTCAAGTAGCTGGGGTTTTTGCTTGGGCCTAATCTATACGGTCTTATGGCTTTCCTCCTCGTCTGAAGACGAATGTGCTAGAAACTATAAACCAAAAACATGTCCTGCAGCCTAGCCTTGCCTTGCCTGTCCTTGCCTGTCCTAGCCTTGCCTTATGTCCTTCTCATCCTGTTCTCTGTCCCATCCTCTCTCACTAAGCCCTAGTCTGGCTGCATGTCTCTTCTTTCCTTTTCTCTCACTCTCCTGCTTCCTGCCTCTTTTCTTGCCATTCCTCCATCTCACTCCTGCAGCCCAACACTACTTTTTAGTCTTCCTTCCCTTTCTCCTGCTCCCTTCGCTTTCTCCCTCTGTCCCATATCTTTCTTCCCGACTTGTCTCTTGCAAACTTTGGGCCAAACTGGCCCCAAGTCTGGGCATGCTTCAACAAGTTTTCAGAGGCCTGGCTGGTGGCAGCAGGGACACCAGGCAGTGACAGGCCCGGGGCTGACAGGCTCCCCATCCCCTAGGGGGCGCCTGGCTGCCACACCCAGCTGACATAGAACCTTTGTCACAATGCCCGCTACCGTGGCGAGGATGCGGTGGCTCTGCAGGTGACAGGGACGCTGCAGGACTTGGTGTCAGCTCAGCAATTTCTCACTTCCCCTAAGAAGCGGAATTCTGCAAATTGCTGCCTTTGCTCTTGAAAGGATGTCATCAGGTGGGTGTTTTGGTGTCATACACTGAAAACAGAGCAGAAACTGTGAAATATTCCCATGATATGCATGGTCCCTGCCCCAAAGCACCATGACTCAGCCTAAGGAGATCTGCAGCTTATTTTTTTGTACTGCCAGCAGATTGTGGAAGTACAGTATAAAAACCATCCTTATGGAGAGATCTTGGTATTTTAGGCTTAGTCTAAGTGTCTCAAGTAGCTGGGGTTTTTGCTTGGGCCTAATCCATACGGTCTTATGGCTTTCCTCCTCGTCTGAAGACGAATGTGCTAGAAACTATAAAGCAAAAACATGTCCTGCAGCCTAGCCCTGCTTTGCCTGTCCTTGCCTGTCCTAGCCTTGCCTTATGTCCTTCTCATCCTGTTCTCTGTCCCATCCTCTCTCACTAAGCCCTCGTCTGGCTGCATGTCTCTTCTTTCCTTTTCTCTCACTCTCCTGCTTCCTGCCTCTTTTCTTGCAATTCCTCCATCTCACTCCTGCAGCCCAACACTACTTTTTAGTCTTCCTTCCCTTTCTCCTGCTCCCTTCGCTTTCTCCATTGTCCCATATCTTTCTTCCCGACTTGTCTCTTGCAGACTTTGGGCCAAACTGGCCCCAAGTCTGGGCATGCTTTGACAAGTTTTCAGAGGCCTGGCTGGTGGCAGCAGGGACACCAGGCAGTGACAGGCCCGGGGCTGACAGGCTCCCCATCCCCTAGGGGGCGCCTGGCTGCCACACCCAGCTGACATAGAACCTTTGTCACAATGCCCGCTACCGTGGCGAGGATGCGGTGGCTCTGCAGGTGACAGGGACACTGCAGGACTTGGTGTCAGCTCAGCAATTTCTCACTTCCCCTAAGAAGCGGAATTCTGCAAATTGTTGCCTTTGCTCTTGAAAGGATGTCATCAGGTGGGTGTTTTGGTGTCATACACTGAAAACAGAGCAGAAACTGTGAAATATTCCCATGATATGCATGGTCCCTGCCCCAAAGCACCATGACTCAGCCTAAGGAGATCTGCAGCTTATTTTTTTGTACTGCCAGCAGATTGTGGAAGTACAGTATAAAAACCATCCTTATGGAGAGATCTTGGTATTTTAGGCTTAGTCTAAGTGTCTCAAGTAGCTGGGGTTTTTGCTTGGGCCTAATCTATACGGTCTTATGGCTTTCCTCCTCGTCTGAAGACGAATGTGCTAGAAACTATAAACCAAAAACATGTCCTGCAGCCTAGCCTTGCCTTGCCTGTCCTTGCCTGTCCTAGCCTTGCCTTATGTCCTTCTCATCCTGTTCTCTGTCCCATCCTCTCTCACTAAGCCCTAGTCTGGCTGCATGTCTCTTCTTTCCTTTTCTCTCACTCTCCTGCTTCCTGCCTCTTTTCTTGCCATTCCTCCATCTCACTCCTGCAGCCCAACACTACTTTTTAGTCTTCCTTCCCTTTCTCCTGCTCCCTTCGCTTTCTCCCTCTGTCCCATATCTTTCTTCCCGACTTGTCTCTTGCAAACTTTGGGCCAAACTGGCCCCAAGTCTGGGCATGCTTCAACAAGTTTTCAGAGGCCTGGCTGGTGGCAGCAGGGACACCAGGCAGTGACAGGCCCGGGGCTGACAGGCTCCCCATCCCCTAGGGGGCGCCTGGCTGCCACACCCAGCTGACATAGAACCTTTGTCACAATGCCCGCTACCGTGGCGAGGATGCGGTGGCTCTGCAGGTGACAGGGACGCTGCAGGACTTGGTGTCAGCTCAGCAATTTCTCACTTCCCCTAAGAAGCGGAATTCTGCAAATTGCTGCCTTTGCTCTTGAAAGGATGTCATCAGGTGGGTGTTTTGGTGTCATACACTGAAAACAGAGCAGAAACTGTGAAATATTCCCATGATATGCATGGTCCCTGCCCCAAAGCACCATGACTCAGCCTAAGGAGATCTGCAGCTTATTTTTTTGTACTGCCAGCAGATTGTGGAAGTACAGTATAAAAACCATCCTTATGGAGAGATCTTGGTATTTTAGGCTTAGTCTAAGTGTCTCAAGTAGCTGGGGTTTTTGCTTGGGCCTAATCCATACGGTCTTATGGCTTTCCTCCTCGTCTGAAGACGAATGTGCTAGAAACTATAAAGCAAAAACATGTCCTGCAGCCTAGCCCTGCTTTGCCTGTCCTTGCCTGTCCTAGCCTTGCCTTATGTCCTTCTCATCCTGTTCTCTGTCCCATCCTCTCTCACTAAGCCCTCGTCTGGCTGCATGTCTCTTCTTTCCTTTTCTCTCACTCTCCTGCTTCCTGCCTCTTTTCTTGCAATTCCTCCATCTCACTCCTGCAGCCCAACACTACTTTTTAGTCTTCCTTCCCTTTCTCCTGCTCCCTTCGCTTTCTCCATTGTCCCATATCTTTCTACCCGACTTGTCTCTTGCAGACTTTGGGCCAAACTGGCCCCAAGTCTGGGCATGCTTTGACAAGTTTTCAGAGGCCTGGCTGGTGGCAGCAGGGACACCAGGCAGTGACAGGCCCGGGGCTGACAGGCTCCCCATCCCCTAGGGGGCGCCTGGCTGCCACACCCAGCTGACATAGAACCTTTGTCACAATGCCAGCTACCGTGGCGGGGATGCGGTGGCTCTGCAGGTGACTGGGACACTGCAGGACTTGGTGTCAGCTCAGCAATTTCTCACTTCCCCTAAGAAGCGGAATTCTGCAAATTGCTGCCTTTGCTCTTGAAAGGATGTCATCAGTTGGGTGTTTTGGTGTCATGCACTGAAAACAGAGCAGAAACTGTGAAATATTCCCATGATATGCATGGTCCCTTCCCCAGAGCACCATGACGCAGCCTAAGGAGATCTGTAGCTTATTTTTTTGTACTGCCAGCAGATTGTGGAAGTACAGTATAAAAACCATCCTTATGGTGAGATCTTGGTATTTTAGGCTTAGTCTAAGTGTCTCAAGTAGCTGGGGTTTTTGCTTGGGCCTAATCCATACGGTCTTATGGCTTTCCTCCTAGTCTGAAGACGAATGTGCTAGAAACTATAAAGTAAAAAAAATGTCCTGCAGCCTAGCCTTGCCTTGCCTGTCCTTGCCTGTCCTTGCCTTGCCTTATTTCCTTCTCATCCTGTTCTCTGTCCCATCCTCTCTCAATAAGCCCTCGTCTGGCTGCATGTCTCTTCTTTCCTTTTCTCTCACTCTCCTGCTTCCTGCCTCTTTTCTTGCAATTCCTCCATCTCACTCCTGCAGCCCAACACTACTTTTTATTCTTCCTTCCCTTTCTCCTGCTCCTTCGCTTTCTCCCTCTGTCCCGTATCTTTCTTCCCGACTTGTCTCTTGGAGACATTGGGCCAAATTGGCCCCACGTCTGGGCATAGTTTAAAAGTTTTCAGAGGCCTGGCTGGTGACAGCAGGGCCAGCAGGCAGTGACAGGCCCGGGGCTGACAGGCTCCCCATCCCCTAGGGGGCGCCTGGCTGCCACACCCAGCTGACATTGAACCCATGTCACAATGCCCGCTACCGTGGCGAGGATGCGGTGACTCTGCAGGTGACAGGGACACTGCAGGACTTGGTGTCAGCTCAGCAATTTCTCACTTCCCCTAAGAAGCGGAATTCTGCAAATTGCTGCCTTTGCTCTTGAAAGGATGTCATCAGGTGGGTGTTTTGGTGTCATACACTGAAAACAGAGCAGAAACTGTGAAATATTCCCATGATATGCATGGTCCCTGCCCCAAAGCACCATGACTCAGCCTAAGGAGATCTGCAGCTTATTTTTTTGTACTGCCAGCAGATTGTAGAAGTACAGTATAAAAACCATCCTTATGGAGAGATCTTCGTATTTTAGGCTTAGTTTAAGTGTCTCAAGTAGCTGGAGTTTTTGCTTGGGCCTAATCCATACGGTCTTATGGCTTTCCTCCTAGTCTGAAGACGTATGTGCTAGAAACTATAAAGCAAAAAAATGTCCTGCAGCCTAGCCTTGCCTTGCCTGTCCTTGCCTGTCCTTGCCTTGCCTTATTTCCTTCTCATCCTGTTCTCTGTCCCATCCTCTCTCACTAAGCCCTCGTCTGGCTGCATTTCTCATCTTTCCTTTTCTCTCACTCTCCTGCTTCCTGCCTCTTTTCTTGCAGTTCCTCCATCTCACTCCTGCAGCCCAACACTACTTTTTATTCTTCCTTCCCTTTCTCCTGCTCCTTCGCTTTCTCCCTCTGTCCCACATCTTTCTTCCCGCCTTGTGTCTTGGAGACATTGGGCCAAATTGGCCCCACGTCTGGGCATAGTTTAAAAGTTTTCAGAGGCCTGGCTGGTGACAGCAGGGCCAGCAGGCAGTGACAGGCCCGGGGCTGACAGGCTCCCAGTCACCTAGGGGGCGCCTGGCTGCCACACCCAGCTGACATAGAACCTTTGTCACAATGCCCGCTACCGTGGCGAGGATCCGGTGGCTCTGCAGGTGACAGGGACACTGCAGGACTTGGTGTCAGCTCAGCAATTTCTCACTTCCCCTAAGAAGCGGAATTCTGCAAATTGCTGCCTTTGCTCTTGAAAGGATGTCATCAGGTGGGTGTTTTGGTGTCATACACTGAAAACAGAGCAGAAACTGTGAAATATTCCCATGATATGCATGGTCCCTGCCCCAAAGCACCATGACTCAGCCTAAGGAGATCTGCAGCTTATTTTTTTGTACTGCCAGCAGATTGTGGAAGTACAGTCTAAAAACCATCCTTATGGAGAGATCTTGGTATTTTAGGCTTAGTCTAAGTGTCTCAAGTAGCTGGGGTTTTTGCTTGGGCCTAATCCATACGGTCTTATGGCTTTCCTCCTAGTCTGAAGACGAATGTGCTAGAAACTATAAAGCAAAAACATGTTCTGCAGCCTAGCCTTGCCTTGCCTGTCCTTGCCTGTCCTAGCCTTGCCTTATGTCCTTCTCATCCTGTTCTCTGTCCCATCCTCTCTCACTAAGCCCTCGTCTGGCTGCATGTCTCTTCTTTCCTTTTCTCTCACTCTCCTGCTTCTTGCCTCTTTTCTTGCAATTCCTCCATCTCACTCCTGCAGCCCAACACTACTTTTTATTCTTCCTTCCCTTTCTCCTGCTCCCTTCGCTTTCTCCCTCTGTCCCATATCTTTCTTCCCGACTTGTCTCTTGCAGACTTTGGGCCAAACTGGCCCCAAGTCTGGGCATGGTTTGACAAGTTTTCAGAGGCCTGGCTGGTGGCAGCAGGGACACCAGGCAGTGACAGGCCCGGGGCTGACAGGCTCCCCATCCCCTAGGGGGCGCCTGGCTGCCACACCCAGCTGACATAGAACCTTTGTCACAATGCCCGCTACCGTGGCGAGGATGCGCTGGCTCTGCAGGTGACAGGGACACTGCAGGACTTGGTGTCAGCTCAGCAATTTCTCACATCCCCTAAGAAGCGGAATTCTGCAAATTGCTGCCTTTGCTCTTGAAAGGATGTCATCAGGTGGGTGTTTTGGTGTCATACACTGAAAACAGAGCAGATACTGTGAAACATTCCCATGATATGCATGGTCCCTGCCCCAAAGCACCATGACTCAGCCTAAGGAGATCTGCAGCTTATTTTTTTGTACTGCCAGCAGATTGTGGAAGTACAGTATAAAAACCATCCTTATGCAGAGATCTTGGTATTTTAGGCTTAGTCTAAGTGTCTCAAGTAGCTGGGGTTTTTGCTTGGGCCTAATCCATACGGTCTTATGGCTTTCCTTCTCGTCTGAAGATGAATGTGCTAGAAACTATAAAACAAAAACATGTCCTGCAGCCTAGCCTTGCCTTGCCTGTCCTTGCCTGTCCTAGCCTTGCCTTATGTCCTTCTCATCCTGTTCTCTGTCCCATCCTCTCTCACTAAGCCCTCGCCTGGCTGCATGACTCTTCTTTCCTTTTCTCTCACTCTCCTGCTTCCTGCCTCTTTTCTTGCAATTCCTCCATCTCAATCCTGCAGCCCAACACTACTTTTTAGTCTTCCTTCCCTTTCTCCTGCTCCCTTCGCTTTCTCCCTCTGTCCCATACCTTTCTTCCCGACTTGTCTCTTGGAGACTTTGGGCCAAACTGGCCCCAAGTCTGGGAATGGTTTGACAAGTTTTCAGAGGCCTGGCTGGTGGCAGCAGGGACACCAGGCAGTGACAGGCCCGGGGCTGACAGGCTCCCCATCCCCTAGGGGGCGCCTGGCTGCCACACCCAGCTGACATAGAACCTTTGTCACAATGCCCGCTACCGTGGCGAGGATGCGCTGGCTCTGCAGGTGACAGGGACACTGCAGGACTTGTTGTCAGCTCAGCAATTTCTCACTTCCCCTAAGAAGCGGAATTCTGCAAATTGCTGCCTTTGCTCTTGAAAGGATGTCATCAGGTGGGTGTTTTGGTGTCATACACTGAAAACAGAGCAGAAACTGTGAAACATTCCCATGATATGCATGGTCCCTGCCCCAAAGCACCATGACTCAGCCTAAGGAGATCTGCAGCTTATTTTTTTGTACTGCCAGCAGATTGTGGAAGTACAGTATAAAAACCATCCTTATGGAGAGATCTTGGTATTTTAGGCTTAGTCTAAGTGTCTCAAGTAGCTGGGGTTTTTGCTTGGGCCTAATCCATACGGTCTTATGGCTTTCCTCCTAGTCTGAAGACGAATGTGCTAGAAACTATAAAGCAAAAATATGTCCTGCAGCCTAGCCTTGCCTTGCCTGTCCTTGCCTGTCCTAGCCTTGCCTTATGTCCTTCTCATCCTGTTCTCTGTCCCATCCTCTCTCACTAAGCCCTCGTCTGGCTGCATGTCTCTTCTTTCCTTTTCTCTCACTCTCCTGCTTCTTGCCTCTTTTCTTGCAATTCCTCCATCTCACTCCTGCAGCCCAACACTACTTTTTATTCTTCCTTCCCTTTCTCCTGCTCCCTTCGCTTTCTCCCTCTGTCCCATATCTTTCTTCCCGACTTGTCTCTTGGAGACTTTGGGCCAAACTGGCCCCAAGTCTGGGCATGGTTTGACAAGTTTTCAGAGGCCTGGCTGGTGGCAGCAGGGACAGCAGGCAGTGACAGGCCCGGGGCTGACAGGCTCCCCATCCCCTAGGGGGCACCTGGCTGCCACACCCAGCTGACATAGAACCTTTGTCACAATACCCGCTACCGTGGCGAGGATGCGGTGGCCTTGCAGGTGACAGGGACACTGCAGGACTTGGTGTCAGCTCAGCAATTTCTCACTTCCCCTAAGAAGCGGAATTCTGCAAATTGCTGCCTTTGCTCTTGAAAGGATGTCATCAGGTGGGTGTTTTGGTGTCATACACTGAAAACAGACCAGAAACTGTGAAACATTCCCATGATATGCATGGTCCCTGCCGCAAAGCACCATGACTCAGCCTAAGGAGATCTGCAGCTTATTTTTTTGTACTGCCAGCAGATTGTGGAAGTACAGTCTAAAAACCATCCTTATGGAGAGATCTTGGTATTTTAGGCTTAGTCTAAGTGTCTCAAGTAGCTGGGGTTTTTGCTTGGGCCTAATCCATACGGTCTTATGGCTTTCCTTCTCGTCTGAAGATGAATGTGCTAGAAACTATAAAACAAAAACATGTCCTGCAGCCTAGCCTTGCCTTGCCTGTCCTTGCCTGTCCTAGCCTTGCCTTATGTCCTTCTCATCCTGTTCTCTGTCCCATCCTCTCTCACTAAGCCCTCGCCTGGCTGCATGACTCTTCTTTCCTTTTCTCTCACTCTCCTGCTTCCTGCCTCTTTTCTTGCAATTCCTCCATCTCAATCCTGCAGCCCAACACTACTTTTTAGTCTTCCTTCCCTTTCTCCTGCTCCCTTCGCTTTCTCCCTCTGTCCCATACCTTTCTTCCCGACTTGTCTCTTGGAGACTTTGGGCCAAAATGGCCCCAAGTCTGGGAATGGTTTGACAAGTTTTCAGAGGCCTGGCTGGTGGCAGCAGGGACACCAGGCAGTGACAGGCCCGGGGCTGACAGGCTCCCCATCCCCTAGGGGGCGCCTGGCTGCCACACCCAGCTGACATAGAACCTTTGTCACAATGCCCGCTACCGTGGCGAGGATGCGCTGGCTCTGCAGGTGACAGGGACACTGCAGGACTTGGTGTCAGCTCAGCAATTTCTCACTTCCCCTAAGAAGCGGAATTCTGCAAATTGCTGCCTTTGCTCTTGAAAGGATGTCATCAGGTGGGTGTTTTGGTGTCATACACTGAAAACAGAGCAGAAACTGTGAAACATTCCCATGATATGCATGGTCCCTGCCCCAAAGCACCATGACTCAGCCTAAGGAGATCTGCAGCTTATTTTTTTGTACTGCCAGCAGATTGTGGAAGTACAGTATAAAAACCATCCTTATGGAGAGATCTTGGTATTTTAGGCTTAGTCTAAGTGTCTCAAGTAGCTGGGGTTTTTGCTTGGGCCTAATCCATACGGTCTTATGGCTTTCCTCCTAGTCTGAAGACGAATGTGCTAGAAACTATAAAGCAAAAATATGTCCTGCAGCCTAGCCTTGCCTTGCTTGTCCTTGCCTGTCCTAGCCTTGCCTTATGTCCTTCTCATCCTGTTCTCTGTCCCATCCTCTCTCACTAAGCCCTCGTCTGGCTGCATGTCTCTTCTTTCCTTTTCTCTCACTCTCCTGCTTCTTGCCTCTTTTCTTGCAATTCCTCCATCTCACTCCTGCAGCCCAACACTACTTTTTATTCTTCCTTCCCTTTCTCCTGCTCCCTTCGCTTTCTCCCTCTGTCCCATATCTTTCTTCCCGACTTGTCTCTTGGAGACTTTGGGCCAAACTGGCCCCAAGTCTGGGCATGCTTTGACAAGTTTTCAGAGGCCTGGCTGGTGGCAGCAGGGACACCAGGCAGTGACAGGCCCGGGGCTGACAGGCTCCCCATCCCCTAGGGGGCACCTGGCTGCCACACCCAGCTGACATAGAACCTTTGTCACAATACCCGCTACCGTGGCGAGGATGCGGTGGCCTTGCAGGTGACAGGGACACTGCAGGACTTGGTGTCAGCTCAGCAATTTCTCACTTCCCCTAAGAAGCGGAATTCTGCAAATTGCTGCCTTTGCTCTTGAAAGGATGTCATCAGGTGGGTGTTTTGGTGTCATACACTGAAAACAGACCAGAAACTGTGAAACATTCCCATGATATGCATGGTCCCTGCCCCAAAGCACCATGACTCAGCCTAAGGAGATCTGCAGCTTATTTTTTTGTACTGCCAGCAGATTGTGGAAGTACAGTATAAAAACCATCCTTATGGAGAGATCTTGGTATTTTAGGCTTAGTCTAAGTGTCTCAAGTAGCTGGGGTTTTTGCTTGGGCCTAATCCATACGGTCTTATGGCTTTCCTTCTCGTCTGAAGACACATGTGCTAGAAACTATAAAGCAAAAACATGTCCTGCAGCCTAGCCTTGCCTTGCCTGTCCTTGCCTGTCCTAGCCTTGCCTTATGTCCTTCTCATCCTGTTCTCTGTCCCATCCTCTCTCACTAAGTCCTCGTCTGGCTGCATGTCTCTTCTTTCCTTTTCTCTCACTCTCCTCCTTCCTGCCTCTTTTCTTGCAATTCCTCCAACTCACTCCTGCAGCCCAACACTACTTTTTATTCTTCCTTCCCTTTCTCCTGCTCCCTTCGCTTTCTCCCTCTGTCCCATATCTTTCTTCCCGACTTGTCTCTTGCAGACTTTGGGCCAAACTGGCCCCAAGTCTGGGAATGGTTTGACAAGTTTTCAGAGGCCTGGCTGGTGGCAGCAGGGACACCAGGCAGTGACAGGCCCGGGGCTGACAGGCTCCCCATCCCCTAGGGGGCGCATGGCTGCCACACCCAGCTGACATAGAACCTTTGTCACAATGCCCGCTACCGTGGCGAGGATGCGGTGGCTCTGCAGGTGACAGGGACATTGCAGGACTTGGTGTCAGCTCAGCAATTTCTCACTTCCCCTAAGAAGCGGAATTCTGCAAATTGCTGCCTTTGCTCTTGAAAGGATGTCATCAGGTGGGTGTTTTGGTGTCATACACTGAAAACAGAGCAGAAACTGTGAAACATTCCCATGATATGCATGGTCCCTGCCCCAAAGCACCATGACTCAGCCTAAGGAGATCTGCAGCTTATTTTTTTGTACTGCCAGCAGATTGTGGAAGTACAGTATAAAAACCATCCTTATGGAGAGATCTTGGTATTTTAGGCTTAGTCTAAGTGTCTCAAGTAGCTGGGGTTTTCACTTGGGCCTAATCCATACGGTCTTATGGCTTTCCTCCTAGTCTGAAGACGAATGTGCTAGAAACTATAAAGCAAAAACATGTCCTGCAGCCTAGCCTTGCCTTGCCTGTCCTTGCCTGTCCTAGCCTTGCCTTATGTCCTTCTCATCCTGTTCTCTGTCCCATCCTCTCTCACTAAGCCCTCGTCTGGCTGCATGTCTCTTCTTTCCTTTTCTCTAACTCTCCTGCTTCCTGCCTCTTTTCTTGCAATTCCTCCATCTCACTCCTGCAGCCCAACACTACTTTTTATTCTTCCTTCCCTTTATCCTGCTCCCTTCGCTTTCTCCCTCTGTCCCATATCTTTCTTCCCGACTTGTCTCTTGCAGACTTTGGGCCAAACTGGCCCCAAGTCTGGGCATGGTTTGACAAGTTTTCAGAGGCCTGGCTGGTGGCAGCAGGGACACCAGGCAGTGACAGGCCCGGGGCTGACAGTCTCCCCATCCCCTAGGGGGCGCCTGGCTGCCACACCCAGCTGACATAGAACCTTTGTCACAATGCCCGCTACCGTGGCGAGGATGCGGTGGCTCTGCAGGTGACAGGGACATTGCAGGACTTGGTGTCAGCTCAGCAATTTCTCACTTCCCCTAAGAAGCGGAATTCTGCAAATTGCTGCCTTTGCTCTTGAAAGGATGTCATCAGGTGGGTGTTTTGGTGTCATACACTGAAAACAGAGCAGAAACTGTGAAACATTCCCATGATATGCATGGTCCCTGCCCCAAAGCTCCATGACTCAGCCTAAGGAGATCTGCAGCTTATTTTTTTGTACTGCCAGCAGATTGTGGAAGTACAGTATAAAAACCATCCTTATGGAGAGATCTTGGTATTTTAGGCTTAGTCTAAGTGTCTCAAGTAGCTGGGGTTTTTGCTTGGGCCTAATCCATACGGTCTTTTGGCTTTCCTCCTCGTCTGAAGACGAATGTGCTAGAAACTATAAAGCAAAAACATGTCCTGCAGCCTAGCCTTGCCTTGCCTGTCCTTGCCTGTCCTAGCCTTGCCTTATGTCCTTCTCATCCTGTTCTCTGTCCCATCCTCTCTCACTAAGCCCTCGTCTGGCTGCATGTCTCTTCTTTCCTTTTCTCTCACTCTCCTGCTTCTTGCCTCTTTTCTTAAAATTCCTCCATCTCACTCCTGCAGCCCAACACTACTTTTTATTCTTCCTTCCCTTTCTCCTGCTCCCTTCGCTTTCTCCCTCTGTCCCATATCTTTCTTCCCGACTTGTCTCTTGCAGACTTTGGGCCAAACTGGCCCCAAGTCTGGGCATGCTTTGACAAGTTTTCAGAGGCCTGGCTGGTGGCAGCAGGGACACCAGGCAGTGACAGGCCCGGGGCTGACAGGCTCCCCATCCCCTAGGGGGCGCCTGGCTGCCACACCCAGCTGACATAGAACCTTTGTCACAATGCCCGCTACCGTGGCGAGGATGCGGTGGCCTTGCAGGTGACAGGGACACTGCAGGACTTGGTGTCAGCTCAGCAATTTCTCACTTCCCCTAAGAAGCGGAATTCTGCAAATTGCTGCCTTTGCTCTTGAAAGGATGTCATCAGGTGGGTGTTTTGGTGTCATACACTGAAAACAGAGCAGAAACTGTGAAACATTCCCATGATATGCATGGTCCCTGCCCCAAAGCACCATGACTCAGCCTAAGGAGATCTGCAGCTTATTTTTTTGTACTGCCAGCAGATTGTGGAAGTACAGTATAAAAACCATCCTTATGGAGAGATCTTGGTATTTTAGGCTTAGTCTAAGTGTCTCAAGTAGCTGGGGTTTTTGCTTGGGCCTAATCCATACGGTCTTATGGCTTTCCTTCTCGTCTGAAGACGAATGTGCTAGAAACTATAAAGCAAAAACATGTCCTGCAGCCTAGCCTTGCCTTGCCTGTCCTTGCCTGTCCTAGCCTTGCCTTATGTCCTTCTCATCCTGTTCTCTGTCCCATCCTCTCTCACTAAGCCCTCGTCTGGCTGCGTGTCTCTTCTTTCCTTTTCTCTCACTCTCCTGCTTCCTGCCTCTTTTCTTGCAATTCCTCCATCTCACTCCTGCAGCCCAACACTACTTTTTATTCTTCCTTCCCTTTCTTCTGCTCCCTTCGCTTTCTCCCTCTGTCCCATATCTTTCTTCCCGACTTGTCTCTTGCAGACTTTGGGCCAAACTGGCCCCAAGTCTGGGCATGGTTTGACAAGTTTTCAGAGGCCTGGCTGGTGGCAGCAGGGACACCAGGCAGTGACAGGCCCGGGGCTGACAGGCTCCCCATCCCCTAGGGGGCGCATGGCTGCCACACCCAGCTGACACAGAACCTTTGTCACAATGCCCGCTACCGTGGCGAGGATGCGGTGGCTCTGCAGGTGACAGGGACATTGCAGGACTTGGTGTCAGCTCAGCAATTTCTCACTTCCCCTAAGAAGCGGAATTCTGCAAATTGCTGCCTTTGCTCTTGAAAGGATGTCATCAGGTGGGTGTTTTGGTGTCATACACTGAAAACAGAGCAGAAATTGTGAAACATTCCCATGATATGCATGGTCCCTGCCCCAAAGCACCATGACTCAGCCTAAGGAGATCTGCAGCTTATTTTTTTGTACTGCCAGCAGATTGTGGAAGTACAGTATAAAAACCATCCTTATGGAGAGATCTTGGTATTTTAGGCTTAGTCTAAGTGTCTCAAGTAGCTGGGGTTTTCACTTGGGCCTAATCCATACGGTCTTATGGCTTTCCTCCTAGTCTGAAGACGAATGTGCTAGAAACTATAAAGCAAAAACATGTCCTGCAGCCTAGCCTTGCCTTGCCTGTCCTTGCCTGTCCTAGCCTTGCCTTATGTCCTTCTCATCCTGTTCTCTGTCCCATCCTCTCTCACTAAGCCCTCGTCTGGCTGCATGTCTCTTCTTTCCTTTTCTCTAACTCTCCTGCTTCCTGCCTCTTTTCTTGCAATTCCTCCATCTCACTCCTGCAGCCCAACACTACTTTTTATTCTTCCTTCCCTTTATCCTGCTCCCTTCGCTTTCTCCCTCTGTCCCATATCTTTCTTCCCGACTTGTCTCTTGCAGACTTTGGGCCAAACTGGCCCCAAGTCTGGGCATGGTTTGACAAGTTTTCAGAGGCCTGGCTGGTGGCAGCAGGGACACCAGGCAGTGACAGGCCCGGGGCTGACAGTCTCCCCATCCCCTAGGGGGCGCCTGGCTGCCACACCCAGCTGACATAGAACCTTTGTCACAATGCCCGCTACCGTGGCGAGGATGCGGTGGCTCTGCAGGTGACAGGGACATTGCAGGACTTGGTGTCAGCTCAGCAATTTCTCACTTCCCCTAAGAAGCGGAATTCTGCAAATTGCTGCCTTTGCTCTTGAAAGGATGTCATCAGGTGGGTGTTTTGGTGTCATACACTGAAAACAGAGCAGAAACTGTGAAACATTCCCATGATATGCATGGTCCCTGCCCCAAAGCTCCATGACTCAGTCTAAGGAGATCTGCAGCTTATTTTTTTGTACTGCCAGCAGATTGTGGAAGTACAGTATAAAAACCATCCTTATGGAGAGATCTTGGTATTTTAGGCTTAGTCTAAGTGTCTGAAGTAGCTGGGGTTTTTGCTTGGGCCTAATCCATACGGTCTTATGGCTTTCCTCCTAGTCTGAAGACGAATGTGCTAGAAACTATAAAGCAAAAACATGTCCTGCAGCCTAGCCTTGCCTTGCCTGTCCTTGCCTGTCCTAGCCTTGCCTTATGTCCTTCTCATCCTGTTCTCTGTCCCATCCTCTCTCACTAAGCCCTCGTCTGGCTGCATGTCTCTTCTTTCCTTTTCTCTCACTCTCCTGCTTTTTGCCTCTTTTCTTAAAATTCCTCCATCTCACTCCTGCAGCCCAACACTACTTTTTATTCTTCCTTCCCTTTCTCCTGCTCCCTTCGCTTTCTCCCTCTGTCCCATATCTTTCTTCCCGACTTGTCTCTTGCAGACTTTGGGCCAAACTGGCCCCAAGTCTGGGCATGGTTTGACAAGTTTTCAGAGGCCTGGCTGGTGGCAGCAGGGACACCAGGCAGTGACAGGCCCGGGGCTGACAGGCTCCCCATCCCCTAGGGGGCGCCTGGCTGCCACACCCAGCTGACATAGAACCTTTGTCACAATGCCCGCTACCGTGGCGAGGATGCGGTGGCTCTGCAGGTGACAGGGACATTGCAGGACTTGGTGTCAGCTCAGCAATTTCTCACTTCCCCTAAGAAGCGGAATTCTGCAAATTGCTGCCTTTGCTCTTGAAAGGATGTCATCAGGTGGGTGTTTTGGTGTCATACACTGAAAACAGAGCAGAAACTGTGAAACATTCCCATGATATGCATGGTCCCTGCCCCAAAGCACCATGACTCAGCCTAAGGAGATCTGCAGCTTATTTTTTTGTACTGCCAGCAGATTGTGGAAGTACAGTATAAAAACCATCCTTATGGAGAGATCTTGGTATTTTAGGCTTAGTCTAAGTGTCTCAAGTAGCTGGGGTTTTTGCTTGGGCCTAATCCATACGGTCTTTTGGCTTTCCTCCTCGTCTGAAGACGAATGTGCTAGAAACTATAAAGCAAAAACATGTCCTGCAGCCTAGCCTTGCCTTGCCTGTCCTTGCCTGTCCTAGCCTTGCCTTATGTCCTTCTCATCCTGTTCTCTGTCCCATCCTCTCTCACTAAGCCCTCGTCTGGCTGCATGTCTCTTCTTTCCTTTTCTCTCACTCTCCTGCTTCTTGCCTCTTTTCTTGCAATTCCTCCATCTCACTCCTGCAGCCCAACACTACTTTTTATTCTTCCTTCCCTTTCTCCTGCTCCCTTCGCTTTCTCCCTCTGTCCCATATCTTTCTTCCCGACTTGTCTCTTGCAGACTTTGGGCCAAACTGGCCCCAAGTCTGGGCATGCTTTGACAAGTTTTCAGAGGCCTGGCTGGTGGCAGCAGGGACACCAGGCAGTGACAGGCCCGGGGCTGACAGGCTCCCCATCCCCTAGGGGGCGCCTGGCTGCCACACCCAGCTGACATAGAACCTTTGTCACAATGCCCGCTACCGTGGCGAGGATGCGGTGGCCTTGCAGGTGACAGGGACACTGCAGGACTTGGTGTCAGCTCAGCAATTTCTCACTTCCCCTAAGAAGCGGAATTCTGCAAATTGCTGCCTTTGCTCTTGAAAGGATGTCATCAGGTGGGTGTTTTGGTGTCATACACTGAAAACAGAGCAGAAACTGTGAAACATTCCCATGATATGCATGGTCCCTGCCCCAAAGCTCCATGACTCAGCCTAAGGAGATCTGCAGCTTATTTTTTTGTACTGCCAGCAGATTGTGGAAGTACAGTATAAAAACCATCCTTATGGAGAGATCTTGGTATTTTAGGCTTAGTCTAAGTGTCTGAAGTAGCTGGGGTTTTTGCTTGGGCCTAATCCATACGGTCTTATGGCTTTCCTCCTAGTCTGAAGACGAATGTGCTAGAAACTATAAAGCAAAAACATGTCCTGCAGCCTAGCCTTGCCTTGCCTGTCCTTGCCTGTCCTAGCCTTGCCTTATGTCCTTCTCATCCTGTTCTCTGTCCCATCCTCTCTCACTAAGCCCTCGTCTGGCTGCATGTCTCTTCTTTCCTTTTCTCTCACTCTCCTGCTTTTTGCCTCTTTTCTTAAAATTCCTCCATCTCACTCCTGCAGCCCAACACTACTTTTTATTCTTCCTTCCCTTTCTCCTGCTCCCTTCGCTTTCTCCCTCTGTCCCATATCTTTCTTCCCGACTTGTCTCTTGCAGACTTTGGGCCAAACTGGCCCCAAGTCTGGGCATGGTTTGACAAGTTTTCAGAGGCCTGGCTGGTGGCAGCAGGGACACCAGGCAGTGACAGGCCCGGGGCTGACAGGCTCCCCATCCCCTAGGGGGCGCCTGGCTGCCACACCCAGCTGACATAGAACCTTTGTCACAATGCCCGCTACCGTGGCGAGGATGCGGTGGCTCTGCAGGTGACAGGGACGCTGCAGGACTTGGTGTCAGCTCAGCAATTTCTCACTTCCCCTAAGAAGCGGAATTCTGCAAATTGCTGCCTTTGCTCTTGAAAGGATGTCATCAGGTGGGTGTTTTGGTGTCATACACTGAAAACAGAGCAGAAACTGTGAAACATTCCCATGATATGCATGGTCCCTGCCCCAAAGCACCATGACTCAGCCTAAGGAGATCTGCAGCTTATTTTTTTGTACTGCCAGCAGATTGTGGAAGTACAGTATAAAAACCATCCTTATGGAGAGATCTTGGTATTTTAGGCTTAGTCTAAGTGTCTCAAGTAGCTGGGGTTTTTGCTTGGGCCTAATCCATACGGTCTTTTGGCTTTCCTCCTCGTCTGAAGACGAATGTGCTAGAAACTATAAAGCAAAAACATGTCCTGCATCCTAGCCTTGCCTTGCCTGTCCTTGCCTGTCCTAGCCTTGCCTTATGTCCTTCTCATCCTGTTCTCTGTCCCATCCTCTCTCACTAAGCCCTCGTCTGGCTGCATGTCTCTTCTTTCCTTTTCTCTCACTCTCCTGCTTCTTGCCTCTTTTCTTGCAATTCCTCCATCTCACTCCTGCAGCCCAACACTACTTTTTATTCTTCCTTCCCTTTCTCCTGCTCCCTTCGCTTTCTCCCTCTGTCCCATATCTTTCTTCCCGACTTGTCTCTTGCAGACTTTGGGCCAAACTGGCCCCAAGTCTGGGCATGCTTTGACAAGTTTTCAGAGGCCTGGCTGGTGGCAGCAGGGACACCAGGCAGTGACAGGCCCGGGGCTGACAGGCTCCCCATCCCCTAGGGGGCGCCTGGCTGCCACACCCAGCTGACATAGAACCTTTGTCACAATGCCCGCTACCGTGGCGAGGATGCGGTGGCCTTGCAGGTGACAGGGACACTGCAGGACTTGGTGTCAGCTCAGCAATTTCTCACTTCCCCTAAGAAGCGGAATTCTGCAAATTGCTGCCTTTGCTCTTGAAAGGATGTCATCAGGTGGGTGTTTTGGTGTCATACACTGAAAACAGAGCAGAAACTGTGAAACATTCCCATGATATGCATGGTCCCTGCCCCAAAGCACCATGACTCAGCCTAAGGAGATCTGCAGCTTATTTTTTTGTACTGCCAGCAGATTGTGGAAGTACAGTATAAAAACCATCCTTATGGAGAGATCTTGGTATTTTAGGCTTAGTCTAAGTGTCTCAAGTAGCTGGGGTTTTTGCTTGGGCCTAATCCATACGGTCTTATGGCTTTCCTTCTCGTCTGAAGACGAATGTGCTAGAAACTATAAAGCAAAAACATGTCCTGCAGCCTAGCCTTGCCTTGCCTGTCCTTGCCTGTCCTAGCCTTGCCTTATGTCCTTCTCATCCTGTTCTCTGTCCCATCCTCTCTCACTAAGCCCTCGTCTGGCTGCGTGTCTCTTCTTTCCTTTTCTCTCACTCTCCTGCTTCCTGCCTCTTTTCTTGCAATTCCTCCATCTCACTCCTGCAGCCCAACACTACTTTTTATTCTTCCTTCCCTTTCTTCTGCTCCCTTCGCTTTCTCCCTCTGTCCCATATCTTTCTTCCCGACTTGTCTCTTGCAGACTTTGGGCCAAACTGGCCCCATGTCTGGGCATGCTTTGACAAGTTTTCAGAGGCCTGGCTGGTGGCAGCAGGGACACCAGGCAGTGACAGGCCCAGGGCTGACAGGCTCCCCATCCCCTAGGGGGCGCATGGCTGCCACACCCAGCTGACACAGAACCTTTGTCACAATGCCCGCTACCGTGGCGAGGATGCGGTGGCTCTGCAGGTGACAGGGACATTGCAGGACTTGGTGTCAGCTCAGCAATTTCTCACTTCCCCTAAGAAGCGGAATTCTGCAAATTGCTGCCTTTGCTCTTGAAAGGATGTCATCAGGTGGGTGTTTTGGTGTCATACACTGAAAACAGAGCAGAAATTGTGAAACATTCCCATGATATGCATGGTCCCTGCCCCAAAGCACCATGACTCAGCCTAAGGAGATCTGCAGCTTATTTTTTTGTACTGCCAGCAGATTGTGGAAGTACAGTATAAAAACCATCCTTATGGAGAGATCTTGGTATTTTAGGCTTAGTCTAAGTGTCTCAAGTAGCTGGGGTTTTCACTTGGGCCTAATCCATACGGTCTTATGGCTTTCCTCCTAGTCTGAAGACGAATGTGCTAGAAACTATAAAGCAAAAACATGTCCTGCAGCCTAGCCTTGCCTTGCCTGTCCTTGCCTGTCCTAGCCTTGCCTTATGTCCTTCTCATCCTGTTCTCTGTCCCATCCTCTCTCACTAAGCCCTCGTCTGGCTGCATGTCTCTTCTTTCCTTTTCTCTAACTCTCCTGCTTCCTGCCTCTTTTCTTGCAATTCCTCCATCTCACTCCTGCAGCCCAACACTACTTTTTATTCTTCCTTCCCTTTATCCTGCTCCCTTCGCTTTCTCCCTCTGTCCCATATCTTTCTTCCCGACTTGTCTCTTGCAGACTTTGGGCCAAACTGGCCCCAAGTCTGGGCATGGTTTGACAAGTTTTCAGAGGCCTGGCTGGTGGCAGCAGGGACACCAGGCAGTGACAGGCCCGGGGCTGACAGTCTCCCCATCCCCTAGGGGGCGCCTGGCTGCCACACCCAGCTGACATAGAACCTTTGTCACAATGCCCGCTACCGTGGCGAGGATGCGGTGGCTCTGCAGGTGACAGGGACATTGCAGGACTTGGTGTCAGCTCAGCAATTTCTCACTTCCCCTAAGAAGCGGAATTCTGCAAATTGCTGCCTTTGCTCTTGAAAGGATGTCATCAGGTGGGTGTTTTGGTGTCATACACTGAAAACAGAGCAGAAACTGTGAAACATTCCCATGATATGCATGGTCCCTGCCCCAAAGCTCCATGACTCAGTCTAAGGAGATCTGCAGCTTATTTTTTTGTACTGCCAGCAGATTGTGGAAGTACAGTATAAAAACCATCCTTATGGAGAGATCTTGGTATTTTAGGCTTAGTCTAAGTGTCTGAAGTAGCTGGGGTTTTTGCTTGGGCCTAATCCATACGGTCTTATGGCTTTCCTCCTAGTCTGAAGACGAATGTGCTTGAAACTATAAAGCAAAAACATGTCCTGCAGCCTAGCCTTGCCTTGCCTGTCCTTGCCTGTCCTAGCCTTGCCTTATGTCCTTCTCATCCTGTTCTCTGTCCCATCCTCTCTCACTAAGCCCTCGTCTGGCTGCATGTCTCTTCTTTCCTTTTCTCTCACTCTCCTGCTTTTTGCCTCTTTTCTTAAAATTCCTCCATCTCACTCCTGCAGCCCAACACTACTTTTTATTCTTCCTTCCCTTTCTCCTGCTCCCTTCGCTTTCTCCCTCTGTCCCATATCTTTCTTCCCGACTTGTCTCTTGCAGACTTTGGGCCAAACTGGCCCCAAGTCTGGGCATGGTTTGACAAGTTTTCAGAGGCCTGGCTGGTGGCAGCAGGGACACCAGGCAGTGACAGGCCCGGGGCTGACAGGCTCCCCATCCCCTAGGGGGCGCCTGGCTGCCACACCCAGCTGACATAGAACCTTTGTCACAATGCCCGCTACCGTGGCGAGGATGCGGTGGCTCTGCAGGTGACAGGGACATTGCAGGACTTGGTGTCAGCTCAGCAATTTCTCACTTCCCCTAAGAAGCGGAATTCTGCAAATTGCTGCCTTTGCTCTTGAAAGGATGTCATCAGGTGGGTGTTTTGGTGTCATACACTGAAAACAGAGCAGAAACTGTGAAACATTCCCATGATATGCATGGTCCCTGCCCCAAAGCACCATGACTCAGCCTAAGGAGATCTGCAGCTTATTTTTTTGTACTGCCAGCAGATTGTGGAAGTACAGTATAAAAACCATCCTTATGGAGAGATCTTGGTATTTTAGGCTTAGTCTAAGTGTCTGAAGTAGCTGGGGTTTTTGCTTGGGCCTAATCCATACGGTCTTTTGGCTTTCCTCCTCGTCTGAAGACGAATGTGCTAGAAACTATAAAGCAAAAACATGTCCTGCAGCCTAGCCTTGCCTTGCCTGTCCTTGCCTGTCCTAGCCTTGCCTTATGTCCTTCTCATCCTGTTCTCTGTCCCATCCTCTCTCACTAAGCCCTCGTCTGGCTGCATGTCTCTTCTTTCCTTTTCTCTCACTCTCCTGCTTCTTGCCTCTTTTCTTGCAATTCCTCCATCTCACTCCTGCAGCCCAACACTACTTTTTATTCTTCCTTCCCTTTCTCCTGCTCCCTTCGCTTTCTCCCTCTGTCCCATATCTTTCTTCCCGACTTGTCTCTTGCAGACTTTGGGCCAAACTGGCCCCAAGTCTGGGCATGCTTTGACAAGTTTTCAGAGGCCTGGCTGGTGGCAGCAGGGACACCAGGCAGTGACAGGCCCGGGGCTGACAGGCTCCCCATCCCCTAGGGGGCGCCTGGCTGCCACACCCAGCTGACATAGAACCTTTGTCACAATGCCCGCTACCGTGGCGAGGATGCGGTGGCCTTGCAGGTGACAGGGACACTGCAGGACTTGGTGTCAGCTCAGCAATTTCTCACTTCCCCTAAGAAGCGGAATTCTGCAAATTGCTGCCTTTGCTCTTGAAAGGATGTCATCAGGTGGGTGTTTTGGTGTCATACACTGAAAACAGAGCAGAAACTGTGAAACATTCC
Organism: Columba livia; assembly: GCF_036013475.1. Taxonomy (NCBI): domain Eukaryota; kingdom Metazoa; phylum Chordata; class Aves; order Columbiformes; family Columbidae; genus Columba; species Columba livia. The sequence goes on from NW_027043012.1 coordinate 2,833,368, forward strand.
CATGATATGCATGGTCCCTGCCCCAAAGCTCCATGACTCAGCCTAAGGAGATCTGCAGCTTATTTTTTTGTACTGCCAGCAGATTGTGGAAGTACAGTATAAAAACCATCCTTATGGAGAGATCTTGGTATTTTAGGCTTAGTCTAAGTGTCTCAAGTAGCTGGGGTTTTTGCTTGGGCCTAATCCATACGGTCTTATGGCTTTCCTCCTAGTCTGAAGACGAATGTGCTATAAACTATAAAGCAAAAACATGTCCTGCAGCCTAGCCTTGCCTTGCCTGTCCTTGCCTGTCCTAGCCTTGCCTTATGTCCTTCTCATCCTGTTCTCTGTCCCATCCTCTCTCACTAAGCCCTCGTCTGGCTGCGTGTCTCTTCTTTCCTTTTCTCTCACTCTCCTGCTTCCTGCCTCTTTTCTTGCAATTCCTCCATCTCACTCCTGCAGCCCAACACTACTTTTTATTCCTCCTTCCCTTTCTTCTGCTCCCTTCGCTTTCTCCCTCTGTCCCATATCTTTCTTCCCGACTTGTCTCTTGCAGACTTTGGGCCAAACTGGCCCCAAGTCTGGGCATGGTTTGACAAGTTTTCAGAGGCCTGGCTGGTGGTAGCAGGGACACCAGGCAGTGACAGGCCTGGGACTGACAGGCTCCCCATCCCCTAGGGGGCGCCTGGCTGCCACACCCAGCTGACATAGAACCTTTGTCACAATGCCCGCTACCGTGGCGAGGATGCGCTGGCTCTGCAGGTGACAGGGACACTGCAGGACTTGGTGTCAGCTCAGCAATTTCTCACTTCCCCTAAGAAGCGGAATTCTGCAAATTGCTGCCTTTGCTCTTGAAAGGATGTCGTCAGGTGGGTGTTTTGGTGTCATACACTGACAACAGTCAGAAACTGTGAAACATTCCAATGATATGCATGGTCCCTGCCCCAAAGCACCATGACTGAGCCTAAGGAGATCTGCAGCTTATTTTTTTGTACTGCCAGCAGATTGTGGAAGTACAGTATAAAAACCATCCTTATGGAGAGATCTTGGTATTTTAGGCTTAGTCTAAGTGTCTCAAGTAGCTGGGGTTTTTGCTTGGGCCTAATCCATACGGTCTTTTGGCTTTCCTCCTCGTCTGAAGACGAATGTGCTAGAAACTATAAAGCAAAAACATGTCCTGCAGCCTAGCCTTGCCTTGCCTGTCCTTGCCTGTCCTAGCCTTGCCTTATGTCCTTCTCATCCTGTTCTCTGTCCCATCCTCTCTCACTAAGCCCTCGTCTGGCTGCATGTCTCTTCTTTCCTTTTCTCTCACTCTCCTGCTTCCTGCCTCTTTTCTTGCAATTCCTCCATCTCACTCCTGCAGCCCAACACTACTTTTTAGTCTTCCTTCCCTTTCTCCTGCTCCCTTCGCTTTCTCCCTCTGTCCCATATCTTTCTTCCCGACTTGTCTCTTGCAGACTTTGGGCCAAACTGGCCCCAAGTCTGGGCATGCTTTGACAAGTTTTCAGAGGCCTGGCTGGTGGCAGCAGGGACACCAGGCAGTGACAGGCCCGGGGCTGACAGGCTCCCCATCCCCTAGGGGGCGCCTGGCTGCCACACCCAGCTGACATAGAACCTTTGTCACAATGCCCGCTACCGTGGCGAGGATGCGGTGGCTCTGCAGGTGACAGGGACATTGCAGGACTTGGTGTCAGCTCAGCAATTTCTCACTTCCCCTAAGAAGCGGAATTCTGCAAATTGCTGCCTTTGCTCTTGAAAGGATGTCGTCAGGTGGGTGTTTTGGTGTCATACACTGAAAACAGAGCAGAAACTGTGAAACATTCCCATGATATGCATGGTCCCTGCCCCAAAGCACCATGACTGAGCCTAAGGAGATCTGCAGCTTATTTTTTTGTACTGCCAGCAGATTGTGGAAGTACAGTATAAAAACCATCCTTATGGAGAGATCTTGGTATTTTAGGCTTAGTCTAAGTGTCTCAAGTAGCTGGGGTTTTTGCTTGGGCCTAATCCATACGGTCTTATGGCTTTCCTCCTAGTCTGAAGACGCATGTGCTAGAAACTATAAAGCAAAAACATGTCCTGCAGCCTAGCCTTGCCTTGCCTGTCCTTGCCTGTCCTAGCCTTGCCTTATGTCCTTCTCATCCTGTTCTCTGTCCCATCCTCTCTCACTAAGCCCTCGTCTGGCTGCATGTCTCTTCTTTCCTTTTCTCTCACTCTCCTGCTTCTTGCCTCTTTTCTTGCAATTCCTCCATCTCACTCCTGCAGCCCAACACTACTTTTTAGTCTTCCTTCCCTTTCTCCTGCTCCCTTCGCTTTCTCCCTCTGTCCCATATCTTTCTTCCCGACTTGTCTCTTGCAGACTTTGGGCCAAACTGGCCCCAAGTCTGGGAATGGTTTGACAAGTTTTCAGAGGCCTGGCTGGTGGCAGCAGGGACACCAGGCAGTGACAGGCCCGGGGCTGACAGGCTCCCCATCCCCTAGGGGGCGCCTGGCTGCCACACCCAGCTGACATAGAACCTTTGTCACAATGCCCGCTACCGTGGCGAGGATGCGCTGGCTCTGCAGGTGACAGGGACACTGCAGGACTTGTTGTCAGCTCAGAAATTTCTCACTTCCCCTAAGAAGCGGAATTCTGCAAATTGCTGCCTTTGCTCTTGAAAGGATGTCATCAGGTGGGTGTTTTGGTGTCATACACTGACAACAGTCAGAAACTGTGAAACATTCCAATGATATGCATGGTCCCTGCCCCAAAGCACCATGACTGAGCCTAAGGAGATCTGCAGCTTATTTTTTTGTACTGCCAGCAGATTGTGGAAGTACAGTATAAAAACCATCCTTATGGAGAGATCTTGGTATTTTAGGCTTAGTCTAAGTGTCTCAAGTAGCTGGGGTTTTTGCTTGGGCCTAATCCATACGGTCTTATGGCTTTCCTCCTCGTCTGAAGACGAATGTGCTAGAAACTATAAAGCAAAAACATGTCCTGCAGCCTAGCCTTGCCTTGCCTGTCCTTGCCTGTCCTAGCCTTGCTTTATGTCCTTCTCATCCTGTTCTCTGTCCCATCCTCTCTCACTAAGCCCTCGTCTGGCTGCATGTCTCTTCTTTCCTTTTCTCTCACTCTCCTGCTTCCTGCCTCTTTTCTTGCAATTCCTCCATCTCACTCCTGCAGCCCAACACTACTTTTTAGTCTTCCTTCCCTTTCTCCTGCTCCCTTCGCTTTCTCCCTCTGTCCCATATCTTTCTTCACGACTTGTCTCTTGCAGACTTTGGGCCAAACTGGCCCCAAGTCTGGGCATGCTTTGACAAGTTTTCAGAGGCCTGGCTGGTGGCAGCAGGGACACCAGGCAGTGACAGGCCCGGGGCTGACAGGCTCCCCATCCCCTAGGGGGCGCCTGGCTGCCACACCCAGCTGACATAGAACCTTTGTCACAATGCCCGCTACCGTGGCGAGGATGCGGTGGCTCTGCAGGTGACAGGGACACTGCAGGGCTTGGTGTCAGCTCAGCAATTTCTCACTTCCCCTAAGAAGCGGAATTCTGCAAATTGCTGCCTTTGCTCTTGAAAGGATGTCATCAGGTGGGTGTTTTGGTGTCATACACTGAAAACAGAGCAGAAACTGTGAAACATTCCCATGATATGCATGGTCCCTGCCCCAAAGCACCATGACTGAGCCTAAGGAGATCTGCAGCTTATTTTTTTGTACTGCCAGCAGATTGTGGAAGTACAGTATAAAAACCATCCTTATGGAGAGATCTTGGTATTTTAGGCTTAGTCTAAGTGTCTCAAGTAGCTGGGGTTTTTGCTTGGGCCTAATCCATACGGTCTTATGGCTTTCCTCCTAGTCTGAAGACGCATGTGCTAGAAACTATAAAGCAAAAACATGTCCTGCAGCCTAGCCTTGCCTTGCCTGTCCTTGCCTGTCCTAGCCTTGCCTTATGTCCTTCTCATCCTGTTCTCTGTCCCATCCTCTCTCACTAAGCCCTCGTCTGGCTGCATGTCTCTTCTTTCCTTTTCTCTCACTCTCCTGCTTCTTGCCTCTTTTCTTGCCATTCCTCCATCTCACTCCTGCAGCCCAACACTACTTTTTAGTCTTCCTTCCCTTTCTCCTGCTCCCTTCGCTTTCTCCCTCTGTCCCATATCTTTCTTCCCGACTTGTCTCTTGGAGACTTTGGGCCAAACTGGCCCCAAGTCTGGGAATGGTTTGACAAGTTTTCAGAGGCCTGGCTGGTGGCAGCAGGGACACCAGGCAGTGACAGGCCCGGGGCTGACAGGCTCCCCATCCCCTAGGGGGCGCCTGGCTGCCACACCCAGCTGACATAGAACCTTTGTCACAATGCCCGCTACCGTGGCGAGGATGCGCTGGCTCTGCAGGTGACAGGGACACTGCAGGACTTGTTGTCAGCTCAGAAATTTCTCACTTCCCCTAAGAAGCGGAATTCTGCAAATTGCTGCCTTTGCTCTTGAAAGGATGTCATCAGGTGGGTGTTTTGGTGTCATACACTGACAACAGTCAGAAACTGTGAAACATTCCAATGATATGCATGGTCCCTGCCCCAAAGCACCATGACTGAGCCTAAGGAGATCTGCAGCTTATTTTTTTGTACTGCCAGCAGATTGTGGAAGTACAGTATAAAAACCATCCTTATGGAGAGATCTTGGTATTTTAGGCTTAGTCTAAGTGTCTCAAGTAGCTGGGGTTTTTGCTTGGGCCTAATCCATACGGTCTTTTGGCTTTCCTCCTCGTCTGAAGACGAATGTGCTAGAAACTATAAAGCAAAAACATGTCCTGCAGCCTAGCCTTGCCTTGCCTGTCCTTGCCTGTCCTAGCCTTGCTTTATGTCCTTCTCATCCTGTTCTCTGTCCCATCCTCTCTCACTAAGCCCTCGTCTGGCTGCATGTCTCTTCTTTCCTTTTCTCTCACTCTCCTGCTTCCTGCCTCTTTTCTTGCAATTCCTCCATCTCACTCCTGCAGCCCAACCCTACTTTTTAGTCTTCCTTCCCTTTCTCCTGCTCCCTTCGCTTTCTCCCTCTGTCCCATATCTTTCTTCCCGACTTGTCTCTTGCAGACTTTGGGCCAAACTGGCCCCAAGTCTGGGCATGCTTTGACAAGATTTCAGAGGCCTGGCTGGTGGCAGCAGGGACACCAGGCAGTGACAGGCCCGGGGCTGACAGGCTCCCCATCTCCTAGGGGGCGCCTGGCTGCCACACCCAGCTGACATAGAACCTTTGTCACAATGCCCGCTACCATTGCGAGGATGCGGTGGCTCTGCAGGTGACAGGGACATTGCAGGACTTGGTGTCAGCTCAGCAATTTCTCACTTCCCCTAAGAAGCGGAATTCTGCAAATTGCTGCCTTTGCTCTTGAAAGGATGTCGTCAGGTGGGTGTTTTGGTGTCATACACTGAAAACAGAGCAGAAACTGTGAAACATTCCCATGATATGCATGGTCCCTGCCCCAAAGCACCATGACTGAGCCTAAGGAGATCTGCAGCTTATTTTTTTGTACTGCCAGCAGATTGTGGAAGTACAGTATAAAAACCATCCTTATGGAGAGATCTTGGTATTTTAGGCTTAGTCTAAGTGTCTCAAGTAGCTGGGGTTTTTGCTTGGGCCTAATCCATACGGTCTTATGGCTTTCCTCCTAGTCTGAAGACGCATGTGCTAGAAACTATAAAGCAAAAACATGTCCTGCAGCCTAGCCTTGCCTTGCCTGTCCTTGCCTGTCCTAGCCTTGCCTTATGTCCTTCTCATCCTGTTCTCTGTCCCATCCTCTCTCACTAAGCCCTCGTCTGGCTGCATGTCTCTTCTTTCCTTTTCTCTCACTCTCCTGCTTCCTGCCTCTTTTCTTGCAATTCCTCCATCTCACTCCTGCAGCCCAACACTACTTTTTAGTCTTCCTTCCCTTTCTCCTGCTCCCTTCGCTTTCTCCCTCTGTCCCATATCTTTCTTCACGACTTGTCTCTTGCAGACTTTGGGCCAAACTGGCCCCAAGTCTGGGCATGCTTTGACAAGTTTTCAGAGGCCTGGCTGGTGGCAGCAGGGACACCAGGCAGTGACAGGCCCGGGGCTGACAGGCTCCCCATCCCCTAGGGGGCGCCTGGCTGCCACACCCAGCTGACATAGAACCTTTGTCACAATGCCCGCTACCGTGGCGAGGATGCGGTGGCTCTGCAGGTGACAGGGACACTGCAGGGCTTGGTGTCAGCTCAGCAATTTCTCACTTCCCCTAAGAAGCGGAATTCTGCAAATTGCTGCCTTTGCTCTTGAAAGGATGTCATCAGGTGGGTGTTTTGGTGTCATACACTGAAAACAGAGCAGAAACTGTGAAATATTCCCATGATATGCATGGTCCCTGCCCCAAAGCACCATGACTGAGCCTAAGGAGATCTGCAGCTTATTTTTTTGTACTGCCAGCAGATTGTGGAAGTACAGTATAAAAACCATCCTTATGGAGAGATCTTGGTATTTTAGGCTTAGTCTAAGTGTCTCAAGTAGCTGGGGTTTTTGCTTGGGCCTAATCCATACGGTCTTATGGCTTTCCTCCTAGTCTGAAGACGCATGTGCTAGAAACTATAAAGCAAAAACATGTCCTGCAGCCTAGCCTTGCCTTGCCTGTCCTTGCCTGTCCTAGCCTTGCCTTATGTCCTTCTCATCCTGTTCTCTGTCCCATCCTCTCTCACTAAGCCCTCGTCTGGCTGCATGTCTCTTCTTTCCTTTTCTCTCACTCTCCTGCTTCTTGCCTCTTTTCTTGCCATTCCTCCATCTCACTCCTGCAGCCCAACACTACTTTTTAGTCTTCCTTCCCTTTCTCCTGCTCCCTTCGCTTTCTCCCTCTGTCCCATATCTTTCTTCCCGACTTGTCTCTTGGAGACTTTGGGCCAAACTGGCCCCAAGTCTGGGAATGGTTTGACAAGTTTTCAGAGGCCTGGCTGGTGGCAGCAGGGACACCAGGCAGTGACAGGCCCGGGGCTGACAGGCTCCCCATCCCCTAGGGGGCGCCTGGCTGCCACACCCAGCTGACATAGAACCTTTGTCACAATGCCCGCTACCGTGGCGAGGATGCGCTGGCTCTGCAGGTGACAGGGACACTGCAGGACTTGTTGTCAGCTCAGCAATTTCTCACTTCCCCTAAGAAGCGGAATTCTGCAAATTGCTGCCTTTGCTCTTGAAAGGATGTCATCAGGTGGGTGTTTTGGTGTCATACACTGACAACAGTCAGAAACTGTGAAACATTCCAATGATATGCATGGTCCCTGCCCCAAAGCACCATGACTGAGCCTAAGGAGATCTGCAGCTTATTTTTTTGTACTGCCAGCAGATTGTGGAAGTACAGTATAAAAACCATCCTTATGGAGAGATCTTGGTATTTTAGGCTTAGTCTAAGTGTCTCAAGTAGCTGGGGTTTTTGCTTGGGCCTAATCCATACGGTCTTTTGGCTTTCCTCCTCGTCTGAAGACGAATGTGCTAGAAACTATAAAGCAAAAACATGTCCTGCAGCCTAGCCTTGCCTTGCCTGTCCTTGCCTGTCCTAGCCTTGCTTTATGTCCTTCTCATCCTGTTCTCTGTCCCATCCTCTCTCACTAAGCCCTCGTCTGGCTGCATGTCTCTTCTTTCCTTTTCTCTCACTCTCCTGCTTCCTGCCTCTTTTCTTGCAATTCCTCCATCTCACTCCTGCAGCCCAACCCTACTTTTTAGTCTTCCTTCCCTTTCTCCTGCTCCCTTCGCTTTCTCCCTCTGTCCCATATCTTTCTTCCCGACTTGTCTCTTGCAGACTTTGGGCCAAACTGGCCCCAAGTCTGGGCATGCTTTGACAAGTTTTCAGAGGCCTGGCTGGTGGCAGCAGGGACACCAGGCAGTGACAGGCCCGGGGCTGACAGGCTCCCCATCCCCTAGGGGGCGCCTGGCTGCCACACCCAGCTGACATAGAACCTTTGTCACAATGCCCGCTACCATTGCGAGGATGCGGTGGCTCTGCAGGTGACAGGGACATTGCAGGACTTGGTGTCAGCTCAGCAATTTCTCACTTCCCCTAAGAAGCGGAATTCTGCAAATTGCTGCCTTTGCTCTTGAAAGGATGTCGTCAGGTGGGTGTTTTGGTGTCATACACTGAAAACAGAGCAGAAACTGTGAAACATTCCCATGATATGCATGGTCCCTGCCCCAAAGCACCATGACTGAGCCTAAGGAGATCTGCAGCTTATTTTTTTGTACTGCCAGCAGATTGTGGAAGTACAGTATAAAAACCATCCTTATGGAGAGATCTTGGTATTTTAGGCTTAGTCTAAGTGTCTCAAGTAGCTGGGGTTTTTGCTTGGGCCTAATCCATACGGTCTTATGGCTTTCCTCCTAGTCTGAAGACGCATGTGCTAGAAACTATAAAGCAAAAACAATTCCTGCAGCCTAGCCTTGCCTTGCCTGTCCTTGCCTGTCCTAGCCTTGCCTTATGTCCTTCTCATCCTGTTCTCTGTCCCATCCTCTCTCACTAAGCCCTCGTCTGGCTGCATGTCTCTTCTTTCCTTTTCTCTCACTCTCCTGCTTCCTGCCTCTTTTCTTGCAATTCCTCCATCTCACTCCTGCAGCCCAACACTACTTTTTAGTCTTCCTTCCCTTTCTCCTGCTCCCTTCGCTTTCTCCCTCTGTCCCATATCTTTCTTCACGACTTGTCTCTTGCAGACTTTGGGCCAAACTGGCCCCAAGTCTGGGCATGCTTTGACAAGTTTTCAGAGGCCTGGCTGGTGGCAGCAGGGACACCAGGCAGTGACAGGCCCGGGGCTGACAGGCTCCCCATCCCCTAGGGGGCGCCTGGCTGCCACACCCAGCTGACATAGAACCTTTGTCACAATGCCCGCTACCGTGGCGAGGATGCGGTCGCTCTGCAGGTGACAGGGACATTGCAGGACTTGGTGTCAGCTCAGCAATTTCTCACTTCCCCTAAGAAGCGGAATTCTGCAAATTGCTGCCTTTGCTCTTGAAAGGATGTCGTCAGGTGGGTGTTTTGGTGTCATACACTGAAAACAGAGCAGAAACTGTGAAACATTCCCATGATATGCATGGTCCCTGCCCCAAAGCACCATGACTCAGCCTAAGGAGATCTGCAGCTTATTTTTTTGTACTGCCAGCAGATTGTGGAAGTACAGTATAAAAACCATCCTTATGGAGAGATCTTGGTATTTTAGGCTTAGTCTAAGTGTCTCAAGTAGCTGGGGTTTTTGCTTGGGCCTAATCCATACGGTCTTTTGGCTTTCCTCCTCGTCTGAAGACGAATGTGCTAGAAACTATAAAGCAAAAACATGTCCTGCAGCCTAGCCTTGCCTTGCCTGTCCTTGCCTGTCCTAGCCTTGCCTTATGTCCTTCTCATCCTGTTCTCTGTCCCATCCTCTCTCACTAAGCCCTCGTCTGGCTGCATGTCTCTTCTTTCCTTTTCTCTCACTCTCCTGCTTCTTGCCTCTTTTCTTGCAATTCCTCCATCTCACTCCTGCAGCCCAACACTACTTTTTATTCTTCCTTCCCTTTCTCCTGCTCCCTTCGCTTTCTCCCTCTGTCCCATATCTTTCTTCCCGACTTGTCTCTTGCAGACTTTGGGCCAAACTGGCCCCAAGTCTGGGCATGCTTTGACAAGTTTTCAGAGGCCTGGCTGGTGGCAGCAGGGACACCAGGCAGTGACAGGCCCGGGGCTGACAGGCTCCCCATCCCCTAGGGGGCGCCTGGCTGCCACACCCAGCTGACATAGAACCTTTGTCACAATGCCCGCTACCGTGGCGAGGATGCGGTGGCCTTGCAGGTGACAGGGACACTGCAGGACTTGGTGTCAGCTCAGCAATTTCTCACTTCCCCTAAGAAGCGGAATTCTGCAAATTGCTGCCTTTGCTCTTGAAAGGATGTCATCAGGTGGGTGTTTTGGTGTCATACACTGAAAACAGAGCAGAAACTGTGAAACATTCCCATGATATGCATGGTCCCTGCCCCAAAGCACCATGACTCAGTCTAAGGAGATCTGCAGCTTATTTTTTTGTACTGCCAGCAGATTGTGGAAGTACAGTATAAAAACCATCCTTATGGAGAGATCTTGGTATTTTAGGCTTAGTCTAAGTGTCTCAAGTAGCTGGGGTTTTTGCTTGGGCCTAATCCATACGGTCTTATGGCTTTCCTTCTCGTCTGAAGACGAATGTGCTAGAAACTATAAAGCAAAAACATGTCCTGCAGCCTAGCCTTGCCTTGCCTGTCCTTGCCTGTCCTAGCCTTGCCTTATGTCCTTCTCATCCTGTTCTCTGTCCCATCCTCTCTCACTAAGCCCTCATCTGGCTGCATGTCTCTTCTTTCCTTTTCTCTCACTCTCCTGCTTCCTGCCTCTTTTCTTGCAATTCCTCCATCTCACTCCTGCAGCCCAACACTACTTTTTATTCTTCCTTCCCTTTCTTCTGCTCCCTTCGCTTTCTCCCTCTGTCCCATATCTTTCTTCCCAACTTGTCTCTTGGAGACTTTGGGCCAAACTGGCCCCAAGTCTGGGCATGCTTTGACAAGTTTTCAGAGGCCTGGCTGGTGGCAGCAGGGACACCAGGCAGTGACAGGCCTGGGACTGACAGGCTCCCCATCCCCTAGGGGGCGCCTGGCTGCCACACCCAGCTGACATAGAACCTTTGTCACAATGCCCGCTACCGTGGCAAGGATGCGGTGGCTCTGCAGGTGACAGGGACACTGCAGGACTTGGTGTCAGCTCAGCAATTTCTCACTTCCCCTAAGAAGCGGAATTCTGCAAATTGCTGCCTTTGCTCTTGAAAGGATGTCGTCAGGTGGGTGTTTTGGTGTCATACACTGAAAACAGAGCAGAAACTGTGAAATATTCCCATGATATGCATGGTCCCTGCCCCAAAGCACCATGACTCAGCCTAAGGAGATCTGCAGCTTCTTTTTTTGTACTGCCAGCAGATTGTGGAAGTACAGTATAAAAACCATCCTTATGGAGAGATCTTGGTATTTTAGGCTTAGTCTAAGTGTCTCAAGTAGCTGGGGTTTTTGCTTGGGCCTAATCCATACGGTCTTATGGCTTTCCTTCTCGTCTGAAGATGAATGTGCTAGAAACTATAAAGCAAAAACATGTCCTGCAGCCTAGCCTTGCCTTGCCTGTCCTTGCCTGTCCTAGCCTTGCCTTATGTCCTTCTCATCCTGTTCTCTGTCCCATCCTCTCTCACTAAGCCCTCGTCTGGCTGCATGTCTCTTCTTTCCTTTTCTCTCACTCTCCAGCTTCCTGCCTCTTTTCTTGCAATTCCTCCATCTCACTCCTGCAGCCCAACACTACTTTTTATTCTTCCTTCCCTTTCTCCTGCTCCCTTCGCTTTCTCCCTCTGTCCCATATCTTTCTTCCCGACTTGTCTCTTGCAGACTTTGGGCCAAACTGGCCCCAAGTCTTGGCATGGTTTGACAAGTTTTCAGAGGCCTGGCTGGTGGCAGCAGGGACACCAGGCAGTGACAGGCCCGGGGCTGACAGGCTGCCCATCCCCTAGGGGGCGCCTGGCTGCCACACCCAGCTGACATAGAACCTTTGTCACAATGCCCGCTACCGTGGCGAGGATGCGGTGGCTCTGCAGGTGACAGGGACATTGCAGGACTTGGTGTCAGCTCAGCAATTTCTCACTTCCCCTAAGAAGCGGAATTCTGCAAATTGCTGCCTTTGCTCTTGAAAGGATGTCGTCAGGTGGGTGTTTTGGTGTCATACACTGAAAACAGAGCAGAAACTGTGAAATATTCCCATGATATGCATGGTCCCTGCCCCAAAGCACCATGACTCAGCCTAAGGAGATCTGCAGCTTATTTTTTTGTACTGCCAGCAGATTGTGGAAGTACAGTATAAAAACCATCGTATGGAGAGATCTTGGTATTTTAGGCTTAGTCTAAGTGTCTGAAGTAGCTGGGGTTTTTGCTTGGGCCTAATCCATACGGTCATATGGCTTTCCTCCTAGTCTGAAGACGAATGTGCTAGAAACTATAAAGCAAAAACATGTCCTGCAGCCTAGCCTTGCCTTGCCTGTCCTTGCCTGTCCTAGCCTTGCCTTATGTCCTTCTCATCCTGTTCTCTGTCCCATCCTCTCTCACTAAGCCCTCGTCTGGCTGCATGTCTCTTCTTTCCTTTTCTCTCACTCTCCTGCTTCCTGCCTCTTTTCTTGCAATTCCTCCATCTCACTCCTGCAGCCCAACACTACTTTTTATTCTTCCTTCCCTTTCTCCTGCTCCCTTCGCTTTCTCCCTCTGTCCCATATCTTTCTTCCCGACTTGTCTCTTGCAGACTTTGGGCCAAACTGGCCCCAAGTCTGGGCATGGTTTGACAAGTTTTCAGAGGCCTGGATGGTGGCAGCAGGGACACCAGGCAGTGACAGGCCCGGGGCTGACAGGCTCCCCATCCCCTAGGGGGCGCCTGGCTGCCACACCCAGCTGACATAGAACCTTTGTCACAATGCCCGCTACCGTGGCGAGGATGCGGTGGCTCTGCAGGTGACAGGGACATTGCAGGACTTGGTGTCAGCTCAGCAATTTCTCACTTCCCCTAAGAAGCGGAATTCTGCAAATTGCTGCCTTTGCTCTTGAAAGGATGTCATCAGGTGGGTGTTTTGGTGTCATACACTGAAAACAGAGCAGAAACTGTGAAATATTCCCATGATATGCATGGTCCCTGCCCCAAAGCACCATGACTCAGCCTAAGGAGATCTGCAGCTTATTTTTTTGTACTGCCAGCAGATTGTGGAAGTACAGTATAAAAACCATCTTTATGGAGAGATCTTGGTATTTTAGGCTTAGTCTAAGTGTCTCAAGTAGCTGGGGTTTTTGCTTGGGCCTAATCCATACGGTCTTATGGCTTTCCTCCTCGTCTGAAGACGAATGTGCAAGAAACTATAAACAAATCATGTCCTGCAGCCTAGCCTTGCCTTGCCTGTCCTTGCCTGTCCTAGCCTTGCCTTATGTCCTTCTCATCCTGTTCTCTGTCCCATCCTCTCTCACTAAGCCCTCATCTGGCTGCATGTCTCTTCTTTCCTTTTCTCTCACTCTCCTGCTTCCTGCCTCTTTTCTTGCAATTCCTCCATCTCACTCCTGCAGCCCAACACTACTTTTTAGTCTTCCTTCCCTTTCTCCTGCTCCCTTCGCTTTCTCCCTCTGTCCCATATCTTTCTTCCCGACTTGTCTCTTGCAGACTTTGGGCCAAACTGGCCCCAAGTCTGAGCATGCTTTGACAAGTTTTCAGAGGCCTGGCTGGTGGCAGCAGGGACACCAGGCAGTGACAGGCCCGGGGCTGACAGGCTCCCCATCCCCTAGGGGGCGCCTGGCTGCCACACCCAGCTGACATAGAACCTTTGTCACAATGCCTGCTACCGTGGCGAGGATGCGGTGGCTCTGCAGGTGACAGGGACACTGCAGGGCTTGGTGTCAGCTCAGCAATTTCTCACTTCCCCTAAGAAGCGGAATTCTGCAAATTGCTGCCTTTGCTCTTGAAAGGATGTCATCAGGTGGGTGTTTTGGTGTCATACACTGAAAACAGAGCAGAAACTGTGAAATATTCCCATGATATGCATGGTCCCTGCCCCAAAGCACCATGACTCAGCCTAAGGAGATCTGCAGCTTATTTTTTTGTACTGCCAGCAGATTGTGGAAGTACAGTATAAAAACCATCCTTATGGAGAGATCTTGGTATTTTAGGCTTAGTCTAAGTGTCTCAAGTAGCTGGGGTTTTTGCTTGGGCCTAATCCATACGGTCTTATGGCTTTCCTCCTCGTCTGAAGACGAATGTGCAATAAACTATAAACAAATCATGTCCTGCAGCCTAGCATTGCCTTGCCTGTCCTTGCCTGTCCTAGCCTTGCCTTATGTCCTTCTCATCCTGTTCTCTGTCCCATCCTCTCTCACTAAGCCCTCGTCTGGCTGCATGTCTCTTCTTTCCTTTTCTCTCACTCTCCTGCTTCCTGCCTCTTTTCTTGCAATTCCTCCATCTCACTCCTGCAGCCCAACACTACTTTTTAGTCTTCCTTCCCTTTCTCCTGCTCCCTTCGCTTTCTCCCTCTGTCCCATATCTTTCTTCCCGACTTGTCTCTTGCAGAATTTGGGCCAAACTGGCCCCAAGTCTGGGCATGCTTTGACAAGTTTTCAGAGGCCTGGCTGGTGGCAGCAGGGACACCAGGCAGTGACAGGCCTGGGACTGACAGGCTCCCCATCCCCTAGGGGGCGCCTGGCTGCCACACCCAGCTGACATAGAACCTTTGTCGCAATGCCCGCTACCGTGGCGTGGATGCGGTGGCTCTGCAGGTGACAGGGACACTGCAGGACTTGGTGTCAGCTCAGCAATTTCTCACTTCCCCTAAGAAGCGGAATTCTGCAAATTGCTGCCTTTGCTCTTGAAAGGATGTCATCAGGTGGGTGTTTTGGTGTCATACACTGAAAACAGAGCAGAAACTGTGAAATATTCCCATGATATGCATGGTCCCTGCCCCAAAGCACCATGACTCAGCCTAAGGAGATCTGCAGCTTCTTTTTTTGTACTGCCAGCAGATTGTGGAAGTACAGTATAAAAACCATCCTTATGGAGAGATCTTGGTATTTTAGGCTTAGTCTAAGTGTCTCAAGTAGCTGGGGTTTTTGCTTGGGCCTAATCCATACGGTCTTATGGCTTTCCTCCTAGTCTGAAGACGAATGTGATAGAAACTATAAAGCAAAAACATGTCCTGTAGCCTAGCCTTGCCTTGCCTATCCTTGCCTGTCCTAGGCTTGCCTTATGTCCTTCTCATCCTGTTCTCTGTCCCATCCTCTCTCACTAAGCCCTCGTCTGGCTGCATGTCTCTTCTTTACTTTTCTCTCACTCTCCAGCTTCCTGCCTCTTTTCTTGCAATTCCTCCATCTCACTCCTGCAGCCCAACACTACTTTTTATTCTTCCTTCCCTTTCTCCTGCTCCCTTCGCTTTCTCCCTCTGTCCCATATCTTTCTTCCCGACTTGTCTCTTGCAGACTTTGGGCCAAACTGGCCCCAAGTCTGGGCATGCTTTGACAAGTTTTCAGAGGCCTGGCTGGTGGCAGCAGGGACACCAGGCAGTGACAGGCCCGGGGCTGACAGGCTCCCCATCCCCTAGGGGGCGCCTGGCTGCCACACCCAGCTGACATAGATCCTTTGTCACAATACCCGCTACCGTGGCGAGGATGCGCTGGCTCTGCAGGTGACAGGGACACTGCAGGGCTTGGTGTCAGCTCAGCAATTTCTCACTTCCCCTAAGAAGCGGAATTCTGCAAATTGCTGCCTTTGCTCTTGAAAGGATGTCATCAGGTGGGTGTTTTGGTGTCATACACTGAAAACAGAGCAGAAACTGTGAAATATTCCCATGATACGCATGGTCCCTGCCCCAAAGCACCATGACTCAGCCTAAGGAGATTTGCAGCCTATTTTTTTGTACTGCCAGCAGATTGTGGAAGTACAGTATAAAAACCATCCTTATGGAGAGATCTTGGTATTTTAGGCTTAGTCTAAGTGTCTCAAGTAGCTGGGGTTTTTGCTTGGGCCTAATCCATACGGTCTTATGGCTTTCCTCCTCGTCTGAAGACGAATGTGCAAGAAACTATAAACAAATCATGTCCTGCAGCCTAGCATTGCCTTGCCTGTCCTTGCGTGTCCTAGCCTTGCCTTATGTCCTTCTCATCCTGCTCTCTGTCCCATCCTCTCTCACTAAGCCCTCGTCTGGCTGCATGTCTCTTCTTTCCTTTTCTCTCACTCTCCTGCTTCCTGCCTCTTTTCTTGCAATTCCTCCATCTCACTCCTGCAGCCCAACACTACTTTTTAGTCTTCCTTCCCTTTCTCCTGCTCCCTTCTCTTTCTCCCTCTGTCCCATATCTTTCTTCCCGACTTGTCTCTTGCAGACTTTGGGCCAAACTGGCCCCAAGTCTGGGCATGCTTTGACAAGTTTTCAGAGGCCTGGCTGGTGGCAGCAGGGACACCAGGCAGTGACAGGCCTGGGGCTGACAGGCTCCCCATCCCCTAGGGGGCGCCTGGCTGCCACACCCAGCTGACATAGAACCTTTGTCACAATGCCCGCTACCGTGGCGAGGATGCGGTGGCTCTGCAGGTGACAGGGACACTGCAGGACTTGGTGTCAGCTCAGCAATTTCTCACTTCCCCTAAGAAGCGGAATTCTGCAAATTGCTGCCTTTGCTCTTGAAAGGATGTCATCAGGTGGGTGTTTTGGTGTCATACACTGAAAACAGAGCAGAAACTGTGAAATATTCCCATGATACGCATGGTCCCTGCCCCAAAGCACCATGACTCAGCCTAAGGAGATCTGCAGCTTCTTTTTTTGTACTGCCAGCAGATTGTGGAAGTACAGTATAAAAACCATCCTTATGGAGAGATCTTGGTATTTTAGGCTTAGTCTAAGTGTCTCAAGTAGCTGGGGTTTTTGCTTGGGCCTAATCCATACGGTCTTATGGCTTTCCTCCTAGTCTGAAGACGAATGTGATAGAAACTATAAAGCAAAAACATGTCCTGTAGCCTAGCCTTGCCTTGCCTATCCTTGCCTGTCCTAGCCTTGCCTTATGTCCTTCTCATCCTGTTCTCTGTCCCATCCTCTCTCACTAAGCCCTCGTCTGGCTGCATGTCTCTTCTTTCCTTTTCTCTCACTCTCCAGCTTCCTGCCTCTTTTCTTGCAATTCCTCCATCTCACTCCTGCAGCCCAACACTACTTTTTATTCTTCCTTCCCTTTCTCCTGCTCCCTTCGCTTTCTCCCTCTGTCCCATATCTTTCTTCCCGACTTGTCTCTTGCAGACTTTGGGCCAAACTGGCCCCAAGTCTGGGCATGCTTTGACAAGTTTTCAGAGGCCTGGCTGGTGGCAGCAGGGACACCAGGCAGTGACAGGCCCGGGGCTGACAGGCTCCCCATCCCCTAGGGGGCGCCTGGCTGCCACACCCAGCTGACATAGAACCTTTGTCACAATACCCGCTACCGTGGCGAGGATGCGCTGGCTCTGCAGGTGACAGGGACACTGCAGGACTTGGTGTCAGCTCAGCAATTTCTCACTTCCCCTAAGAAGCGGAATTCTGCAAATTGCTGCCTTTGCTCTTGAAAGGATGTCATCAGGTGGGTGTTTTGGTGTCATACACTGAAAACAGAGCAGAAACTGTGAAACATTCCCATGATATGCATGGTCCCTGCCCCAAAGCACCATGACTGAGCCTAAGGAGATCTGCAGCTTATTTTTTTGTACTGCCAGCAGATTGTGGAAGTACAGTATAAAAACCATCCTTATGGAGAGATCTTGGTATTTTAGGCTTAGTCTAAGTGTCTCAAGTAGCTGGGGTTTTTGCTTGGGCCTAATCCATACGGTCTTATGGCTTTCCTCCTCGTCTGAAGACGAATGTGCAAGAAACTATAAACAAATCATGTCCTGCAGCCTAGCATTGCCTTGCCTGTCCTTGCCTGTCCTAGCCTTGCCTTATGTCCTTCTCATCCTGCTCTCTGTCCCATCCTCTCTCACTAAGCCCTCGTCTGGCTGCATGTCTCTTCTTTCCTTTTCTCTCACTCTCCTGCTTCCTGCCTCTTTTCTTGCAATTCCTCCATCTCACTCCTGCAGCCCAACACTACTTTTTATTCTTCCTTCCCTTTCTCCTGCTCCCTTCGCTTTCTCCCTCTGTCCCATATCTTTCTTCCCGACTTGTCTCTTGCAGACTTTGGGCCAAACTGGCCCCAAGTCTGGGCATGCTTTGACAAGTTTTCAGAGGCCTGGCTGGTGGCAGCAGGGACACCAGGCATTGACAGGCCTGGGGCTGACAGGCTCCCCATCCCCTAGGGGGCGCCTGGCTGCCACACCCAGCTGACATAGAACCTTTGTCACAATGCCCGCTACCGTGGCGAGGATGCGGTGGCTCTGCAGGTGACAGGGACACTGCAGGACTTGGTGTCAGCTCAGCAATTTCTCACTTCCCCTAAGAAGCGGAATTCTGCAAATTGCTGCCTTTGCTCTTGAAAGGATGTCATCAGGTGGGTGTTTTGGTGTCATACACTGAAAACAGAGCAGAAACTGTGAAATATTCCCATGATACGCATGGTCCCTGCCCCAAAGCACCATGACTCAGCCTAAGGAGATCTGCAGCTTATTTTTTTGTACTGCCAGCAGATTGTGGAAGTACAGTATAAAAACCATCCTTATGGAGAGATCTTGGTATTTTAGGCTTAGTCTAAGTGTCTCAAGTAGCTGGGGTTTTTGCTTGGGCCTAATCCATACGGTCTTATGGCTTTCCTCCTAGTCTGAAGACGAATGTGATAGAAACTATAAAGCAAAAACATGTCCTGTAGCCTAGCCTTGCCTTGCCTATCCTTGCCTGTCCTAGCCTTGCCTTATGTCCTTCTCATCCTGTTCTCTGTCCCATCCTCTCTCACTAAGCCCTCGTCTGGCTGCATGTCTCTTCTTTACTTTTCTCTCACTCTCCAGCTTCCTGCCTCTTTTCTTGCAATTCCTCCATCTCACTCCTGCAGCCCAGCACTACTTTTTATTCTTCCTTCCCTTTCTCCTGCTCCCTTCGCTTTCTCCCTCTGTCCCATATCTTTCTTCCCGACTTGTCTCTTGCAGACTTTGGGCCAAACTGGCCCCAAGTCTGGGCATGCTTTGACAAGTTTTCAGAGGCCTGGCTGGTGGCAGCAGGGACAACAGGCAGTGACAGGCCCGGGGCTGACAGGCTCCCCATCCCCTAGGGGGCGCCTGGCTGCCACACCCAGCTGACATAGAACCTTTGTCACAATACCCGCTACCGTGGCGAGGATGCGGTGGCTCTGCAGGTGACAGGGACACTGCAGGACTTGGTGTCAGCTCAGCAATTTCTCACTTCCCCTAAGAAGCGGAATTCTGCAAATTGCTGCCTTTGCTCTTGAAAGGATGTCATCAGGTGGGTGTTTTGGTGTCATACACTGAAAACAGAGCAGAAACTGCGAAATATTCCCATGATATGCATGGTCCCTGCCCCAAAGCACCATGACTCAGCCTAAGGAGATCTGCAGCTTATTTTTTTGTACTGCCAGCAGATTGTGGAAGTACAGTATAAAAACCATCCTTATGGAGAGATCTTGGTATTTTAGGCTTAGTCTAAGTGTCTCAAGTAGCTGGGGTTTTTGCTTGGGCCTAATCCATACGGTCTTATGGCTTTCCTCCTCGTCTGAAGACAAATGTGCAAGAAACTATAAACAAATCATGTCCTGCAGCCTAGCATTGCCTTGCCTGTCCTTGCCTGTCCTAGCCTTGCCTTATGTCCTTCTCATCCTGTTCTCTGTCCCATCCTCTCTCACTAAGCCCTCGTCTGGCTGCATGTCTCTTCTTTCCTTTTCTCTCACTCTCCTCCTTCCTGCCTCTTTTCTTGCAATTCCTCCATCTCACTCCTGCAGCCCAACACTACTTTTTAGTCTTCCTTCCCTTTCTCCTGCTCCCTTCTCTTTCTCCCTCTGTCCCATATCTTTCTTCCCGACTTGTCTCTTGCAGACTTTGGGCCAAACTGGCCCCAAGTCTGGGCATGCTTTGACAAGTTTTCAGAGGCCTGGCTGGTGGCAGCAGGGACACCAGGCAGTGACAGGCCTGGGGCTGACAGGCTCCCCATCCCCTAGGGGGCGCCTGGCTGCCACACCCAGCTGACATAGAACCTTTGTCACAATGCCCGCTACCGTGGCGAGGATGCGGTGGCTCTGCAGGTGACAGGGACACTGCAGGACTTGGTGTCAGCTCAGCAATTTCTCACTTCCCCTAAGAAGCGGAATTCTGCAAATTGCTGCCTTTGCTCTTGAAAGGATGTCATCAGGTGGGTGTTTTGGTGTCATACACTGAAAACAGAGCAGAAACTGTGAAATATTCCCATGATACGCATGGTCCCTGCCCCAAAGCACCATGACTCAGCCTAAGGAGATCTGCAGCTTCTTTTTTTGTACTGCCAGCAGATTGTGGAAGTACAGTATAAAAACCATCCTTATGGAGAGATCTTGGTATTTTAGGCTTAGTCTAAGTGTCTCAAGTAGCTGGGGTTTTTGCTTGGGCCTAATCCATACGGTCTTATGGCTTTCCTCCTAGTCTGAAGACGAATGTGATAGAAACTATAAAGCAAAAACATGTCCTGTAGCCTAGCCTTGCCTTGCCTATCCTTGCCTGTCCTAGCCTTGCCTTATGTCCTTCTCATCCTGTTCTCTGTCCCATCCTCTCTCACTAAGCCCTCGTCTGGCTGCATGTCTCTTCTTTACTTTTCTCTCACTCTCCAGCTTCCTGCCTCTTTTCTTGCAATTCCTCCATCTCACTCCTGCAGCCCAGCACTACTTTTTATTCTTCCTTCCCTTTCTCCTGCTCCCTTCGCTTTCTCCCTCTGTCCCATATCTTTCTTCCCGACTTGTCTCTTGCAGACTTTGGGCCAAACTGGCCCCAAGTCTGGGCATGCTTTGACAAGTTTTCAGAGGCCTGGCTGGTGGCAGCAGGGACAACAGGCAGTGACAGGCCCGGGGCTGACAGGCTCCCCATCCCCTAGGGGGCGCCTGGCTGCCACACCCAGCTGACATAGAACCTTTGTCACAATACCCGCTACCGTGGCGAGGATGCGGTGGCTCTGCAGGTGACAGGGACACTGCAGGACTTGGTGTCAGCTCAGCAATTTCTCACTTCCCCTAAGAAGCGGAATTCTGCAAATTGCTGCCTTTGCTCTTGAAAGGATGTCATCAGGTGGGTGTTTTGGTGTCATACACTGAAAACAGAGCAGAAACTGCGAAATATTCCCATGATATGCATGGTCCCTGCCCCAAAGCACCATGACTCAGCCTAAGGAGATCTGCAGCTTATTTTTTTGTACTGCCAGCAGATTGTGGAAGTACAGTATAAAAACCATCCTTATGGAGAGATCTTGGTATTTTAGGCTTAGTCTAAGTGTCTCAAGTAGCTGGGGTTTTTGCTTGGGCCTAATCCATACGGTCTTATGGCTTTCCTCCTCGTCTGAAGACAAATGTGCAAGAAACTATAAACAAATCATGTCCTGCAGCCTAGCATTGCCTTGCCTGTCCTTGCCTGTCCTAGCCTTGCCTTATGTCCTTCTCATCCTGTTCTCTGTCCCATCCTCTCTCACTAAGCCCTCGTCTGGCTGCATGTCTCTTCTTTCCTTTTCTCTCACTCTCCTCCTTCCTGCCTCTTTTCTTGCAATTCCTCCATCTCACTCCTGCAGCCCAACACTACTTTTTAGTCTTCCTTCCCTTTCTCCTGCTCCCTTCGCTTTCTCCCTCTGTCCCATATCTTTCTTCCCGACTTGTCTCTTGCAGACTTTGGGCCAAACTGGCCCCAAGTCTGGGCATGGTTTGACAAGTTTTCAGAGGCCTGGCTGGTGGCAGCAGGGACACCAGGCAGTGACAGGCCCGGGGCTGACAGGCTCCCCATCCCCTAGGGGGCGCCTGGCTGCCACACCCAGCTGACATTGAACCTTTGTCACAATGCCCGCTACCGTGGCGAGGATGCGCTGGCTCTGCAGGTGACAGGGACACTGCAGGACTTGCTGTCAGCTCAGCAATTTCTCACTTCCCCTAAGAAGCGGAATTCTGCAAATTGCTGCCTTTGCTCTTGAAAGGATGTCATCAGGTGGGTGTTTTGGTGTCATACACTGAAAACAGAGCAGAAACTGTGAAACATTCCCATCATACGCATGGTCCCTGCCCCAAAGCACCATGACTCAGTCTAAGGAGATCTGCAGCTTATTTTTTTGTACTGCCAGCAGATTGTGGAAGTACAGTATAAAAACCATCCTTATGGAGAGATCTTGGTATTTTAGGCTTAGTCTAAGTGTCTCAAGTAGCTGGGGTTTTTGCTTGGGCCTAATCCATACGGTCTTATGGCTTTCCTCCTCGTCTGAAGACGAATGTGCTAGAAACTATAAAGCAAAAACATGTCCTGCAGCCTAGCCTTGCCTTGCCTGTCCTTGCCTGTCCTAGCCTTGCCTTATGTCCTTCTCATCCTGTTCTCTGTCCCATCCTCTCTCACTAAGCCCTCGTCTGGCCGCATGTCTCTTCTTTCCTTTTCTCTCACTCTCCTCCTTCCTGCCTCTTTTCTTGCAATTCCTCCATCTCACTCCTGCAGCCCAACACTACTTTTTATTCTTCCTTCCCTTTCTCCTGCTCCCTTCGCTTTCTCCCTCTGTCCCATATCTTTCTTCCCGACTTGTCTCTTGCAGACTTCGGGCCAAACTGGCCCCAAGTCTGGGCATGGTTTGACAAGTTTTCAGAGGCCTGGCTGGTGGCAGCAGGGACACCAGGCAGTGACAGGCCCGAGGCTGACAGGTTCCCCATCCCCTAGGGGGCGCCTGGCTGCCACACCCAGCTGACATAGAACCTCTGTCACAATGCCCGCTACCGTGGCGAGGATGCGGTGGCTCTGCAGGTGACAGGGACACTGCAGGACTTGGTGTCAGCTCAGCAATTTCTCACTTCCCCTAAGAAGCGGAATTCTGCAAATTGCTGCCATTGCTCTTGAAAGGATGTCATCAGGTGGGTGTTTTGGTGTCATACACTGAAAACAGAGCAGAAACTGTGAAATATTCCCATGATATGCATGGTCCCTGCCCCAAAGCACCATGACTCAGCCTAAGGAGATCTGCAGCTTATTTTTTTGTACTGCCAGCAGATTGTGGAAGTACAGTATAAAAACCATCCTTATGGAGAGATCTTGGTATTTTAGGCTTAGTCTAAGTGTCTCAAGTAGCTAGGGTTTTTGCTTGGGCCTAATCCATACGGTCTTATGGCTTTCCTCCTAGTCTGAAGACGTATGTGCTAGAAATTATAAAGCAAAAACACGTCCTGCAGCCTTGCCTGTCCTTGCCTGTCCTTGCCTGTCCTAGACTTGCCTTATGTCCTTCTCATCCTGCTCTCTGTCCCATCCTCTCTCACTAAGCCCTCGTCTGGCTGCATGTCTCTTCTTTACTTTTCTCTCACTCTCCAGCTTCCTGCCTCTTTTCTTGCAATTCCTCCATCTCACTCCTGCAGCCCAACACTACTTTTTAGTCTTCCTTCCCTTTCTCCTGCTCCCTTCGCTTTCTCCCTCTGTCCCATATCTTTCTTCCCGACTTGTCTCTTGGAGACTTTGGGACAAACTGGCCCCAAGTCTGGGCATGGTTTGACAAGTTTTCAGAGGCCTGGCTGGTGGCAGCAGGGACACCAGGCAGTGACAGGCCCGGGGCTGACAGGCTCCCCATCCCCTAGGGGGCGCCTGGCTGCCACACCCAGCTGACATAGAACCTTTGTCACAATGCCCGCTACCGTGGCGAGGATGCGCTGGCTCTGCACGTGACAGGGACACTGCAGGACTTGCTGTCAGCTCAGCAATTTCTCACTTCCCCTAAGAAGCGGAATTCTGCAAATTGCTGCCTATGCTCTTGAAAGGATGTCATCAGGTGGGTGTTTTGGTGTCATACACTGACAACAGAGCAGAAACTGTGAAATATTCCCATGATATGCATGGTCCCTGCCCCAAAGCACCATGACTCAGCCTAAGGAGATCTGCAGCTTATTTTTTTATACTGCCAGCAGATTGTGGAAGTACAGTATAAAAACCATCCTTATGGAGAGATCTTGGTATTTTAGGCTTAGTCTAAGTGTCTCAAGTAGCTGGGGTTTTTGCTTGGGCCTAATCCATACGGTCTTATGGCTTTCCTCCTCGTCTGAAGACGAATGTGCTAGAAACTATAAAGCAAAAACATGTCCTGCAGCCTAGCCTTGCCTTGCCTGTCCTTGCCTGTCCTAGCCTTGCCTTATGTCCTTCTCATCCTGTTCTCTGTCCCATCCTCTCTCACTAAGCCCTCGTCTGGCCGCATGTCTCTTCTTTCCTTTTCTCTCACTCTCCTCCTTCCTGCCTCTTTTCTTGCAATTCCTCCATCTCACTCCTGCAGCCCAACACTACTTTTTAGTCTTCCTTCCCTTTCTCCTGCTCCCTTCGCTTTCTCCCTCTGTCCCATATCTTTCTTCCCGACTTGTCTCTTGCAGACTTTGGGCCAAACTGGCCCCAAGTCTGGGCATGGTTTGACAAGTTTTCAGAGGCCTGGCTGGTGGCAGCAGGGACACCAGGCAGTGACAGGCCCGGGGCTGACAGGCTCCCCATCCCCTAGGGGGCGCCTGGCTGCCACACCCAGCTGACATTGAACCTTTGTCACAATGCCCGCTACCGTGGCGAGGATGCGCTGGCTCTGCAGGTGACAGGGACACTGCAGGACTTGCTGTCAGCTCAGCAATTTCTCACTTCCCCTAAGAAGCGGAATTCTGCAAATTGCTGCCTTTGCTCTTGAAAGGATGTCATCAGGTGGGTGTTTTGGTGTCATACACTGAAAACAGAGCAGAAACTGTGAAACATTCCCATCATACGCATGGTCCCTGCCCCAAAGCACCATGACTCAGCCTAAGGAGATCTGCAGCTTATTTTTTTGTACTGCCAGCAGATTGTGGAAGTACAGTATAAAAACCATCCTTATGGAGAGATCTTGGTATTTTAGGCTTAGTCTAAGTGTCTCAAGTAGCTGGGGTTTTTGCTTGGGCCTAATCCATACGGTCTTATGGCTTTCCTCCTCGTCTGAAGACGAATGTGCTAGAAACTATAAAGCAAAAACATGTCCTGCAGCCTAGCCTTGCCTTGCCTGTCCTTGCCTGTCCTAGCCTTGCCTTATGTCCTTCTCATCCTGTTCTCTGTCCCATCCTCTCTCACTAAGCCCTCGTCTGGCCGCATGTCTCTTCTTTCCTTTTCTCTCACTCTCCTCCTTCCTGCCTCTTTTCTTGCAATTCCTCCATCTCACTCCTGCAGCCCAACACTACTTTTTATTCTTCCTTCCCTTTCTCCTGCTCCCTTCGCTTTCTCCCTCTGTCCCATATCTTTCTTCCCGACTTGTCTCTTGCAGACTTCGGGCCAAACTGGCCCCAAGTCTGGGCATGGTTTGACAAGTTTTCAGAGGCCTGGCTGGTGGCAGCAGGGACACCAGGCAGTGACAGGCCCGAGGCTGACAGGTTCCCCATCCCCTAGGGGGCGCCTGGCTGCCACACCCAGCTGACATAGAACCTCTGTCACAATGCCCGCTACCGTGGCGAGGATGCGGTGGCTCTGCAGGTGACAGGGACACTGCAGGACTTGGTGTCAGCTCAGCAATTTCTCACTTCCCCTAAGAAGCGGAATTCTGCAAATTGCTGCCATTGCTCTTGAAAGGATGTCATCAGGTGGGTGTTTTGGTGTCATACACTGAAAACAGAGCAGAAACTGTGAAATATTCCCATGATATGCATGGTCCCTGCCCCAAAGCACCATGACTCAGCCTAAGGAGATCTGCAGCTTATTTTTTTGTACTGCCAGCAGATTGTGGAAGTACAGTATAAAAACCATCCTTATGGAGAGATCTTGGTATTTTAGGCTTAGTCTAAGTGTCTCAAGTAGCTAGGGTTTTTGCTTGGGCCTAATCCATACGGTCTTATGGCTTTCCTCCTAGTCTGAAGACGTATGTGCTAGAAATTATAAAGCAAAAACACGTCCTGCAGCCTTGCCTGTCCTTGCCTGTCCTTGCCTGTCCTAGACTTGCCTTATGTCCTTCTCATCCTGCTCTCTGTCCCATCCTCTCTCACTAAGCCCTCGTCTGGCTGCATGTCTCTTCTTTACTTTTCTCTCACTCTCCAGCTTCCTGCCTCTTTTCTTGCAATTCCTCCATCTCACTCCTGCAGCCCAACACTACTTTTTAGTCTTCCTTCCCTTTCTCCTGCTCCCTTCGCTTTCTCCCTCTGTTCCATATCTTTCTTCCCGACTTGTCTCTTGGAGACTTTGGGACAAACTGGCCCCAAGTCTGGGCATGGTTTGACAAGTTTTCAGAGGCCTGGCTGGTGGCAGCAGGGACACCAGGCAGTGACAGGCCCGGGGCTGACAGGCTCCCCATCCCCTAGGGGGCGCCTGGCTGCCACACCCAGCTGACATAGAACCTTTGTCACAATGCCCGCTACCGTGGCGAGGATGCGCTGGCTCTGCACGTGACAGGGACACTGCAGGACTTGCTGTCAGCTCAGCAATTTCTCACTTCCCCTAAGAAGCGGAATTCTGCAAATTGCTGCCTATGCTCTTGAAAGGATGTCATCAGGTGGGTGTTTTGGTGTCATACACTGACAACAGAGCAGAAACTGTGAAATATTCCCATGATATGCATGGTCCCTGCCCCAAAGCACCATGACTCAGCCTAAGGAGATCTGCAGCTTATTTTTTTATACTGCCAGCAGATTGTGGAAGTACAGTATAAAAACCATCCTTATGGAGAGATCTTGGTATTTTAGGCTTAGTCTAAGTGTCTCAAGTAGCTGGGGTTTTTGCTTGGGCCTAATCCATACGGTCTTATGGCTTTCCTCCTCGTCTGAAGACGAATGTGCTAGAAACTATAAAGCAAAAACATGTCCTGCAGCCTAGCCTTGCCTTGCCTGTCCTTGCCTGTCCTAGCCTTGCCTTATGTCCTTCTCATCCTGTTCTCTGTCCCATCCTCTCTCACTAAGCCCTCGTCTGGCCGCATGTCTCTTCTTTCCTTTTCTCTCACTCTCCTCCTTCCTGCCTCTTTTCTTGCAATTCCTCCATCTCACTCCTGCAGCCCAACACTACTTTTTATTCTTCCTTCCCTTTCTCCTGCTCCCTTCGCTTTCTCCCTCTGTCCCATATCTTTCTTCCCGACTTGTCTCTTGCAGACTTCGGGCCAAACTGGCCCCAAGTCTGGGCATGGTTTGACAAGTTTTCAGAGGCCTGGCTGGTGGCAGCAGGGACACCAGGCAGTGACAGGCCCGAGGCTGACAGGTTCCCCATCCCCTAGGGGGCGCCTGGCTGCCACACCCAGCTGACATAGAACCTCTGTCACAATGCCCGCTACCGTGGCGAGGATGCGGTGGCTCTGCAGGTGACAGGGACACTGCAGGACTTGGTGTCAGCTCAGCAATTTCTCACTTCCCCTAAGAAGCGGAATTCTGCAAATTGCTGCCATTGCTCTTGAAAGGATGTCATCAGGTGGGTGTTTTGGTGTCATACACTGAAAACAGAGCAGAAACTGTGAAATATTCCCATGATATGCATGGTCCCTGCCCCAAAGCACCATGACTCAGCCTAAGGAGATCTGCAGCTTATTTTTTTGTACTGCCAGCAGATTGTGGAAGTACAGTATAAAAACCATCCTTATGGAGAGATCTTGGTATTTTAGGCTTAGTCTAAGTGTCTCAAGTAGCTAGGGTTTTTGCTTGGGCCTAATCCATACGGTCTTATGGCTTTCCTCCTAGTCTGAAGACGTATGTGCTAGAAATTATAAAGCAAAAACACGTCCTGCAGCCTAGCCTTGCCTTGCCTGTCCTTGCCTGTCCTAGCCTTGCCTTATGTCCTTCTCATCCTGTTCTCTGTCCCATCCTCTCTCACTAAGCCCTCGTCTGGCTGCATGTCTCTTCTTTCCTTTTCTCTCACTCTCCTGCTTCCTGCCTCTTTTCTTGCAATTCCTCCATCTCACTCCTGCAGCCCAACACTACTTTTTAGTCTTCCTTCCCTTTCTCCTGCTCCCTTCGCTTTCTCCCTCTGTTCCATATCTTTCTTCCCGACTTGTCTCTTGGAGACTTTGGGACAAACTGGCCCCAAGTCTGGGCATGGTTTGACAAGTTTTCAGAGGCCTGGCTGGTGGCAGCAGGGACACCAGGCAGTGACAGGCCCGGGGCTGACAGGCTCCCCATCCCCTAGGGGGCGCCTGGCTGCCACACCCAGCTGACATAGAACCTTTGTCACAATGCCCGCTACCGTGGCGAGGATGCGCTGGCTCTGCACGTGACAGGGACACTGCAGGACTTGCTGTCAGCTCAGCAATTTCTCACTTCCCCTAAGAAGCGGAATTCTGCAAATTGCTGCCTATGCTCTTGAAAGGATGTCATCAGGTGGGTGTTTTGGTGTCATACACTGACAACAGAGCAGAAACTGTGAAATATTCCCATGATATGCATGGTCCCTGCCCCAAAGCACCATGACTCAGCCTAAGGAGATCTGCAGCTTATTTTTTTATACTGCCAGCAGATTGTGGAAGTACAGTATAAAAACCATCCTTATGGAGAGATCTTGGTATTTTAGGCTTAGTCTAAGTGTCTCAAGTAGCTGGGGTTTTTGCTTGGGCCTAATCCATACGGTCTTATGGCTTTCCTCCTCGTCTGAAGACGAATGTGCTAGAAACCATAAAGCAAAAACATGTCCTGCAGCCTAGCCTTGCCTTGCCTGTCCTTGCCTGTCCTAGCCTTGCCTTATGTCCTTCTCATCCTGCTCTCTGTCCCATCCTCTCTCACTAAGCCCTCGTCTGGCTGCATGTCACTTCTTTACTTTTCTCTCACTCTCCAGCTTCCTGCCTCTTTTCTTGCAATTCCTCCATCTCACTCCTGCAGCCCAACACTACTTTTTATTCTTCCTTCCCTTTCTCCTGCTCCCTTCGCTTTCTCCCTCTGTCCCATATCTTTCTTCCCGACTTGTCTCTTGCAGACTTTGGGCCAAACTGGCCCCAAGTCTGGGCATGGTTTGACAAGTTTTCAGAGGCCTGGCTGGTGGCAGCAGGGACACCAGGCAGTGACAGGCCCGGGGCTGACAGGCTCCCCATCCCCTAGGGGGCGCCTGGCTGCCACACCCAGCTGACATAGAACCTTTGTCACAATACCCGCTACCGTGGCGAGGATGCGGTGGCTCTGCAGGTGACAGGGACACTGCAGGACTTGGTGTCAGCTCAGCAATTTCTCACTTCCCCTAAGAAGCGGAATTCTGCAAATTGCTGCCTTTGCTCTTGAAAGGATGTCATCAGGTGGGTGTTTTGGTGTCATACACTGAAAACAGAGCAGAAACTGTGAAATATTCCCATGATATGCATGGTCCCTGCCCCAAAGCACTATGACTCAGCCTAAGGAGATCTGCAGCTTATTTTTTTGTACTGCCAGCAGATTGTGGAAGTACAGTATAAAAACCATCCTTATGGAGAGATCTTGGTATTTTAGGCTTAGTCTAAGTGTCTCAAGTAGCTGGGGTTTTTGCTTGGGCCTAATCCATACGGTCTTATGGCTTTCCTCCTCGTCTGAAGACGAATGTGCAAGAAACTATAAACAAATCATGTCCTGCAGCCTAGCATTGCCTTGCCTGTCCTTGCCTGTCCTAGCCTTGCCTTATGTCCTTCTCATCCTGTTCTCTGTCCCATCCTCTCTCACTAAGCCCTCGTCTGGCTGCATGTCTCTTCTTTCCTTTTCTCTCACTCTCCTGCTTCCTGCCTCTTTTCTTGCAATTCCTCCATCTCACTCCTGCAGCCCAACACTACTTTTTAGTCTTCCTTCCCTTTCTCCTGCTCCCTTCGCTTTCTCCCTCTGTCCCATATCTTTCTTCCCGACTTGTCTCTTGGAGACTTCGGGCCAAACTGGCCCCAAGTCTGGGCATGGTTTGACAAGTTTTCAGAGGCCTGGCTGGTGGCAGCAGGGACACCAGGCAGTGACAGGCCTGGGGCTGACAGGCTCCCCATCCCCTAGGGGGCGCCTGGCTGCCACACCCAGCTGACATAGAACCTTTGTCACAATGCCCGCTACCGTGGCGAGGATGCGGTGGCTCTGCAGGTGACAGGGACACTGCAGGACTTGGTGTCAGCTCAGCAATTTCTCACTTCCCCTAAGAAGCGGAATTCTGCAAATTGCTGCCTTTGCTCTTGAAAGGATGTCATCAGGTGGGTGTTTTGGTGTCATACACTGAAAACAGAGCAGAAACTGTGAAATATTCCCATGATATGCATGGTCCCTGCCCCAAAGCACCATGACTGAGCCTAAGGAGATCTGCAGCTTATTTTTTTGTACTGCCAGCAGATTGTGGAAGTACAGTATAAAAACCATCCTTATGGAGAGATCTTGGTATTTTAGGCTTAGTCTAAGTGTCTCAAGTAGCTGGGGTTTTTGCTTGGGCCTAATCCATACGGTCTTATGGCTTTCCTCCTAGTCTGAAGACGAATGTGCTAGAAACTATAAAGCAAAAACATGTCCTGCAGCCTAGCCTTGCCTTGCCTGTCCTTGCCTGTCCTAGCCTTGCCTTATGTCCTTCTCATCCTGTTCTCTGTCCCATCCTCTCTCACTAAGCCCTCGTCTGGCTGCATGTCTCTTCTTTCCTTTTCTCTCACTCTCCTGCTTCCTGCCTCTTTTCTTGCAATTCCTCCATCTCACTCCTGCAGCCCAACACTACTTTTTAGTCTTCCTTCCCTTTCTCCTGCTCCCTTCGCTTTCTCCCTCTGTCCCATATCTTTCTTCCCGACTTGTCTCTTGCAGACTTTGGGCCAAACTGGCCCCAAGTCTGGGCATGGTTTGACAAGTTTTCAGAGGCCTGGCTGGTGGCAGCAGGGACACCAGGCAGTGACAGGCCCGGGGCTGACAGGCTCCCCATCCCCTAGGGGGCGCCTGGCTGCCACACCCAGCTGACATTGAACCTTTGTCACAATGCCCGCTACCGTGGCGAGGATGCGGTGGCTCTGCAGGTGACAGGGACACTGCAGGACTTGGTGTCAGCTCAGCAATTTCTCACTTCCCCTAAGAAGCGGAATTCTGCAAATTGCTGCCTTTGCTCTTGAAAGGATGTCATCAGGTGGGTGTTTTGGTGTCATACACTGAAAACAGAGGAGAAACTGTGAAATATTCCCATGATATGCATGGTCCCTGCCCCAAAGCACCATGACTCAGCCTAAGGAGATCTGCAGCTTATTTTTTTGTACTGCCAGCAGATTGTGGAAGTACAGTATAAAAACCATCCTTATGGAGAGATCTTGGTATTTTAGGCTTAGTCTAAGTGTCTCAAGTAGCTGGGGTTTTTGCTTGGGCCTAATCCATACGGTCTTATGGCTTTCCTCCTCGTCTGAAGACGAATGTGCTAGAAACCATAAAGCAAAAACATGTCCTGCAGCCTAGCCTTGCCTTGCCTGTCCTTGCCTGTCCTAGCCTTGCCTTATGTCCTTCTCATCCTGCTCTCTGTCCCATCCTCTCTCACTAAGCCCTCGTCTGGCCGCATGTCTCTTCTTTCCTTTTCTCTCACTCTCCTGCTTCCTGCCTCTTTTCTTGCAATTCCTCCATCTCACTCCTGCAGCCCAACACTACTTTTTAGTCTTCCTTCCCTTTCTCCTGCTCCCTTCGCTTTCTCCCTCTGTCCCATATCTTTCTTCCCGACTTGTCTCTTGCAGACTTTGGGCCAAACTGGCCCCAAGTCTGGGCATGGTTTGACAAGTTTTCAGAGGCCTGGCTGGTGGCAGCAGGGACACCAGGCAGTGACAGGCCCGAGGCTGACAGGCTCCCCATCCCCTAGGGGGCGCCTGGCTGCCACACCCAGCTGACATAGAACCTTTGTCACAATGCCCGCTACCGTGGCGAGGATGCGGTGGCTCTGCAGGTGACAGGGACACTGCAGGACTTGGTGTCAGCTCAGCAATTTCTCACTTCCCCTAAGAAGCGGAATTCTGCAAATTGCTGCCTTTGCTCTTGAAAGGATGTCATCAGGTGGGTGTTTTGGTGTCATACACTGAAAACAGAGGAGAAACTGTGAAATATTCCCATGATATGCATGGTCCCTGCCCCAAAGCACCATGACTCAGCCTAAGGAGATCTGCAGCTTATTTTTTTGTACTGCCAGCAGATTGTGGAAGTACAGTATAAAAACCATCCTTATGGAGAGATCTTGGTATTTTAGGCTTAGTCTAAGTGTCTCAAGTAGCTGGGGTTTTTGCTTGGGCCTAATCCATACGGTCTTATGGCTTTCCTCCTCGTCTGAAGACGAATGTGCTAGAAACCATAAAGCAAAAACATGTCCTGCAGCCTAGCCTTGCCTTGCCTGTCCTTGCCTGTCCTAGCCTTGCCTTATGTCCTTCTCATCCTGCTCTCTGTCCCATCCTCTCTCACTAAGCCCTCGTCTGGCTGCATGTCTCTTCTTTCCTTTTCTCTCACTCTCCTGCTTCCTGCCTCTTTTCTTGCAATTCCTCCATCTCACTCCTGCAGCCCAACACTACTTTTTAGTCTTCCTTCCCTTTCTCCTGCTCCCTTCGCTTTCTCCCTCTGTCCCATATCTTTCTTCCCGACTTGTCTCTTGCAGACTTTGGGCCAAACTGGCCCCAAGTCTGGGCATGGTTTGACAAGTTTTCAGAGGCCTGGCTGGTGGCAGCAGGGACACCAGGCAGTGACAGGCCCGAGGCTGACAGGTTCCCCATCCCCTAGGGGGCGCCTGGCTGCCACACCCAGCTGACATAGAACCTTTGTCACAATGCCCGCTACCGTGGCGAGGATGCGGTGGCTCTGCAGGTGACAGGGACACTGCAGGACTTGCTGTCAGCTCAGCAATTTCTCACTTCCCCTAAGAAGCGGAATTCTGCAAATTGCTGCCTTTGCTCTTGAAAGGATGTCATCAGGTGGGTGTTTTGGTGTCATACACTGACAACAGAGCAGAAACTGTGAAATATTCCCATGATACGCATGGTCCCTGCCCCAAAGCACCATGACTCAGCCTAAGGAGATCTGCAGCTTATTTTTTTGTACTGCCAGCAGATTGTGGAAGTACAGTATAAAAACCATCCTTATGGAGAGATCTTGGTATTTTAGGCTTAGTCTAAGTGTCTCAAGTAGCTGGGGTTTTTGCTTGGGCCTAATCCATACGGTCTTATGGCTTTCCTCCTCGTCTGAAGACGAATGTGCTAGAAACCATAAAGCAAAAACATGTCCTGCAGCCTAGCCTTGCCTTGCCTGTCCTTGCCTGTCCTAGCCTTGCCTTATGTCCTTCTCATCCTGTTCTCTGTCCCATCCTCTCTCACTAAGCCCTCGTCTAGCTGCATGTCTCTTCTTTACTTTTATCTCACTCTCCTCCTTCCTGCCTCTTTTCTTGCAATTCCTCCATCTCACTCCTGCAGCCCAACACTACTTTTTAGTCTTCCTTCCCTTTCTCCTGCTCCCTTCGCTTTCTCCCTCTGTCCCATATCTTTCTTCCCGACTTGTCTCTTGCAGACTTTGGGCCAAACTGGCGCCAAGTCTGGGCATGCTTTGACAAGTTTTCAGAGGCCTGGCTGGTGGCAGCAGGGACACCAGGCAGTGACAGGCCCGAGGCTGACAGGTTCCCCATCCCCTAGGGGGCGCCTGGCTGCCACACCCAGCTGACATAGAACCTTTGTCACAATGCCCGCTACCGTGGCGAGGATGCGGTGGCTCTGCAGGTGACAGGGACACTGCAGGACTTGGTGTCAGCTCAGCAATTTCTCACTTCCCCTAAGAAGCGGAATTCTGCAAATTGCTGCCATTGCTCTTGAAAGGATGTCATCAGGTGGGTGTTTTGGTGTCATACACTGAAAACAGAGGAGAAACTGTGAAATATTCCCATGATATGCATGGTCCCTGCCCCAAAGCACCATGACTCAGCCTAAGGAGATCTGCAGCTTCTTTTTTTGTACTGCCAGCAGATTGTGGAAGTACAGTATAAAAACCATCCTTATGGAGAGATCTTGGTATTTTAGGCTTAGTCTAAGTGTCTCAAGTAGCTGGGGTTTTTGCTTGGGCCTAATCCATACGGTCTTATGGCTTTCCTCCTAGTCTGAAGACGAATGTGCTAGAAATTATAAAGCAAAAACACGTCCTGCAGCCTTGCCTGTCCTTGCCTGTCCTTGTCTGTCCTAGACTTGCCTTATGTCCTTCTCATCCTGCTCTCTGTCCCATCCTCTCTCACTAAGCCCTCGTCTGGCTGCATGTCTCTTCTTTACTTTTCTCTCACTCTCCAGCTTCCTGCCTCTTTTCTTGCAATTCCTCCATCTCACTCCTGCAGCCCAACACTACTTTTTAGTCTTCCTTCCCTTTCTCCTGCTCCCTTCGCTTTCTCCCTCTGTTCCATATCTTTCTTCCCGACTTCTCTCTTGGAGACTTTGGGCCAAACTGGCCCCAAGTCTGGGCATGGTTTGACAAGTTTTCAGAGGCCTGGCTGGTGGCAGCAGGGACACCAGGCAGTGACAGGCCCGGGGCTGACAGGTTCCCCATCCCCTAGGGGGCGCCTGGCTGCCACACCCAGCTGACATAGAACCTTTGTCACAATGCCCGCTACCGTGGCGAGGATGCGGTGGCTCTGCAGGTGACAGGGACACTGCAGGACTTGCTGTCAGCTCAGCAATTTCTCACTTCCCCTAAGAAGCGGAATTCTGCAAATTGCTGCCTTTGCTCTTGAAAGGATGTCATCAGGTGGGTGTTTTGGTGTCATACACTGACAACAGAGCAGAAACTGTGAAATATTCCCATGATACGCATGGTCCCTGCCCCAAAGCACCATGACTCAGCCTAAGGAGATCTGCAGCTTATTTTTTTGTACTGCCAGCAGATTGTGGAAGTACAGTATAAAAACCATCCTTATGGAGAGATCTTGGTATTTTAGGCTTAGTCTAAGTGTCTCAAGTAGCTGGGGTTTTTGCTTGGGCCTAATCCATACGGTCTTATGGCTTTCCTCCTCGTCTGAAGACGAATGTGCTAGAAACCATAAAGCAAAAACATGTCCTGCAGCCTAGCCTTGCCTTGCCTGTCCTTGCCTGTCCTAGCCTTGCCTTATGTCCTTCTCATCCTGTTCTCTGTCCCATCCTCTCTCACTAAGCCCTCGTCTGGCTGCATGTCTCTTCTTTCCTTTTATCTCACTCTCCTCCTTCCTGCCTCTTTTCTTGCAATTCCTCCATCTCACTCCTGCAGCCCAACACTACTTTTTAGTCTTCCTTCCCTTTCTCCTGCTCCCTTCGCTTTCTCCCTCTGTCCCATATCTTTCTTCCCGACTTGTCTCTTGCAGACTTTGGGCCAAACTGGCGCCAAGTCTGGGCATGCTTTGACAAGTTTTCAGAGGCCTGGCTGGTGGCAGCAGGGACACCAGGCAGTGACAGGCCCGAGGCTGACAGGTTCCCCATCCCCTAGGGGGCGCCTGGCTGCCACACCCAGCTGACATAGAACCTTTGTCACAATGCCCGCTACCGTGGCGAGGATGCGGTGGCTCTGCAGGTGACAGGGACACTGCAGGACTTGGTGTCAGCTCAGCAATTTCTCACTTCCCCTAAGAAGCGGAATTCTGCAAATTGCTGCCATTGCTCTTGAAAGGATGTCATCAGGTGGGTGTTTTGGTGTCATACACTGAAAACAGAGGAGAAACTGTGAAATATTCCCATGATATGCATGGTCCCTGCCCCAAAGCACCATGACTCAGCCTAAGGAGATCTGCAGCTTCTTTTTTTGTACTGCCAGCAGATTGTGGAAGTACAGTATAAAAACCATCCTTATGGAGAGATCTTGGTATTTTAGGCTTAGTCTAAGTGTCTCAAGTAGCTGGGGTTTTTGCTTGGGCCTAATCCATACGGTCTTATGGCTTTCCTCCTAGTCTGAAGACGAATGTGCTAGAAATTATAAAGCAAAAACACGTCCTGCAGCCTTGCCTGTCCTTGCCTGTCCTTGCCTGTCCTAGACTTGCCTTATGTCCTTCTCATCCTGCTCTCTGTCCCATCCTCTCTCACTAAGCCCTCGTCTGGCTGCATGTCTCTTCTTTACTTTTCTCTCACTCTCCAGCTTCCTGCCTCTTTTCTTGCAATTCCTCCATCTCACTCCTGCAGCCCAACACTACTTTTTAGTCTTCCTTCCCTTTCTCCTGCTCCCTTCGCTTTCTCCCTCTGTTCCATATCTTTCTTCCCGACTTCTCTCTTGGAGACTTTGGGCCAAACTGGCCCCAAGTCTGGGCATGGTTTGACAAGTTTTCAGAGGCCTGGCTGGTGGCAGCAGGGACAGCAGGCAGTGACAGGCCCGGGGCTGACAGGCTCCCCATCCCCTAGGGGGCGCCTGGCTGCCACACCCAGCTGACATAGAACCTTTGTCACAATGCCCGCTACCGTGGCGAGGATGCGGTGGCTCTGCAGGTGACAGGGACACTGCAGGACTTGCTGTCAGCTCAGCAATTTCTCACTTCCCCTAAGAAGCGGAATTCTGCAAATTGCTGCCATTGCTCTTGAAAGGATGTCATCAGGTGGGTGTTTTGGTGTCATACACTGAAAACAGAGCAGAAACTGTGAAATATTCCCATGATATGCATGGTCCCTGCCCCAAAGCACCATGACTCAGCCTAAGGAGATCTGCAGCTTATTTTTTTGTACTGCCAGCAGATTGTGGAAGTACAGTATAAAAACCATCCTTATGGAGAGATCTTGGTATTTTAGGCTTAGTCTAAGTGTCTCAAGTAGCTGGGGTTTTTGCTTGGGCCTAATCCATACGGTCTTATGGCTTTCCTCCTCGTCTGTAGACGAATGTGCTAGAAACTATAAAGCAAAAACATGTCCTGCAGCCTAGCCTTGCCTTGCCTGTCCTTGCCTGTCCCAGCCTTGCCTTATGTCCGTCTCATCCTGTTCTGTGTCCCATCCTCTCTCACTAAGCCCTCGTCTGGCTGCATGTCTCTTCTTTCCTTTTCTCTCACTCTCCTCCTTCCTGCCTCTTTTCTTGCAATTCCTCCATCTCACTCC
This sequence comes from Columba livia, assembly GCF_036013475.1. Lineage (NCBI taxonomy): Eukaryota > Metazoa > Chordata > Aves > Columbiformes > Columbidae > Columba > Columba livia. Next base: position 2,869,865 of record NW_027043012.1, read on the forward strand.
TGCAGCCCAACACTACTTTTTATTCTTCCTTCCCTTTCTCCCTCTCCCTGCGCTTTCTCCCTCTGTCCCATATCTTTCTTCCCGACTTGTCTCTTGCAGACTTTGGGCCAAACTGGCCCCAAGTCTGGGCATGCTTTGACAAGTTTTCAGAGGCCTGGCTGGTGGCAGCAGGGACACCAGGCAGTGACAGGCCCGGGGCTGACAGGCTCCCCATCCCCTAGGGGGCGCCTGGCTGCCACACCCAGCTGACATAGAACCTTTGTCACAATGCCCGCTACCGTGGCGAGGATGCGGTGGCTCTGCAGGTGACAGGGACACTGCAGGACTTGCTGTCAGCTCAGCAATTTCTCACTTCCCCTAAGAAGCGGAATTCTGCAAATTGCTGCCTTTGCTCTTGAAAGGATGTCATCAGGTGGGTGTTTTGGTGTCATACACTGAAAACAGAGCAGAAACTGTGAAATATTCCCATGATATGCATGGTCCCTGCCCCAAAGCACCATGACTCAGCCTAAGGAGATCTGCAGCTTATTTTTTTGTACTAACAGCAGATTGTGGAAGTACAGTATAAAAACCATCCTTATGGAGAGATCTTGGTATTTTAGGCTTAGTCTAAGTGTCTCAAGTAGCTAGGGTTTTTGCTTGGGCCTAATCCATACGGTCTTATGGCTTTCCTCCTCGTCTGAAGACGAATGTGCTAGAAACCATAAAGCAAAAACATGTCCTGCAGCCTAGCCTTGCCTTGCCTGTCCTTGCCTGTCCTAGCCTTGCCTTCTGTCCTTCTCATCCTGTTCTCTGTCCCATCCTCTCTCACTAAGCCCTCGTCTGGCTGCATGTCTCTTCTTTCCTTTTCTCTCACTCTCCTGCTTCCTGCCTCTTTTCTTGCAATTCCTCCATCTCACTCCTGCAGCCCAACACTACTTTTTAGTCTTCCTTCCCTTTCTCCTGCTCCCTTCGCTTTCTCTCTCTGTCCCATATCTTTCTTCCCGACTTGTCTCTTGGAGACTTTGGGCCAAACTGGCCCCAAGTCTGGGCATGCTTTGACAAGTTTTCAGAGGCCTGGCTGGTGGCAGCAGGGACACCAGGCAGTGACAGGCCCGGGGCTGACAGGCTCCCCATCCCCTAGGGGGCGCCTGGCTGCCACACCCAGCTGACATAGAACCTTTGTCACAATGCCCGCTACCGTGGCGAGGATGCGGTGGCTCTGCAGGTGACAGGGACACTGCAGGACTTGGTGTCAGCTCAGCAATTTCTCACTTCCCCTAAGAAGCGGAATTCTGCAAATTGCTGCCATTGCTCTTGAAAGGATGTCATCAGGTGGGTGTTTTGGTGTCATACACTGAAAACAGAGGAGAAACTGTGAAATATTCCCATGATATGCATGGTCCCTGCCCCAAAGCACCATGACTCAGCCTAAGGAGATCTGCAGCTTCTTTTTTTGTACTGCCAGCAGATTGTGGAAGTACAGTATAAAAACCATCCTTATGGAGAGATCTTGGTATTTTAGGCTTAGTCTAAGTGTCTCAAGTAGCTGGGGTTTTTGCTTGGGCCTAATCCATACGGTCTTATGGCTTTCCTCCTAGTCTGAAGACGAATGTGCTAGAAATTATAAAGCAAAAACACGTCCTGCAGCCTTGCCTGTCCTTGCCTGTCCTTGCCTGTCCTAGACTTGCCTTATGTCCTTCTCATCCTGCTCTCTGTCCCATCCTCTCTCACTAAGCCCTCGTCTGGCTGCATGTCTCTTCTTTACTTTTCTCACACTCTCCAGCTTCCTGCCTCTTTTCTTGCAATTCCTCCATCTCACTCCTGCAGCCCAACACTACTTTTTAGTCTTCCTTCCCTTTCTCCTGCTCCCTTCGCTTTCTCCCTCTGTTCCATATCTTTCTTCCCGACTTGTCTCTTGGAGACTTTGGGCCAAACTGGCCCCAAGTCTGGGCATGGTTTGACAAGTTTTCAGAGGCCTGGCTGGTGGCAGCAGGGACACCAGGCAGTGACAGGCCCGGGGCTGACAGGCTCCCCATCCCCTAGGGGGCGCCTGGCTGCCACACCCAGCTGACATAGAACCTTTGTCACAATGCCCGCTACCGTGGCCAGGATGCGGTGGCTCTTCAGGTGACAGGGACACTGCAGGACTTGCTGTCAGCTCAGCAATTTCTCACTTCCCCTAAGAAGCGGAATTCTGCAAATTGCTGCCATTGCTCTTGAAAGGATGTCATCAGGTGGGTGTTTTGGTGTCATACACTGAAAACAGAGCAGAAACTGTGAAATATTCCCATGATATGCATGGTCCCTGCCCCAAAGCACCATGACTCAGCCTAAGGAGATCTGCAGCTTATTTTTTTGTACTGCCAGCAGATTGTGGAAGTACAGTATAAAAACCATCCTTATGGAGAGATCTTGGTATTTTAGGCTTAGTCTAAGTGTCTCAAGTAGCTGGGGTTTTTGCTTGGGCCTAATCCATACGGTCTTATGGCTTTCCTCCTCGTCTGTAGACGAATGTGCTAGAAACTATAAAGCAAAAACATGTCCTGCAGCCTAGCCTTGCCTTGCCTGTCCTTGCCTGTCCCAGCCTTGCCTTATGTCCGTCTCATCCTGTTCTGTGTCCCATCCTCTCTCACTAAGCCCTCGTCTGGCTGCATGTCTCTTCTTTCCTTTTCTCTCACTCTCCTCCTTCCTGCCTCTTTTCTTGCAATTCCTCCATCTCACTCCTGCAGCCCAACACTACTTTTTATTCTTCCTTCCCTTTCTCCCTCTCCCTTCGCTTTCTCCCTCTGTCCCATATCTTTCTTCCCGACTTGTCTCTTGCAGACTTTGGGCCAAACTGGCCCCAAGTCTGGGCATGCTTTGACAAGTTTTCAGAGGCCTGGCTGGTGGCAGCAGGGACACCAGGCAGTGACAGGCCCGGGGCTGACAGGCACCCCATCCCCTAGGGGGCGCCTGGCTGCCACACCCAGCTGACATAGAACCTTTGTCACAATGCCCGCTACCGTGGCGAGGATGCGCTGGCTCTGCACGTGACAGGGACACTGCAGGACTTGCTGTCAGCTCAGCAATTTCTCACTTCCCCTAAGAAGCGGAATTCTGCAAATTGCTGCCTTTGCTCTTGAAAGGATGTCATCAGGTGGGTGTTTTGGTGTCATACACTGAAAACAGAGCAGAAACTGTGAAATATTCCCATGATATGCATGGTCCCTGCCCCAAAGCACCATGACTCAGCCTAAGGAGATCTGCAGCTTATTTTTTTATACTGCCAGCAGATTGTGGAAGTACAGTATAAAAACCATCCTTATGGAGAGATCTTGGTATTTTAGGCTTAGTCTAAGTGTCTCAAGTAGCTGGGGTTTTTGCTTGGGCCTAATCCATACGGTCTTATGGCTTTCCTCCTCGTCTGAAGACGAATGTGCTAGAAACCATAAAGCAAAAACATGTCCTGCAGCCTAGCCTTGCCTTGCCTGTCCTTGCCTGTCCTAGACTTGCCTTATGTCCTTCTCATCCTGCTCTCTGTCCCATCCTCTCTCACTAAGCCCTCGTCTGGCTGCATGTCTCTTCTTTCCTTTTCTCTCACTCTCCTGCTTCCTGCCTCTTTTCTTGCAATTCCTCCATCTCACTCCTGCAGCCCAACACTACTTTTTAGTCTTCCTTCCCTTTCTCCTGCTCCCTTCGCTTTCTCCCTCTGTCCCATATCTTTCTTCCCGACTTGTCTCTTGCAGACTTTGGGCCAAACTGGCCCCAAGTCTGGGCATGGTTTGACAAGTTTTCAGAGGCCTGGCTGGTGGCAGCAGGGACACCAGGCAGTGACAGGCCCGGGGCTGACAGGCTCCCCATCCCCTAGGGGGCGCCTGGCTGCCACACCCAGCTGACATAGAACCTTTGTCACAATGCCCGCTACCGTGGCGAGGATGCGGTGGCTCTGCAGGTGACAGGGACACTGCAGGACTTGGTGTCAGCTCAGCAATTTCTCACTTCCCCTAAGAAGCGGAATTCTGCAAATTGCTGCCTTTGCTCTTGAAAGGATGTCATCAGGTGGGTGTTTTGGTGTCATACACTGAAAACAGAGCAGAAACTGTGAAATATTCCCATGATATGCATGGTCCCTGCCCCAAAGCACCATGACTCAGCCTAAGGAGATCTGCAGCTTATTTTTTTGTACTGCCAGCAGATTGTGGAAGTACAGTATAAAAACCATCCTTATGGAGAGATCTTGGTATTTTAGGCTTAGTCTAAGTGTCTCAAGTAGCTGGGGTTTTTGCTTGGGCCTAATCCATACGGTCTTTTGGCTTTCCTCCTCGTCTGAAGACGAATGTGCTAGAAACCATAAAGCAAAAACATGTCCTGCAGCCTAGCCTTGCCTTGCCTGTCCTTGCCTGTCCCAGCCTTGCCTTATGTCCGTCTCATCCTGTTCTGTGTCACATCCTCTCTCACTAAGCCCTCGTCTGGCTGCATGTCTCTTCTTTCCTTTTATCTCACTCTCCTCCTTCCTGCCTCTTTTCTTGCAATTCCTCCATCTCACTCCTGCAGCCCAACACTACTTTTTAGTCTTCCTTCCCTTTCTCCTGCTCCCTTCGCTTTCTCCCTCTGTCCCATATCTTTCTTCCCGACTTGTCTCTTGCAGACTTTGGGCCAAACTGGCGCCAAGTCTGGGCATGCTTTGACAAGTTTTCAGAGGCCTGGCTGGTGGCAGCAGGGACACCAGGCAGTGACAGGCCCGAGGCTGACAGGTTCCCCATCCCCTAGGGGGCGCCTGGCTGCCACACCCAGCTGACATAGAACCTTTGTCACAATGCCCGCTACCGTGGCGAGGATGCGGTGGCTCTGCAGGTGACAGGGACACTGCAGGACTTGGTGTCAGCTCAGCAATTTCTCACTTCCCCTAAGAAGCGGAATTCTGCAAATTGCTGCCATTGCTCTTGAAAGGATGTCATCAGGTGGGTGTTTTGGTGTCATACACTGAAAACAGAGGAGAAACTGTGAAATATTCCCATGATATGCATGGTCCCTGCCCCAAAGCACCATGACTCAGCCTAAGGAGATCTGCAGCTTCTTTTTTTGTACTGCCAGCAGATTGTGGAAGTACAGTATAAAAACCATCCTTATGGAGAGATCTTGGTATTTTAGGCTTAGTCTAAGTGTCTCAAGTAGCTGGGGTTTTTGCTTGGGCCTAATCCATACGGTCTTATGGCTTTCCTCCTAGTCTGAAGACGAATGTGCTAGAAATTATAAAGCAAAAACACGTCCTGCAGCCTTGCCTGTCCTTGCCTGTCCTTGCCTGTCCTAGACTTGCCTTATGTCCTTCTCATCCTGCTCTCTGTCCCATCCTCTCTCACTAAGCCCTCGTCTGGCTGCATGTCTCTTCTTTACTTTTCTCTCACTCTCCAGCTTCCTGCCTCTTTTCTTGCAATTCCTCCATCTCACTCCTGCAGCCCAACACTACTTTTTAGTCTTCCTTCCCTTTCTCCTGCTCCCTTCGCTTTCTCCCTCTGTTCCATATCTTTCTTCCCGACTTCTCTCTTGGAGACTTTGGGCCAAACTGGCCCCAAGTCTGGGCATGGTTTGACAAGTTTTCAGAGGCCTGGCTGGTGGCAGCAGGGACAGCAGGCAGTGACAGGCCCGGGGCTGACAGGCTCCCCATCCCCTAGGGGGCGCCTGGCTGCCACACCCAGCTGACATAGAACCTTTGTCACAATGCCCGCTACCGTGGCGAGGATGCGGTGGCTCTGCAGGTGACAGGGACACTGCAGGACTTGCTGTCAGCTCAGCAATTTCTCACTTCCCCTAAGAAGCGGAATTCTGCAAATTGCTGCCATTGCTCTTGAAAGGATGTCATCAGGTGGGTGTTTTGGTGTCATACACTGAAAACAGAGCAGAAACTGTGAAATATTCCCATGATATGCATGGTCCCTGCCCCAAAGCACCATGACTCAGCCTAAGGAGATCTGCAGCTTATTTTTTTGTACTGCCAGCAGATTGTGGAAGTACAGTATAAAAACCATCCTTATGGAGAGATCTTGGTATTTTAGGCTTAGTCTAAGTGTCTCAAGTAGCTGGGGTTTTTGCTTGGGCCTAATCCATACGGTCTTATGGCTTTCCTCCTCGTCTGTAGACGAATGTGCTAGAAACTATAAAGCAAAAACATGTCCTGCAGCCTAGCCTTGCCTTGCCTGTCCTTGCCTGTCCCAGCCTTGCCTTATGTCCGTCTCATCCTGTTCTGTGTCCCATCCTCTCTCACTAAGCCCTCGTCTGGCTGCATGTCTCTTCTTTCCTTTTCTCTCACTCTCCTCCTTCCTGCCTCTTTTCTTGCAATTCCTCCATCTCACTCCTGCAGCCCAACACTACTTTTTATTCTTCCTTCCCTTTCTCCCTCTCCCTGCGCTTTCTCCCTCTGTCCCATATCTTTCTTCCCGACTTGTCTCTTGCAGACTTTGGGCCAAACTGGCCCCAAGTCTGGGCATGCTTTGACAAGTTTTCAGAGGCCTGGCTGGTGGCAGCAGGGACACCAGGCAGTGACAGGCCCGGGGCTGACAGGCTCCCCATCCCCTAGGGGGCGCCTGGCTGCCACACCCAGCTGACATAGAACCTTTGTCACAATGCCCGCTACCGTGGCGAGGATGCGGTGGCTCTGCAGGTGACAGGGACACTGCAGGACTTGCTGTCAGCTCAGCAATTTCTCACTTCCCCTAAGAAGCGGAATTCTGCAAATTGCTGCCTTTGCTCTTGAAAGGATGTCATCAGGTGGGTGTTTTGGTGTCATACACTGAAAACAGAGCAGAAACTGTGAAATATTCCCATGATATGCATGGTCCCTGCCCCAAAGCACCATGACTCAGCCTAAGGAGATCTGCAGCTTATTTTTTTGTACTAAGAGCAGATTGTGGAAGTACAGTATAAAAACCATCCTTATGGAGAGATCTTGGTATTTTAGGCTTAGTCTAAGTGTCTCAAGTAGCTGGGGTTTTTGCTTGGGCCTAATCCATATGGTCTTATGGCTTTCCTCCTCGTCTGAAGACGAATGTGCTAGAAACCATAAAGCAAAAACATGTCCTGCAGCCTAGCCTTGCCTTGCCTGTCCTTGCCTGTCCTAGCCTTGCCTTCTGTCCTTCTCATCCTGTTCTCTGTCCCATCCTCTCTCACTAAGCCCTCGTCTGGCTGCATGTCTCTTCTTTCCTTTTCTCTCACTCTCCTGCTTCCTGCCTCTTTTCTTGCAATTCCTCCATCTCACTCCTGCAGCCCAACACTACTTTTTAGTCTTCCTTCCCTTTCTCCTGCTCCCTTCGCTTTCTCCCTCTGTCCCATATCTTTCTTCCCGACTTGTCTCTTGGAGACTTTGGGCCAAACTGGCCCCAAGTCTGGGCATGCTTTGACAAGTTTTCAGAGGCCTGGCTGGTGGCAGCAGGGACACCAGGCAGTGACAGGCCCGGGGCTGACAGGCTCCCCATCCCCTAGGGGGCGCCTGGCTGCCACACCCAGCTGACATAGAACCTTTGTCACAATGCCCGCTACCGTGGCGAGGATGCGGTGGCTCTGCAGGTGACAGGGACACTGCAGGACTTGGTGTCAGCTCAGCAATTTCTCACTTCCCCTAAGAAGCGGAATTCTGCAAATTGCTGCCATTGCTCTTGAAAGGATGTCATCAGGTGGGTGTTTTGGTGTCATACACTGAAAACAGAGGAGAAACTGTGAAATATTCCCATGATATGCATGGTCCCTGCCCCAAAGCACCATGACTCAGCCTAAGGAGATCTGCAGCTTCTTTTTTTGTACTGCCAGCAGATTGTGGAAGTACAGTATAAAAACCATCCTTATGGAGAGATCTTGGTATTTTAGGCTTAGTCTAAGTGTCTCAAGTAGCTGGGGTTTTTGCTTGGGCCTAATCCATACGGTCTTATGGCTTTCCTCCTAGTCTGAAGACGAATGTGCTAGAAATTATAAAGCAAAAACACGTCCTGCAGCCTTGCCTGTCCTTGCCTGTCCTTGCCTGTCCTAGACTTGCCTTATGTCCTTCTCATCCTGCTCTCTGTCCCATCCTCTCTCACTAAGCCCTCGTCTGGCTGCATGTCTCTTCTTTACTTTTCTCACACTCTCCAGCTTCCTGCCTCTTTTCTTGCAATTCCTCCATCTCACTCCTGCAGCCCAACACTACTTTTTAGTCTTCCTTCCCTTTCTCCTGCTCCCTTCGCTTTCTCCCTCTGTTCCATATCTTTCTTCCCGACTTGTCTCTTGGAGACTTTGGGCCAAACTGGCCCCAAGTCTGGGCATGGTTTGACAAGTTTTCAGAGGCCTGGCTGGTGGCAGCAGGGACACCAGGCAGTGACAGGCCCGGGGCTGACAGGCTCCCCATCCCCTAGGGGGCGCCTGGCTGCCACACCCAGCTGACATAGAACCTTTGTCACAATGCCCGCTACCGTGGCCAGGATGCGGTGGCTCTTCAGGTGACAGGGACACTGCAGGACTTGCTGTCAGCTCAGCAATTTCTCACTTCCCCTAAGAAGCGGAATTCTGCAAATTGCTGCCATTGCTCTTGAAAGGATGTCATCAGGTGGGTGTTTTGGTGTCATACACTGAAAACAGAGCAGAAACTGTGAAATATTCCCATGATATGCATGGTCCCTGCCCCAAAGCACCATGACTCAGCCTAAGGAGATCTGCAGCTTATTTTTTTGTACTGCCAGCAGATTGTGGAAGTACAGTATAAAAACCATCCTTATGGAGAGATCTTGGTATTTTAGGCTTAGTCTAAGTGTCTCAAGTAGCTGGGGTTTTTGCTTGGGCCTAATCCATACGGTCTTATGGCTTTCCTCCTCGTCTGTAGACGAATGTGCTAGAAACTATAAAGCAAAAACATGTCCTGCAGCCTAGCCTTGCCTTGCCTGTCCTTGCCTGTCCCAGCCTTGCCTTATGTCCGTCTCATCCTGTTCTGTGTCCCATCCTCTCTCACTAAGCCCTCGTCTGGCTGCATGTCTCTTCTTTCCTTTTCTCTCACTCTCCTCCTTCCTGCCTCTTTTCTTGCAATTCCTCCATCTCACTCCTGCAGCCCAACACTACTTTTTATTCTTCCTTCCCTTTCTCCCTCTCCCTTCGCTTTCTCCCTCTGTCCCATATCTTTCTTCCCGACTTGTCTCTTGCAGACTTTGGGCCAAACTGGCCCCAAGTCTGGGCATGCTTTGACAAGTTTTCAGAGGCCTGGCTGGTGGCAGCAGGGACACCAGGCAGTGACAGGCCCGGGGCTGACAGGCACCCCATCCCCTAGGGGGCGCCTGGCTGCCACACCCAGCTGACATAGAACCTTTGTCACAATGCCCGCTACCGTGGCGAGGATGCGCTGGCTCTGCACGTGACAGGGACACTGCAGGACTTGCTGTCAGCTCAGCAATTTCTCACTTCCCCTAAGAAGCGGAATTCTGCAAATTGCTGCCTTTGCTCTTGAAAGGATGTCATCAGGTGGGTGTTTTGGTGTCATACACTGAAAACAGAGCAGAAACTGTGAAATATTCCCATGATATGCATGGTCCCTGCCCCAAAGCACCATGACTCAGCCTAAGGAGATCTGCAGCTTATTTTTTTATACTGCCAGCAGATTGTGGAAGTACAGTATAAAAACCATCCTTATGGAGAGATCTTGGTATTTTAGGCTTAGTCTAAGTGTCTCAAGTAGCTGGGGTTTTTGCTTGGGCCTAATCCATACGGTCTTATGGCTTTCCTCCTCGTCTGAAGACGAATGTGCTAGAAACCATAAAGCAAAAACATGTCCTGCAGCCTAGCCTTGCCTTGCCTGTCCTTGCCTGTCCTAGACTTGCCTTATGTCCTTCTCATCCTGCTCTCTGTCCCATCCTCTCTCACTAAGCCCTCGTCTGGCTGCATGTCTCTTCTTTCCTTTTCTCTCACTCTCCTGCTTCCTGCCTCTTTTCTTGCAATTCCTCCATCTCACTCCTGCAGCCCAACACTACTTTTTAGTCTTCCTTCCCTTTCTCCTGCTCCCTTCGCTTTCTCCCTCTGTCCCATATCTTTCTTCCCGACTTGTCTCTTGCAGACTTTGGGCCAAACTGGCCCCAAGTCTGGGCATGGTTTGACAAGTTTTCAGAGGCCTGGCTGGTGGCAGCAGGGACACCAGGCAGTGACAGGCCCGGGGCTGACAGGCTCCCCATCCCCTAGGGGGCGCCTGGCTGCCACACCCAGCTGACATAGAACCTTTGTCACAATGCCCGCTACCGTGGCGAGGATGCGGTGGCTCTGCAGGTGACAGGGACACTGCAGGACTTGGTGTCAGCTCAGCAATTTCTCACTTCCCCTAAGAAGCGGAATTCTGCAAATTGCTGCCTTTGCTCTTGAAAGGATGTCATCAGGTGGGTGTTTTGGTGTCATACACTGAAAACAGAGCAGAAACTGTGAAATATTCCCATGATATGCATGGTCCCTGCCCCAAAGCACCATGACTCAGCCTAAGGAGATCTGCAGCTTATTTTTTTGTACTGCCAGCAGATTGTGGAAGTACAGTATAAAAACCATCCTTATGGAGAGATCTTGGTATTTTAGGCTTAGTCTAAGTGTCTCAAGTAGCTGGGGTTTTTGCTTGGGCCTAATCCATACGGTCTTTTGGCTTTCCTCCTCGTCTGAAGACGAATGTGCTAGAAACCATAAAGCAAAAACATGTCCTGCAGCCTAGCCTTGCCTTGCCTGTCCTTGCCTGTCCCAGCCTTGCCTTATGTCCGTCTCATCCTGTTCTGTGTCACATCCTCTCTCACTAAGCCCTCGTCTGGCTGCATGTCTCTTCTTTCCTTTTCTCTCACTCTCCTCCTTCCTGCCTCTTTTCTTGCAATTCCTCCATCTCACTCCTGCAGCCCAACACTACTTTTTATTCTTCCTTCACTTTCTCCCTCTCCCTTCGCTTTCTCCCTCTGTCCCATATCTTTCTTCCCGACTTGTCTCTTGCAGACTTTGGGCCAAACTGGCCCCAAGTCTGGGCATGCTTTGACAAGTTTTCAGAGGCCTGGCTGGTGGCAGCAGGGACACCAGGCAGTGACAGGCCCGGGGCTGACAGGCTCCCCATCCCCTAGGGGGCACCTGGCTGCCACACCCAGCTGACATAGAACCTTTGTCACAATGCCCGCTACCGTGGCGAGGATGCGCTGGCTCTGCACGTGACAGGGACACTGCAGGACTTGCTGTCAGCTCAGCAATTTCTCACTTCCCCTAAGAAGCGGAATTCTGCAAATTGCTGCCTTTGCTCTTGAAAGGATGTCATCAGGTGGGTGTTTTGGTGTCATACACTGAAAACAGAGCAGAAACTGTGAAATATTCCCATGATATGCATGGTCCCTGCCCCAAAGCACCATGACTCAGCCTAAGGAGATCTGCAGCTTATTTTTTTATACTGCCAGCAGATTGTGGAAGTACAGTATAAAAACCATCCTTATGGAGAGATCTTGGTATTTTAGGCTTAGTCTAAGTGTCTCAAGTAGCTGGGGTTTTTGCTTGGGCCTAATCCATACGGTCTTATGGCTTTCCTCCTAGTCTGAAGACGAATGTGCTAGAAATTATAAAGCAAAAACACGTCCTGCAGCCTTGCCTGTCCTTGCCTGTCCTAGACTTGCCTTATGTCCTTCTAATCCTGCTCTCTGTCCCATCCTCTCTCACTAAGCCCTCGTCTGGCTGCATGTCTCTTCTTTACTTTTCTCTCACTCTCCAGCTTCCTGCCTCTTTTCTTGCAATTCCTCCATCTCACTCCTGCAGCCCAACACTACTTTTTAGTCTTCCTTCCCTTTCTCCTGCTCCCTTCGCTTTCTCCCTCTGTTCCATATCTTTCTTCCCGACTTGTCTCTTGGAGATTTTGGGCCAAACTGGCCCCAAGTCTGGGCATGGTTTGTCAAGTTTTCAGAGGCCTGGCTGGTGGCAGCAGGGACACCAGGCAGTGACAGGCCCGGGGCTGACAGGCTCCCCATCCCCTAGGGGGCGCCTGGCTGCCACACCCAGCTGACATAGAACCTTTGTCACAATGCCCGCTACCGTGGCGAGGATGCGCTGGCTCTGCACGTGACAGGGACACTGCAGGACTTGGTGTCAGCTCAGCAATTTCTCACTTCCCCTAAGAAGCGGAATTCTGCAAATTGCTGCCATTGCTCTTGAAAGGATGTCATCAGGTGGGTGTTTTGGTGTCATACACTGAAAACAGAGCAGAAACTGTGAAATATTCCCATGATATGCATGGTCCCTGCCCCAAAGCACCATGACTCAGCCTAAGGAGATCTGCAGCTTATTTTTTTGTACTGCCAGCAGATTGTGGAAGTACAGTATAAAAACCATCCTTATGGAGAGATCTTGGTATTTTAGGCTTAGTCTAAGTGTCTCAAGTAGCTGGGGTTTTTGCTTGGGCCTAATCCATACGGTCTTATGGCTTTCCTCCTCGTCTGTAGACGAATGTGCTAGAAACTATAAAGCAAAAACATGTCCTGCAGCCTAGCCTTGCCTTGCCTGTCCTTGCCTGTCCCAGCCTTGCCTTATGTCTGTCTCATCCTGTTCTGTGTCCCATCCTCTCTCACTAAGCCCTCGTCTGGCTGCATGTCTCTTCTTTCCTTTTCTCTCACTCTCCTCCTTCCTGCCTCTTTTCTTGCAATTCCTCCATCTCACTCCTGCAGCCCAACACTACTTTTTATTCTTCCTTCCCTTTCTCCTGCTCCCTTCTCTTTCTCCCTCTGTCCCATATCTTTCTTCCCGACTTGTCTCTTGCAGACTTTGGGCCAAACTGGCCCCAAGTCTGGGCATGGTTTGACAAGTTTTCAGAGGCCTGGCTGGTGGCAGCAGGGACACCAGGCAGTGACAGGCCCGGGGCTGACAGGCTCCCCATCCCCTAGGGGGCGCCTGGCTGCCACACCCAGCTGACATAGAACCTTTGTCACAATGCCCGCTACCGTGGCGAGGATGCGGTGGCTCTGCAGGTGACAGGGACACTGCAGGACTTGGTGTCAGCTCAGCAATTTCTCACTTCCCCTAAGAAGCGGAATTCTGCAAATTGCTGCCTTTGCTCTTGAAAGGATGTCATCAGGTGGGTGTTTTGGTGTCATACACTGAAAACAGAGCAGAAACTGTGAAATATTCCCATGATATGCATGGTCCCTGCCCCAAAGCACCATGACTCAGCCTAAGGAGATCTGCAGCTTATTTTTTTGTACTGCCAGCAGATTGTGGAAGTACAGTATAAAAACCATCCTTATGGAGAGATCTTGGTATTTTAGGCTTAGTCTAAGTGTCTCAAGGAGCTGGGGTTTTTGCTTGGGCCTAATCCATACGGTCTTTTGGCTTTCCTCCTCGTCTGAAGACGAATGTGCTAGAAACCATAAAGCAAAAACATGTCCTGCAGCCTAGCCTTGCCTTGCCTGTCCTTGCCTGTCCTAGCCTTGCCTTATGTCCTTCTCATCCTGTTCTCTGTCCCATCCTCTCTCACTAAGCCCTCGTCTGGCTGCATGTCTCTTCTTTCCTTTTCTCTCACTCTCCTGCTTCCTGCCTCTTTTCTTGCAATTCCTCCATCTCACTCCTGCAGCCCAACACTACTTTTTAGTCTTCCTTCCCTTTCTCCTGCTCCCTTCGCTTTCTCCCTCTGTCCCCTATCTTTCTTCCCGACTTGTCTCTTGCAGACTTTGGGCCAAACTGGCCCCAAGTCTGGGCATGCTTTGACAAGTTTTCAGAGGCCTGGCTGGTGGCAGCAGGGACACCAGGCAGTGACAGGCCCGGGGCTGACAGGCTCCCCATCCCCTAGGGGGCGCCTGGCTGCCACACCCAGCTGACATAGAACCTTTGTCACAATGCCCGCTACCGTGGCGAGGATGCGGTGGCTCTGCAGGTGACAGGGACACTGCAGGACTTGGTGTCAGCTCAGCAATTTCTCACTTCCCCTAAGAAGCGGAATTCTGCAAATTGCTGCCTTTGCTCTTGAAAGGATGTCATCAGGTGGGTGTTTTGGTGTCATACACTGAAAACAGAGCAGAAACTGTGAAATATTCCCATGATATGCATGGTCCCTGCCCCAAAGCACCATGACTCAGCCTAAGGAGATCTGCAGCTTATTTTTTTGTACTGCCAGCAGATTGTGGAAGTACAGTATAAAAACCATCCTTATGGAGAGATCTTGGTATTTTAGGCTTAGTCTAAGTGTCTCAAGTAGCTGGGGTTTTTGCTTGGGCCTAATCCATACGGTCTTATGGCTTTCCTCCTCGTCTGAAGACGAATGTGCTAGAAACCATAAAGCAAAAACATGTCCTGCAGCCTAGCCTTGCCTTGCCTGTCCTTGCCTGTCCTAGCCTTGCCTTATGTCCTTCTCATCCTGTTCTCTGTCCCATCCTCTCTCACTAAGCCCTCGTCTGGCTGCATGTCTCTTCTTTCCTTTTCTCTCACTCTCCTGCTTCCTGCCTCTTTTCTTGCAATTCCTCCATCTCACTCCTGCAGCCCAACACTACTTTTTAGTCTTCCTTCCCTTTCTCCTGCTCCCTTCGCTTTCTCCCTCTGTCCCATATCTTTCTTCCCGACTTGTCTCTTGCAGACTTTGGGCCAAACTGGCCCCAAGTCTGGGCATGCTTTGACAAGTTTTCAGAGGCCTGGCTGGTGGCAGCAGGGACACCAGGCAGTGACAGGCCCGGGGCTGACAGGCTCCCCATCCCCTAGGGGGCGCCTGGCTGCCACACCCAGCTGACATAGAACCTTTGTCACAATGCCCGCTACCGTGGCGAGGATGCGGTGGCTCTGCAGGTGACAGGGACATTGCAGGACTTGGTGTCAGCTCAGCAATTTCTCACTTCCCCTAAGAAGCGGAATTCTGCAAATTGCTGCCTTTGCTCTTGAAAGGATGTCATCAGGTGGGTGTTTTGGTGTCATACACTGAAAACAGAGCAGAAACTGTGAAATATTCCCATGATATGCATGGTCCCTGCCCCAAAGCACCATGACTCAGCCTAAGGAGATCTGCAGCTTATTTTTTTGTACTGCCAGCAGATTGTGGAAGTACAGTATAAAAACCATCCTTATGGAGAGATCTTGGTATTTTAGGCTTAGTCTAAGTGTCTCAAGTAGCTGGGGTTTTTGCTTGGGCCTAATCCATACGGTCTTATGGCTTTCCTCCTCGTCTGAAGACGAATGTGCTAGAAACCATAAAGCAAAAACATGTCCTGCAGCCTAGCCTTGCCTTGCCTGTCCTTGCCTGTCCTAGCCTTGCCTTATGTCCTTCTCATCCTGTTCTCTGTCCCATCCTCTCTCACTAAGCCCTCGTCTGGCTGCATGTCTCTTCTTTCCTTTTCTCTCACTCTCCTGCTTCCTGCCTCTTTTCTTGCAATTCCTCCATCTCACTCCTGCAGCCCAACACTACTTTTTAGTCTTCCTTCCCTTTCTCCTGCTCCCTTCGCTTTCTCCCTCTGTCCCATATCTTTCTTCCCGACTTGTCTCTTGGAGACTTTGGGCCAAACTGGCCCCAAGTCTGGGCATGCTTTGACAAGTCTTCAGAGGCCTGGCTGGTGGCAGCAGGGACACCAGGCAGTGACAGGCCCGGGGCTGACAGGCTCCCCATCCCCTAGGGGGCGCCTGGCTGCCACACCCAGCTGACATAGAACCTTTGTCACAATGCCCGCTACCGTGGCGAGGATGCGGTGGCTCTGCAGGTGACAGGGACACTGCAGGACTTGGTGTCAGCTCAGCAATTTCTCACTTCCCCTAAGAAGCGGAATTCTGCAAATTGCTGCCATTGCTCTTGAAAGGATGTCATCAGGTGGGTGTTTCGGTGTCATACACTGAAAACAGAGCAGAAACTGTGAAATATTCCCATGATATGCATGGTCCCTGCCCCAAAGCACCATGACTCAGCCTAAGGAGATCTGCAGCTTATTTTTTTGTACTGCCAGCAGATTGTGGAAGTACAGTATAAAAACCATCCTTATGGAGACATCTTGGTATTTTAGGCTTAGTCTAAGTGTCTCAAGTAGCTGGGGTTTTTGCTTGGGCCTAATCCATACGGTCTTATGGCTTTCCTCCTCGTCTGTAGACGAATGTGCTAGAAACTATAAAGCAAAAACATGTCCTGCAGCCTAGCCTTGCCTTGCCTGTCCTTGCCTGTCCCAGCCTTGCCTTATGTCCGTCTCATCCTGTTCTGTGTCCCATCCTCTCTCACTAAGCCCTCGTCTGGCTGCATGTCTCTTCTTTCCTTTTCTCTCACTCTCCTCCTTCCTGCCTCTTTTCTTGCAATTCCTCCATCTCACTCCTGCAGCCCAACACTACTTTTTATTCTTCCTTCCCTTTCTCCCTCTCCCTTCGCTTTCTCCCTCTGTCCCCTATCTTTCTTCCCGACTTGTCTCTTGCAGACTTTGGGCCAAACTGGCCCCAAGTCTGGGCATGCTTTGACAAGTTTTCAGAGGCCTGGCTGGTGGCAGCAGGGACACCAGGCAGTGACAGGCCCGGGGCTGACAGGCTCCCCATCCCCTAGGGGGCGCCTGGCTGCCACACCCAGCTGACATAGAACCTTTGTCACAATGCCCGCTACCGTGGCGAGGATGCGGTGGCTCTGCAGGTGACAGGGACACTGCAGGACTTGCTGTCAGCTCAGCAATTTCTCACTTCCCCTAAGAAGCGGAATTCTGCAAATTGCTGCCTTTGCTCTTGAAACATGTCATCAGGTGGGTGTTTTGGTGTCATACACTGAAAACAGAGCAGAAACTGTGAAATATTCCCATGATATGCATGGTCCCTGCCCCAAAGCACCATGACTCAGCCTAAGGAGATCTGCAGCTTATTTTTTTGTACTGCCAGCAGATTGTGGAAGTACAGTATAAAAACCATCCTTATGGAGAGATCTTGGTATTTTAGGCTTAGTCTAAGTGTCTCAAGTAGCTGGGGTTTTTGCTTGGGCCTAATCCATACGGTCTTATGGCTTTCCTCCTCGTCTGAAGACGAATGTGCTAGAAACCATAAAGCAAAAACATGTCCTGCAGCCTAGCCTTGCCTTGCCTGTCCTTGCCTGTCCTAGCCTTGCCTTATGTCCTTCTCATCCTGTTCTCTGTCCCATCCTCTCTCACTAAGCCCTCGTCTGGCTGCATGTCTCTTCTTTCCTTTTCTCTCACTCTCCTGCTTCCTGCCTCTTTTCTTGCAATTCCTCCATCTCACTCCTGCAGCCCAACACTACTTTTTAGTCTTCCTTCCCTTTCTCCTGCTCCCTTCGCTTTCTCCCTCTGTCCCATATCTTTCTTCCCGACTTGTCTCTTGGAGACTTTGGGCCAAACTGGCCCCAAGTCTGGGCATGCTTTGACAAGTTTTCAGAGGCCTGGCTGGTGGCAGCAGGGACACCAGGCAGTGACAGGCCCGGGGCTGACAGGCTCCCCATCCCCTAGGGGGCGCCTGGCTGCCACACCCAGCTGACATAGAACCTTTGTCACAATGCCCGCTACCGTGGCGAGGATGCGGTGGCTCTGCAGGTGACAGGGACACTGCAGGACTTGCTGTCAGCTCAGCAATTTCTCACTTCCCCTAAGAAGCGGAATTCTGCAAATTGCTGCCATTGCTCTTGAAAGGATGTCATCAGGTGGGTGTTTCGGTGTCATACACTGAAAACAGAGCAGAAACTGTGAAATATTCCCATGATATGCATGGTCCCTGCCCCAAAGCACCATGACTCAGCCTAAGGAGATCTGCAGCTTATTTTTTTGTACTGCCAGCAGATTGTGGAAGTACAGTATAAAAACCATCCTTATGGAGAGATCTTGGTATTTTAGGCTTAGTCTAAGTGTCTCAAGTAGCTGGGGTTTTTGCTTGGGCCTAATCCATACGGTCTTATGGCTTTCCTCCTCGTCTGTAGACGAATGTGCTAGAAACTATAAAGCAAAAACATGTCCTGCAGCCTAGCCTTGCCTTGCCTGTCCTTGCCTGTCCCAGCCTTGCCTTATGTCCGTCTCATCCTGTTCTGTGTCCCATCCTCTCTCACTAAGCCCTCGTCTGGCTGCATGTCTCTTCTTTCCTTTTCTCTCACTCTCCTCCTTCCTGCCTCTTTTCTTGCAATTCCTCCATCTCACTCCTGCAGCCCAACACTACTTTTTATTCTTCCTTCCCTTTCTCCCTCTCCCTTCGCTTTCTCCCTCTGTCCCATATCTTTCTTCCCGACTTGTCTCTTGGAGACTTTGGGCCAAACTGGCCCCAAGTCTGGGCATGCTTTGACAAGTTTTCAGAGGCCTGGCTGGTGGCAGCAGGGACACCAGGCAGTGACAGGCCCGGGGCTGACAGGCTCCCCATCCCCTAGGGGGCGCCTGGCTGCCACACCCAGCTGACATAGAACCTTTGTCACAATGCCCGCTACCGTGGCGAGGATGCGGTGGCTCTGCAGGTGACAGGGACACTGCAGGACTTGGTGTCAGCTCAGCAATTTCTCACTTCCCCTAAGAAGCGGAATTCTGCAAATTGCTGCCATTGCTCTTGAAAGGATGTCATCAGGTGGGTGTTTCGGTGTCATACACTGAAAACAGAGCAGAAACTGTGAAATATTCCCATGATATGCATGGTCCCTGCCCCAAAGCACCATGACTCAGCCTAAGGAGATCTGCAGCTTATTTTTTTGTACTGCCAGCAGATTGTGGAAGTACAGTATAAAAACCATCCTTATGGAGACATCTTGGTATTTTAGGCTTAGTCTAAGTGTCTCAAGTAGCTGGGGTTTTTGCTTGGGCCTAATCCATACGGTCTTATGGCTTTCCTCCTCGTCTGTAGACGAATGTGCTAGAAACTATAAAGCAAAAACATGTCCTGCAGCCTAGCCTTGCCTTGCCTGTCCTTGCCTGTCCCAGCCTTGCCTTATGTCCGTCTCATCCTGTTCTGTGTCCCATCCTCTCTCACTAAGCCCTCGTCTGGCTGCATGTCTCTTCTTTCCTTTTCTCTCACTCTCCTCCTTCCTGCCTCTTTTCTTGCAATTCCTCCATCTCACTCCTGCAGCCCAACACTACTTTTTATTCTTCCTTCCCTTTCTCCCTCTCCCTTCGCTTTCTCCCTCTGTCCCCTATCTTTCTTCCCGACTTGTCTCTTGCAGACTTTGGGCCAAACTGGCCCCAAGTCTGGGCATGCTTTGACAAGTTTTCAGAGGCCTGGCTGGTGGCAGCAGGGACACCAGGCAGTGACAGGCCCGGGGCTGACAGGCTCCCCATCCCCTAGGGGGCGCCTGGCTGCCACACCCAGCTGACATAGAACCTTTGTCACAATGCCCGCTACCGTGGCGAGGATGCGGTGGCTCTGCAGGTGACAGGGACACTGCAGGACTTGCTGTCAGCTCAGCAATTTCTCACTTCCCCTAAGAAGCGGAATTCTGCAAATTGCTGCCTTTGCTCTTGAAACATGTCATCAGGTGGGTGTTTTGGTGTCATACACTGAAAACAGAGCAGAAACTGTGAAATATTCCCATGATATGCATGGTCCCTGCCCCAAAGCACCATGACTCAGCCTAAGGAGATCTGCAGCTTATTTTTTTATACTGCCAGCAGATTGTGGAAGTACAGTATAAAAACCATCCTTATGGAGAGATCTTGGTATTTTAGCCTTAGTCTAAGTGTCTCAAGTAGCTGGGGTTTTTGCTTGGGCCTAATCCATACGGTCTTATGGCTTTCCTCCTCGTCTGAAGACGAATGTGCTAGAAACCATAAAGCAAAAACATGTCCTGCAGCCTAGCCTTGCCTTGCCTGTCCTTGCCTGTCCTAGCCTTGCCTTATGTCCTTCTCATCCTGTTCTCTGTCCCATCCTCTCTCACTAAGCCCTCGTCTGGCTGCATGTCTCTTCTTTCCTTTTCTCTCACTCTCCTGCTTCCTGCCTCTTTTCTTGCAATTCCTCCATCTCACTCCTGCAGCCCAACACTACTTTTTAGTCTTCCTTCCCTTTCTCCTGCTCCCTTCGCTTTCTCCCTCTGTCCCCTATCTTTCTTCCCGACTTGTCTCTTGGAGACTTTGGGCCAAACTGGCCCCAAGTCTGGGCATGGTTTGACAAGTTTTCAGAGGCCTGGCTGGTGGCAGCAGGGTCACCAGGCAGTGACAGGCCCGGGGCTGACAGGCTCCCCATCCCCTAGGGGGCGCCTGGCTTTCACACCCAGCTGACATAGAACCTTTGTCACAATGCCCGCTACCGTGGCGAGGATGCGGTGGCTCTGCAGGTGACAGGGACACTGCAGGACTTGCTGTCAGCTCAGCAATTTCTCACTTCCCCTAAGAAGCGGAATTCTGCAAATTGCTGCCTTTGCTCTTGAAAGGATGTCATCAGGTGGGTGTTTTGGTGTCATACACTGAAAACAGAGCAGAAACTGTGAAATATTCCCATGATATGCATGGTCCCTGCCCCAAAGCACCATGACTCAGCCTAAGGAGATCTGCAGCTTATTTTTTTGTACTGCCAGCAGATTGTGGAAGTACAGTATAAAAACCATCCTTATGGAGACATCTTGGTATTTTAGGCTTAGTCTAAGTGTCTCAAGTAGCTGGGGTTTTTGCTTGGGCCTAATCCATACGGTCTTATGGCTTTCCTCCTCGTCTGAAGACGAATGTGCTAGAAACTATAAAGCAAAAACATGTCCTGCAGCCTAGCCTTGCCTTGCCTGTCCTTGCCTGTCCTAGCCTTGCCTTATGTCCTTCTCATCCTGTTCTCTGTCCCATCCTCTCTCACTAAGCCCTCGTCTGGCTGCATGTCTCTTCTTTCCTTTTCTCTCACTCTCCTCCTTCCTGCCTCTTTTCTTGCAATTCCTCCATCTCACTCCTGCAGCCCAACACTACTTTTTATTCTTCCTTCCCTTTCTCCTGCTCCCTTCGCTTTCTCCCTCTGTCCCATATCTTTCTTCCCGACTTGTCTCTTGGAGACTTTGGGCCAAACTGGCCCCAAGTCTGGGCATGGTTTGACAAGTTTTCAGAGGCCTGGCTGGTGGCAGCAGGGACACCAGGCAGTGACAGGCCCAGGGCTGACAGGCTCCCCATCCCCTAGGGGGCGCCTGGCTTTCACACCCAGCTGACATAGAACCTTTGTCACAATGCCCGCTACCGTGGCGAGGATGTGGTGGCTCTGCAGGTGACAGGGACACTGCAGGACTTGGTGTCAGCTCAGCAATTTCTCACTTCCCCTAAGAAGCGGAATTCTGCAAATTGCTGCCATTGCTCTTGAAAGGATGTCATCAGGTGGGTGTTTTGGTGTCATACACTGAAAACAGAGCAGAAACTGTGAAATATTCCCATGATATGCATGGTCCCTGCCCCAAAGCACCATGACTCAGCCTAAGGAGATCTGCAGCTTATTTTTTTGTACTGCCAGCAGATTGTGGAAGTACAGTATAAAAACCATCCTTATGGAGAGATCTTGGTATTTTAGGCTTAGTCTAAGTGTCTCAAGTAGCTGGGGTTTTTGCTTGGGCCTAATCCATACGGTCTTATGACTTTCCTCCTCGTCTGTAGACGAATGTGCTAGAAACTATAAAGCAAAAACATGTCCTGCAGCCTAGCCTTGCCTTGCCTGTCCTTGCCTATCCCAGCCTTGCCTTATGTCCGTCTCATCCTGTTCTGTGTCCCATCCTCTCTCACTAAGCCCTCGTCTGGCTGCTTGTCTCTTCTTTCCTTTTCTCTCACTCTCCTCCTTCCTGCCTCTTTTCTTGCAATTCCTCCATCTCACTCCTGCAGCCCAACACTACTTTTTATTCTTCCTTCCCTTTCTCCCTCTCCCTTTGCTTTCTCCCTCTGTCCCATATCTTTCTTCCCGACTTGTCTCTTGCAGACTTTGGGCCAAACTGGCCCCAAGTCTGGGCATGGTTTGACAAGTTTTCAGAGGCCTGGCTGGTGGCAGCAGGGACACCAGGCAGTGACAGGCCCGGGGCTGACAGGCTCCCCATCCCCTAGGGGGCGCCTGGCTGCCACACCCAGCTGACATAGAACCTTTGTCACAATGCCCGCTACCGTGGCGAGGATGCGGTGGCTCTGCAGGTGACAGAGACACTGCAGGACTTGCTGTCAGCTCAGCAATTTCTCACTTCCCCTAAGAAGCGGAATTCTGCAAATTGCTGCCTTTGCTCTTGAAAGGATGTCATCAGGTGGGTGTTTTGGTGTCATACACTGAAAACAGAGCAGAAACTGTGAAATATTCCCATGATATGCATGGTCCCTGCCCCAAAGCACCATGACTCAGCCTAAGGAGATCTGCAGCTTATTTTTTTATACTGCCAGCAGATTGTGGAAGTACAGTATAAAAACCATCCTTATGGAGAGATCTTGGTATTTTAGGCTTAGTCTAAGTGTCTCAAGTAGCTGGGGTTTTTGCTTGGGCCTAATCCATACGGTCTTTTGGCTTTCCTCCTCGTCTGAAGACGAATGTGCCAGAAACCATAAAGCAAAAACATGTCCTGCAGCCTAGCCTTGCCTTGCCTGTCCTTGCCTGTCCTAGCCTTGCCTTATGTCCTTCTCATCCTGTTCTCTGTCCCATCCTCTCTCACTAAGCCCTCGTCTGGCTGCATGTCTCTTCTTTCCTTTTCTCTCACTCTCCTGCTTCCTGCCTCTTTTCTTGCAATTCCTCCATCTCACTCCTGCAGCCCAACACTACTTTTTAGTCTTCCTTCCCTTTCTCCTGCTCCCTTCGCTTTCTCCCTCTGTCCCATATCTTTCTTCCCGACTTGTCTCTTGGAGACTTTGGGCCAAACTGGCCCCAAGTCTGGGCATGCTTTGACAAGTTTTCAGAGGCCTGGCTGGTGGCAGCAGGGACACCAGGCAGTGACAGGCCCGGGGCTGACAGGCTCCCCATCCCCTAGGGGGCGCCTGGCTGCCACACCCAGCTGACATAGAACCTGTGTCACAATGCCCGCTACCGTGGCGAGGATGCGGTGGCTCTGCAGGTGACAGGGACACTGCAGGACTTGGTGTCAGCTCAGCAATTTCTCACTTCCCCTAAGAAGCGGAATTCTGCAAATTGCTGCCATTGCTCTTGAAAGGATGTCATCAGGTGGGTGTTTCGGTGTCATACACTGAAAACAGAGCAGAAACTGTGAAATATTCCCATGATATGCATGGTCCCTGCCCCAAAGCACCATGACTCAGCCTAAGGAGATCTGCAGCTTATTTTTTTGTACTGCCAGCAGATTGTGGAAGTACAGTATAAAAACCATCCTTATGGAGACATCTTGGTATTTTAGGCTTAGTCTAAGTGTCTCAAGTAGCTGGGGTTTTTGCTTGGGCCTAATCCATACGGTCTTATGGCTTTCCTCCTCGTCTGTAGACGAATGTGCTAGAAACTATAAAGCAAAAACACGTCCTGCAGCCTAGCCTTGCCTTGCCTGTCCTTGCCTGTCCCAGCCTTGCCTTATGTCCGTCTCATCCTGTTCTGTGTCCCATCCTCTCTCACTAAGCCCTCGTCTGGCTGCATGTCTCTTCTTTCCTTTTCTCTCACTCTCCTCCTTCCTGCCTCTTTTCTTGCAATTCCTCCATCTCACTCCTGCAGCCCAACACTACTTTTTATTCTTCCTTCCCTTTCTCCCTCTCCCTTCGCTTTCTCCCTCTGTCCCATATCTTTCTTCCCGACTTGTCTCTTGCAGACTTTGGGCCAAACTGGCCCCAAGTCTGGGCATGCTTTGACAAGTTTTCAGAGGCCTGGCTGGTGGCAGCAGGGACACCAGGCAGTGACAGGCCCGGGGCTGACAGGCTCCCCATCCCCTAGGGGGCGCCTGGCTGCCACACCCAGCTGACATAGAACCTTTGTCACAATGCCCGCTACCGTGGCGAGGATGCGGTGGCTCTGCAGGTGACAGGGACACTGCAGGACTTGCTGTCAGCTCAGCAATTTCTCACTTCCCCTAAGAAGCGGAATTCTGCAAATTGCTGCCTTTGCTCTTGAAAGGATGTCATCAGGTGGGTGTTTTGGTGTCATACACTGAAAACAGAGCAGAAACTGTGAAATATTCCCATGATATGCATGGTCCCTGCCCCAAAGCACCATGACTCAGCCTAAGGAGATCTGCAGCTTATTTTTTTGTACTGCCAGCAGATTGTGGAAGTACAGTATAAAAACCATCCTTATGGAGACATCTTGGTATTTTAGGCTTAGTCTAAGTGTCTCAAGTAGCTGGGGTTTTTGCTTGGGCCTAATCCATACGGTCTTTTGGCTTTCCTCCTCGTCTGAAGACGAATGTGCTAGAAACCATAAAGCAAAAACATGTCCTGCAGCCTAGCCTTGCCTTGCCTGTCCTTGCCTGTCCTAGCCTTGCCTTATGTCCTTCTCATCCTGTTCTCTGTCCCATCCTCTCTCACTAAGCCCTCGTCTGGCTGCATGTCTCTTCTTTCCTTTTCTCTCACTCTCCTGCTTCCTGCCTCTTTTCTTGCAATTCCTCCATCTCACTCCTGCAGCCCAACACTACTTTTTAGTCTTCCTTCCCTTTCTCCTGCTCCCTTCGCTTTCTCCCTCTGTCCCATATCTTTCTTCCCGACTTGTCTCTTGCAGACTTTGGGCCAAACTGGCCCCAAGTCTGGGCATGCTTTGACAAGTTTTCAGAGGCCTGGCTGGTGGCAGCAGGGACACCAGGCAGTGACAGGCCCGGGGCTGACAGGCTCCCCATCCCCTAGGGGGCGCCTGGCTGCCACACCCAGCTGACATAGAACCTTTGTCACAATGCCCGCTACCGTGGCGAGGATGCGGTGGCTCTGCAGGTGACAGGGACATTGCAGGACTTGGTGTCAGCTCAGCAATTTCTCACTTCCCCTAAGAAGCGGAATTCTGCAAATTGCTGCCTTTGCTCTTGAAAGGATGTCATCAGGTGGGTGTTTTGGTGTCATACACTGAAAACAGAGCAGAAACTGTGAAATATTCCCATGATATGCATGGTCCCTGCCCCAAAGCACCATGACTCAGCCTAAGGAGATCTGCAGCTTATTTTTTTGTACTGCCAGCAGATTGTGGAAGTACAGTATAAAAACCATCCTTATGGAGAGATCTTGGTATTTTAGGCTTAGTCTAAGTGTCTCAAGTAGCTGGGGTTTTTGCTTCGGCCTAATCCATACGGTCTTATGGCTTTCCTCCTCGTCTGAAGACGAATGTGCTAGAAACCATAAAGCAAAAACATGTCCTGCAGCCTAGCCTTGCCTTGCCTGTCCTTGCCTGTCCTAGCCTTGCCTTATGTCCTTCTCATCCTGTTCTCTGTCCCATCCTCTCTCACTAAGCCCTCGTCTGGCTGCATGTCTCTTCTTTCCTTTTCTCTCACTCTCCTGCTTCCTGCCTCTTTTCTTGCAATTCCTCCATCTCACTCCTGCAGCCCAACACTACTTTTTAGTCTTCCTTCCCTTTCTCCTGCTCCCTTCGCTTTCTCCCTCTGTCCCATATCTTTCTTCCCGACTTGTCTCTTGGAGACTTTGGGCCAAACTGGCCCCAAGTCTGGGCATGCTTTGACAAGTTTTCAGAGGCCTGGCTGGTGGCAGCAGGGACACCAGGCAGTGACAGGCCCGGGGCTGACAGGCTCCCCATCCCCTAGGGGGCGCCTGGCTGCCACACCCAGCTGACATAGAACCTTTGTCACAATGCCCGCTACCGTGGCGAGGATGCGGTGGCTCTGCAGGTGACAGGGACACTGCAGGACTTGGTGTCAGCTCAGCAATTTCTCACTTCCCCTAAGAAGCGGAATTCTGCAAATTGCTGCCATTGCTCTTGAAAGGATGTCATCAGGTGGGTGTTTCGGTGTCATACACTGAAAACAGAGCAGAAACTGTGAAATATTCCCATGATATGCATGGTCCCTGCCCCAAAGCACCATGACTCAGCCTAAGGAGATCTGCAGCTTATTTTTTTGTACTGCCAGCAGATTGTGGAAGTACAGTATAAAAACCATCCTTATGGAGACATCTTGGTATTTTAGGCTTAGTCTAAGTGTCTCAAGTAGCTGGGGTTTTTGCTTGGGCCTAATCCATACGGTCTTATGGCTTTCCTCCTCGTCTGTAGACGAATGTGCTAGAAACTATAAAGCAAAAACATGTCCTGCAGCCTAGCCTTGCCTTGCCTGTCCTTGCCTGTCCCAGCCTTGCCTTATGTCCGTCTCATCCTGTTCTGTGTCCCATCCTCTCTCACTAAGCCCTCGTCTGGCTGCATGTCTCTTCTTTCCTTTTCTCTCACTCTCCTGCTTCCTGCCTCTTTTCTTGCAATTCCTCCATCTCACTCCTGCAGCCCAACACTACTTTTTAGTCTTCCTTCCCTTTCTCCTGCTCCCTTCGCTTTCTCCCTCTGTCCCATATCTTTCTTCCCGACTTGTCTCTTGGAGACTTTGGGCCAAACTGGCCCCAAGTCTGGGCATGCTTTGACAAGTTTTCAGAGGCCTGGCTGGTGGCAGCAGGGACACCAGGCAGTGACAGGCCCGGGGCTGACAGGCTCCCCATCCCCTAGGGGGCGCCTGGCTGCCACACCCAGCTGACATAGAACCTGTGTCACAATGCCCGCTACCGTGGCGAGGATGCGGTGGCTCTGCAGGTGACAGGGACACTGCAGGACTTGGTGTCAGCTCAGCAATTTCTCACTTCCCCTAAGAAGCGGAATTCTGCAAATTGCTGCCATTGCTCTTGAAAGGATGTCATCAGGTGGGTGTTTCGGTGTCATACACTGAAAACAGAGCAGAAACTGTGAAATATTCCCATGATATGCATGGTCCCTGCCCCAAAGCACCATGACTCAGCCTAAGGAGATCTGCAGCTTATTTTTTTGTACTGCCAGCAGATTGTGGAAGTACAGTATAAAAACCATCCTTATGGAGACATCTTGGTATTTTAGGCTTAGTCTAAGTGTCTCAAGTAGCTGGGGTTTTTGCTTGGGCCTAATCCATACGGTCTTATGGCTTTCCTCCTCGTCTGTAGACGAATGTGCTAGAAACTATAAAGCAAAAACACGTCCTGCAGCCTAGCCTTGCCTTGCCTGTCCTTGCCTGTCCCAGCCTTGCCTTATGTCCGTCTCATCCTGTTCTGTGTCCCATCCTCTCTCACTAAGCCCTCGTCTGGCTGCATGTCTCTTCTTTCCTTTTCTCTCACTCTCCTCCTTCCTGCCTCTTTTCTTGCAATTCCTCCATCTCACTCCTGCAGCCCAACACTACTTTTTATTCTTCCTTCCCTTTCTCCCTCTCCCTTCGCTTTCTCCCTCTGTCCCATATCTTTCTTCCCGACTTGTCTCTTGCAGACTTTGGGCCAAACTGGCCCCAAGTCTGGGCATGCTTTGACAAGTTTTCAGAGGCCTGGCTGGTGGCAGCAGGGACACCAGGCAGTGACAGGCCCGGGGCTGACAGGCTCCCCATCCCCTAGGGGGCGCCTGGCTGCCACACCCAGCTGACATAGAACCTTTGTCACAATGCCCGCTACCGTGGCGAGGATGCGGTGGCTCTGCAGGTGACAGGGACACTGCAGGACTTGCTGTCAGCTCAGCAATTTCTCACTTCCCCTAAGAAGCGGAATTCTGCAAATTGCTGCCTTTGCTCTTGAAACATGTCATCAGGTGGGTGTTTTGGTGTCATACACTGAAAACAGAGCAGAAACTGTGAAATATTCCCATGATATGCATGGTCCCTGCCCCAAAGCACCATGACTCAGCCTAAGGAGATCTGCAGCTTATTGTTTTATACTGCCAGCAGATTGTGGAAGTACAGTATAAAAACCATCCTTATGGAGAGATCTTGGTATTTTAGCCTTAGTCTAAGTGTCTCAGGTAGCTGGGGTTTTTGCTTGGGCCTAATCCATACGGTCTTATGGCTTTCCTCCTCGTCTGAAGACGAATGTGCTAGAAACCATAAAGCAAAAACATGTCCTGCAGCCTAGCCTTGCCTTGCCTGTCCTTGCCTGTCCTAGCCTTGCCTTATGTCCTTCTCATCCTGTTCTCTGTCCCATCCTCTCTCACTAAGCCCTCGTCTGGCTGCATGTCTCTTCTTTCCTTTTCTCTCACTCTCCTGCTTCCTGCCTCTTTTCTTGCAATTCCTCCATCTCACTCCTGCAGCCCAACACTACTTTTTAGTCTTCCTTCCCTTTCTCCTGCTCCCTTCGCTTTCTCCCTCTGTCCCATATCTTTCTTCCCGACTTGTCTCTTGGAGACTTTGGGCCAAACTGGCCCCAAGTCTGGGCATGCTTTGACAAGTTTTCAGAGGCCTGGCTGGTGGCAGCAGGGACACCAGGCAGTGACAGGCCCGGGGCTGACAGGCTCCCCATCCCCTAGGGGGCGCCTGGCTGCCACACCCAGCTGACATAGAACCTTTGTCACAATGCCCGCTACCGTGGCGAGGATGCGGTGGCTCTGCAGGTGACAGGGACACTGCAGGACTTGGTGTCAGCTCAGCAATTTCTCACTTCCCCTAAGAAGCGGAATTCTGCAAATTGCTGCCATTGCTCTTGAAAGGATGTCATCAGGTGGGTGTTTCGGTGTCATACACTGAAAACAGAGCAGAAACTGTGAAATATTCCCATGATATGCATGGTCCCTGCCCCAAAGCACCATGACTCAGCCTAAGGAGATCTGCAGCTTCTTTTTTTGTACTGCCAGCAGATTGTGGAAGTACAGTATAAAAACCATCCTTATGGAGAGATCTTGGTATTTTAGGCTTAGTCTAAGTGTCTCAAGTAGCTGGGGTTTTTGCTTGGGCCTAATCCATACGGTCTTATGGCTTTCCTCCTCGTCTGTAGACGAATGTGCTAGAAACTATAAAGCAAAAACATGTCCTGCAGCCTAGCCTTGCCTTGCCTGTCCTTGCCTGTCCCAGCCTTGCCTTATGTCCGTCTCATCCTGTTCTGTGTCCCATCCTCTCTCACTAAGCCCTCGTCTGGCTGCATGTCTCTTCTTTCCTTTTCTCTCACTCTCCTCCTTCCTGCCTCTTTTCTTGCAATTCCTCCATCTCACTCCTGCAGCCCAACACTACTTTTTATTCTTCCTTCCCTTTCTCCCTCTCCCTTCGCTTTCTCCCTCTGTCCCATATCTTTCTTCCCGACTTGTCTCTTGCAGACTTTGGGCCAAACTGGCCCCAAGTCTGGGCATGCTTTGACAAGTTTTCAGAGGCCTGGCTGGTGGCAGCAGGGACACCAGGCAGTGACAGGCCCGGGGCTGACAGGCTCCCCATCCCCTAGGGGGCGCCTGGCTGCCACACCCAGCTGACATAGAACCTTTGTCACAATGCCCGCTACCGTGGCGAGGATGCGGTGGCTCTGCAGGTGACAGGGACACTGCAGGACTTGCTGTCAGCTCAGCAATTTCTCACTTCCCCTAAGAAGCGGAATTCTGCAAATTGCTGCCTTTGCTCTTGAAAGGATGTCATCAGGTGGGTGTTTTGGTGTCATACACTGAAAACAGAGCAGAAACTGTGAAATATTCCCATGATATGCATGGTCCCTGCCCCAAAGCACCATGACTCAGCCTAAGGAGATCTGCAGCTTATTTTTTTATACTGCCAGCAGATTGTGGAAGTACAGTATAAAAACCATCCTTATGGAGAGATCTTGGTATTTTAGCCTTAGTCTAAGTGTCTCAAGTAGCTGGGGTTTTTGCTTGGGCCTAATCCATACGGTCTTATGGCTTTCCTCCTCGTCTGAAGACGAATGTGCTAGAAACCATAAAGCAAAAACATGTCCTGCAGCCTAGCCTTGCCTTGCCTGTCCTTGCCTGTCCTAGCCTTGCCTTATGTCCTTCTCATCCTGTTCTCTGTCCCATCCTCTCTCACTAAGCCCTCGTCTGGCTGCATGTCTCTTCTTTCCTTTTCTCTCACTCTCCTGCTTCCTGCCTCTTTTCTTGCAATTCCTCCATCTCACTCCTGCAGCCCAACACTACTTTTTAGTCTTCCTTCCCTTTCTCCTGCTCCCTTCGCTTTCTCCCTCTGTCCCCTATCTTTCTTCCCGACTTGTCTCTTGCAGACTTTGGGCCAAACTGGCCCCAAGTCTGGGCATGGTTTGACAAGTTTTCAGAGGCCTGGCTGGTGGCAGCAGGGTCACCAGGCAGTGACAGGCCCGGGACTGACAGGATCCCCATCCCCTAGGGGGCGCCTGGCTTTCACACCCAGCTGACATAGAACCTTTGTCACAATGCCCGCTACCGTGGCGAGGATGCGGTGGCTCTGCAGGTGACAGGGACACTGCAGGACTTGGTGTCAGCTCAGCAATTTCTCACTTCCCCTAAGAAGCGGAATTCTGCAAATTGCTGCCTTTGCTCTTGAAAGGATGTCATCAGGTGGGTGTTTTGGTGTCATACACTGAAAACAGAGCAGAAACTGTGAAATATTCCCATGATATGCATGGTCCCTGCCCCAAAGCACCATGACTCAGCCTAAGGAGATCTGCAGCTTATTTTTTTGTACTGCCAGCAGATTGTGGAAGTACAGTATAAAAACCATCCTTATGGAGACATCTTGGTATTTTAGGCTTAGTCTAAGTGTCTCAAGTAGCTGGGGTTTTTGCTTGGGCCTAATCCATACGGTCTTATGGCTTTCCTCCTCGTCTGAAGACGAATGTGCTAGAAACTATAAAGCAAAAACATGTCCTGCAGCCTAGCCTTGCCTTGCCTGTCCTTGCCTGTCCTAGCCTTGCCTTATGTCCTTCTCATCCTGTTCTCTGTCCCATCCTCTCTCACTAAGCCCTCGTCTGGCTGCATGTCTCTTCTTTCCTTTTCTCTCACTCTCCTCCTTCCTGCCTCTTTTCTTGCAATTCCTCCATCTCACTCCTGCAGCCCAACACTACTTTTTATTCTTCCTTCCCTTTCTCCTGCTCCCTTCGCTTTCTCCCTCTGTCCCATATCTTTCTTCCCGACTTGTCTCTTGGAGACTTTGGGCCAAACTGGCCCCAAGTCTGGGCATGGTTTGACAAGTTTTCAGAGGCCTGGCTGGTGGCAGCAGGGACACCAGGCAGTGACAGGCCCAGGGCTGACAGGCTCCCCATCCCCTAGGGGGCGCCTGGCTTTCACACCCAGCTGACATAGAACCTTTGTCACAATGCCCGCTACTGTGGCGAGG
The DNA here is from genome assembly GCF_036013475.1 of Columba livia. NCBI lineage: Eukaryota > Metazoa > Chordata > Aves > Columbiformes > Columbidae > Columba > Columba livia. The sequence goes on from NW_027043012.1 coordinate 2,900,808, forward strand.
ATGCGGTGGCTCTGCAGGTGACAGGGACACTGCAGGACTTGGTGTCAGCTCAGCAATTTCTCACTTCCCCTAAGAAGCGGAATTCTGCAAATTGCTGCCATTGCTCTTGAAAGGATGTCATCAGGTGGGTGTTTTGGTGTCATACACTGAAAACAGAGCAGAAACTGTGAAATATTCCCATGATATGCATGGTCCCTGCCCCAAAGCACCATGACTCAGCCTAAGGAGATCTGCAGCTTATTTTTTTGTACTGCCAGCAGATTGTGGAAGTACAGTATAAAAACCATCCTTATGGAGAGATCTTGGTATTTTAGGCTTAGTCTAAGTGTCTCAAGTAGCTGGGGTTTTTGCTTGGGCCTAATCCATACGGTCTTATGACTTTCCTCCTCGTCTGTAGACGAATGTGCTAGAAACTATAAAGCAAAAACATGTCCTGCAGCCTAGCCTTGCCTTGCCTGTCCTTGCCTGTCCTAGCCTTGCCTTATGTCCTTCTCATCCTGTTCTCTGTCCCATCCTCTCTCACTAAGCCCTCGTCTGGCTGCATGTCTCTTCTTTCCTTTTCTCTCACTCTCCTGCTTCCTGCCTCTTTTCTTGCAATTCCTCCATCTCACTCCTGCAGCCCAACACTACTTTTTAGTCTTCCTTCCCTTTCTCCTGCTCCCTTCGCTTTCTCCCTCTGTCCCATATCTTTCTTCCCGACTTGTCTCTTGAAGACTTTGGGCCAAACTGGCCCCAAGTCTGGGCATGGTTTGACAAGTTTTCAGAGGCCTGGCTGGTGGCAGCAGGGACACCAGGCAGTGACAGGCCCGGGGCTGACAGGCTCCCCATCCCCTAGGGGGCGCCTGGCTGCCACACCCAGCTGACATAGAACCTTTGTCACAATGCCCGCTACCGTGGCGAGGATGCGGTGGCTCTGCAGGTGACAGGGACACTGCAGGACTTGGTGTCAGCTCAGCAATTTCTCACTTCCCCTAAGAAGCGGAATTCTGCAAATTGCTGCCTTTGCTCTTGAAAGGATGTCATCAGGTGGGTGTTTTGGTGTCATACACTGAAAACAGAGCAGAAACTGTGAAATATTCCCATGATATGCATGGTCCCTGCCCCAAAGCACCATGACTCAGCCTAAGGAGATCTGCAGCTTATTTTTTTATACTGCCAGCAGATTGTGGAAGTACAGTATAAAAACCATCCTTATGGAGAGATCTTGGTATTTTAGGCTTAGTCTAAGTGTCTCAAGTAGCTGGGGTTTTTGCTTGGGCCTAATCCATACGGTCTTATGGCTTTCCTCCTAGTCTGAAGACGAATGTGCTAGAAACCATAAAGCAAAAACACGTCCTGCAGCCTAGCCTTGCCTTGCCTGTCCTTGCCTGTCCTAGCCTTGCCTTATGTCCTTCTCATCCTGTTCTCTGTCCCATCCTCTCTCACTAAGCCCTCGTCTGGCTGCATGTCTCTTCTTTCCTTTTCTCTCACTCTCCTGCTTCCTGCCTCTTTTCTTGCAATTCCTCCATCTCACTCCTGCAGCCCAACACTACTTTTTAGTCTTCCTTCCCTTTCTCCTGCTCCCTTCGCTTTCTCCCTCTGTCCCCTATCTTTCTTCCCGACTTGTCTCTTGCAGACTTTGGGCCAAACTGGCCCCAAGTCTGGGCATGGTTTGACAAGTTTTCAGAGGCCTGGCTGGTGGCAGCAGGGACACCAGGCAGTGACAGGCCCGGGGCTGACAGGCTCCCCATCCCCTAGGGGGCGCCTGGCTGCCACACCCATCTGAAATAGAACCTTTGTCACAATGCCCGCTACCGTGGCGAGGATGCGGTGGCTCTGCAGGTGACAGGGACACTGCAGGACTTGGTGTCAGCTCAGCAATTTCTCACTTCCCCTAAGAAGCGGAATTCTGCAAATTGCTGCCTTTGCTCTTGAAAGGATGTCATCAGGTGGGTGTTTTGGTGTCATACACTGAAAACAGAGCAGAAACTGTGAAATATTCCCATGATATGCATGGTCCCTGCCCCAAAGCACCATGACTCAGCCTAAGGAGATCTGCAGCTTCTTTTTTTGTACTGCCAGCAGATTGTGGAAGTACAGTATAAAAACCATCCTTATGGAGAGATCTTGGTATTTTAGGCTTAGTCTAAGTGTCTCAAGTAGCTGGGGTTTTTGCTTGGGCCTAATCCATACGGTCTTATGGCTTTCCTCCTCGTCTGAAGACGAATGTGCTAGAAACTATAAAGCAAAAACATTTCCTGCAGCCTAGCCTTGCCTTGCCTGTCCTTGCCTGTCCCAGCCTTGCCTTATGTCCGTCTCATCCTGTTCTGTGTCCCATCCTCTCTCACTAAGCCCTCGTCTGGCTGCATGTCTCTTCTTTCCTTTTCTCTCACTCTCCTCCTTCCTGCCTCTTTTCTTGCAATTCCTCCATCTCACTCCTGCAGCCCAACACTACTTTTTAGTCTTCCTTCCCTTTCTCCTGCTCCCTTCGCTTTCTCCCTCTGTCCCATATCTTTCTTCCCGACTTGTCTCTTGCAGACTTTGGGCCAAACTGGCCCCAAGTCTGGGCATGCTTTGACAAGTTTTCAGAGGCCTGGCTGGTGGCAGCAGGGACACCAGGCAGTGACAGGCCCGGGGCTGACAGGCTCCCCATCCCCTAGGGGGCGCCTGGCTGCCACACCCAGCTGACATAGAACCTTTGTCACAATGCCCGCTACCGTGGCGAGGATGCGGTGGCTCTGCAGGTGACAGGGACACTGCAGGACTTGCTGTCAGCTCAGCAATTTCTCACTTCCCCTAAGAAGCGGAATTCTGCAAATTGCTGCCATTGCTCTTGAAAGGATGTCATCAGGTGGGTGTTTTGGTGTCATACACTGAAAACAGAGCAGAAACTGTGAAATATTCCCATGATATGCATGGTCCCTGCCCCAAAGCACCATGACTCAGCCTAAGGAGATCTGCAGCTTATTTTTTTGTACTGCCAGCAGATTGTGGAAGTACAGTATAAAAACCATCCTTATGGAGAGATCTTGGTATTTTAGGCTTAGTCTAAGTGTCTCAAGTAGCTGGGGTTTTTGCTTGGGCCTAATCCATACGGTCTTATGGCTTTCCTCCTCGTCTGAAGACGAATGTGCTAGAAACTATAAAGCAAAAACATGTCCTGCAGCCTAGCCTTGCATTGTCTGTCCTTGCCTGTCCTAGACTTGCCTTATGTCCTTCTCATCCTGCTCTATGTCCCATCCTCTCTCACTAAGCCCTCGTCTGGCTGCATGTCTCTTCTTTCCTTTTCTCTCACTCTCCTCCTTCCTGCCTCTTTTCTTGCAATTCCTCCATCTCACTCCTGCAGCCCAACACTACTTTTTAGTCTTCCTTCCCTTTCTCCTGCTCCCTTCGCTTTCTCCCTCTGTCCCATATCTTTCTTCCCGACTTGTCTCTTGCAGACTTTGGGCCAAACTGGCCCCAAGTCTGGGCATGGTTTGACAAGTTTTCAGAGGCCTGGCTGGTGGCAGCAGGGACACCAGGCAGTGACAGGCCCGGGGCTGACAGGCTCCCCATCCCCTAGGGGGCGCCTGGCTGCCACACCCAGCTGACATAGAACCTTTGTCACAATGCCCGCTACCGTGGCGAGGATGCGGTGGCTCTGCAGGTGACAGGGACACTGCAGGACTTGGTGTCAGCTCAGCAATTTCTCACTTCCCCTAAGAAGCGGAATTCTGCAAATTGCTGCCTTTGCTCTTGAAAGGATGTCATCAGGTGGGTGTTTTGGTGTCATACACTGAAAACAGAGGAGAAACTGTGAAATATTCCCATGATATGCATGGTCCCTGCCCCAAAGCACCATGACTCAGCCTAAGGAGATCTGCAGCTTCTTTTTTTGTACTGCCAGCAGATTGTGGAAGTACAGTATAAAAACCATCCTTATGGAGAGATCTTGGTATTTTAGGCTTAGTCTAAGTGTCTCAAGTAGCTGGGGTTTTTGCTTGGGCCTAATCTATACGGTCTTATGGCTTTCCTGCTCATCTGAAGACGAATGTGCTAGAAACTATAAAGCAAAAACATGTCCTGCAGCCTAGCCTTGCCTTGCCTGTCCTTGCCTGTCCTAGACTTGCCTTATGTCCTTCTCATCCTGCTCTCTGTCCCATCCTCTCTCACTAAGCCCTCGTCTGGCTGCATGTCTCTTCTTTCCTTTTCTCTCACTCTCCTGCTTCCTGCCTCTTTTCTTGCAATTCCTCCATCTCACTCCTGCAGCCCAACACTACTTTTTAGTCTTCCTTCCCTTTCTCCTGCTCCCTTCGCTTTCTCCCTCTGTCCCCTATCTTTCTTCCCGACTTGTCTCTTGCAGACTTTGGGCCAAACTGGCCCCAAGTCTGGGCATGGTTTGACAAGTTTTCAGAGGCCTGGCTGGTGGCAGCAGGGACACCAGGCAGTGACAGGCCCGGGGCTGACAGGCTCCCCATCCCCTAGGGGGCGCCTGGCTGCCACACCCAGCTGACATAGAACCTTTGTCACAATGCCCGCTACCGTGGCGAGGATGCGGTGGCTCTGCAGGTGACAGGGACACTGCAGGACTTGGTGTCAGCTCAGCAATTTCTCACTTCCCCTAAGAAGCGGAATTCTGCAAATTGCTGCCATTGCTCTTGAAAGGATGTCATCAGGTGGGTGTTTTGGTGTCATACACTGAAAACAGAGCAGAAACTGTGAAATATTCCCATGATATGCATGGTCCCTGCCCCAAAGCACCATGACTCAGCCTAAGGAGATCTGCAGCTTCTTTTTTTGTACTGCCAGCAGATTGTGGAAGTACAGTATAAAAACCATCCTTATGGAGAGATCTTGGTATTTTAGGCTTAGTCTAAGTGTCTCAAGTAGCTGGGGTTTTTGCTTGGGCCTAATCCATACGGTCTTATGGCTTTCCTCCTCGTCTGAAGACGAATGTGCTAGAAACTATAAAGCAAAAACATGTCCTGCAGCCTAGCCTTGCCTTGCCTGTCCTTGCCTGTCCTAGACTTGCCTTATGTCCTTCTCATCCTGCTCTCTGTCCCATCCTCTCTCACTAAGCCCTCGTCTGGCTGCATGTCTCTTCTTTCCTTTTCTCTCACTCTCCTGCTTCCTGCCTCTTTTCTTGCAATTCCTCCATCTCACTCCTGCAGCCCAACACTACTTTTTATTCTTCCTTCCCTTTCTCCTGCTCCCTTCGCTTTCTCCCTCTGTCCCATATCTTTCTTCCCGACTTTACTCTTGCAGACTTTGGGCCAAACTGGCCCCAAGTCTGGGCATGGTTTGACAAGTTTTCAGAGGCCTGGCTGGTGGCAGCAGGGACACCAGGCAGTGACAGGCCCGGGGCTGACAGGCTCCCCATCCCCTAGGGGGCGCCTGGCTGCCACACCCAGCTGACATTGAACCTTTGTCACAATGCCCGCTACCGTGGCGAGGATGCGGTGGCTCTGCAGGTGACAGGGACACTGCAGGACTTGGTGTCAGCTCAGCAATGTCTCACTTCCCCTAAGAAGCGGAATTCTGCAAATTGCTGCCTTTGCTCTTGAAAGGATGTCATCAGGTGGGAGTTTTGGTGTCATACACTGAAAACAGAGCAGAAACTGTGAAATATTCCCATGATATGCATGGTCCCTGCCCCAAAGCACCATGACTCAGCCTAAGGAGATCTGCAGCTTCTTTTTTGTACTGCCAGCAGATTGTGGAAGTACAGTATAAAAACCATCCTTATGGAGAGATCTTGGTATTTTAGGCTTAGTCTAAGTGTCTCAAGTAGCTGGGGTTTTTGCTTGGGCCTAATCCATACGGTCTCATGGCTTTCCTCCTCGTCTGAAGACGAATGTGCTAGAAACTATAAAGCAAAAACATGTCCTGCAGCCTAGCCTTGCCTTGCCTGTCCTTGCCTGTCCTAGCCTTGCCTTATTTCCTTTTCATCCTGCTCTCTGTCCCATCCTCTCTCACTAAGCCCTCGTCTGGCTGCATGTCTCTTCTTTCCTTTTCTCTCACTCTCCTGCTTCCTGCCTCTTTTCTTGCAATTCCTCCATCTCACTCCTGCAGCCCAACACTACTTTTTATTCTTCCTTCCCTTTCTCCTGCTCCCTTCGCTTTCTCCCTCTGTCCCATATCTTTCTTCCCGACTTGTCTCTTGCAGATTTTGGGCCAAACTGGCCCCAAGTCTGGGCATGCTTTGACAAGTTTTCAGAGGCCTGGCTGGTGGCAGCAGGGACACCAGGCAGTGACAGGCCCGGGGCTGACAGGCTCCCCATCCCCTAGGGGGCGCCTGGCTGCCACACCCAGCTGACATAGAACCTTTGTCACAATGCCCGCTACCGTGGCGAGGATGCGGTGGCTCTGCAGGTGACAGGGACACTGCAGGACTTGGTGTCAGCTCAGCAATTTCTCACTTCCCCTAAGAAGCGGAATTCTGCAAATTGCTGCCTTTGCTCTTGAAAGGATGTCATCAGGTGGGTGTTTTGGTGTCATACACTGAAAACAGAGCAGAAACTGTGAAATATTCCCATGATATGCATGGTCCCTGCCCCAAAGCACCATGACTCAGCCTAAGGAGATCTGCAGCTTATTTTTTTGTACTGCCAGCAGATTGTGGAAGTACAGTATAAAAACCATCCTTATGGAGAGATCTTGGTATTTTAGGCTTAGTCTAAGTGTCTCAAGTAGCTGGGGTTTTTGCTTGGGCCTAATCCATACGGTCTCATGGCTTTCCTCCTCGTCTGAAGACGAATGTGCTAGAAACTATAAAGCAAAAACATGTCCTGCAGTCTAGCCTTGCCTTGCCTGTCCTTGCCTGTCCTTGCCTTGCCTTATTTCCTTCTCATCCTGTTCTCTGTCCCATCCTCTCTCACTAAGCCCTCGTCTGGCTGCATGTCTCTTCTTTCCTTTTCTCTCACTCTCCTGCTTCCTGCCTCTTTTCTTGCAATTCCTCCATCTCACTCCTGCAGCCCAACACTACTTTTTATTCTTCCGCCCCTTTCTCCTGCTCCTTCGCTTTCTCCCTCTGTCCCATATCTTTCTTCCCGACTTGTCTCTTGGAGACTTTGGACCGAATTGGCCCCACGTCTCGGCATGGTTTGACAAGTTTTCAGAGGCCTGGCTGGTGGCAGCAGGGCCAGCAGGCAGTGACAGGCCCGGGGCTGACAGGCTCCCCATCCCCTAGGGGGCGCCTGGCTGCCACACCCAGCTGACATTGAACCTTTGTCACAATGCCCGCTACCGTGGCGAGGATGCGGTGACTCTGCAGGTGACAGGGACACTGCAGGACTTGGTGTCAGCTCAGCAATTTCTCACTTCCCCTAAGAAGCGGAATTCTGCAAATTGCTGCCTTTGCTCTTGAAAGGATGTCATCAGGTGGGTGTTTTGGTGTCATACACTGAAAACAGAGCAGAAACTGTGAAATATTCCCATGATATGCATGGTCCCTGCCCCAAAGCACCGTGACTCAGCCTAAGGAGATCTGCAGCTTATTTTTTTGTACTGCCAGCAGATTGTGGAAGTACAGTATAAAAACCATCCTTATGGAGAGATGTTCGTATTTTAGGCTTAGTCTAAGTGTCTCAAGTAGCTGGGGTTTTTGCTTGGGCCTAATCCGTACGGTCTTATGGCTTTCCTCCTAGTCTGAAGACGAATGTGCTAGAAACTATAAAGCAAAAACATGTCCTGCAGTCTAGCCTTGCCTTGCCTGTCCTTGCCTGTCCTAGCCTTGCCTTATGTCCTTCTCATCCTGTTCTCTGTCCCATCCTCTCTCACTAAGCCCTCGTCTGGCTGCATGTCTCTTCTTTCCTTTTCTCTCACTCTCCTGCTTCCTGCCTCTTTTCTTGCAATTCCTCCATCTCACTCCTGCAGCCCAACACTACTTTTTATTCTTCCGCCCCTTTCTCCTGCTCCTTCGCTTTCTCCCTCTGTCCCATATCTTTCTTCCCGACTTGTCTCTTGGAGACTTTGGACCGAATTGGCCCCACGTCTGGGCATGGTTTGACAAGTTTTCAGAGGCCTGGCTGGTGACAGCAGGGCCAGCAGGCAGTGACAGGGCCGGGGCTGACAGGCTCCCCATCCCCTAGGGGGCGCCTGGCTGCCACACCCAGCTGACATTGAACCTTTGTCACAATGCCCGCTACCGTGGCGAGGATGCGGTGACTCTGCAGGTGACAGGGACAATCCAGGACTTGGTGTCAGCTCAGCAATTTCTCACTTCCCCTAAGAAGCGGAATTCTGCAAATTGCTGCCTTTGCTCTTGAAAGGATGTCATCAGGTGGGTGTTTTGGTGTCATACACTGAAAACAGAGCAGAAACTGTGAAATATTCCCATGATATGCATGGTCCCTGCCCCAAAGCACCGTGACTCAGCCTAAGGAGATCTGCAGCTTATTTTTTTGTACTGCCAGCAGATTGTGGAAGTACAGTATAAACACCATCCTTATGGAGAGATCTTCGTATTTTAGGCTTAGTCTTAGTGTCTCAAGTAGCTGGGGTTTTTGCTTGGGCCTAATCCATACGGTCTTATGGCTTTCCTCCTAGTCTGAAGACGAATGTGCCAGAAACTATAAAGTAAAAAAAATGTCCTGCAGCCTAGCCTTGCCTTGCCTGTCCTTGCCTGTCCTAGCCTTGCCTTATTTCCTTCTCATCCTGTTCTCTGTCCCATCCTCTCTCAATAAGCCCTCGTCTGACTGCATGTCTCCTTTTTTCTTTTCTCTCACTCTCCTGCTTCCTGCCTCTTTTCTTGCAATTCCTCCATCTCACTCCTGCAGCCCAACACTACTTTTTATTCTTCCTTCCCTTTCTCCTGCTCCTTCTCTTTCTCCCTCTGTCCCATATCTTTCTTCCCGACTTGTCTCTTGGAGACTTTGGACCAAATTGGCCCCACGTCTGGGCATGGTTTGACAAGTTTTCAGAGTCCTGTCTGGTGACAGCAGCGACAGCAGGCAGTGACAGGCCCGGGGCTGACAGGCTCCCCATCCCCTAGGGGGCACCTGGCTGCCACACCCAGCTGACATTGAACCTTTGTCACAATGCCCGCTACCGTGGAGAGGATGCGGTGACTCTGCAGGTGACAGGGACACTGCAGGACTTGGTGTCAGCTCAGCAATTTCTCACTTCCCCTAAGAAGCGGAATTCTGCAAATTGCTGCCTTTGCTCTTGAAAGGATGTCATCAGGTGGGTGTTTTGGTGTCATACACTGAAAACAGAGCAGAAACGGTGAAATATTCCCATGATATGCATAGTCCATGCCCCAAAGCATCATGACTCAGCCTAAGGAGATCTGCAGCTTATTTTTTTGTACTGCCAGCAGATTGTGGAATTACAGTATAAAAACCATCCTTATGGAGAGATCTTGGTATTTTAGGCTTAGTCTAAGTGTCTCAAGTAGCTGGGGTTTTTGCTTGGGCCTAATCCATACGGTCATATGGCTTTCCCCCTAGTCTGAAGAGGAATGTGCTAGAAATATAAAGCAAAAACATGTCCTGCAGTCTAGCCTTGCCTTGCCTGTCCTTGCCTGTCCTTGCCTTGCCTTATTTCCTTCTCATCCTGTTCTGTGTCCCATCCTCTCTCACTAAGCCCTCGTCTGGCTGCATGTCTCTTCTTTCCTTTTCTCTCACTCTCCTGCTTCCTGCCTCTTTTCTTGCAATTCCTCCATCTCACTCCTGCAGCCCAACACTACTTTTTATTCTTCCGCCCCTTTCTCCTGCTCCTTCGCTTTCTCCCTCTGTCCCATATCTTTCTTCCCGACTTGTCTCTTGGAGACTTTGGACCGAATTGGCCCCAAGTCTGGGCATGGTTTGACAAGTTTTCAGAGGCCTGGCTGGTGACAGCAGGTCCAGCAGGCAGTGACAGGCCCGGGGCTGACAGGCTCCCCATCCCCTAGGGGGCGCCTGGCTGCCACACCCAGCTGACATTGAACCTTTGTCACAATGCCCGCTACCGTGGCGAGGATGCGGTGACTCTGCAGGTGACAGGGACACTGCAGGACTTGGTGTCAGCTCAGCAATTTCTCACTTCCCCTAAGAAGCGGAATTCTGCAAATTGCTGCCTTTGCTCTTGAAAGGATGTCATCAGGTGGGTGTTTTGGTGTCATACACTGAAAACAGAGCAGAAACTGTGAAATATTCCCATGATATGCATGGTCCCTGCCCCAAAGCACCGTGACTCAGCCTAAGGAGATCTGCAGCTTATTTTTTTGTACTGCCAGCAGATTGTGGAAGTACAGTATAAACACCATCCTTATGGAGAGATCTTCGTATTTTAGGCTTAGTCTTAGTGTCTCAAGTAGCTGGGGTTTTTCCTTGGGCCTAATCCATACGGTCTTATGGCTTTCCTTCTAGTCTGAAGAGGAATGTGCTAGAAACTATAAAGCAAAAAAACTTCCTGCAGCCTAGCCTTGCCTTGCCTTTCCTTGCCTGTCCTTGCATTGTCTTATTTCCTTCTCATCCTGTTCTCTGTCCCATCCTCTCTCACTAACCCCTCGTCTGACTGCATGTCTCTTCTTTCCTTTTCTCTCACTCTCCTGCTTCCTGCCTCTTTTCTTGCAATTCCTCCATCTCACTCCTGCAGCCCAACACTACTTTTTATTCTTCCTTCCCTTTCTCCTGCTCCCTTCGCTTTCTCCCTATGTCCCATATCTTTCTTCCCGACTTGTCTCTTGGAGACTTTGGACCAAATTAGCCCCACGTCTGGGCATGGTTTGACATGTTTTCAGAGGCCTGGCTGGTGACAGCAGCGACAGCAGGCAGTGACAGGCCCGGGGCTGACAGGCTCCCCATCCCCTAGGGGGCACCTGGCTGCCACACCCAGCTGACATTGAACCTTTGTCACAATGCCCGCTACCGTGGAGAGGATGCGGTGACTCTGCAGGTGACAGGGACACTGCAGGACTTGGTGTCAGCTCATCAATTTCCACTTCCCCTAAGAAGCGGAATTCTGCAAATTGCTGCCTTTGCTCTTGAAAGGATGTCATCAGGTGGGTGTTTTGGTGTCATACACTGAAAACAGAGCAGAAACTGTGAAATATTCCCATGATATGCATGGTCCCTGCCCCAAAGCACCATGACTCAGCCTAAGGAGATCTGCAGCTTATTTTTTTGTACTGCCACGAAATTGTGGAAGTACAGTATAAAAAACCATCCTTATGGAGAGATCTTGGTATTTTAGGCTTAGTCTAAGTGTCTCAAGTAGCTGGGGTTTTTGCTTGGGCCTAATCCATACGGTCTTATGGTTTTCCTCCTAGTCTGAAGACGAATGTGCCAGAAACTATAAAGCAAAAAAAATGTCCTGCAGCCTAGCCTTGCCTTGCCTGTCCTTGCCTGTCCTTGCCTTGCCTTATTTCCTTCTCATCCTGTTCTCTGTCCCATCCTCTCTCACTAAGCCCTAGTCTGGCTGCATGTCTCTTCTTTCCTTTTCTCTCACTCTCCTGCTTCCTGCCTCTTTTCTTGCAATTCCTCCATCTCACTCCTGCAGCCCAACACTACTTTTTATTCTTCCTTCCCTTTCTCCTGCTCCCTTCGCTTTCTCCCTCTGTCCCATATATTTCTTCCCGACTTGTCTCTTGGAGACTTTGGGCCAAATTGGCCCCACGTCTGGGCATGGTTTGACAAGTTTTCAGAGGCCTGGCTGGTGAGAGCAGGGCCAGCAGGCAGTGACAGGCCCGGGGCTGACAGGCTCCCCGTCCGCTAGGGGGCGCCTGGCTGCCACACCCAGCTGACATTGAACCTTTGTCACAATGCCCGCTACCGTGGCGAGGATGCGGTGACTCTGCAGGTGACAGGGACACTGCAGGACTTGGTGTCAGCTCAGCAATTTCTCACTTCCCCTAAGAAGCGGAATTCTGCAAATTGCTGCCTTTGCTCTTGAAAGGATGTCATCAGGTGGGTGTTTTGGTGTCATACACTGAAAACAGAGCAGAAACTGTGAAATATTCCCATGATATGCATGGTCCCTGCCCCAAAGCACCATGACTCAGCCTAAGGAGATCTGCAGCTTATTTTTTTGTACTGCCAGCAGATTGTGGAAGTACAGTATAAAAACCATCCTTATGGAGAGATCTTCGTATTTTAGGCTTAGTCTAAGCGTCTCAAGTAGCTGGGGTTTTTGCTTGGGCCTAATCCATACGGTCTTATGGCTTTCCTTCTAGTCTGAAGACGAATGTGCTAGAAACTATAAAGCAAAAACATGTCCTGCAGCCTAGCCTTGCCTTGCCTGTCCTTGCCTGTCCTTGCCTTGCCTTATTTCCTTCTCATCCTGTTCTCTGTCCCATCCTCTCTCACTAAGCCCTCCTCTGGCTGAATGTCTCTTCTTTCCTTTTCTCTCACTCTCCTGTTTCCTGCCTCTTTTCTTGCAATTCCTCCATCTCACTCCTGCAGCCCAACACTACTTTTTATTCTTCCTTCCCTTTCTCCTGCTCCCTTCGCTTTCTACCTCTGTCCCATATCTTTCTTCCCGACTTGTCTCTTGCAGACTTTGGACCGAATTGGCCCCACGTCTGTACATGGTTTGACAAGTTTTCAGAGGCCTGGCTGGTGACAGCAGGGCCAGCAGGCAGTGACAGGCCCGGGGCTGACAGGCTCCCCATCCCCTAGGGGGCGCCTGGCTGCCACACCCAGCTGACATTGAACCTTTGTCACAATGCCCGCTACCGTGGCGAGGATGCGGTGACTCTGCAGGTGACAGGGACACTGCAGGACTTGGTGTCAGCTCAGCAATTTCTCACTTCCCCTAAGAAGCGGAATTCTGCAAATTGCTGCCTTTGCTCTTGAAAGGATGTCATCAGGTGGGTGTTTTGGTGTCATACACTGAAAACAGAGCAGAAACTGTGAAATATTCCCATGATATGCATGGTCCCTGCCCCAAAGCACCGTGACTCAGCCTAAGGAGATCTGCAGCTTATTTTTTTGTACTGCCAGCAGATTGTGGAAGTACAGTATAAAAACCATCCTTATGGAGAGATGTTCGTATTTTAGGCTTAGTCTAAGTGTCTCAAGTAGCTGGGGTTTTTGCTTGGGCCTAATCCGTACGGTCTTATGGCTTTCCTCCTAGTCTGAAGAGGAATGTGCTAGAAACTATAAAGCAAAAACATGTCCTGCAGTCTAGCCTTGCCTTGCCTGTCCTTGCCTGTCCTTGCCTTGCCTTATTTCCTTCTCATCCTGTTCTCTGTCCCATCCTCTCTCACTAAGCCCTCGTCTGGCTGCATGTCTCTTCTTTCCTTTTCTCTCACTCTCCTGCTTCCTGCCTCTTTTCTTGCAATTCCTCCATCTCACTCCTGCAGCCCAACACTACTTTTTATTCTTCCGCCCCTTTCTCCTGCTCCTTCGCTTTCTCCCTCTGTCCCATATCTTTCTTCCCGACTTGTCTCTTGGAGACTTTGGACCGAATTGGCCCCACGTCTGGGCATGGTTTGACAAGTTTTCAGAGGCCTGGCTGGTGGCAGCAGGGTCACCACGCAGTGACAGGGCGGGGCTGACAGGCTCTCCATCCCCTAGGGGGCGCCTGGCTGCCACACCCAGCTGACATTGAACCTTTGTCACAATGCCCGCTACCGTGGCGAGGATGCGGTGACTCTGCAGGTGACAGGGACAATCCAGGACTTGGTGTCAGCTCAGCAATTTCTCACTTCCCCTAAGAAGCGGAATTCTGCAAATTGCTGCCTTTGCTCTTGAAAGGATGTCATCAGGTGGGTGTTTTGGTGTCATACACTGAAAACAGAGCAGAAACTGTGAAATATTCCCATGATATGCATGGTCCCTGCCCCAAAGCACCGTGACTCAGCCTAAGGAGATCTGCAGCTTATTTTTTTGTACTGCCAGCAGATTGTGGAAGTACAGTATAAAAACCATCCTTATGGAGAGATCTTGGTATTTTAGGCTTAGTCTAAGTGTCTCAAGTAGCTGGGGTTTTTGCTTGGGCCTAATCCATACGGTCATATGGCTTTCCTCCTAGTCTGAAGAGGAATGTGCTAGAAACTATAAAGCAAAAACATGTCCTGCAGTCTAGCCTTGCCTTGCCTGTCCTTGCCTGTCCTTGCCTTGCCTTATTTCCTTCTCATCCTGTTCTCTGTCCCATCCTCTCTCACTAAGCCCTCGTCTGGCTGCATGTCTCTTCTTTCCTTTTCTCTCACTCTCCTGCTTCCTGCCTCCTTTCTTGCAATTCCTCCATCTCACTCCTGCAGCCCAACACTACTTGTTATTCTTCCGCCCCTTTCTCCTGCTCCTTCGCTTTCTCCCTCTGTCCCATATCTTTCTTCCCGACTTGTCTCTTGGAGACTTTGGACCGAATTGGCCCCAAGTCTGGGCATGGTTTGACAAGTTTTCAGAGGCCTGGCTGGTGACAGCAGGTCCAGCAGGCAGTGACAGGCCCGGGGCTGACAGGCTCCCCATCCCCTAGGGGGCGCCTGGCTGCCACACCCAGCTGACATAGAACCTTTGTCACAATGCCCGCTACCGTGGCGAGGATGCGGTGACTCTGCAGGTGACAGGGACACTGCAGGACTTGGTGTCAGCTCAGCAATTTCTCACTTCCCCTAAGAAGCGGAATTCTGCAAATTGCTGCCTTTGCTCTTGAAAGGATGTCATCAGGTGGGTGTTTTGGTGTCATACACTGAAAACAGAGCAGAAACTGTGAAATATTCCCATGATATGCATGGTCCCTGCCCCAAAGCACCGTGACTCAGCCTAAGGAGATCTGCAGCTTATTTTTTTGTACTCTCAGCAGATTGTGGAAGTACAGTATAAACACCATCCTTATGGAGAGATCTTCGTATTTTAGGCTTAGTCTTAGTGTCTCAAGTAGCTGGGGTTTTTCCTTGGGCCTAATCCATACGGTCTTATGGCTTTCCTCCTCGTCTGAAGACGAATGTGCTAGAAACTATAAAGCAAATACATGTCCTGCAGCCTAGCCTTGCCTTGCCTTTCCTTGCCTGTCCTTGCATTGTCTTATTTCCTTCTCATCCTGTTCTCTGTCCCATCCTCTCTCACTAACCCCTCGTCTGACTGCATGTCTCTTCTTTCCTTTTCTCTCACTCTCCTGCTTCCTGCCTCTTTTCTTGCAATTCCTCCATCTCACTCCTGCAGCCCAACACTACTTTTTATTCTTCCACCCCTTTCTCCTGCTCCCTTCGCTTTCTCCCTCTGTCCCATATATTTCTTCCCGACTTGTCTCTTGGAGAGTTTGGGCCAAATTGGCCCCACGTCTGGGCATGGTTTGACAAGTTTTCAGAGGCCTGGCTGGTGAGAGCAGGGCCAGCAGGCAGTGACAGGCCCGGGGCTGACAGGCTCCCCGTCCGCTAGGGGGCGCCTGGCTGCCACACCCAGCTGACATTGAACCCTTGTCACAATGCCCGCTACCGTGGCGAGGATGCGGTGACTCTGCAGGTGACAGGGACACTGCAGGACTTGGTGTCAGCTCAGCAATTTCTCACTTCCCCTAAGAAGCGGAATTCTGCAAATTGCTGCCTTTGCTCTTGAAAGGATGTCATCAGGTGGGTGTTTTGGTGTCATACACTGAAAACAGAGCAGAAACTGTGAAATATTCCCATGATATGCATGGTCCCTGCCCCAAAGCACCATGACTCAGCCTAAGGAGATCTGCAGCTTATTTTTTTGTACTGCCAGCAGATTGTGGAAGTACAGTATAAAAACCATCCTTATGGAGAGATCTTCGTATTTTAGGCTTAGTCTAAGTGTCTCAAGTAGCTGGGGTTTTTGCTTGGGCCTAATCCGTACGGTCTTATGGCTTTCCTCCTAGTCTGAAGAGGAATGTGCTAGAAACTATAAAGCAAAAACATGTCCTGCAGTCTAGCCTTGCCTTGCCTGTCCTTGCCTGTCCTTGCCTTGCCTTATTTCCTTCTCATCCTGTTCTCTGTCCCATCCTCTCTCACTAAGCCCTCGTCTGGCTGCATGTCTCTTCTTTCCTTTTCTCTCACTCTCCTGCTTCCTGCCTCTTTTCTTGCAATTCCTCCATCTCACTCCTGCAGCCCAACACTACTTTTTATTCTTCCGCCCCTTTCTCCTGCTCCTTCGCTTTCTCCCGCTGTCCCCTATCTTTCTTACCGACTTGTCTCTTGGAGACTTTGGGCCAAATTGGCCCCACGTCTGGGCATGGTTTGTCAAGTTTTCAGAGGCCTGGCTGGTGACAGCAGGGCCAGCAGGCAGTGACAGGCCCGGGGCTGACAGGCTCCCCATCCCCGAGGGGGCGCCTGGCTGCCACACCCAGCTGACATTGAACCTTTGTCACAATGCCCGCTACCGTGGCGAGGATGCGGTGACTCTGCAGGTGACAGGGACACTGCAGGACTTGGTGTCAGCTCAGCAATTTCTCACTTCCCCTAAGAAGCAGAATTCTGCAAATTGCTGCCTTTGCTCTTGAAAGGATGTCATCAGGTGGGTGTTTTGGTGTCATACACTGAAAACAGAGCAGAAACTGTGAAATATTCCCATGATATGCATGGTCCCTTCCCCAGAGCACCATGACGCAGCCTAAGGAGATCTGCAGCTTATTTTTTTGTACTGCCAGCAGATTGTGGAAGTACAGTATAAAAACCATCCTTATGGAGAGATCTTGGTATTTTAGGCTTAGTCTAAGTGTCTCAAGTAGCTGGGGTTTTTGCTTGGGCCTAATCCATACGGTCTTATGGTTTTCCTCCTAGTCTGAAGACGAATGTGCCAGAAACTATAAAGCAAAAAAAATGTCCTGCAGCCTAGCCTTGCCTTGCCTGTCCTTGCCTGTCCTTGCCTTGCCTTATTTCCTTCTCATCCTGTTCTCTGTCCCATCCTCTCTCACTAAGCCCTAGTCTGGCTGCATGTCTCTTCTTTCCTTTTCTCTCACTCTCCTGCTTCCTGCCTCTTTTCTTGCAATTCCTCCATCTCACTCCTGCAGCCCAACACTACTTTTTATTCTTCCACCCCTTTCTCCTGCTCCCTTCGCTTTCTCCCTCTGTCCCATATCTTTCTTCCCGACTTGTCTCTTGCAGAGTTTGGGCCAAATTGGCCCCACGTCTGGGCATGGTTTGACAAGTTTTCAGAGGCCTGGCTGGTGAGAGCAGGGCCAGCAGGCAGTGACAGGCCCGGGGCTGACAGGCTCCCCGTCCGCTAGGGGGCGCCTGGCTGCCACACCCAGCTGACATTGAACCTTTGTCACAATTCCCGCTACCGTGGCGAGGATGCGGTGACTCTGCAGGTGACAGGGACACTGCAGGACTTGGTGTCAGCTCAGCAATTTCTCACTTCCCCTAAGAAGCGGAATTCTGCAAATTGCTGCCTTTGCTCTTGAAAGGATGTCATCAGGTGGGTGTTTTGGTGTCATACACTGAAAACAGAGCAGAAACTGTGAAATATTCCCATGATATGCATGGTCCCTGCCCCAAAGCACCATGACTCAGCCTAAGGAGATCTGCAGCTTCTTTTTTTGTACTGCCAGCAGATTGTGGAAGTACAGTATAAAAACCATCCTTATGGAGAGATCTTCGTATTTTAGGCTTAGTCTAAGCGTCTCAAGTAGCTGGGGTTTTTGCTTGGGCCTAATCCATACGGTCTTATGGCTTTCCTTCTAGTCTGAAGACGAATGTGCTAGAAACTATAAAGCAAAAACATGTCCTGCAGCCTAGCCTTGCCTTGCCTGTCCTTGCCTGTCCTTGCCTTGCCTTATTTCCTTCTCATCCTGTTCTCTGTCCCATCCTCTCTCACTAAGCCCTCCTCTGGCTGAATGTCTCTTCTTTCCTTTTCTCTCACTCTCCTGTTTCCTGCCTCTTTTCTTGCAATTCCTCCATCTCACTCCTGCAGCCCAACACTACTTTTTATTCTTCCTTCCCTTTCTCCTGCTCCCTTCGCTTTCTACCTCTGTCCCATATCTTTCTTCCCGACTTGTCTCTTGGAGACTTTGGGCCAAATTGGCCCCACGTCTGGGCATGGTTTGACAAGTTTTCAGAGGCCTGGCTGGTGGCAGCAGGGTCACCAGGCAGTGACAGGGCGGGGCTGACAGGATCCCCATCCCCTAGGGGGCGCCTGGCTGCCACACCCAGCTGACATTGAACCTTTGTCACAATGCCCGCTACCGTGGCGAGGATGCGGTGACTCTGCACGTGACAGGGACACTGCAGGACTTGGTGTCAGCTCAGCAATTTCTCACTTCCCCTAAGAAGCGGAATTCTGCAAATTGCTGCCTTTGCTCTTGAAAGGATGTCATCAGGTGGGTGTTTTGGTGTCATACACTGAAAACAGAGCAGAAACTGTGAAATATTCCCATGATATGCATGGTCCCTTCCCCAGAGCACCATGACGCAGCCTAAGGAGATCTGCAGCTTATTTTTTTGTACTGCCAGCAGATTGTGGAAGTACAGTATAAAAACCATCCTTATGGAGAGATCTTGGTATTTTAGGCTTAGTCTAAGTGTCTCAAGTAGCTGGGGTTTTTGCTTGGGCCTAATCCATACGGTCATATGGCTTTCCTCCTAGTCTGAAGAGGAATGTGCTAGAAACTATAAAGCAAAAACATGTCCTGCAGTCTAGCCTTGCCTTGCCTGTCCTTGCCTGTCCTTGCCTTGCCTTATTTCCTTCTCATCCTGTTCTCTGTCCCATCCTCTCTCACTAAGCCCTCGTCTGGCTGCATGTCTCTTCTTTCCTTTTCTCTCACTCTCCTGCTTCCTGCCTCTTTTCTTGCAATTCCTCCATCTCACTCCTGCAGCCCAACACTACTTGTTATTCTTCCGCCCCTTTCTCCTGCTCCTTCGCTTTCTCCCTCTGTCCCATATCTTTCTTCCCGACTTGTCTCTTGGAGACTTTGGACCGAATTGGCCCCAAGTCTGGGCATGGTTTGACAAGTTTTCAGAGGCCTGGCTGGTGACAGCAGGTCCAGCAGGCGGTGACAGGCCCGGGGCTGACAGGCTCCCCATCCCCTAGGGGGCGCCTGGCTGCCACACCCAGCTGACATTGAACCTTTGTCACAATGCCCGCTACCGTGGCGAGGATGCGGTGACTCTGCAGGTGACAGGGACACTGCAGGACTTGGTGTCAGCTCAGCAATTTCTCACTTCCCCTAAGAAGCGGAATTCTGCAAATTGCTGCCTTTGCTCTTGAAAGGATGTCATCAGGTGGGTGTTTTGGTGTCATACACTGAAAACAGAGCAGAAACTGTGAAATATTCCCATGATATGCATGGTCCCTTCCCCAGAGCACCATGACGCAGCCTAAGGAGATCTGCAGCTTATTTTTTTGTACTGCCAGCAGATTGTGGAAGTACAGTATAAAAACCATCCTTATGGAGAGATCTTGGTATTTTAGGCTTAGTCTAAGTGTCTCAAGTAGCTGGGGTTTTTGCTTGGGCCTAATCCATACGGTCTTATGGCTTTCCTCCTAGTCTGAAGACGAATGTGCCAGAAACTATAAAGCAAAAAAAATGTCCTGCAGCCTAGCCTTGCCTTGCCTGTCCTTGCCTGTCCTTGCCTTGCCTTATTTCCTTCTCATCCTGTTCTCTGTCCCATCCTCTCTCACTAAGCCCTAGTCTGGCTGCATGTCTCTTCTTTCCTTTTCTCTCACTCTCCTGCTTCCTGCCTCTTTTCTTGCAATTCCTCCATCTCACTCCTGCAGCCCAACACTACTTTTTATTCTTCCACCCCTTTCTCCTGCTCCCTTCGCTTTCTCCCTCTGTCCCATATATTTCTTCCCGACTTGTCTCTTGGAGAGTTTGGGCCAAATTGGCCCCACGTCTGGGCATGGTTTGACAAGTTTTCAGAGGCCTGGCTGGTGGCAGCAGGGTCACCAGGCAGTGACAGGCCCGGGGCTGACAGGCTCCCCGTCCGCTAGGGGGCGCCTGGCTGCCACACCCAGCTGACATTGAACCTTTGTCACAATGCCCGCTACCGTGGCGAGGATGCGGTGACTCTGCAGGTGACAGGGACACTGCAGGACTTGGTGTCAGCTCAGCAATTTCTCACTTCCCCTAAGAAGCGGAATTCTGCAAATTGCTGCCTTTGCTCTTGAAAGGATGTCATCAGGTGGGTGTTTTGGTGTCATACACTGAAAACAGAGCAGAAACTGTGAAATATTCCCATGATATGCATGGTCCCTGCCCCAAAGCACCATGACTCAGCCTAAGGAGATCTGCAGCTTATTTTTTTGTACTGCCAGCAGATTGTGGAAGTACAGTATAAAAACCATCCTTATGGAGAGATCTTCGTATTTTAGGCTTAGTCTAAGCGTCTCAAGTAGCTGAGGTTTTTGCTTGGGCCTAATCCATACGGTCTTATGGCTTTCCTTCTAGTCTGAAGACGAATGTGCTAGAAACTATAAAGCAAAAACATGTCCTGCAGCCTAGCCTTGCCTTGCCTGTCCTTGCCTGTCCTTGCCTTGCCTTATTTCCTTCTCATCCTGTTCTCTGTCCCATCCTCTCTAACTAAGCCCTCCTCTGGCTGAATGTCTCTTCTTTCCTTTTCTCTCACTCTCCTGTTTCCTGCCTCTTTTCTTGCAATTCCTCCATCTCACTCCTGCAGCCCAACACTACTTTTTATTCTTCCTTCCCTTTCTCCTGCTCCCTTCGCTTTCTACCTCTGTCCCATATCTTTCTTCCCGACTTGTCTCTTGGAGACTTTGGGCCAAATTGGCCCCACGTCTGGGCATGGTTTGACAAGTTTTCAGAGGCCTGGCTGGTGACAGCAGGGCCAGCAGGCAGTGACAGGCCTGGGGCTGACAGGCTCCCCATCCCCTAGGGGGCGCCTGGCTGCCACACCCAGCTGACATTGAACCTTTGTCACAATGCCCGCTACCGTGGCGAGGATGCGGTGGCTCTGCAGGTGACAGGGACACTGCAGGACTTGGTGTCAGCTCAGCAATTTCTCACTTCCCCTAAGAAGCGGAATTCTGCAAATTGCTGCCTTTGCTCTTGAAAGGATGTCATCAGGTGGGTGTTTTGGTGTCATACACTGAAAACAGAGCAGAAACTGTGAAATATTCCCATGATATGCATGGTCCCTTCCCTAGAGCACCATGACGCAGCCTAAGGAGGTCTACAGCTTATTTTTTGTACTGCCAGCAGATTGTGGAAGTACAGTATAAAAACCATTCTTATGGAGAGATCTTGGTATTTTAGGCTTAGTCTAAGTGTCTCAAGTAGCTGGGGTTTTTGCTTGGGCCTAATCCATACGGTCTTATGGCTTTCCTCCTAGTCTGAAGACGAAAGTGCTAGAAACTATAAAGCAAACACATGTCCTGCAGCCTAGCATTGCCTTGTCTGTCATTGCCTGTCCTTGCCTTGCCTTATTTCCTTCTCATCCTGTTCTCTGTCCCATCCTCTCTCAATAAGCCCTCGTCTGGCTGCATGTCTCTTCTTTCCTTTTCTCTCACTCTCCTGCTTCCTGCCTCTTTTCTTGCAATTCCTCCATCTCACTCCTGCAGCCCAACACTACTTTTTATTCTTCCACCCCTTTCTCCTGCTCCCTTCGCTTTCTCCCTCTGTCCCATATCTTTCTTCCCGACTTGTCTCTTGCAGAGTTTGGGCCAAATTGGCCCCACGTCTGGGCATGGTTTGTCAAGTTTTCAGAGGCCTGGCTGGTGAGAGCAGGGCCAGCAGGCAGTGACAGGCCCGGGACTGACAGACTCCCCATCCCCTAGGGGGCGCCTGGCTGCCACACCCAGCTGACATTGAACCTTTGTCACAATGCCCGCTATCGTGGCGAGGATGCGGTGACTCTGCAGGTGACAGGGACACTGCAGGACTTGGTGTCAGCTCAGCAATTTCTCACTTCCCCTAAGAAGCGGAATTCTGCAAATTGCTGCCTTTGCTCTTGAAAGGATGTCATCAGGTGGGTGTTTTGGTGTCATAAACTGAAAACAAAGCAGAAACTGTGAAATATTCTCATGATATGCATGGTCCGCGCCCCAAAGCACCATGACTCAGCCTAAGGAGATCTGCAGCTTCTTTTTTTGTACTGCCAGCAGATTGTGGAAGTACAGTATAAAAACCATCCTTATGGAGAGATCTTGGTATTTTAGGCTTAGTCTAAGTGTCTCAAGTAGCTGGGGTTTTTGCTTCGGCCTAATCCATACGGTCTTATGGCTTTCCTTCTAGTCTGAAGACGAATGTGCTAGAAACTATAAAGCAAAAAAATGTCCTGCAGCCTAGCCTTGCCTTGCCTGTCCTTGCCTTGCCTTGCCTTATTTCCTTCTCATCCTGTTCTCTGTCCCATCCTCTCTCACTAAGCCCTCGTCTGGCTGCATGTCTCTTCTTTCCTTTTCTCTCACTCTCCTGCTTTCTGCCTCTTTTCTTGCAATTCCTCCATCTCACTCCTGCAGCCCAACACTACTTTTTATTCTTCCTTCCCTTTCTCCTGCTCCTTCGCTTTCTCCCTCTGTCCCGTATCTTTCTTCCCGACTTGTCTCTTGGAGACTTTGGGCCAAATTGGCCCCACGTCTGGGCATGGTTTTACAAGTTTTCAGAGGCCTGGCTGGTGACAGCAGGGCCAGCAGGCAGTGACAGGCCCGGGGCTGACAGGCTCCCCATCCCCTAGGGGGCGCCTGGCTGCCACACCCAGCTGACATTGAACCTTTGTCACAATGCCCGCTACTGTGGCGAGGATGCGGTGACTCTGCAGGTGACAGGGACACTGCAGGACTTGGTGTCAGCTCAGCAATTTCTCACTTCCCCTAAGAAGCGGAATTCTGCAAATTGCTGCCTTTGCTCTTGAAAGGATGTCATCAGGTGGGTGTTTTGGTGTCATACACTGAAAACAGAGCAGAAACGGTGAAATATTCCCATGATATTCATAGTCCATGCCCCAAAGCACCATGACTCAGCCTAAGGAGATCTGCAGCTTATTTTCTTGTACTGCCAGCATATTCTGGAAGTACAGTATATAAACCATCCTTATGCAGAGATCTTCGCATTTTAGGCTTAGTCTAAGTGTCTCAAGTAGCTGGGGTTTTTGCTTGGGCCTAATCCGTACGGTCTTATGGCTTTCCTCCTAGTCTGAAGACGAATGTGCTATAAACTATAAAGTTAAAAAAATGTCCTGCAGCCTAGCCTTGCCTTGCCTGTCCTTGCCTGTCCTTGCCTTGCCTTATTTCCTTCTCATCCTGTTCTCTGTCCCATCCTCTCTCACTAAGCCCTCCTCTGGCTGAATGTCTCTTCTTTCCTTTTCTCTCACTCTCCTGCTTCCTGCCTCTTTTCTTGCAATTCCTCCATCTCACTCCTGCAGCCCAACACTACTTTTTATTCTTCCTTCCCTTTCTCCTGCTCCCTTCGCTTTCTACCTCTGTCCCATATCTTTCTTCCCGACTTGTCTCTTGGAGACTTTGGGCCAAATTGGCCCCAAGTCTGGGCATGGTTTGACAAGTTTTCAGAGGCCTGGCTGGTGAGAGCAGGGCCAGCAGGCAGTGACAGGCCCGGGGCTGACAGGCTCCCCATCCCCTAGGGGGCGCCTGGCTGCCACACCCAGCTGACATTGAACCTTTGTCACAATGCCCGCTACCGTTGCGAGGATGCGGTGGCTCTGCAGGTGACAGGGACACTGCAGGACTTGGTGTCAGCTCAGCAATTTCTCACTTCCCCTAAGAAGCGGAATTCTGCAAATTGCTGCCTTTGCTCTTGAAAGGATGTCATCAGGTGGGTGTTTTGGTGTCATACACTGAAAACAGAGCAGAAACTGTGAAATATTCCCATGATATGCATGGTCCCTTCCCCAGAGCACCATGACGCAGCCTAAGGAGATCTGCAGCTTATTTTTTTGTACTGCCAGCAGATTGTGGAAGTACAGTATAAAAACCATCCTTATGGAGAGATCTTGGTATTTTAGGCTTAGTCTAAGTGTGTCAAGTAGCTGGGGTTTTTGCTTGGGCCTAATCCATACGGTCTTATGGCTTTCCTCCTAGTCTGAAGATGAATGTGCCAGAAACTATAAAGTAAAAAAAATGTCCTGCAGCCTAGCCTTGCCTTGCCTGTCCTTGCCTGTCCTTGCCTTGCCTTATTTCCTTCTCATCCTGTTCTCTGTCCCATCCTCTCTCAATAAGCCCTCGTCTGGCTGCATGTCTCTTCTTTCCTTTTCTCTCACTCTCCTGCTTCCTGCCTCTTTTCTTGCAATTCCTCCATATCACTCCTGCAGCCCAACACTACTTTTTATTCTTCCTTCCATTTCTCCTGCTCCCTTCGCTTTCTCCCTCTGTCCCATATCTTTCTTCCCGACTTGTCTCTTGGAGAGTTTGGGCCAAATTGGCCCCACGTCTGGGCATGGTTTGACAAGTTTTCAGAGGCCTGGCTGGTGAGAGCAGGGCCAGCAGGCAGTGACAGGCCCGGGGCTGACAGGCTCCCCGTCCGCTAGGGGGTGCCTGGCTGCCACACCCAGCTGACATTGAACCTTTGTCACAATGCCCGCTACCTTGGTGAGGATGCGATGACTCTGCAGGTGACTGGGACACTGCAGGACTTGGTGTCAGCTCAGCAATTTCTCACTTCCCCTAAGAAGCGGAATTCTGCAAATTGCTGCCTTTGCTCTTGAAAGGATGTCATCAGGTGGGTGTTTTGGTGTCATACACTGAAAACAGAGCAGAAACTGTGAAATATTCTCATGATATGCATGGTCCCTGCCCCAAAACACCATGACTCAGCCTAAGGAGATCTGCAGCTTATTTTTTTGTACTGCCAGCAGATTGTGGAAGTACAGTATAAAAACCATCCTTATGGAGAGATCTTCGTATTTTAGGCTTAGTCTAAGTGTCTCAAGTAGCTGGGGTTTTTGCTTGGGCCTAATCCATACGGTCTTATGGCTTTCCTCCTAGTCTGAAGACGAAAGTGCTAGAAACTATAAAGCAAACACATGTCCTGCAGCCTAGCATTGCCTTGTCTGTCATTGCCTGTCCTTACCTTGCCTTATTTCCTTCTCATCCTGTTCTCTGTCCCATCCTCTCTCACTAAGCCCTCGTCTGGCTGCATGTCTCTTCTTTCCTTTTCTCTCACTCTCCTGCTTCCTGCCTCTTTTCTTGCAATTCCTCCATCTCACTCCTGCAGCCCAACACTACTTTTTATTCTTCCTTCCCTTTCTCCTGCTCCCTTCGCTTTCTCCCTCTGTCCCATATCTTTCTTCCCGACTTGTCTCTTGGAGACTTTGGGCCAAATTGGCCCCACGTCTGTGCATGGTTTGTCAAGTTTTCAGAGGCCTGGCTGGTGAGAGCAGGGCCAGCAGGCAGTGACAGGCCCGGTACTGACAGACTCCCCATCCCCTAGGGGGCGCCTGGCTGCCACACCCAGCTGACATTGAACCTTTGTCTCAATGCCCGCTACTGTGGCGAGGATGCGGTGACTCTGCAGGTGACAGGGACACTGCAGGACTTGGTGTCAGCTCAGCAATTTCTCACTTCCCCTAAGAAGCGGAATTCTGCAAATTGCTGCCTTTGCTCTTGAAAGGATGTCATCAGGTGGGTGTTTTGGTGTCATACACTGAAAACAGAGCAGAAACTGTGAAATATTCCCATGATATGCATGGTCCCTGCCCCAAAGCACCATGACTCAGCCTAAGGAGATCTGCAGCTTATTTTTTTGTACTGCCAGCAGATTGTGGAAGTACAGTATAAAAACCATCCTTATGGAGAGATCTTGGTATTTTAGGCTTAGTCTAAGTGTCTCAAGTAGCTGGAGTTTTTGCTTCGGCCTAATCCATACGGTCTTATGGCTTTCCTCCTGGTCTGAAGACGTATGTGCTAGAAACTATAAAGCAAAAATGTCCTGCAGCCTAGCCTTGCCTTGCCTGTCCTTGCCTGTCCTCGCCTTGCCTTATTTCCTTCTCATCCTGTTCTCTGTCCCATCCTCTCTCACTAAGCCCTCGTTTGGCTGCATGTCTCATCTTTCCTTTTCTCTCACTCTCCTGCTTCCTGCCTCTTTTCTTGCAGTTCCTCCATCTCACACCTGCAGCCCAACACTACTTTTTATTCTTCCTTCCCTTTCTCCTGCTCCTTCGCTTTCTCCCTCTGTCCCATATCTTTCTTCCCGCCTTGTGTCTTGGAGACATTGGGCCAAATTGGCCCCACGTCTGGGCATAGTTTAAAAGTTTTCAGAGGCCTGGCTGGTGGCAGCTGGGCCAGCAGGCAGTGACAGGCCCAGGGCTGACAGGCTCCCCATCCCCTAGGGGGCGTTTGGCTGCCACACCCAGCTGAATTTGAACCTTTGTCACAATGCCCGCTACCGTGGCGAGGATGCGGTGACTCTGCAGGTGACAGGGACACTGCAGGACTTGGTGTCAGCTCAGCAATTTCTCACTTCCCCTAAGAAGCGGAATTCTGCAAATTGCTGCCTTTGCTCTTGAAAGGATGTCATCAGGTGGGTGTTTTGGTGTCATACACTGAAAACAGAGCAGAAACTGTGAAATATTCCCATGATATGCATGGTCCCTGCCCCAAAGCACCATGACTCAGCCTAAGGAGATCTGCAGCTTATTTTTTTGCACTGCCAGCATATTGTAGGAGTACAGTATAAAAACCATCCTTATGGAGAGATCTTCGTATTTTAGGCTTAGTCTAAGTGTCTCAAGTAGCTGGGGTTTTTGCTTGGGCCTAATCCATACGGTATTATGGCTTTCCTCCTAGTCTGAAGACGAATGTGCTAGAAACTATAAAGCAAAATAATGTCCTGCAGCCTAGCCTTGCCTTGCCTGTCCTTGCCTGTCCTTGCCTTGCCTTATTTCCTTCTCATCCTGTTCTCTGTCCCATCCTCTCTCAATAAGCCCTCGTCTGGCTGCATGTCTCATCTTTCCTTTTCTCTCACTCTCCTGCTTACTGCCTCTTTTCTTGCAGTTCCTCCATCTCACTCCTGCAGAACAACACTACTTTTTATTCTTCCTTCCCTTTCTCCTGCTCCTTCGCTTTCTCCCTCTGTCCCATATCTTTCTTCCCGACTTGTCTCTTGGAGAGTTTGGGCCAAATTGGCACCACGTCTGGGCATGATTTGACAAGTTTTCCGAGGCCTGGCTGGTGGCAGCAGGGACACCAGGCAGTGACAGGCCCGGGGCTGACAGGCTCCTCATCTCCTAGGGGGCGCCTGGCTGCCACAACCAGCTGACATTGAACCTTTGTCACAATGCCCGCTATCGTGGCGAGGATGCGGTGACTCTGCAGGTGACAGGGACACTGCAGGACTTGGTGTCAGCTCAGCAATTTCTCACTTCCCCTAAGAAGCGGAATTCTGCAAATTGCTGCCTTTGCTCTTGAAAGGATGTCATCAGGTGGGTGTTTTGGTGTCATACACTGAAAACAGAGCAGAAACTGTGAAATATTCCCATGATATGCATGGTCCCTGCCCCAAAGCACCATGACTCAGCCTAAGGAGATCTGCAATTTCTTTTTTTGTACTGCCAGCAGATTGTGGAAGTACAGTATATAAACCATCCTTATGGAGAGATCTTCGTATTTTAGGCTTAGTCTAAGTGTCTCAAGTAGGTGGGGTTTTTGCTTGGGCCTAATTCATACGGTCTTATGGCTTTCCTCCTAGTCTGAAGACGAATGTGCTAGAAACTATAAAGCAAAAAAGTGTCCTGCAGCCTAGCCTTGCCTTGCCTGTCCTTGCCTGTCCCAGCCTTGCCTTATTTCCTTCTCATCCTGTTCTCTGTCCCATCCTCTCTCACTAAGCCCTCGTCTGGCTGCATGTCTCTTCTTTCCTTTTCTCTCACTCTCCTGCTTCCTGCCTCTTTTCTTGCAATTCCTCCATTTCAATCCTGCAGCCCAACACTACTTTTTATTCTTCCTTCCCTTTGTCCTCCTCCTTCGCTTTCTCCCTCTGTCCCATATCTTTCTTCCCGACTTGTCTCTTGGAGACTTTGGGCCAAACTGGCCCCACGTCTGGGCATGGTTTGACAAGTTTTCAGAGGCCTGGCTGGTGAGAGCAGGGCCAGCAGGCAGTGACAGGCCCGGGGCTGACAGGCTCCCCATCCCCTAGGGGGCGCCTGGCTGCCACACCCAGCTGACATTGAACCTTTGTCACAATGCCCGCTACCGTGGTGAGGATGCGGTGACTCTGCAGGTGACAGGGACACTGCAGGAATTGGTGTCAGCTCAGCAATTTCTCACTTCCCCTAAGAAGCGGAATTCTGCAAATTGCTGACTTTGCTCTTGAAAGGATGTCATCAGGTGGGTGTTTTGGTGTCATACTACTGAAAACAGAGGAGAAACTGTGAAATATTCCCATGATATGCATGGTCCCTGCCCCAAAGCACCATGACTCAACCTAAGGAGATCTGCAGCTTACTTTTTTGTACTGCCAGCAGATTGTGGAAGTACAGTATAAAAACCATCCTTATGGAGAGATCTTGGTATTTTAGGCTTAGTATAAGTGTGTCAAGTAGCTGGGGTTTTTGCTTGGGCCTAATCCATACGGTCTTATGGCTTTCCTCCTAGTCTGAAGATGAATGTGCCAGAAACCATAAAGTAAAAAAAATGTCCTGCAGCCTAGCCTTGCCTTGCCTGTCCTTGCCTGTCCTTGCCTTGCCTTATTTCCTTCTCATCCTGTTCTCTGTCCCATCCTCTCTCAATAAGCCCTCGTCTGGCTGCATGTCTCTTCTTTCCTTTTCTCTCACTCTCCTGCTTCCTGCCTCTTTTCTTGCAATTCCTCCATATCACTCCTGCAGCCCAACACTACTTTTTATTCTTCCTTCCATTTCTCCTGCTCCCTTCGCTTTCTCCCTCTGTCCCATATCTTTCTTCCCGACTTGTCTCTTGGAGAGTTTGGGCCAAATTGGCCCCACGTCTGGGCATGGTTTGACAAGTTTTCAGAGGCCTGGCTGGTGACAGCAGGGCCAGCAGGCAGTGACAGGCCCGGGGCTGACAGGCTCCCCGTCCGCTAGGGGGTGCCTGGCTGCCACACCCAGCTGACATTGAACCTTTGTCACAATGCCCGCTACCTTGGTGAGGATGCGATGACTCTGCAGGTGACTGGGACACTGCAGGACTTGGTGTCAGCTCAGCAATTTCTCACTTCCCCTAAGAAGCGGAATTCTGCAAATTGCTGCCTTTGCTCTTGAAAGGATGTCATCAGGTGGGTGTTTTGGTGTCATACACTGAAAACAGAGCAGAAACTGTGAAATATTCTCATGATATGCATGGTCCCTGCCCCAAAACACCATGACTCAGCCTAAGGAGATCTGCAGCTTATTTTTTTGTACTGCCAGCAGATTGTGGAAGTACAGTATAAAAACCATCCTTATGGAGAGATCTTCGTATTTTAGGCTTAGTCTAAGTGTCTCAAGTAGCTGGGGTTTTTGCTTGGGCCTAATCCATACGGTCTTATGGCTTTCCTCCTAGTCTGAAGACGAAAGTGCTAGAAACTATAAAGCAAACACATGTCCTGCAGCCTAGCATTGCCTTGTCTGTCATTGCCTGTCCTTACCTTGCCTTATTTCCTTCTCATCCTGTTCTCTGTCCCATCCTCTCTCACTAAGCCCTCGTCTGGCTGCATGTCTCTTCTTTCCTTTTCTCTCACTCTCCTGCTTCCTGCCTCTTTTCTTGCAATTCCTCCATCTCACTCCTGCAGCCCAACACTACTTTTTATTCTTCCTTCCCTTTCTCCTGCTCCCTTCGCTTTCTCCCTCTGTCCCATATCTTTCTTCCCGACTTGTCTCTTGGAGACTTTGGGCCAAATTGGCCCCACGTCTGTGCATGGTTTGTCAAGTTTTCAGAGGCCTGGCTGGTGAGAGCAGGGCCAGCAGGCAGTGACAGGCCCGGTACTGACAGACTCCCCATCCCCTAGGGGGCGCCTGGCTGCCACACCCAGCTGACATTGAACCTTTGTCTCAATGCCCGCTACTGTGGCGAGGATGCGGTGACTCTGCAGGTGACAGGGACACTGCAGGACTTGGTGTCAGCTCAGCAATTTCTCACTTCCCCTAAGAAGCGGAATTCTGCAAATTGCTGCCTTTGCTCTTGAAAGGATGTCATCAGGTGGGTGTTTTGGTGTCATACACTGAAAACAGAGCAGAAACTGTGAAATATTCCCATGATATGCATGGTCCCTGCCCCAAAGCACCATGACTCAGCCTAAGGAGATCTGCAGCTTATTTTTTTGTACTGCCAGCAGATTGTGGAAGTACAGTATAAAAACCATCCTTATGGAGAGATCTTGGTATTTTAGGCTTAGTCTAAGTGTCTCAAGTAGCTGGAGTTTTTGCTTCGGCCTAATCCATACGGTCTTATGGCTTTCCTCCTGGTCTGAAGACGTATGTGCTAGAAACTATAAAGCAAAAATGTCCTGCAGCCTAGCCTTGCCTTGCCTGTCCTTGCCTGTCCTCGCCTTGCCTTATTTCCTTCTCATCCTGTTCTCTGTCCCATCCTCTCTCACTAAGCCCTCGTTTGGCTGCATGTCTCATCTTTCCTTTTCTCTCACTCTCCTGCTTCCTGCCTCTTTTCTTGCAGTTCCTCCATCTCACACCTGCAGCCCAACACTACTTTTTATTCTTCCTTCCCTTTCTCCTGCTCCTTCGCTTTCTCCCTCTGTCCCATATCTTTCTTCCCGCCTTGTGTCTTGGAGACATTGGGCCAAATTGGCCCCACGTCTGGGCATAGTTTAAAAGTTTTCAGAGGCCTGGCTGGTGGCAGCTGGGCCAGCAGGCAGTGACAGGCCCAGGGCTGACAGGCTCCCCATCCCCTTGGGGGCGTTTGGCTGCCACACCCAGCTGAATTTGAACCTTTGTCACAATGCCCGCTACCGTGGCGAGGATGCGGTGACTCTGCAGGTGACAGGGACACTGCAGGACTTGGTGTCAGCTCAGCAATTTCTCACTTCCCCTAAGAAGCGGAATTCTGCAAATTGCTGCCTTTGCTCTTGAAAGGATGTCATCAGGTGGGTGTTTTGGTGTCATACACTGAAAACAGAGCAGAAACTGTGAAATATTCCCATGATATGCATGGTCCCTGCCCCAAAGCACCATGACTCAGCCTAAGGGGATCTGCAGCCTATTTTTTTGTACTGCCAGCAGATTGTGGAAGTACAGTATATAAACCATCCTTATGGAGAGATCTTCGTATTTTAGGCTTAGTCTAAGTGTCTCAAGTAGGTGGGGTTTTTGCTTGGGCCTAATTCATACGGTCTTATGGCTTTCCTCCTAGTCTGAAGACGAATGTGCTAGAAACTATAAAGCAAAAAAGTGTCCTGCAGCCTAGCCTTGCCTTGCCTGTCCTTGCCTGTCCCAGCCTTGCCTTATTTCCTTCTCATCCTGTTCTCTGTCCCATCCTCTCTCACTAAGCCCTCGTCTGGCTGCATGTCTCTTCTTTCCTTTTCTCTCACTCTCCTGCTTCCTGCCTCTTTTCTTGCAATTCCTCCATTTCAATCCTGCAGCCCAACACTACTTTTTATTCTTCCTTCCCTTTGTCCTCCTCCTTCGCTTTCTCCCTCTGTCCCATATCTTTCTTCCCGACTTGTCTCTTGGAGACTTTGGGCCAAACTGGCCCCACGTCTGGGCATGGTTTGACAAGTTTTCAGAGGCCTGGCTGGTGAGAGCAGGGCCAGCAGGCAGTGACAGGCCCGGGGCTGACAGGCTCCCCATCCCCTAGGGGGCGCCTGGCTGCCACACCCAGCTGACATTGAACCTTTGTCACAATGCCCGCTACCGTGGTGAGGATGCGGTGACTCTGCAGGTGACAGGGACACTGCAGGAATTGGTGTCAGCTCAGCAATTTCTCACTTCCCCTAAGAAGCGGAATTCTGCAAATTGCTGACTTTGCTCTTGAAAGGATGTCATCAGGTGGGTGTTTTGGTGTCATACTACTGAAAACAGAGGAGAAACTGTGAAATATTCCCATGATATGCATGGTCCCTGCCCCAAAGCACCATGACTCAACCTAAGGAGATCTGCAGCTTACTTTTTTGTACTGCCAGCAGATTGTGGAAGTACAGTATAAAAACCATCCTTATGGAGAGATCTTGGTATTTTAGGCTTAGTCTAAGTGTGTCAAGTAGCTGGGGTTTTTGCTTGGGCCTAATCCATACGGTCTTATGGCTTTCCTCCTAGTCTGAAGATGAATGTGCCAGAAACCATAAAGTAAAAAAAATGTCCTGCAGCCTAGCCTTGCCTTGCCTGTCCTTGCCTGTCCTTGCCTTGCCTTATTTCCTTCTCATCCTGTTCTCTGTCCCATCCTCTCTCAATAAGCCCTCGTCTGGCTGCATGTCTCTTCTTTCCTTTTCTCTCACTCTCCTGCTTCCTGCCTCTTTTCTTGCAATTCCTCCATATCACTCCTGCAGCCCAACACTACTTTTTATTCTTCCTTCCATTTCTCCTGCTCCCTTCGCTTTCTCCCTCTGTCCCATATCTTTCTTCCCGACTTGTCTCTTGGAGAGTTTGGGCCAAATTGGCCCCACGTCTGGGCATGGTTTGACAAGTTTTCAGAGGCCTGGCTGGTGACAGCAGGGCCAGCAGGCAGTGACAGGCCCGGGGCTGACAGGCTCCCCGTCCGCTAGGGGGTGCCTGGCTGCCACACCCAGCTGACATTGAACCTTTGTCACAATGCCCGCTACCTTGGTGAGGATGCGATGACTCTGCAGGTGACTGGGACACTGCAGGACTTGGTGTCAGCTCAGCAATTTCTCACTTCCCCTAAGAAGCGGAATTCTGCAAATTGCTGCCTTTGCTCTTGAAAGGATGTCATCAGGTGGGTGTTTTGGTGTCATACACTGAAAACAGAGCAGAAACTGTGAAATATTCTCATGATATGCATGGTCCCTGCCCCAAAACACCATGACTCAGCCTAAGGAGATCTGCAGCTTATTTTTTTGTACTGCCAGCAGATTGTGGAAGTACAGTATAAAAACCATCCTTATGGAGAGATCTTCGTATTTTAGGCTTAGTCTAAGTGTCTCAAGTAGCTGGGGTTTTTGCTTGGGCCTAATCCATACGGTCTTATGGCTTTCCTCCTAGTCTGAAGACGAAAGTGCTAGAAACTATAAAGCAAACACATGTCCTGCAGCCTAGCATTGCCTTGTCTGTCATTGCCTGTCCTTACCTTGCCTTATTTCCTTCTCATCCTGTTCTCTGTCCCATCCTCTCTCACTAAGCCCTCGTCTGGCTGCATGTCTCTTCTTTCCTTTTCTCTCACTCTCCTGCTTCCTGCCTCTTTTCTTGCAATTCCTCCATCTCACTCCTGCAGCCCAACACTACTTTTTATTCTTCCTTCCCTTTCTCCTGCTCCCTTCGCTTTCTCCCTCTGTCCCATATCTTTCTTCCCGACTTGTCTCTTGGAGACTTTGGGCCAAATTGGCCCCACGTCTGTGCATGGTTTGTCAAGTTTTCAGAGGCCTGGCTGGTGAGAGCAGGGCCAGCAGGCAGTGACAGGCCCGGTACTGACAGACTCCCCATCCCCTAGGGGGCGCCTGGCTGCCACACCCAGCTGACATTGAACCTTTGTCTCAATGCCCGCTACTGTGGCGAGGATGCGGTGACTCTGCAGGTGACAGGGACACTGCAGGACTTGGTGTCAGCTCAGCAATTTCTCACTTCCCCTAAGAAGCGGAATTCTGCAAATTGCTGCCTTTGCTCTTGAAAGGATGTCATCAGGTGGGTGTTTTGGTGTCATACACTGAAAACAGAGCAGAAACTGTGAAATATTCCCATGATATGCATGGTCCCTGCCCCAAAGCACCATGACTCAGCCTAAGGAGATCTGCAGCTTATTTTTTTGTACTGCCAGCAGATTGTGGAAGTACAGTATAAAAACCATCCTTATGGAGAGATCTTGGTATTTTAGGCTTAGTCTAAGTGTCTCAAGTAGCTGGAGTTTTTGCTTCGGCCTAATCCATACGGTCTTATGGCTTTCCTCCTGGTCTGAAGACGTATGTGCTAGAAACTATAAAGCAAAAATGTCCTGCAGCCTAGCCTTGCCTTGCCTGTCCTTGCCTGTCCTCGCCTTGCCTTATTTCCTTCTCATCCTGTTCTCTGTCCCATCCTCTCTCACTAAGCCCTCGTTTGGCTGCATGTCTCATCTTTCCTTTTCTCTCACTCTCCTGCTTCCTGCCTCTTTTCTTGCAGTTCCTCCATCTCACACCTGCAGCCCAACACTACTTTTTATTCTTCCTTCCCTTTCTCCTGCTCCTTCGCTTTCTCCCTCTGTCCCATATCTTTCTTCCCGCCTTGTGTCTTGGAGACATTGGGCCAAATTGGCCCCACGTCTGGGCATAGTTTAAAAGTTTTCAGAGGCCTGGCTGGTGGCAGCTGGGCCAGCAGGCAGTGACAGGCCCAGGGCTGACAGGCTCCCCATCCCCTTGGGGGCGTTTGGCTGCCACACCCAGCTGAATTTGAACCTTTGTCACAATGCCCGCTACCGTGGCGAGGATGCGGTGACTCTGCAGGTGACAGGGACACTGCAGGACTTGGTGTCAGCTCAGCAATTTCTCACTTCCCCTAAGAAGCGGAATTCTGCAAATTGCTGCCTTTGCTCTTGAAAGGATGTCATCAGGTGGGTGTTTTGGTGTCATACA
Organism: Columba livia; assembly: GCF_036013475.1. Lineage (NCBI taxonomy): Eukaryota > Metazoa > Chordata > Aves > Columbiformes > Columbidae > Columba > Columba livia. The sequence continues at coordinate 2,935,206 of NW_027043012.1, forward strand.
CTGAAAACAGAGCAGAAACTGTGAAATATTCCCATGATATGCATGGTCCCTGCCCCAAAGCACCATGACTCAGCCTAAGGGGATCTGCAGCCTATTTTTTTGTACTGCCAGCAGATTGTGGAAGTACAGTATAAAAACCATCCTTATGGAGAGATCTTGGTATTTTAGGCTTAGTCTAAGTGTCTCAAGCAGCTGGGGTTTTTGCTTGGGCCTAATCCATACGGTCTTATGGCTTTCCTCCTAGTCTGAAGACGAATGTGCTAGAAACTATAAAGCAAAAACATGTCCTGCAGCCTAGCCTTGCCTTGCCTGTCCTTGCCTGTCCTGGCCTTGTCTTATTTCCTTCTCATCCTGTTCTCTGTCCCATCCTCTCTCACTAAGACCTCGTCTGGCTGCATGTCTCTTCTTTCCTTTTCTCTCACTCTCCTGCTTCCTGCCTCTTTTCTTGCAATTCCTCCATCTCACTCCTGCAGCCCAACACTACTTTTTATTCTTCCTTCCCTTTCTCCTGCTCCCTTCGCTTTCTCCCTCTGTCCCATATCTTTCTTCCCGACTTGTCTCTTGGAGACTTTGGGCCAAATTGGCCCCACGTCTGGGCATGGTTTGACAAGTTTTCAGAGGCCTGGCTGGTGACAGCAGGGCCAGCAGGCAGTGACAGGCCTGGGGCTGACAGGCTCCCCATCCCCTAGGGGGCGCCTGGCTGCCACACCCAGCTGACATTGAACCTTTGTCACAATGCCCGCTACCGTGGCGAGGATGCGGTGACTCTGCAGGTGACAGGGACACTGCAGGACTTGGTGTCAGCTCAGCAATTTCTCACTTCCCCTAAGAAGCGGAATTCTGCAAATTGCTGCCTTTGCTCTTGAAAGGATGTCATCAGGTGGGTGTTTTGGTGTCATACACTGAAAACAGAGCAGAAACTGTGAAATATTCCCATGATATGCATGGTCCCTGCTCCAAAGCGCCATGACTCAGCCTAAGGAGATCTGCAGTTTATTTTTTTGTACTGCCAGCAGATTGTGGAAGTACAGTATAAAAACCATCCTTATGTAGAGATCTTCGTATTTTAGGCTTAGTCTAAGCGTCTCAAGTAGCTGGGGTTTTTGCTAGGGCCTAATCCATACCGTCTTTTGGCTTTCCTCCCAGTCTGAAGACGAATGTGCTACAAACTATAAAGCAAAAAAATGTCCTGCAGCCTAGCCTTGCCTTGCCTGTCCTTGCCTGTCCTAACCTTGCCTTATTTCCTTCTCATCCTGTTCTCTGTCCCATCCTCTCTCACTAACCCCTCGTCTGGCTGCATGTCTCTTCTTTCCTTTTCTCTCACTCTCCTGCTTCCTGCCTCTTTTCTTGCAATTCCTCCATCTCACTCCTGCAGCCCAACACTATTTTTTATTCTTCCTTTCCTTTCTCCTGCTCCCTTCGCTTTCTCCCTCTGTCCCATATCTTTCTTCCCGACTTGTCTCTTGCAGACTTTGGGCCAAACTGGCCCCAAGTCTGGGCATGGTTTGACAAGTTTTCAGAGGCCTGGCTGGTGGCAGCAAGGACTCCAAGCAGTGACAGGCCCGGGGCTGACAGGCTCCCCATCCCCTACGGGGCGCCTGCCTGCCACACCCAGCTGACATAGAACCTTTGTCACAATCCCCGCTACCGTGGCGAGGATGCGGTGGATCTGCAGGTGACAGGGACACTGCAAGACGTGGTGTCAGCTCAGCAATTTCTCACTTCCCCTAAGACGCGGAATTCTGCAAATTGCTGCCTTTGCTCTTGAAAGGATGTCATCAGGTGGGTGTTTTGGTGTCATACACTGAAAACAGAGCAGAAACTGTGAAATATTCCCATGATATGCATGGTCCCTGCCCCAAAGCACCATGACTCAGCCTAAGGGGATCTGCAGCCTATTTTTTTGTACTGCCAGCAGATTGTGGAAGTACAGTATAAAAACCATCCTTATGGAGAGATCTTGGTATTTTAGGCTTAGTCTAAGTGTCTCAAGCAGCTGGGGTTTTTGCTTGGGCCTAATCCATACGGTCTTATGGCTTTCCTCCCAGTCTGAAGACAAATGTGCTAGAAACTATAAAGCAAAAACATGTCCTGCAGCCTAGCCTTGCCTTGCCTGTCCTTGCCTGTCCTAGCTTTGCCTTATTTCCTTCTCATCCTGTTCTCTGTCCCATCCTCTCTCACTAAGCCCTCGTCTGGCTGCATGTCTCTTCTTTCCTTTTCTCTCACTCTCCTGCTTCCTGCCTCTTTTCTTGCAATTCCTCCATCTCACTCCTGCAGCCCAACACCACTTTTTATTCTTCCTTCCCTTTCTCCTGCACCCTTCGCTTTCTCCCTCTGTCCCATATCATTCTTCCCGGCTTGTCTCTTGGAGACTTTGGGCCAAACTGGCCCCAAGTCTGGGCATGGCTTGACAAGTTTTCAGAGGCCTGGCTGGTGGCAGCAGGGCCAGCAGGCAGTGACAGGCCCGGGGCTGACAGGCTCCCCATCCCCTAGGGGGCGCCTGGCTGCCACACCCAGCTGACATAGAACCTTTGTCACAATGCCCGCTACCGTGGCGAGGATGCAGTGGCTCTGCAGGTGACAGGGACACTGCAGGACTTGGTGACAGCTCAGAAATTTCTCACTTCCCCTAAGAAGCGGAATTCTGCAAATTGCTGCCTTTGCTCTTGAAAGGATGTCATCAGGTGGGTGTTTTGGTGTCATACACTGAAAACAGAGCAGAAACTGTGAAATATTCCCATGATATGCATGGTCCCTGCCCCAAAGCACCATGACTCAGCCTAAGGAGATCTGCAGCTCATTTTTTTGTACTGCCAGCAGATTGTGGAAGTACAGTATAAAAACCATCCTGATGGAGAGATCTTGGTATTTTAGGCTTAGTCTAAGTGTCTCAAGTAGCTGGAGTTTTTGCTTCGGCCTAATCCATACGGTCTTATGGCTTTCCTCCTGGTCTGAAGACGTATGTGCTAGAAACTATAAAGCAAAAATGTCCTGCAGCCTAGCCTTGCCTTGCCTGTCCTTGCCTGTCCTCGCCTTGCCTTATTTCCTTCTCATCCTGTTCTCTGTCCCATCCTCTCTCACTAAGCCCTCGTTTGGCTGCATGTCTCATCTTTCCTTTTCTCTCACTCTCCTGCTTCCTGCCTCTTTTCTTGCAGTTCCTCCATCTCACACCTGCAGCCCAACACTACTTTTTATTCTTCCTTCCCTTTCTCCTGCTCCTTCGCTTTCTCCCTCTGTCCCATATCTTTCTTCCCGCCTTGTGTCTTGGAGACATTGGGCCAAATTGGCCCCACGTCTGGGCATAGTTTAAAAGTTTTCAGAGGCCTGGCTGGTGGCAGCTGGGCCAGCAGGCAGTGACAGGCCCAGGGCTGACAGGCTCCCCATCCCCTTGGGGGCGTTTGGCTGCCACACCCAGCTGAATTTGAACCTTTGTCACAATGCCCGCTACCGTGGCGAGGATGCGGTGACTCTGCAGGTGACAGGGACACTGCAGGACTTGGTGTCAGCTCAGCAATTTCTCACTTCCCCTAAGAAGCGGAATTCTGCAAATTGCTGCCTTTGCTCTTGAAAGGATGTCATCAGGTGGGTGTTTTGGTGTCATACACTGAAAACAGAGCAGAAACTGTGAAATATTCCCATGATATGCATGGTCCCTGCCCCAAAGCACCATGACTCAGCCTAAGGGGATCTGCAGCCTATTTTTTTGTACTGCCAGCAGATTGTGGAAGTACAGTATAAAAACCATCCTTATGGAGAGATCTTGGTATTTTAGGCTTAGTCTAAGTGTCTCAAGCAGCTGGGGTTTTTGCTTGGGCCTAATCCATACGGTCTTATGGCTTTCCTCCTAGTCTGAAGACGAATGTGCTAGAAACTATAAAGCAAAAACATGTCCTGCAGCCTAGCCTTGCCTTGCCTGTCCTTGCCTGTCCTGGCCTTGTCTTATTTCCTTCTCATCCTGTTCTCTGTCCCATCCTCTCTCACTAAGACCTCGTCTGGCTGCATGTCTCTTCTTTCCTTTTCTCTCACTCTCCTGCTTCCTGCCTCTTTTCTTGCAATTCCTCCATCTCACTCCTGCAGCCCAACACTACTTTTTATTCTTCCTTCCCTTTCTCCTGCTCCCTTCGCTTTCTCCCTCTGTCCCATATCTTTCTTCCCGACTTGTCTCTTGGAGACTTTGGGCCAAATTGGCCCCACGTCTGGGCATGGTTTGACAAGTTTTCAGAGGCCTGGCTGGTGACAGCAGGGCCAGCAGGCAGTGACAGGCCTGGGGCTGACAGGCTCCCCATCCCCTAGGGGGCGCCTGGCTGCCACACCCAGCTGACATTGAACCTTTGTCACAATGCCCGCTACCGTGGCGAGGATGCGGTGACTCTGCAGGTGACAGGGACACTGCAGGACTTGGTGTCAGCTCAGCAATTTCTCACTTCCCCTAAGAAGCGGAATTCTGCAAATTGCTGCCTTTGCTCTTGAAAGGATGTCATCAGGTGGGTGTTTTGGTGTCATACACTGAAAACAGAGCAGAAACTGTGAAATATTCCCATGATATGCATGGTCCCTGCTCCAAAGCGCCATGACTCAGCCTAAGGAGATCTGCAGTTTATTTTTTTGTACTGCCAGCAGATTGTGGAAGTACAGTATAAAAACCATCCTTATGTAGAGATCTTCGTATTTTAGGCTTAGTCTAAGCGTCTCAAGTAGCTGGGGTTTTTGCTAGGGCCTAATCCATACCGTCTTTTGGCTTTCCTCCCAGTCTGAAGACGAATGTGCTACAAACTATAAAGCAAAAAAATGTCCTGCAGCCTAGCCTTGCCTTGCCTGTCCTTGCCTGTCCTAACCTTGCCTTATTTCCTTCTCATCCTGTTCTCTGTCCCATCCTCTCTCACTAACCCCTCGTCTGGCTGCATGTCTCTTCTTTCCTTTTCTCTCACTCTCCTGCTTCCTGCCTCTTTTCTTGCAATTCCTCCATCTCACTCCTGCAGCCCAACACTATTTTTTATTCTTCCTTTCCTTTCTCCTGCTCCCTTCGCTTTCTCCCTCTGTCCCATATCTTTCTTCCCGACTTGTCTCTTGCAGACTTTGGGCCAAACTGGCCCCAAGTCTGGGCATGGTTTGACAAGTTTTCAGAGGCCTGGCTGGTGGCAGCAAGGACTCCAAGCAGTGACAGGCCCGGGGCTGACAGGCTCCCCATCCCCTACGGGGCGCCTGCCTGCCACACCCAGCTGACATAGAACCTTTGTCACAATCCCCGCTACCGTGGCGAGGATGCGGTGGATCTGCAGGTGACAGGGACAGTGCAAGACCTGGTGTCAGCTCAGCAATTTCTCACTTCCCCTAAGACGCGGAATTCTGCAAATTGCTGCCTTTGCTCTTGAAAGGATGTCATCAGGTGGGTGTTTTGGTGTCATACACTGAAAACAGAGCAGAAACTGTGAAATATTCCCATGATATGCATGGTCCCTGCCCCAAAGCACCATGACTCAGCCTAAGGGGATCTGCAGCCTATTTTTTTGTACTGCCAGCAGATTGTGGAAGTACAGTATAAAAACCATCCTTATGGAGAGATCTTGGTATTTTAGGCTTAGTCTAAGTGTCTCAAGCAGCTGGGGTTTTTGCTTGGGCCTAATCCATACGGTCTTATGGCTTTCCTCCCAGTCTGAAGACAAATGTGCTAGAAACTATAAAGCAAAAACATGTCCTGCAGCCTAGCCTTGCCTTGCCTGTCCTTGCCTGTCCTAGCTTTGCCTTATTTCCTTCTCATCCTGTTCTCTGTCCCATCCTCTCTCACTAAGCCCTCGTCTGGCTGCATGTCTCTTCTTTCCTTTTCTCTCACTCTCCTGCTTCCTGCCTCTTTTCTTGCAATTCCTCCATCTCACTCCTGCAGCCCAACACCACTTTTTATTCTTCCTTCCCTTTCTCCTGCTCCCTTCGCTTTCTCCCTCTGTCCCATATCATTCTTCCCGGCTTGTCTCTTGGAGACTTTGGGCCAAACTGGCCCCAAGTCTGGGCATGGCTTGACAAGTTTTCAGAGGCCTGGCTGGTGGCAGCAGGGCCAGCAGGCAGTGACAGGCCCGGGGCTGACAGGCTCCCCATCCCCTAGGGGGCGCCTGGCTGCCACACCCAGCTGACATAGAACCTTTGTCACAATGCCCGCTACCGTGGCGAGGATGCAGTGGCTCTGCAGGTGACAGGGACACTGCAGGACTTGGTGACAGCTCAGAAATTTCTCACTTCCCCTAAGAAGCGGAATTCTGCAAATTGCTGCCTTTGCTCTTGAAAGGATGTCATCAGGTGGGTGTTTTGGTGTCATACACTGAAAACAGAGCAGAAACTGTGAAATATTCCCATGATATGCATGGTCCCTGCCCCAAAGCACCATGACTCAGCCTAAGGAGATCTGCAGCTCATTTTTTTGTACTGCCAGCAGATTGTGGAAGTACAGTATAAAAACCATCCTGATGGAGAGATCTTGGTATTTTAGGCTTAGTCTAAGTGTCTCAAGCAGCTGGGGTTTTTGCTTGGGCCTAATCCATACGGTCTTATGGCTTTCCTCCTCGTCTGAAGACGAATGTGCTAGAAACTATAAAGCAAAAACATGTCCTGCAGCCTAGCCTTGCCTTGGCTGTCCTTGCCTGTCCTTGCCTTGCCTTAATTCCTTCTCATCCTGTTCTCTGTCCCATCCTCTCTCACTAAGCCCTCGTCTGGCTGCATGACTCTTCTTTCCTTTTCTCTCACTCTCCTGCTTCCTGCCTCTTTTCTTGCAATTCCTCCATCTCACTCCTGCAGCCCAACACTACTTTTTATTCTTCCTTCCCTTTCTCCTGCTCCCTTCGCTTTCTCCCTCTGTCCCATGTCTTTCTTCCCGGCTTGTCTCTTGGAGACTTTGGGCCAAATTGGCCCCAAGTCTGGGCATGGTTTGACAAGTTTTCAAAGGCCTGGCTGGTGGCAGCAGGGCCAGCAGGCAGTGACAGGCCCGGGGCTGACAGGCTCCCCATCCCCTTGGGGGCGCCTGGCTGCCACACCCAGCTGACATAGAACCTTTGTCACAATGCCCGCTACCGTTGCGAGGATGCGGTGGCTCTGCAGGTGACAGGGACACTGCAGGACTTGGTGTCAGCTCAGCAATTTCTCACTTCCCCTAAGAAGCGGAATTCTGCAAATTGCTGCCTTTGCTCTTGAAAGGATGTCATCAGGTGGGTGTTTCGGTGTCATGCACTGAAAACAGAGCAGAAACTGTGAAATATTCCCATGATATGCATGGTCCCTGCCCCAAAGCACCATGACTCAGCCTAAGGAGATCTGCAGCTTATTTTTTTGTACTGCCAGCAGATTGTGGAAGTACAGTATAAAAACCATCCTTATGGAGAGATCTTGGTATTTTAGGCTTAGTCTAAGTGTCTGAAGTAGCTGGGGTTTTTGCTTGGGCCTAATCCATACGGTCTTATGGCTTTCTTCCTAGTCTGAAGACGAATGTGCTAGAAACTATAAAGCAAAAACATGTCCTGCAGCCTAGCCTTGCCTTGGCTGTCCTTGCCTGTCCTCGCCTTGCCTTATTTCCTTCTCATCCTGTTCTCTGTCCCATCCTCTCTCACTAACCCCTCGTCTGGCTGCATGACTCTTCTTTCCTTTTCTCTCACTCTCCTGCTTCCTGCCTCTTTTCTTGCAATTCCTCCATCTCACTCCTGCAGCCCAACACTACTTTTTATTCTTCCTTCCCTTTCTCCTGCTCCCTTCGCTTTCTCCCTCTGTCCCATGTCTTTCTTCCCGGCTTGTCTCTTGGAGACTTTGGGCCAAATTGGCCCCAAGTCTGGGCATGGTTTGACAAGTTTTCAGAGGCCTGGCTGGTGGCAGCAGGGACACCAGGCAGTGACAGGCCCGGGGCTGACAGGCTCCCCATCCCCTTGGGGGCGCCTGGCTGCCACACCCAGCTGACATTGAACCTTTGTCTCAATGCCCGCTACTGTGGCGAGGATGCGGTGACTCTGCAGGTGACAGGGACACTGCAGGACTTGGTGTCAGCTCAGCAATTTCTCACTTCCCCTAAGAAGCGGAATTCTGCAAATTTCTGCCTTTGCTCTTGAAAGGATGTCATCAGGTGGGTGTTTCGGTGTCATACACTGAAAACAGAGCAGAAACTTTGAAATATTCCCATGATATGCATGGCCCCTGCCCCAAAGCACCATGACTCAGCCTAAGGAGATCTGCAGCTTATTTTTTTGTACTGCCAGCAGATTGTGGAAGTACAGTATAAAAACCATCCTTATGGAGAGATCTTGGTATTTTAGGCTTAGTCTAAGTGTCTCAAGTAGCTGGGGTTTTTGCTTGGGCCTAATCCATACGGTCTTATGGCTTTCTTCCTAGTCTGAAGACGAATGTGCTAGAAACTATAAAGCAAAAACATGTCCTGCAGCCTAGCCTTGCCTTGCCTGTCCTTGCCTGTCCTAGCCTTGCCTTATATCCTTCTCATATGTTCTCTGTCCCATCCTCTCTCACTAACCCCTCGTCTGGCTGCATGACTCTTCTTTCCTCTTCTCTCACTCTCCTGCTTCCTGCCTCTTTTCTTGCAATTCCTCCATCTCACTCCTGCAGCCCAACACTACTTTTTATTCTTCCTTCCCTTTCTCCTGCTCCCTTCGCTTTCTCCCTCTGTCCCATATCTTTCTTCCCAGCTTGTCCCTTGGAGACTTTGGGCAAAACTGGCCCCAACTCTGGGCATGATTTGACAAGTTTTCAGAGGCCTGGCTGGTGACAGCAGGGACACCAGGCAGTGACAGGCCCGGGGCTGACAGGCTCCCCATCCCCTAGGGGGCGCCTGGCTGCCACACCCAGCTGACATAGAACCTTTGTCACAATGCCCGCTACCGTTGCGAGGATTCGGTGGCTCTGCAGGTGACAGGGACACTGCAGGACTTGGTGTCAGCTCAGCAATTTCTCACTTACCCTAAGAAGTGTAATTCTGCAAATTGCTGCCTTTGCTCTTGAAAGGATGTCATCAGGTGGGTGTTTTGGTGTCATACACTGAAAACAGCAGAAACTGTGAAATATTCCCATGATATGCATGGTCCCTGCCCCAAAGAACCATGACTCAGCCTAAGGAGATCTGCAGCTTATTTTTTTGTACTGCCAGCAGATTGTGGAAGTACAGTATAAAAACCATCCTTATGGAGAGATCTTGGTATTTTAGGCTTAGTCTAAGTGTCTCAAGTAGCTGGGGTTTTTGCTTGGGCCTAATCCATATGGTCTTATGGATTCCTTCCTAGTCTGAAGACGAATGTGCTAGAAACTATAAAGCAAAAACATGTCCTGCAGCCTAGCCTTGCCTTGCCTGTCCTAGCCTTGCCTTATATCCTTCTCATCCTGTTCTCTGTCCCATCCTTTCTCACTAAACCCTCGTCTGGCTGCATGTCTCTTCTTTCCTTTTCTCTCACTCTCCTGCTTCCTGCCTCTTTTCTTGCAATTCCTCCATCTCACTCCTGCAGCCCAACACTACTTTTTATTCTTCCTTCCCTTTCTCCTGCTCCATTCGCTTTCTCCCTCTGTCCCATATATTTCTTCCCGACTTGTTTCTTGGAGACTTTGGGCCAAACTGGCCCCAAGTCTGGGCATGGTTTGACAAGTTTTCAGAGGCCTGGCTGGTGGCAGCAGGGCCAGCAGGCAGTGACAGGCCTGGGGCTGACAGGCTCCCCATCCCCTAGGGGGCGCCTGGCTGCCACACCCAGCTGACATAGAACCTTTGTCACAATGCCCGCTACCGTGGCGTGGATGCGGTGGCTCTGCAGGTGACAGGGACACTGCAGGACTTGGTGTAAGCTCAGCAATTTCTCACTTCCCCTAAGAAGCAGAATTCTGCAAATTGCTGACTTTGCTCTTGAAAGGATGTCATCAGGTGGGTGTTTTGGTGTCATACACTGGAAACAGAGCAGAAACCGTGAAATATTCCCATGATATGCATGGTCCCTGCCCCAAAGCACCATGACTCAGCCTAAGGAGATCTGCAGCTTATTTTTTTGTACTGCCAGCAGATTGTGGAAGTACAGTATAAAAACCATCCTTATGGAGAGATCTTGGTATTTTAGGCTTATTCTAAGTGTCTCAAGTAGCTGGGGTTTTTGCTTGGGCCTAATCCATACGGTCTTATGGCTTTCCTCCTAGTCTGAAGACGAATGTGCTAGAAACTATAAAGCAAAAACATGTCTTGCAGCCTAGCCTTGCCTTGCCTGTCCTTGCCTGTCCTAGCCTTGCCTTATTTCCTTCTCATGCTGTTCTCTGTCCCATCCTCTCTCACTAAGCCCTCGTCTGGCTGCATGTCTCTTCTTTCCTTTTCTCTCACTCTCCTGCTTCCTGCCTCTTTTCTTGCAATTCCTCCATCTCACTCCTGCAGCCCAACACTACTTTTTATTCTTCCTTCCCTTTCTCCTGCTCCCTTCGCTTTCTCCCTCTGTCCCATATCTTTCTTCCCGACTTGTCTCTTGGAGACTTTGGGCCAAACTGGCCCCAAGTCTGGGCATGGTTTGCAAGTTTTCAGAGGCCTGGCTGGTGGCAGCAGGGCCAGCAGGCAGTGACAGGCCCGGGGCTGACAGGCTCTCCATCCCCTAGGGGGCGCCTGGCTGCCACACCCAGCTGACATAGAACCTTTGTCACAATGCCCGCTACCGTGGCGAGGATGCGGTGGCTCTGCATTTACACAGGGACACTGCAGGACTTGGTGTCAGCTCAGCAATTTCTCACATCCCCTAAGAAGCGGAATTCTGCAAATTGCTGCCTTTGCTCTTGAAAGGATGTCATCAGGTGGGTGTTTTGGTGTCATACACTGAAAAGAGAGCAGAAACTGTGAAATATTCCCATGATATGCATGGTCCCTGCCCCAAAGCACCATGACTCAGCCTAAGGAGATCTGCAGCTTATTTTTTTGTACTGCCAGCAGATTGTGGAAGTACAGTATAAAAACCATCCTTATGGAGAGATCTTGGTATTTTAGGCCTAGTCTAAGTGTCTCAAGTAGCTGGGGTTTTTGCTTGGGCCTAATCCATACGGTCTTATGGCTTTCCTCCTCGTCTGAAGACGAATGTGCTAGAAACTATAAAGCAAAAACATGTCCTGCAGCCTAGCCTTGCCTTGGCTGTCCTTGCCTGTCCTTGCCTTGCCTTAATTCCTTCTCATCCTGTTCTCTGTCCCATCCTCTCTCTCTAAGCCCTCGTCTGGCTGCATGTCTCTTCTTTCCTTTTCTCTCACTCTCCTGCTTCCTGCCTCTTTTCTTGCAATTCCTCCATCTCACTCCTGCAGCCCAACACTACTTTTTTATTCTTCCTTCCCTTCCTCCTGCTCCCTTCGCTTTCTCCCTCTGTCCCATATCTTTCTTCCCGACTTGTCTCTTGGACACTTTGGGCCAAACTGGCCCCAAGTCTGGGCATGGTTTGACAAGTTTTCAGCGGCCTGGCTGATGGCAGCAGGAACACCAGGCAGTGACAGGCCCGGGGCTGACAGGCTCCCCATCCCCTAGGGGGCGCCTGGCTGCCACACCCAGCTGACACAGAACCTTTGTCACAATGCCCGCTACCGTGGCGAGGATGCGGTGACTCTGCAGGTGACAGGGACACTGCAGGACTTGGTGTCAGCTCAGCAATTTCTCACTTCCCCTAAGAAGCGGAATTCTGCAAATTGCTGCCTTTGCTCTTGAAAGGATGTCATCAGGTGGGTGTTTTGGTGTCATACACTGAAAACAGAGCAGAAACTGTGAAATATTCCCATGATATGCATGGTCCCTGCCCCAAAGCACCATGACTCAGCCTAAGGAGATCTGCAGCTTATTTTTTTGTACTGCCAGCAGATTGTGGAAGTACAGTATAAAAACCATCCTTAAGAGAGATCTTGGTATTTTAGGCTTAGTCTAAGTGTCTGAAGTAGCTGGGGTTTTTGCTTGGGCCTAATCCATACGGTCTTATGGCTTTCTTCCTAGTCTGAAGACGAATGTGCTAGAAACTATAAAGCAAAAACATGTCCTGCAGCCTAGCCTTGCCTTGCCTGTCCTTGCCTGTCCTAGCCTTGCCTTATATCCTTCTCATCCTGTTCTCTGTCCCATCCTCTCTCACTAACCCCTCGTCTGGCTGCATGACTCTTCTTTCCTCTTCTCTCACTCTCCTGCTTCCTGCCTCTTTTCTTGCAATTCCTCCATCTCACTCCTGCAGCCCAACACTACTTTTTATTCTTCCTTCCCTTTCTCCTGCTCCCTTCGCTTTCTCCCTCTGTCCCATATCTTTCTTCCAGACTTGTCCCTTGGAGACTTTGGGCCAAACTGGCCCCAAGTCTGGGCATGATTTGACAAGTTTTCAGAGGCCTGGCTGGTGGCAGCAGGGCCAGCAGGCAGTGACAGGCCCGGGGCTGACAGGCTCCCCATCCCCTTGGGGGCGCCTGGCTGCCACACCCAGCTGACATAGAACCTTTGTCACAATGCCCGCTACCGTTGCGAGGATTCGGTGGCTCTGCAGGTGACAGGGACACTGCAGGACTTGGTGTCAGCTCAGCAATTTCTCACTTCCCCTAAGAAGCGGAATTCTGCAAATTGCTGCCTTTGCTCTTGAAAGGATGTCATCAGGTGGGTGTTTCGGTGTCATGCACTGAAAACAGAGCAGAAACTGAGAAATATTCCCATGATATGCATGGTCCCTGCCCCAAAGCACCATGACTCAGCCTAAGGAGATCTGCAGCTTATTTTTTTGTACTGCCAGCAGATTGTGGAAGTACAGTATAAAAACCATCCTTATGGAGAGATCTTGGTATTTTAGGCTTAGTCTAAGTGTCTGAAGTAGCTGGGGTTTTTGCTTGGGCCTAATCCATACGGTCTTATGGCTTTCTTCCTAGTCTGAAGACGAATGTGCTAGAAACTATAAAGCAAAAACATGTCCTGCAGCCTAGCCTTGCCTTGCCTGTCCTTGCCTGTCCTAGCCTTGCCTTATATCCTTCTCATCCTGTTCTCTGTCCCATCCTCTCTCACTAACCCCTCGTCTGGCTGCATGACTCTTCTTTCCTTTTCTCTCACTCTCCTGCTTCCTGCCTCTTTTCTTGCAATTCCTCCATCTCACTCCTGCAGCCCAACACTACTTTTTATTCTTCCTTCCCTTTCTCCTGCTCCCTTCGCTTTCTCCCTCTGTCCCATATCTTTCTTCCCGGCTTGTCTCTTGGAGACTTTGGGCCAAACTGGCCCCAAGTCTGGGCATGGTTTGACAAGTTTTCAGAGGCCTGGCTGGTGGCAGCAGGGACAGCAGGCAGTGACAGGCCCGGGGCTGACAGGCTCCCCATCCCCTAGGGGGCGCCTGGCTGCCACACCCAGCTGACATAGAACCTTTGTCACAATGCCCGCTACCGTGGCGAGGATGCGGTGGCTCTGCAGGTGACAGGGACACTGCAGGACTTGGTGTCAGCTCAGCAATTTCTCACTTCCCCTAAGAAGCGGAATTCTGCAAATTGCTGCCTTTGCTCTTGAAAGGATGTCATCAGGTGGGTGTTTCGGTGTCATGCACTGAAAACAGAGCAGAAACTGTGAAATATTCCCATGATATGCATGGTCCCTGCCCCAAAGCACCATGACTCAGCCAAAGGAGATCTGCAGCTCATTTTTTTGTACTGCCAGCAGATTGTGGAAGTACAGTATAAAAACCATCCTTATGGAGAGATCTCGGTATTTCAGGCTTAGTCTAAGTGTCTCAAGTAGCTGGGGTTTTTGCTAGGGCCTAATCCATACGGTCTTATGGCTTTCTTCCTAGTCTGAAGACGAATGTGCTAGAAACTATAAAGCAAAAACATGTCCTGCAGCCTAGCCTTGCCTTGCCTGTCCTTGCCTGTCCTAGCCTTGCCTTATATCCTTCTCATCCTGTTCTCTGTCCCATCCTCTCTCACTAACCCCTCGTCTGGCTGCATGACTCTTCTTTCCTTTTCTCTCACTCTCCTGCTTCCTGCCTCTTTTCTTGCAATTCCTCCATCTCACTCCTGCAGCCCAACACTACTTTTTATTCTTCCTTCCCTTTCTCCTGCTCCCTTCGCTTTCTCCCTCTGTCCCATATCTTTCTTCCCGACTTGTCTCTTGCAGACTTTGGGCCAAACTGGCCCCAAGTCTGGGCATGCTTTGACAAGTTTTCAGAGGCCTGGCTGGTGGCAGCAGGGACAGCAGGCAGTGACAGGCCCGGGGCTGACAGGCTCCCCATCCCCTAGGGGGCGCCTGGCTGCCACACCCAGCTGACATAGAACCTTTGTCACAATGCCCGCTACCGTGGCGAGGATGCGGTGGCTCTGCAGGTGACAGGGACACTGCAGGACTTGGTGTCAGCTCAGCAATTTCTCACTTCCCCTAAGAAGCGGAATTCTGCAAATTGCTGCCTTTGCTCTTGAAAGGATGTCATCAGGTGGGTGTTTTGGTGTCATACACTGAAAACAGAGCAGAAACTGAGAAATATTCCCATGATATGCATGGTCCCTGCCCCAAAGCACCATGACTCAGCCTAAGGAGATCTGCAGCTCATTTTTTTGTACTGCCAGCAGATTGTGGAAGTACAGTATAAAAACCATCCTTATGGAGAGATCTTGGTATTTCAGGCTTAGTCTAAGTGTCTCAAGTAGCTGGGGTTTTTGCTAGGGCCTAATCCATACGGTCTTATGGCTTTCTTCCTAGTCTGAAGACGAATGTGCTAGAAACTATAAAGCAAAAACATGTCCTGCAGCCTAGCCTTGCCTTGCCTGTCCTTGCCTGTCCTAGCCTTGCCTTATTTCCTTCTCATCCTGTTCTCTGTCCCATCCTCTCTCACTAACCCCTCGTCTGGCTACATGACTCTTCTTTCCTTTTCTCTCACTCTCCTGCTTCCTGCCCCTTTTCTTGCAATTCCTCCATCTCACTCCTGCAGCCCAACACTACTTTTTATTCTTCCTTCCCTTTCTCCTGCTCCCTTCGCTTTCTCCCTCTGTCCCATGTCTTTCTTCCCGGCTTGTCTCTTGGAGACTTTGGGCCAAATTGGCCCCAAGTCTGGGCATGGTTTGACAAGTTTTCAGAGGCCTGGCTGGTGGCAGCAGGGCCAGCAGGCAGTGACAGGCCCGGGGCTGACAGGGTCCCCATCCCCTAGGGGGCGCCTGGCTGCCACACCCAGCTGACATAGAACCTTTGTCACAATGCCGCTACCGTTGCGATGATGCGGTGGCTCTGCAGGTGACAGGGACACTGCAGGACTTGGTGTCAGCTCAGCAATTTCTCACTTCCCCTAAGAAGCGGAATTCTGCAAATTGCTGCCTTTGCTCTTGAAAGGATGTCATCAGGTGGGTGTTTCGGTGTCATGCACTGAAAACAGAGCAGAAACTGTGAAATATTCCCATGATATGCATGGTCCCTGCCCCAAAGCACCATGACTCAGCCTAAGGAGATCTGCAGCTCATTTTTTTGTACTGCCAGCAGATTGTGGAAGTACAGTATAAAAACCATCCTTATGGAGAGATCTTGGTATTTCAGGCTTAGTCTAAGTGTCTCAAGTAGCTGGGGTTTTTGCTAGGGCCTAATCCATACGGTCTTATGGCTTTCTTCCTAGTCTGAAGACGAATGTGCTAGAAACTATAAAGCAAAAACATGTCCTGCAGCCTAGCCTTGCCTTGCCTGTCCTTGCCTGTCCTAGCCTTGCCTTATATCCTTCTCATCCTGTTCTCTGTCCCATCCTCTCTCACTAACCCCTCGTCTGGCTGCATGACTCTTCTTTCCTTTTCTCTCACTCTCCTGCTTCCTGCCTCTTTTCTTGCAATTCCTCCATCTCACTCCTGCAGCCCAACACTACTTTTTATTCTTCCTTCCCTTTCTCCTGCTCCCTTCGCTTTCTCCCTCTGTCCCATGTCTTTCTTCCCGGCTTGTCCCTTGGAGACTTTGGGCCAAATTGGCCCCAAGTCTGGGCATGGTTTGACAAGTTTTCAGAGGCCTGGCTGGTGGCAGCAGGGCCAGCAGGCAGTGACAGGCCCGGGGCTGACAGGCTCCCCATCCCCTTGGGGGCGCCTGGCTGCCACACCCAGCTGACATAGAACCTTTGTCATAATGCCCGCTACCGTTCCGAGGATTCGGTGGCTCTGCAGGTGACAGGGACTCTGCAGGACTTGGTGTCAGCTCAGCAGTTTCTCACTTCCCCTAAGAAGCGGAATTCTGCAAATTGCTGCCTTTGCTCTTGAAAGGATGTCATCAGGTGGGTGTTTCGGTGTCATACACTGAAAACAGAGCAGAAACTGTGAAATATTCCCATGATATGCATGGTCCCTGCCCCAAAGCACCATGACTCAGCCTAAGGAGATCTGCAGCTTATTTTTTTGTACTGCCAGCAGATTGTGGAAGTACAGTATAAAAACCATCCTTATGGAGAGATCTTGGTATTTTAGGCTTAGTCTAAGTGTCTCAAGTAGCTGGGGTTTTTGCTTGGGCCTAATCCATACGGTCTTATGGCTTTCTTCCTAGTCTGAAGATGAATGTGCTAGAAACTATAAAGCAAAAACATGTCCTGCAGCCTAGCCTTGCCTTGCCTGTCCTTGCCTGTCCTAGCCTTGCCTTATATCCTTCTCATCCTGTTCTCTGTCCCATCCTCTCTCACTAACCCCTCGTCTGGCTGCATGACTCTTCTTTCCTCTTCTCTCACTCTCCTGCTTCCTGCCTCTTTTCTTGCAATTCCTCCATCTCACTCCTGCAGCCCAACACTACTTTTTATTCTTCCTTCCCTTTCTCCTGCTCCCTTCGCTTTCTCCCTCTGTCCCATATCTTTCTTCCAGACTTGTCCCTTGGAGACTTTGGGCCAAACTGGCCCCAAGTCTGGGCATGATTTGACAAGTTTTCAGAGGCCTGGCTGGTGACAGCAGGGACACCAGGCAGTGACAGGCCCGGGGCTGACAGGCTCCCCATCCCCTAGGGGGCGCCTGGCTGCCACACCCAGCTGACATAGAACCTTTGTCACAATGCCCGCTACCGTGGCGAGGATGCGGTGGCTCTGCAGGTGACAGGGACACTGCAGGACTTGGTGTCAGCTCAGCAATTTCTCACTTCCCCTAAGAAGCGGAATTCTGCAAATTGCTGCCTTTGCTCTTGAAAGGATGTCATCAGGTGGGTGTTTTGGTGTCATACACTGAAAACAGAGCAGAAACTGAGAAATATTCCCATGATATGCATGGTCCCTGCCCCAAAGCACCATGACTCAGCCTAAGGAGATCTGCAGCTTATTTTTTTGTACTGCCAGCAGATTGTGGAAGTACAGTATAAAAACCATCCTTATGGAGAGATCTTGGTATTTGAGGCTTAGTCTAAGTGTCTCAAGTAGCTGGGGTTTTTGCTTGGGCCTAATCCATACGGTCTTATGGCTTTCTTCCTAGTCTGAAGACGAATGTGCTAGAAACTATAAAGCAAAAACATGTCCTGCAGCCTAGCCTTGCCTTGCCTGTCCTTGCCTGTCCTAGCCTTGCCTTATATAATTCTCATCCTGTTCTCTGTCCCATCCTCTCTCACTAAGCCCTCGTCTGGCTGCATGACTCTTCTTTCCTTTTCTCTCACTCTCCTGCTTCCTGCCTCTTTTCTTGCAATTCCTCCATCTCACTCCTGCAGCCCAACACTACTTTTTATTCTTCCTTCCCTTTCTCCTGCTCCCTTCGCTTTCTCCCTCTGTCCCATGTCTTTCTTCCCGGCTTGTCTCTTGGAGACTTTGGGCCAAATTGGCCCCAAGTCTGGGCATGGTTTGACAAGTTTTCAGAGGCCTGGCTGGTGGCAGCAGGGCCAGCAGGCAGTGACAGGCCCGGGACTGACAGGCTCCCCATCCCCTAGGGGGCGCCTGGCTGCCACACCCAGCTGACATAGAACCTTTGTCACAATGCCCGCTACCGTTGCGAGGATGCGGTGGCTCTGCAGGTGACAGGGACACTGCAGGACTTGGTGTCAGCTCAGCAATTTCTCACTTCCCCTAAGAAGTGGAATTCTGCAAATTGCTGCCTTTGCTCTTGAAAGGATGTCATCAGGTGGGTGTTTCGGTGTCATACACTGAAAACAGAGCAGAAACTGTGAAATATTCCCATGATATGCATGGTCCCTGCCCCAAAGCACCATGACTCAGCCTAAGGAGATCTGCAGCTTATTTTTTTGTACTGCCAGCAGATTGTGGAAGTACAGTATAAAAACCATCCTTATGGAGAGATCTTGGTATTTCAGGCTTAGTCTAAGTGTCTCAAGTAGCTGGGGTTTTTGCTTGGGCCTAATCCATACGGTCTTATGGCTTTCTTCCTAGTCTGAAGACGAATGTGCTAGAAACTATAAAGCAAAAACATGTCCTGCAGCCTAGCCTTGCCTTGCCTGTCCTTGCCTGTCCTAGCCTTGCCTTATATAATTCTCATCCTGTTCTCTGTCCCATCCTCTCTCACTAACCCCTCGTCTGGCTGCATGACTCTTCTTTCCTTTTCTCTCACTCTCCTGCTTCCTGCCTCTTTTCTTGCAATTCCTCCATCTCACTCCTGCAGCCCAACACTACTTTTTATTCTTCCTTCCCTTTCTCCTGCTCCCTTCGCTTTCTCCCTCTGTCCCATGTCTTTCTTCCCGGCTTGTCCCTTGGAGACTTTGGGCCAAATTGGCCCCAAGTCTGGGCATGGTTTGACAAGTTTTCAGAGGCCTGGCTGGTGACAGCAGGGCCAGCAGGCAGTGACAGGCCCGGGGCTGACAGGCTCCCCATCCCCTTGGGGGCGCCTGGCTGCCACACCCAGCTGACATAGAACCTTTGTCACAATGCCCGCTACCGTTCCGAGGATTCGGTGGCTCTGCAGGTGACAGGGACTCTGCAGGACTTGGTGTCAGCTCAGCAGTTTTTCACTTCCCCTAAGAAGCGGAATTCTGCAAATTGCTGCCTTTGCTCTTGAAAGGATGTCATCAGGTGGGTGTTTCGGTGTCATACACTGAAAACAGAGCAGAAACTGTGAAATATTCCCATGATATGCATGGTCCCTGCCCCAAAGCACCATGACTCAGCCTAAGGAGATCTGCAGCTTATTTTTTTGTACTGCCAGCAGATTGTGGAAGTACAGTATAAAAACCATCCTTATGGAGAGATCTTGGTATTTTAGGCTTAGTCTAAGTGTCTCAAGTAGCTGGGGTTTTTGCTTGGGCCTAATCCATACGGTCTTATGGCTTTCTTCCTAGTCTGAAGATGAATGTGCTAGAAACTATAAAGCAAAAACATGTCCTGCAGCCTAGCCTTGCCTTGCCTGTCCTTGCCTGTCCTAGCCTTGCCTTATATCCTTCTCATCCTGTTCTCTGTCCCATCCTCTCTCACTAACCCCTCGTCTGGCTGCATGACTCTTCTTTCCTCTTCTCTCACTCTCCTGCTTCCTGCCTCTTTTCTTGCAATTCCTCCATCTCACTCCTGCAGCCCAACACTACTTTTTATTCTTCCTTCCCTTTCTCCTGCTCCCTTCGCTTTCTCCCTCTGTCCCATATCTTTCTTCCAGACTTGTCCCTTGGAGACTTTGGGCCAAACTGGCCCCAAGTCTGGGCATGATTTGACAAGTTTTCAGAGGCCTGGCTGGTGACAGCAGGGACACCAGGCAGTGACAGGCCCGGGGCTGACAGGCTCCCCATCCCCTAGGGGGCGCCTGGCTGCCACACCCAGCTGACATAGAACCTTTGTCACAATGCCCGCTACCGTGGCGAGGATGCGGTGGCTCTGCAGGTGACAGGGACACTGCAGGACTTGGTGTCAGCTCAGCAATTTCTCACTTCCCCTAAGAAGCGGAATTCTGCAAATTGCTGCCTTTGCTCTTGAAAGGATGTCATCAGGTGGGTGTTTTGGTGTCATACACTGAAAACAGAGCAGAAACTGAGAAATATTCCCATGATATGCATGGTCCCTGCCCCAAAGCACCATGACTCAGCCTAAGGAGATCTGCAGCTTATTTTTTTGTACTGCCAGCAGATTGTGGAAGTACAGTATAAAAACCATCCTTATGGAGAGATCTTGGTATTTTAGGCTTAGTCTAAGTGTCTCAAGTAGCTGGGGTTTTTGCTAGGGCCTAATCCATACGGTCTTATGGCTTTCTTCCTAGTCTGAAGACGAATGTGCTAGAAACTATAAAGCAAAAACATGTCCTGCAGCCTAGCCTTGCCTTGCCTGTCCTTGCCTGTCCTAGCCTTGCCTTATATAATTCTCATCCTGTTCTCTGTCCCATCCTCTCTCACTAACCCCTCGTCTGGCTGCATGACTCTTCTTTCCTTTTCTCTCACTCTCCTGCTTCCTGCCTCTTTTCTTGCAATTCCTCCATCTCACTCCTGCAGCCCAACACTACTTTTTATTCTTCCTTCCCTTTCTCCTGCTCCCTTCGCTTTCTCCCTCTGTCCCATGTCTTTCTTCCCGGCTTGTCTCTTGGAGACTTTGGGCCAAATTGGCCCCACGTCTGGGCATGGTTTGAAAAGTTTTCAGAGGCCTGGCTGGTGGCAGCAGGGCCAGCAGGCAGTGACAGGCCCGGGGCTGACAGGCTCCCCATCCCCTTGGGGGCGCCTGGCTGCCACACCCAGCTGACATAGAACCTTTGTCACAATGCCCGCTACCGTTGCGAGGATTCGGTGGCTCTGCAGGTGACAGGGACACTGCAGGACTTGGTGTCAGCTCAGCAATTTCTCACTTCCCCTAAGAAGCGGAATTCTGCAAATTGCTGCCTTTGCTCTTGAAAGGATGTCATCAGGTGGGTGTTTCGGTGTCATGCACTGAAAACAGAGCAGAAACTGTGAAATATTCCCATGATATGCATGGTCCCTGCCCCAAAGCACCATGACTCAGCCTAAGGAGATCTGCAGCTTATTTTTTTGTACTGCCAGCAGATTGTGGAAGTACAGTATAAAAACCATCCTTATGGAGAGATCTTGGTATTTTAGGCTTAGTCTAAGTGTCTGAAGTAGCTGGGGTTTTTGCTTGGGCCTAATCCATACGGTCTTATGGCTTTCTTCCTAGTCTGAAGACGAATGTGCTAGAAACTATAAAGCAAAAACATGTCCTGCAGCCTAGCCTTGCCTTGCCTGTCCTTGCCTGTCCTAGCCTTGCCTTATATCCTTCTCATCCTGTTCTCTGTCCCATCCTCTCTCACTAACCCCTCGTCTGGCTGCATGACTCTTCTTTCCTTTTCTCTCACTCTCCTGCTTCCTGCCTCTTTTCTTGCAATTCCTCCATCTCACTCCTGTAGCCCAACACTACTTTTTATTCTTCCTTCCCTTTCTCCTGCTCCCTTCGCTTTCTCCCTCTGTCCCATGTCTTTCTTCCCGGCTTGTCTCTTGGAGACTTTGGGCCAAATTGGCCCCAAGTCTGGGCATGGTTTGACAAGTTTTCAGAGGCCTGGCTGGTGGCAGCAGGGCCAGCAGGCAGTGACAGGCCCGGGGCTGACAGGCTCCCCATCCCCTTGGGGGCGCCTGGCTGCCACACCCAGCTGACATAGAACCTTTGTCACAATGCCCGCTACCGTGGCGAGGATGCGGTGGCACTGCAGGTGACAGGGACACTGCAGGACTTGGTGTCAGCTCAGCAATTTCTCACTTCCCCTAAGAAGCGGAATTCTGCAAATTGCTGCCTTTGCTCTTGAAAGGATGTCATCAGGTGGGTGTTTCGGTGTCATACACTGAAAACAGAGCAGAAACTGTGAAATATTCCCATGATATGCATGGCCCCTGCCCCAAAGCACCATGACTCAGCCTAAGGAGATCTGCAGCTTATTTTTTTGTACTGCCAGCAGATTGTGGAAGTACAGTATAAAAACCATCCTTATGGAGAGATCTTGGTATTTTAGGCTTAGTCTAAGTGTCTCAAGTAGCTGGGGTTTTTGCTTGGGCCTAATCCATACGGTCTTATGGCTTTCTTCCTAGTCTGAAGACGAATGTGCTAGAAACTATAAAGCAAAAACATGTCCTGCAGCCTAGCCTTGCCTTGCCTGTCCTTGCCTGTCCTAGCCTTGCCTTATATCCTTCTCATATGTTCTCTGTCCCATCCTCTCTCACTAACCCCTCGTCTGGCTGCATGACTCTTCTTTCCTCTTCTCTCACTCTCCTGCTTCCTGCCTCTTTTCTTGCAATTCCTCCATCTCACTCCTGCAGCCCAACACTACTTTTTATTCTTCCTTCCCTTTCTCCTGCTCCCTTCGCTTTCTCCCTCTGTCCCATGTCTTTCTTCCCGGCTTGTCCCTTGGAGACTTTGGGCCAAACTGGCCCCAAGTCTGGGCATGATTTGACAAGTTTTCAGAGGCCTGGCTGGTGACAGCAGGGACACCAGGCAGTGACAGGCCCGGGGCTGACAGGCTCCCCATCCCCTAGGGGGCGCCTGGCTGCCACACCCAGCTGACATAGAACCTTTGTCACAATGCCCGCTACCGTTGCGAGGATTCGGTGGCTCTGCAGGTGACAGGGACACTGCAGGACTTGGTGTCAGCTCAGCAATTTCTCACTTACCCTAAGAAGTGTAATTCTGCAAATTGCTGCCTTTGCTCTTGAAAGGATGTCATCAGGTGGGTGTTTTGGTGTCATACACTGAAAACAGCAGAAACTGTGAAATATTCCCATGATATGCATGGTCCCTGCCCCAAAGCACCATGACTCAGCCTAAGGAGATCTGCAGCTTATTTTTTTGTACTGCCAGCAGATTGTGGAAGTACAGTATAAAAACCATCCTTATGGAGAGATCTTGGTATTTTAGGCTTAGTCTAAGTGTCTCAAGTAGCTGGGGTTTTTGCTTGGGCCTAATCCATATGGTCTTATGGCTTCCTTCCTAGTCTGAAGACGAATGTGCTAGAAACTATAAAGCAAAAACATGTCCTGCAGCCTAGCCTTGCCTTGCCTGTCCTAGCCTTGCCTTATATCCTTCTCATCCTGTTCTCTGTCCCATCCTTTCTCACTAACCCCTCGTCTGGCTGCATGTCTCTTCTTTCCTTTTCTCTCACTCTCCTGCTTCCTGCCTCTTTTCTTGCAATTCCTCCATCTCACTCCTGCAGCCCAACACTACTTTTTATTCTTCCTTCCCTTTCTCCTGCTCCCTTCGCTTTCTCCCTCTGTCCCATATCTTTCTTCCCGACTTGTTTCTTGGAGACTTTGGGCCAAACTGGCCCCAAGTCTGGGCATGGTTTGACAAGTTTTCAGAGGCCTGGCTGGTGGCAGCAGGGCCAGCAGGCAGTGACAGGCCTGGGGCTGACAGGCTCCCCATCCCCTAGGGGGCGCCTGGCTGCCACACCCAGCTGACATAGAACCTTTGTCACAATGCCCGCTACCGTGGCGTGGATGCGGTGGCTCTGCAGGTGACA
The DNA here is from genome assembly GCF_036013475.1 of Columba livia. Lineage (NCBI taxonomy): Eukaryota > Metazoa > Chordata > Aves > Columbiformes > Columbidae > Columba > Columba livia. The sequence continues at coordinate 2,958,504 of NW_027043012.1, forward strand.
GGGACACTGCAGGACTTGGTGTAAGCTCAGCAATTTCTCACTTCCCCTAAGAAGCAGAATTCTGCAAATTGCTGCCTTTGCTCTTGAAAGGATGTCATCAGGTGGGTGTTTTGGTGTCATACACTGGAAACAGAGCAGAAACCGTGAAATATTCCCATGATATGCATGGTCCCTGCCCCAAAGCACCATGACTCAGCCTAAGGAGATCTGCAGCTTATTTTTTTGTACTGCCAGCAGATTGTGGAAGTACAGTATAAAAACCATCCTTATGGAGAGATCTTGGTATTTTAGGCTTATTCTAAGTGTCTCAAGTAGCTGGGGTTTTTGCTTGGGCCTAATCCATACGGTCTTATGGCTTTCCTCCTAGTCTGAAGACGAATGTGCTAGAAACTATAAAGCAAAAACATGTCCTGCAGCCTAGCCTTGCATGGCCTGTCCTAGCCTTGCCTTATATCCTTCTCATATGTTCTCTGTCCCATCCTCTCTCACTAACCCCTCGTCTGGCTGCACGTCTCTTCTTTCCTTTTCTCTCACTCTCCTGCTTCCTGCCTCTTTTCTTGCAATTCCTCCATCTCACTCCTGCAGCCCAACACTACTTTTTATTCTTCCTTCCCTTTCTCCTGCTCCCTTCGCTTTCTCCCTATGTCCCATATCTTTCTTCCCGTCTTGTTTCTTGGAGACTTTGGGCCAAACTGGCCCCAAGTCTGGGCATGGTTTGACGAGTTTTCAGAGGCCTGGTTGGTGGCAGCAGGGACACCAGGCAGTGACAGGCCCGGGGCTGACAGGCTCCCCATCCCCTAGGGGGCGCCTGGCTGCCACACCCAGCTGACATAGAACCTTTGTCACAATGCCCGCTACCGTGGCGAGGATTCGGTGGCTCTGCAGGTGACAGGGACACTGCAGGACTTGGTGTCAGCTCAGCAATTTCTCACTTCCCCTAAGAAGCGGAATTCTGCAAATTGCTGCCTTTGCTCTTGAAAGGATGTCATCAGGTGGGTGTTTTGGTGTCATACACTGAAAACAGAGCAGAAACTGTGAAATATTCCCATGATATGCATGGTCCCTGCCCCAAAGCACCATGACTCAGCCTAAGGAGATCTGCAGCTTCTTTTTTTGTACTGCCAGCAGATTGTGGAAGTACAGTATAAAAACCATCCTTATGGAGAGATCTTGGTATTTTAGGCTTAGCTAGTTCAGAGCATACCCTGGGAAACAATGCTTAAAAACAAGGGGGACCAGGAAGTTTGGAAATGCTTCAAGCAGGTGGTTTTGAGTGCACAGGAACAGGCTATACCAGTGTGCCGAAATGCTCGCCGGCGGGGAAGACAACCGGCTTGGCTAAACAGGGAGATTTTGAATGAAATCAGAAATAAAAATAGACTTTACCGACTGTGGAAAAAAGGCCTGGCTACTTATGAAGAATTTATGGAAATAGCTAGATCATGCAGAAAAAAGATCAGGGAAACAAAAGTGCAATTTGAAGTTAACTTGGCCAATTCTGTCAGGGATAATACAAAGTCCTTCTTCAAATATGTTAATAACAAAAGGAGGGGCAAGGAAAACCTCCATTCTCTGTTGGACTCTGAAGGAAATATAGTTAACAAAGATGAGGAGAAAGCTGAGGTACTTAATACCTACTTTGCCTCAGTTTTTACCAGTAAGACAGGTGGCCCTCAGGACAACTCATGTCTAGAGATGGTTGGCAGAGATAGAAAGCCAAATAGGCCCCTTGTATTCCAGGAGGAAATAGTTGGTGATTTACTGAGCCATCTGGATCCTCACAAGTCTATGGGACCAGATGGGATCCATCCTAGGGTGATGAGGGAGCTAACAGAAGAACTTGCCAAGCCGCTCTCCATCATCTTCCAACAGTCCTGGCTCACTGGGGAGGTCCCATATGATTGGAAATTGGCCAATGTTACCCCAGTCCACAGAAAGGGCTGCAGAGCTGACCCTGGCAACTACAGGCCTGTCAGCCTGACCTCGGTGCCTGGCAGGGTTATGGAGCAGATCATCCTGAATGGAATCACACCGCACCTTCAGGATGGACAAGCGATCAGACCCAGCCAGCATGGGTTTAGGAGGGGCAGGTCCTGTCTGACCAACCTGATCTCCTTTTATGATCAGGTGACCCAGCTGGTGGATGAGGGGAAAGCCGTCGATGTGGTCTATCTGGACTTCAGCAAGGCCTTTGACACTGTCTCCCATAATATACTCCTGCAAAAGCTGGTAGCCCATGGCTTGGACAAGTGTACTCTACGCTGGGTTAAGAACTGGCTGGAGGGCCGGGCCCGGAGAGTGCTGGTGAATGGGGCTGCATCCAGCTGGCGGCCAGTCACTAGTGGTGTCCCCCAGGGGTCAGTGTTGGGTCCAGTCCCATTTAACATCTTTATTGATGATTTAGATGAGGGGATTGAGACCATCATCAGCAAATTTGCTGATGACACCAAGTTGGGAGGGAGTGTCGACCTGCTGGAGGGCAGGAGGGCTCTGCAGAGGGATCGGGATAGACTGGAAATATGGGCTGATTCCAATGGGATGAAGTTCAATAAGGCCAAGTGCCGGGTGCTGCACTTTGGTCACAACAACCCCCTGCAGCGCTCCAGGCTGGGCGCAGAGTGGCTGGAGAGCAGTCGGACAGAAAGGGACCTTGGGGTACTAATCGACAGGAAGCTCAACATGAGCCATCAGTGTGCCCAGGTGGCCAAGAAGGCCAACGGTATCCTGTCCTGTATCAAAAATAGCGTGGTCAGCAGGACAAGGGAAGTGATCCTTCCCCTGTACTCTGCATTGGGGAGGCCACACCTGGAGTATTGTGTTCAGTTCTGGGCCCCTCAGTTCAGGAAAGACATTGAAGTGCTGGAGCGGGTCTAGAGAAGAGCAACACGACTGGTGAAGGGACTTGAACATAAGACCTATGAGGAGAGGCTGAGGGAGCTGGGGTTGTTTAGTCTAGGGAAGAGGAGGCTTAGAGGTGACCTCATCACTCTCTATAACTACCTGAAGGGAAGTTATAGCCAGGTGGGGATTGGTCTCTTCTCCCAGGCAGTTAGCAATAGGACAAGGGGGCATGGGCTTAAACTCTACCAGGGGAAATTTAGGCTGGATATTAGAAAGAAATTCTTTACAGAGAGAGTGGTCAGGCATTGGAATGGCCTGCCCAGGGAGGTAGTGGACTCGCGGTCCCTAGAGGTTTTTAAGCTGAGATTGGACATGGCACTTAGTGCCATGATCTAGTAAACGGACTAGAGTTGGACCAAGGGTTGGACTCGATGATCTCTGAGGTCTTTTCCAACCCAGTCGATTCTGTGATTCTGTGATTCTGTGATTCAGTGACTGGCCCAGGGCTGACAGGCTCCCCCTCCCCTAGGGGGTGCTCAGCTCCCCCACCCAGCTGATATTGAACCTTTGTCACAATGCCCGCTACCGTGGCGAGGATGCGGTGGCTCTGCAGGTGACAGGGACACTGCAGGACTTGGTGTCAGCTCAGCAATTTCTCAGTTCTCCAAAGAAGCAGAATTCTGCAAATTGCTGCCTTTGCTCTAGAAAGGATATCATCAGGTGGGTGTTTTGGTGTAATACACTGAAAAACAGAGCAGAAATGGTGAAATATTCCTATTATATGCATGATCCCTGCACCAAACCACCCTGACTCAGCCTAAGGTGATCTGCAGCTTATTTTTTTGTACTGCCAGCAGATTGTGGAATACAGTATAAAAACCATCCTTATGGAGAGATCTTCGTATTTTAGGCTTAGTCTAAGTGTCTCAAGTAGCTGGGGTTTTTGCTTGGTCCTAATCCACATGGTCTTATGGCTTTCCTCCTCGTCTGAAGACGAATGTGCTAGAAACTGAAATAAATTTTGACTCGAAATTAATTTGAATAACACAAATTTATTCCCGATGGATTTCAACACAATCAGCAAAGACAGCGCTGGGCCGCTTCTCCAATGGTGCGAGCGGGAAAAACTTCTTCCGGCCTTTTTATAGGGTCCCGGGTTCGTTGCTCAGAGTGCCAGGTCGCTTATTCTTTCTGCTAATGTGTCCTCTGTTGTCAGGCAGTTAATCTACTATCTTCTCACCTACCCCTGGCCCCCTCCCACCTTTAGAGGACCGAACATTTAAGGCAATTGCATAACAAAGGGCAGGGCCTCCCCATGTTGCACAAAAACCCCTAGGGTTTCCTTATAACAAGTGTTAATGAACAAACATCTCTAACTCTTAGAATTGTTTATTACAATTTCCCCTTTTCTTTTTCTACTTATTTTGTTCATTAAAGCGTTGTAATTCTTGACTACTTAATACAAATAACTCTGTATCATCTTGATTGGGTAACTGCTCATACTTTGCTTTAACTAATAATAAATGTGCTGCTTCTAGCCTGCTTCTCACAATAGCTATTACTTTATTAAAAATACATGGTCCAAACATCAACACTAGCATTAAGAGAATCAACGGCCCTGCTATAGTAGAGAGGAGGGTTGTAAGCCAAGGTGATTGTCTAAACCAGGTTTCATACCAAGTCTCCTGAGATTCATATTCCCTTTTTCGTTTTTCTATATTTTCTCGTAGCTTATTCATGGTATTTCTTACTAGACCTGTGTGGTCTGCATATACACAGCATTCCTCCTTTAAAGCTGCGCAAAGACCTCCTTCTTTGAAGAACACTAGATCTAATCCTCGTCGGTTTTGCAAGACCACTTCTGACAAGAATCTGACTGATTTTTCTAGCGCAGTAATAGATTGCTCTATTCTTAGCAGATCCTCATCGACGGCTACTCTCAATGCCACGAATTCTTGGTTTTGGCTGACTATTGAGGCAATTCCTGTTCCTGCACCTGCTACACTGAGGGCCATTATCATACCTAAGGTCAGAGCAGTGATCGGTTCCCTTTTCGTTAATCGATGTGTAAAGACAGTTTCTAGCTGATATTAATATTCTTTCGGGTGATAAGTAATTTTAGGGATTACGTCCACTTGTATACAAAATTCTTTCATGGTTTTTAGATAATTCGTAGAAACACAAGGTGTAAGTCCGGTTTTTGAACATATCCACTTGGAATTATTGGCGGCTATTACCCAGTCACCAGGCCTATTAGCTTTAAGGGTGCCATTTATACATAAATACCGTTTTCCAGGGGGTATTTGACCTATACATATTCCTTGCCCCTGGACTTGTTGCAATGATATCCCTTGAGTATTATTTTCCCACCTACAAGACCCAGGATTTGATCCATTAGCGAGCTTTGGCATATTTCTTAGTCCAATAGCTTCGAAATATGGTGGTTTGGTATTTAAGCATAACCAGCATTCTGTTGTTAAATTTGGGTGTGTGTTGTTAATCACCTGATAGCTCGCATTTATTAGAGTCCAAAGTGGGTTTACTTCTTCCGGTTGTGTAAATGCATCTATATCAGAGCTATCTGTCATTGTTATATTAAGTATCTTAGAAGTTTTATTTATCTTTAATTTCCCCGTTATTATCGCATTAGGGCCTATTGATTGGGATTTCCCTTCTAGGGCAGGTTCTTTTTGTATCTTTATAAGTGTCCCTCGATCAGTCCTAGTCTCCCAGATCCTTACACCCCAAGTTTTGCCAATTGACCACCCCGGTCCTGCGGTTGCAAGACTGTAATTTCTAATGTTTTGCAATTCCCTGGGTCAGAACTACCATCAAGCGATGGGAGAGATTGTCGACAATCTCTAGGCCACCAGTTGACTTGGAGGTATTTAGCCGGATTGGCAACGTTCCATGCTGTGGCTATTGTCTCACAACCCAAATAAGCACAATAATATTGGTTAGGATAGTTGCAATATCCCTTTCCTGGATTGGAGCTAGGGCACCAATAAGTTGATACTGCAATTCCCCTTTTATGTGGAGGTTTGCAGTGACCAGAATTCCAGTCTTCCCCAGAACTTAAATGTCCCAATAAATCACAAATGGTTACGTTAAATGAGGGTGCACCTATGGTTACATTTTCTTCAATCACACGACTTTCCTCTGCTTGAATTGAAGTCCACTTATACGGTCTATGCGCTGTTTTGCCATATCTCAGCAATAATAGCAACATCAACATAGTGTACCAGATTGGGCTGCATTGACTCTGGCTCATTCCTCCTTGCTTTTTAGCTAGTGCCTGGGTGTGCCGCTTAACATTGGGGTAGCTCGGCCAATATTTTGGCATAGTTCCACTCAGGCTCTTGTTTCCACCGTTTCTTATTCTTCTGCCTCGCCCGTCGACCCGGTTGCTTCGAGCCACGGGGTAAACCATCTTCTCGGCAGCAAGAATATTCTTCAGGAAACCCTGAATGCTTTTGCTCTCCTTGCCTTTGTTTATACACTTCCCAATTATAGTCTTTGACTATAGGAGAGTGGCACGGTATTTTCTTTATGGTAGTTCTACAGCACACCCTTGTTATTTGTATTTTAGAGGGGTTGGTTCATTAGGGTGAGAGCAAAACCGCTCAGGCTATATTTCGTAGGTGTATATACACCACCGGTCAGGACTGTTGGGTTGGATCTCTTTTTGTGTGACTTTTGATTTCAATGCTAAATCTGTAATTTCTAATTCTATATTATAACATTTATTGCATATTTCTCTAGGGGAATACCGCCTATACAATGCAACCACCAATTGTTTTGGCACACTATGCACCTAAAGCATATTAAAAGGATAACAATTACAACTTCTATTAATACATCTAAGTCTATGATTTTTACAAATGGGATATTCATAAACAACTTTATTGCTTTTTTATCATTTTTCTGTACTTGCACGATATGATTCAACAAGCCCAAGTCCATTTATTGTTTCCGTAGTTTAACTTTCAGAGGGTCGTCTGTGTGCTCTGCAGTCCAGGCGTTAGTCTTGACTGGACCTTTAACTCGGCTGGCGTGTGTCCACCCCTTTTCAGCAGTTCGGATGGCTGTTTCTGTAGTGAGTAAAACAACATAAGGTCCCTCCCATCGAGGGGTTAATGATGTTTCTTTCCATGTTTTTATGAGTACCTTATCTCCAGGTTCTAGGGTATGTATTTTTATGTCCAGAGGTGGACGCTGTACCACCAACCCTTTCTCCCAAAGGTATTTCCTTCGCTTCAGCAACTGCACTAAGTAATTTTTCATCTGAAAATCACTCACTTTTGGGTGATCTTGTGGCGTTTCTAAATCGAATGGCATTCCATATAACATTTCAAAGGGTGATATTCCGAGGTCTGTTCTCGGCTCGTCCTTATGTTTAACAATGCTAGGGGCAAACATTTTACCCATGACATCTTAGTCTCTATCATTAATTTAGTAAGCTGCTTTTTTATCTCTCCATTCATTCGTTCGACCCTCCCCGAGCTTTGTGGATGCCATGGAGTATGATACTGCCAATCAGTACCTAGTGTCTGAAAGATTTCTGTAATAATTCTTGATGCAAAATGTGGGGCCCGGTCGGAATCGATAGCTTCAGTTATTCCATACCGGGGAATTATTTCTTCTAACAATACTTTTGCTACCGTACGAGCAGTGGCCCTAGTTGTTGGAAATGCCTCCACAAAGTGCATGAGATGGTCTACAAGGACCAATAAATAGTGGTATCGCCCGACCTTTGGTAACTCTGTAAAATCAATCTGTATTCTTGAGAATGGCCGGTATGTGAGTTCCCTTCCACCGGGAACTCGTTTCCTTATTTGTTGTTTATTTACTTTCTGGCATGTAAGGCACCCTTCAACAATACTTTTTGCTATGTTATATGCTCCTATGCAAGCATATTTTGTGGCAAATTGATCTACTAATGCTTGCTTTCCCCAATGCGTAATATCATGTAACCTGTTCATTATACCGACTGCAGTTACTTTTGGAACCACTTCTCTCCCATCTTCTAATCTCCATTGTTCACCTTGCTGCTTTGCCCCTAGTTTGGTTAGCTTTTATTTTTCTACAGTACTAAAGACATATATATTTGAGCGTGGACGACTAGGACACTGTCTATCTTTTAGCCCAAGACAAGTACAAGGAATAGCGTCTACGTTAAACTCTTTCCAGCACTCATAGCAAGGGAAATCATTTTCTCTTTCTGTTCCTTGTCCGCAATTAGGGCAATTTTCTCTTAATCTCTTTGGATCTGGCAGCTCACAAGTCAATCCTTTACGATGTAATAAGGCCACCCTTTTTGCTTCTTCGTCTGCAAGGTTATTTCCCCTAATAATGGGTTTCAGGCCTTTTTGGTGTCCCTTTACATGAACCACTGCTATTGTTCTAGGTTTTCTTATTTCTTGCAAGATTTGTGTGATCAATTCCTGATGTATTAAGTTTTTCCCTTGGGAATTTATCAACCCTCATTCTTCCCAAATTTTACCAAATGTATGTACTACTCCAAATGCATACTTTGAATCCGTATATATGGCTCTATTACCCGTGCCGATCCATTGTAAGGCTCTTAAAACGGTCAGCTTGTGCTGACCACCCAGGATTTAATGGCCCTGATTCCCTTCAAAACGTTTCCCTTCAATGACTCGAGAGGAGCCATCTACAAACAATTTTTCTCCTTCTGACAATTCCTCTTCTTCTAAGTCAGGTCTTATTTTTGTTTGCTCTTCAATTGTTTGCAAACAATCATGTGTTAATTGTTCGCTAGATTCCCCGTATAAGAACTTTGCAGGGTTCTGCAAGGAAGTAATTTCTAGGGTTAATTTAGGGGATTCAATTAAAATACTTTCATATTTTAACAACCTAGAATCTGTTATCCATTTATCAGATTTTTGTTGCAAAACCCCTCGTATATTATGTGGTGTCAAAACATGCAATTCTCCTCCAAATGTTATTTTCTGTGCTTCTTCTACTAGTAATGCAGCTGATACTATTGCTTGTAGGCATATTGGCCAACCCCTCCTAACGGGGTCTAGCAATTTAGATAAATAAGCTACCGGTTTTTTATGTCCAGCCCATTCTTGTGCCAAGACCCCATATGCAGTCCCTGCATCTATATTAGTGAACAAATAAAATGGTTTCCGTATATCTGGCAAGCTCAACACAGGAGCACTTATCAGCTCTTTCTTTATGCAATCAAATTGTTCCTCATCTTGTTCTTAATATTTGTCTTATCTGTCGTTTAGACTTTGGGGCTGGCAATGACAAGATCCCATTTACTCTTTCTGGGTCCAAATGTTTGGTCCCCCTGCTTAAATAGTGTCTTAGATATTTCACTTCTTGCTCAATGAACTGCAGTTTGGTCTTTGACACTTTGAGTCCCTGTAGACTAAGGAAGTTTAATAATGTAATACTTTCTTGTCTAACCACTTCTTCGTCTTGCCCTGCTAACAAGCGATCATCTACATATTGCACTAGTACCACTTCTGGACTGCGCTCATATTCCTGCAGAATTTGTTCTAAAGCTTGCCCGAACAAATTAGGTGACTCCATAAACCCCTGGGGAAGCACAGTCCATCACAATTGTTTTCTATGCATATCTGGGTCCTCCCACTCAAAGGCAAAATAGTCTCGGCTCTCTTCATCAAGCGGGCAAGCCCAAAAGGCATCCTTTAAATCTATAACACTATACCATTGATCATACGGACCTAATTGACTCAGGAGGGTATATGGGTTGGCCGCTACAGGGAATCGACTCACGGTTCTTTTATTCACCTCCCTCAGGTCATGTACTAGTCTCCATTTTCCATCTTTCTTTCTTACGGATAAAATGGGGGTATTAAAGAGGGACATGCAGGGCTCGAGTAGGCCTTTTTCTAGTAATCTTTCTATTTCTGGTTTTAATCCCCTTTGGCCTCTTCGGATACTGGATATTGTTCTACACGAACGGGTATTTCTGGACTAGAAATTTTAACTTTAAAGGATGTTATGTCCAGCTTCCCTACTGAGTCTTCCATATACCATACTTCAGGATTAATTTTATTTTCATCTTCCACCCTGAGAGGACATAATCTTATCCGAATTTCTTTCCCCGTTACTTCTAAATTAACACCCAATTCAATTATTAAATCCCGTCCCAAGAGATTATATTCAGCTTCAGGAACTAAAAGTAAATTTCCCACTCCTATTTTGAAATCGGTTTCAATAACTACTCCTTTTGTAACAGGGACCTGAAATGGCTCTCCCTTTGCCCCAATTACTTGCATAGTGTCAGAAGATATCTCGCATCCCTTGGGTAAAGTTTGTATGGTAGATCGTTCTGCTCCAGAATCTACAAGAAATTCAAATTCTTGCTGCTGAGGACCCACTTTTAGTTTTATCAAGGGCTCTGTTCCTTTTTGGGTCCCCAGCAAAAAGAGCCCCTGACACCCCTATTCCGCTTTAAACATTTTCTCATCCGCCATTTTCTTCCTACGGTTCCACTTCATGTGCCCTCTCTTTCTGCAGTAAAAGCATTCTATCGGCTCACCCCGTTCCATTGCAGTCTCGTCATTAAGAGGTCTTGCCTTAGGACTAGGCCCCTTACACTGTGCCCTTCGGTCTCTGGATTTCCATTGCTGTTGGGCTGTACCTTCTCTGACTGCTGCAACCATCATTGGTACAGTCCTCCGCTCTTTCTCATCCTCTCTCCTAACATACGCTTTCTGAGCTTCCCTCAATAATTCATCTAACCCACTATTTTGCCAGTCTTCTAATTTTTCTAGCTTTTTCCTAATATCTATCCAAGATCTAGCTACAAAATTGTGTTTTTAACAGCACCTCTCCCACAGGGGTACTAGGGTCTAACCCCGAATACAATTTTAAGTTTTTCCTGAGCCGTTCCAACCACTCTGTAGGTGTTTCATCTTTCTTTTGGTGTTCACTAAATACCTTGCCAATGTTCTGACCCCTTGGAACAGACTCTCTAATGCCTTGGACTAATATAGTCCATAGGTCTTGCACATGACCCCTATGTAATGGATCCTGATTGTTCCAGTCAGGTCTTTGCAGCGGCCATTTTGTGTCGGCTGCAGGACCTTGCTGATGCTGTTCATCCCAAATCCGCATACCGGCCCTATGGATCATTCCCCTCTCTTCTGCAGTGAACAATATTCCTATTATCAACTGCAGCTCGTCCCACGTGTATACGTTGGGCCCTAAAAATTGGTCAACCCACTCCGCTACCCCCAACCGGTCTTCTAGCAAACTCCCCATTTCCTTTTTAAAATCTCTAACATCCCCGGAATTAAGAGGTACCGCCACATATCCCATTCCCGCCTGAGGCCCTCCCATTGCGATCTCTCGCAGCGGATATAGTTGCCCTGGTGTTTGCTGTTGCTGTTGTCTAGTCTTGCTACGCGTGACAGGCCCCATGGACGGGTTATCATTCAAACCCTCTGGGTTTGGTGCCGAAGGGGGTGGACTAGGGACTGGGCTAGGAACTGGTACCGGGGGTGGTGGTGGTGGTACATAAGGTGGGGGTGTCATCGGGATCTCTTCCTCATGCCGCTTATTTCTCTGGCGGCCATGTTTATCACCCCCCTTTTCTTTTAACGGGTATAGATTAACCCTAGTCTGATCTTATCCATAATAATGCATATTCGCTTTCTTCTGAACTAAAAGGCTCCTTTGAATTAACATAAATGTTTAAAGCCTGACAGATCCAGTCCTCAAATGATCCGAAAACTGGCCAATATAGGTGGTCTCTACGGATCTCTTTACCACGCCAAACTTCCATACAATAATGTATCATTTTCGTTTTGCTTTTACCCCGCCTAGAGGGGTAATCATCCCAATACCTAATCATTACTCCTAACGGACTACCTGGAGGAATTGGGGGAAGCCTTTCCTGAGGTTGCCCTCTCATGGGAACAGAATGCCTACTTTTCCCCTGTCCCATCTTCTGAGATACCCTCCACAGTATCTCAGAAATAGCAGCCCCAACCGAGTGGATAACCGGCCTATACTCACGCGTCCTGCGTCTTCACTCGGGTCTTCGTGCACAAAGTTTAAGGGGCTGCCGGCATTTACTTTGCTTATTGCAATTTAGAATGGTCATCGGTGAAGGGTGTGGTGACGAGACTCCCACAAGAGCCGCTTAAAAAAAAAAAAAAATGAAGCGGGGCACCTCCCTTAGAGGGGTTGCCACCGAATATCCTTCATCCGAATCATGGCACCAAATTGTAATAAATTTTGGCTCGAAATTAACTTGAATAACACAAATTAATTCCCAATGGATTTCAACAGAATAAGCAAAGACAGCGCTGGGCCGCTCCAATGGCGCGCGTTGGAAAAACTTCTTCCGGCCTTTTTATAGGGTCCCAGGTTCGTTGCTCGGAGTGCCACGTCACTCATTCTTTCTGCGAATGTGTCCTCTGTTGTCAGACAGTTAATCTACTATCTTCTCACCTACCCCTACCACCCTCCCACCTTTAGAGGACCGAACATTTAAGGCAATTGCATAGCAAAGGGCAGGGGCTTCCCATGTTGCAAAAAAACCCCTGAGAGTTTCTATTAACAAGAGTGAATGAACAAACATCTCTAACTCAATAACCCCTGAGCGTTTCATTTTAAGAAGCTTTAACGAACAAACATCTCTAAGTCTTAGAATTGTTTATTACAGAAACTATAAAGCAAAAAAAAGTCCTGCAGCCTAGCCTTGCCTTGCCTGTCCTTGCCTGTCCTTGCCTCACCTTATTTCTTTCTCATCCTGTCCTCTGTCCCATCCTCTCTCACTAACCCCTCGTCTGGCTGCATGTCTCTTCTTCCCTTTCCTCTCACTCTCCTGCTTCCTACCTCTTTTCCTTCAATTCATCCATCTCACTCCTTCAGCCCAACTCTACTTTACATTTTTCCTTCCCTTTCTCCTGCTCCATTTGCTTTCTCCCTCTGTCCCACATCTTTCTTCCCGACTTGTCTGTTGGAGACTTTGGGCCAATTCGGTCCCAAGTCCGGGCATGGTTTGACCAGTGTTCAGAGGCCTGGCTGGTGACAGCAGGGCCAGCAGGCAGTGACAGGCCCGGGCCTGACAGGCTCCCCATCCCCTAGGGGGCGCCTGGCTGCCACACCCAGCTGACATAGAACCTTTGTCACAATGCCCGCTACCGTGGTGAGGATGCGGTGACTCTGCAGGTGACAGGGACACTGCAGGACTTGGTGTCAGCTCAGCAATGTCTCAGTTTTCCAAAGAAGCGGAATTCTGCAAATTGCTGCCTTTGCTCTTGAAAGGATGTCATCAGGTGGGTGTTTTGGTGTAATACACTGAAAACCACAGCAGAAATGGTGAAATACTACCATGATATGCATGGTCCCTGCACCAAAGCACCATGACTCAGCCTGAGGAGATCTGCAGCTTATTTTTTTGTACTGCCAGCATATTGTGGAGTACAGTATAAAAACCATCCTTATGGAGAGATCTTCGTATTTTCGGCTTAGTCTAAGTGTCTCAAAGAAGCTGGAGTTATTGCTTGGGCATAATCCATATGGTCTCATGGCTTTCCTCCTAGTCTGAAGACGAATGTGCTAGAAATTATAAAGCAAAAAAATGTCCTGCAGCCTAGCCTTGCCTAGCCTTGCCTTGTTTCATTTCCTTCTCATCCTGTTCTCTGTCCCATCCCCTCTCACTAACCCCTCGTCTGGCTGCATGTCTCTTCTTTCTTTCCTTTTCTCTCACTCCCCTGCTTCCTGCCTCTTTTCTTGCAATTCCTCCAACTCACTCCTGCAGCCCAACACTACTTTTTATTCTTTCTTCCCTTTCTCCTGCTCCCTTCGCTTTCTCCCTCAGTCCCATATCTTTCTTCACGACTTGTCTTTTGGAGACTTTGGGCCAAATTGGTCCCAAATCTGGGCATGGTTTGACCAGTTTTCAGGGTCCTGGCTGGTGACAGCAGGGCCAGCAGGCAGTGACAGGCCCGGGGCTGACAGGCTCCCCATCCCCTAGGGGGCGCCTGGATGCCACACCCAGCTGACATTGAACCTTTGTCACAATGCCCGCTACCGTGGCGAGGATGCGGTGACTCTGCAGGTGACAGGGACACTGCAGGACTTGGTGTCAGCTCAGCAATTTCTCAGTTCCCCAAAGAAGCGGAATTCTGCAAATTGCTGCCTTTGCTCTTGAAAGGATGTCATCAGGTGGGTGTTTTGGTGTCATACACTGAAATCCAGAGCAGAAATGGTGAAACATTCCCATGATATGCGTGATACCTACACCAAAGCACCATGACTCAGCCTAAGGAGATCTGCAGCTTATTTTTTTGTACTGCCAGCAGATTGTGAAAGTACAGTATAAAAACCATCCTTATGGAGAGATCTTGGTATTTTAGGCTTAGTCTAAGTGTCTCAAGTAGCTGGGGTTTTTGCTTGGGCCTAATCCATGAGGTCTTATGGCTATCCTCCTCGTCTGAAGACGAATGTGCTAGAAACTATAAAGCAAAAAAATGTCCTGCAGCCTAGCCTTGCCTTGCCTATCATTGCGTGTCCTTGCTTTGCCTTACTTCCTTCTCATCCTGTTCTCTGTCCCGTCCTCTCTCACTAACCCCTCGTCTGGCTGCATGTCTCTTCTTTCCTTTTCTCTCACTCTCCTGCTTCCTGCCTCTTTTCTTGCAATTCCTCCATCTCACTCCTGCAGCCCAACACTACTTTTTATTCTTCCTTCCCTTTCTCCTGCTCCCTTCGCTTTCTCCCTCTGTCCCATATCTTTCTTCCCGACTTGTCTCTTGGAGACTTTGGGCCCCTTTGGCCCCAAATCTCGCATGGTTTGACCAGTTTTCAGAGCCCTGGCTGGTGACAGGAGGGACAGCAGGCAGTGACAGGCCTGGGGCTGACAGGCTCCTCCTCCCCTAGGGGGCGCCTGGCTGCCACACCCAGCTGACATAGAACCTTTGTCATAATGCCCACTCCCGTGGCGAGGATGCGGTGGCTCTGCAGGTGACAGGGACACTGCCGGACTTGGTGTCCGCTCAGCAATTTCTCACTTCCCCAAAAGAGAGGAATTCTGCAATTTGCAGCCTTTCGTCTTGAAAGGAAATCATCAGGTGGGTGTTTTGGTATAATACACTGAAAACCAAAGCAGAAATGGTGAAATATTCCCATGATATGCATGATCCCTGCACCAAAGCACCATGACTCAGCCTAAGGAGATCTGCAGCTTATTTTTTTGTACTGCCAGCAGATTGTGGAAGTACAGTACAAAAACCACCCTTATGGAGAGATCTGCGTATTTTAGGCTTAGTCTAAGTGTCTCAGGTAGCTGAGACACTGTGTGTGTCACAAATCCCTCTTGACAGTTTCTGGATCACAAACCCCATTGGACAGCATGGCTGTCAGAAACCCCACTGAATAGCGTGTGTGTGTCACAAACCCCTTTGGACAGTGTGAGAGTGTCACAATCCCCATTGGAGAGCGTGTGTGTCACAAACCCCATCGGAGTGCGTGTGTTTCACAATCCCCATTGGACAGCGTGTGTATCATAAACCCCATTGGAAAGTGTCTGTGTCACAAACTCCGTTGGACAGCGTGTGTGTGTCACAATCCCCATGGGATAGCGTGTGTCTTACAAACACTCCTGGACACTGTCTGTGTCACAAATTCCATTGAACAGCGTGCGTGTGTCACAAACCCCAATGGAAAGTGTGTGTGTCACAAACTCCTTTGGATAGTGTGTGTGTCACAAACCCCCCGGACAGGCTGTGTGTCACAAACCCCATTGGACAGCGTGTGTCTCACAAACACCATTGGACAGCGAGTGTATTTCACAAACCCCATTAGACAGTGTGTGTGCCACAAGCCCCATTGGACAGCATGTGTGTCACAAACCCCATTAGACTGTGTATGTTTCACAAAACTCATTGGACAGCGTGTGTATCATAAAACTCATTGGAAAATGTCTGTCACACAAACCCCATTGGACAGCGTGCATGTCACAATCCCTATTGGACAGTCTGTGTCACAAACCCCCCCGGACAGTGTGTATATCACGAACCCCATTCGATAGCGCGTGGGTCACAAACCCCATTGGACAGCGTGTGTGTCACAAACAACATTGGACAACGACTGTATGTCACAAACCCCATTGGACAGTGTGTGTAACAAACCAGCCTGGACAGTGTGTGTGTCACAAACCCCGTATGTCAGCGTGAGTGTCACAAACCCCATTAGACAACGTGGGTGTCACAAACCCCATTGGACAGAGTGTGTGTGTCACAAACACCATTCTATAGAGTGTGTGTTTCACAATACCCATTGGACAGTGTAAGTATCACAATCCCCATTGGACAGCCTGTGTGTCACAATCCCCATTGGACAGCGTGTGTGTCACAAACCCCATTGCAGAGTGTGTGTCACAAACCAACCTGGACAGTGTGTGTGTGTCACAAACCCCATTACTCAGCATGTGTGTCACAAACCCCACTGGACATCGTGTGTTTGTCACAAACCCTATTGGAAAGTGTGTGTGTCAGAAACCCCATTGGAATTTGTGTGTGTCACAAAACCCTTTGGACAGTGTGTGTGTCACAAAGCCCATTGGAAAGTGTGTGTGTCATAAACCTTTTGGACAGCCTGTGTGTCACAATCTGCATTGGTCAGCGTGTGTGTGTCACAAAACCCATTGGAATGTGTGTGTGTCACAAACCCCATTTGATAGCGTGTGTGTGTCACAAACCCCATTAGACAGTGTGTGTGTCATAAACCCCATTGTACAGTCTGTGTGTCACAATGCCCAGTGGACAGTGTGAGTGCCACAAACCCCATTGGACAGTGTCTGTCACAAGCCCTATATATCAGCTTGTGTGTCACAAACCCTATTAATAAGTGTGTGTGTCACCTACCCCATTGGACAGCGTGTGTCTCAAAAACCCCATTGGTCAGTATGTGTGTGGCACAGACCCCATTGGATAGCGTGAGTGTGTCACAAACCCTATTGTAAAGTGTGTGTGTCAGAAACCCCATTGCATAGAGTATCTGTGTCAAAAACCCCATTGGACAGCGCGTATGTGTCACAAACCGCATTGGAATGTTTGTGTGTGTCACAAACCCATTGGACAGTGTGTGTGTGCAACAAAACCCATTGGAGAGTGTGTGTGTCACAAAACCCATTGGACAGTGTGTGTCACAAACCCCCCTGTACAGTGTGTGTGCCTCATAACCCCCTGGACAGTATGTGTGTCACAAAACCCATTGGACAGCTTGTGTGTCACAAACCCCATAGGAAATTGTCTGTGTCACAAACCCCTTTGGACAGTGTGTGTGTCATAAACCCCATTGGACAATCTGTGTGTCACAATCCCCATTGGACAGCATGTGTTTTACAAACCACATTGGACACTGTGTGTCACAAACCAGCCTGTATAGTGTGTGTGTCACAAACCCATTGTCCAGCGTGAGTGTCACAAACCCCATTCTATAGCGTGTGTGTCACAAACCCTTTTGAAAAGAGTGTGTGTCAGAAACCCCATTGCACAGTGTGTGTCACAAACCCCCTGGATGGTGTGTGTCACAAAACCCAATGAACAGTGTGTGTGTCACAAACCCCATTGGACAGCTTGTGTATCACAAACCCCATATGAAAATGTGTGTGTCACAAACCCCATTGGGCAGTGTTTGTGTCTTATACCCCATTAGACAGTCGTGTGTCATAATCTCCATTGTTCAGCGTGTGTGTCACAAACCCCACTGTATAGCGTGTGTGTGTCACAAACCCTATTGGAAAGAGTGTGTGTCATAAACCCCACTGGACTGCGATTGTGTGTCACAAGCACCACTGGACAGAGATTGTGTGTCACAAACCCCATTAGACAGCGTGTGTATCACAAACCCCATTGGACAGACTGTGTGTCACAATCCCCATTGGACAGTGTGTGTGTCACAAACCCCATTGGACAGTGTGTTTACAAACCAGCCTGGACAGTGTGTGTGTGTCACAAACCCCATTGGACAGCGTGTGTGTATCACAAAACCCATTGGAGAGTGTGTGTGCATAAACCCCATTGGACAGCGTGTGGGTGCCAAAATCCCCATTGAACAGCGTGTGTGTCACAAACCGCATTGGACAGTGTATGTCACAAACCCCCCTGGAGAGTGTGTGTGTCACAAAGCCCAATAGACAGGATGTGTGTCACAAGCCCCATTGGACAATGTGTGTGTCAAATACCCCATTGGACAGTCTGTGTGTCACAATCCCCATTGGACAGTGTGTGTGTTACAAACCCATTGTTGAGCGTGTGTGTCACTAACCCCATTGAACAGCGGGTGTGTGTGTCACAAACCCTATTGGAAAGTGTGTGTGTCAGAAACCCCATTGGTTAGAGTATGTGTGCCATAAACCCCATTGGACAGCGAGTGTGTTTCACAAACCCCATTGGAATGTGTGTGTCTCACAAACCCCAATAGATAGTGTGTGTGTGTCGAAAATCCATTGGACATTGTGTGTGTCATAAACCCCACTGGACAGCATATGTGTGTCACAATTCCCATTGAACAGTGTGTGTCACAGATCCCCCTGGAAAGTGTGTGTGTCACGAACCCCATTTGACAGCGTGTGTGTCGCAAACCCCACTGGACAGTGCGTGTGTCGCAAACCCCACTGGACAGTGCGTGTGTCACAAAACCCATTGGACAGCGTCTTTGTCACAAAGCCCATTGGCAAGTGTGTGTGTCACAAACCCCATTCGATACCGTGTGTTTCACAAACTCCATTGGACAGTGTGTGTGTCGTAAACCTCTTGGACAGTGTGTGTGTCACAAACCCCCTTCTACAGTGTGTGTGTCTCAGACACAATTGTACAGCGAGTGTGTGTCACAAACACCATTAGACAGTGTGTGTGTCACAAAACACATTGGACAGCGTGTCTGTCATAAACCCCATTGCAAAATGTGTGTATCACAAACCCCATTGGACAGCGTGTGTGAGTCACAAACCCTATTGGACAGCGTGTGTGACACAAAAACCATTGCACAGTGTGTGTGTCACAATCCTCATTGGACAACCTGTGTGTCTGAGACCCCATTGGAAAGCGTGAATGTGTCACAAAACCCATTTTACAGTGTGTGTGTGTAACAAACCCCATTGGACAGTGTGTGTGTGTCACAATCCCCATTGGACAGCGTGTGTGTCAAAGACGCCATTGGACAGTGTGTGTCACAAACCCCCCTGGACAGTGTGTGTGTGTCACAAAACCCATTAGACAGTGTTTGTGTCACAAACCCATTGGACAGTGTGTGTCATAAACCCCATTGGACAGCCTGTGTTTCACAACGCCATTCACAAACCAGCCTGTACAGTGTGTGTGTCACAAACCCATCGTTCAGCGTGAGTGTCACAAACCCCATTGTATAGCGTGTGTGTGTCACTAACCCTATTGGAAAGAGTGGGTGTCAGAAAGCCCGTTGGATGGACTATGTGTGTCATAAAACACATTGGACAGCGATTGTGTGTCACAGACCCCATTAGACTGTGTGTGTGACACAAAACGCATTGGACAGTGTGTGTGTCACAAAACCCATGGGAAAGTGTGTAAGTCACAAACCCCATTAGAGAGCCTGACTGTCACAAACCCCATTGGACAGTGTGTGAGTCACAATCCCCGTTGAACAGCCTCTGTGACACAATCCCCATTGCACAGTGTGTTTGTCACAAACCCCATTGGACAGTTTGTGTCACAAACCAGCCTGGACAGTTTGTGTGTCACAAACCCTATTGGAAAGTGTGTGTGTCAGAAACCCCATTGGATAGAGTATGTGTGTCATAAACCCCATTGGACAGCGAGTGTGTTTTACAAACCCCATTGGACAGCTTGTGTGTGTGACAAACACCATTCGAATATGTGTCGGTCACAAACACCATTGGATAGTGTGTGTGTGTCACAAAACCCATTGGAGAGTGTGTCTTTCATAAACCCCATTGGACAGCGTGCGTGTGTCAAAATCCCCATTGAACAGCGTGTGTGTCACAAACCCCATTGGACAGTGTGTGTCACAAACCAGCCTGGACAGTGTGTGTGTCACAAATCCTGTTGGAAAGTGCGTGTGTCAGAAACCCCATTGAATAGAGTATGTGTTTCATAAACCCCATTGGACAACGTGTGTGTCTCACAAACCCCGTTGAAATGTGTGTGTGTCACAAACCCCATTGGATAGTGTGTGTGTGCCACAAAACCCATTGGACAGTGTGTGTGTCATAAACCCCATTGGACAGTATGTGTGTCACAAACCCAATTTGACACCGTGTGTGTCGCAAACCCCATTGGACAGTGTGTATGTCACAATCCCCATTAGACAGTGTGTGTGTCACAAAACCCATTGGACAATGTGTGTGTCACAAAACCCATTAGAAAGTGTTTGTGTCACTAACCCCATTGGACAGTGTGTGTGTCATAATCCCCACTGGACAGCGTTTGTGTCTCACAGTCCCCATTGGACAGCATGCATGTTACAATCCCTATTGGACACTGTGTGTCACAAACCCCCCTGTACAGTGTGTGTGCCACAAACCCCATTGGACAGTGTGTTTCTGTCACAAACCCCTTTGGACAGTGTGTGTGTCATAAACCACATTGGAAACCTGTGTTTCACAACCCCCATTGGACTGACCGTGTCTCACAAACCCCATGGGACAGCGTTTGTGTCACAAACCCCATTGGACAGCGTGTGTGTCACAAACTCACCTGGACAGCCTGTGTGTCACAATATCGATTGGACAGTGCGTATGTCACAAACCCCATTGGACACCGTGTGTGTCACAAACCCCACTGTATAGCATGTATGTGTCACAAACCTTATTGGACAGTGTGTGTGTCATAAACCCCATTGGATAGCTTGTGTGTGTCACAATCCCCATTGGACAGTGTGTGTCACAAACCGCCCTGGGCAGCGTGTGTGTCACAAACAGCATTGGACAGAGTGTGTTTGTCACTATCCCCATTGGACAGCATGCATGTAACAAACCCCGTTGGACAGTGTGTGTAACAAACTCCCCTGGACAATGCGTGTGTCACAAACCCCACTGGACAGCGTTTGTGTGTCACAAACCCCTTGGGAATGTGTGGATAGCATAGGATACCATAGGATAGCATATGTGTGTCACAAATCCAATCGGACAGCGTGTGCGTGTCACAAACCCCATTGGACAGTGCGTGTGTCACAAACCCCATTGGACAATGTGTGTCACAATCCCCATTGGATAGCATGTGTGTGTCACAATCCCCATTGGACATCTTGTGTGTCTCAAACTCCATTGGACAGAATGTGTGTCAAAAAACCCATTGGACAGCATGTGTTTCTCAAACCCCATTGGACAGTGTGTGTGTCACAAACCCCTTTGGACAGCTCGTGTGTGTCACAAACCCCATGGGAAATTGTGTGTGTCACAAAACCCATTGGACATCGTGTGTGTCTCAAACCCCATTGGACAGTGTGTGTGTCACAAAACCCATTGGACAGTGTGTTTGTCAGAAACCCCCCTGGACAGTGTGTGTGTCGCAAACACCATTGGACAGCGTGTGTGTGTCACAAACCCCATTGGACAGTTTGTATGTTAGAAACCCCATTGGACAGCGTGTGTTTGTCAAACCCCATTTGACAGTATTTGTGTCACAAGCACCATTGGACAGCGTGTGTGTCTCAAAACCCATTGCGCATTGTTTGTTAAACAAACCCCATTGGACAGTGTTCGAGTCAAAAACCCCACTGGACATCGTGTGTGTCTCAAACCCCATTGGACAGCATGTGTGTCACAAATCCCATTGGACAGAGTGTGTGTGTCACAAACACCATTGGACAGCGTGTCTGTGTCACAAACCCCCCTGCACAGTGTGTGTGTCACAAACACCATTTGACAGCATGTGTGTCACAAACACCATTGGACAGTGTGTATGTTAGAAACCCCATTGGACACCGTGTGTGTCACAAACCCCATTGGACAGCGTGTGTGTCACAAACCCCCCTGGACAGTGTGTGTGTCACAAACACTATTTGACAGCGTGTGTGTCACAAACACCATTGGACAGCGAGTGTGTGTCACAAACCCCATTGGACAGTGTGTATGTTAGAAACCCCATTGGACACCGTGTGTGTCTCAAACTCCATTTGTCGTGGTTGAGACAGCAAACAACATGGACCAAGTTCTTTCAAGATGAAATAGTAGATGCCATTTGTTGTCACAAGTGCATCTTTATACAGTTTTACCAATTCATGTGTCTCTTCACTATTGGTTACAATTTACAGCAGTAACATCTCATTGGGTAATTTTGCTATCATCAGTGTTACTCTTCTACTCCCTTCTCTCTCACGGGTACATACTTAACATCTCCAGATACTCCTTTACTCCCATCTTTCTCACGGGTAGGCCTTCATATCTTCAGGGCTAATTTCTGTTCCCATGCCCTTCGTCAGGGAATCCACGGACCCACTCTAGTCCCCCACAATTCCCCGTTTTGTGTTTTGTGCTAAAAATGCTGCCTTCATTGTCCGCTGCAGGGCCCTTTGCAGCAGAGAAATCATGCACAGCAACTTTAGTATACACAACCACAGCAATCATCAAAACAATCAGTCCCGTTTTCGCTACTGATAACAACCATCCTATAAACCCTCAACCACTAAGCAATTTATTTAACAAATCCCATCAAAATCTTCACACCCATGTCCTTGAGCTAATAACAAAAAGTCTATCGCGTCTCTACTCTGCCGTGTGACATGTCTTGCAGAATCTACATCTAACAAAAGTCCACTTAAAGCCTTTGAAGTTCTGTTAGTTTGCTTAACTAGCCAGCATCCTAATTTTTCTAAAATATTTAAAGCTTTTAGCTGTGCCAACACCAGATACAAGAGATTCTAAAACCCTTAACCTTGATCCCCAAAAATCTACATTATCATCACACATTTACTCATATACATGCAAAAAACGTTTTTCCCCTGTCGCTTTTCTGTGATCTACTATCATGGATACACTGGGCATTAAGAGAGTTAATTGTCCCAAACTATATGGTCCTCCAACAGCATTAGAAGGAACTCCTGGCCAGGCTCTGTCTCCACAGATCAAGAATACACCATACAGGAGGTTTTGGGGTCACTGTTCCCACATTATCCATGACATCCCTTGGATTCTTCTGTGAGGCACTGCACCAACGAGTTTCATTTCTATAGTCACCAAGGGTAGCATTAACATTTTGCAGTTTTATCCATTCATGCTTTAGCATATTGTCCTGGCACTTTTCACAAACCAGCTGGATACAAGCATCCATGGGCACAGATCCCAGCAATTCCAGTTCCTGTGGTTCAATGGCTATTTCCAGGAGGCAATTAATCCAAGGTGCCATGTTAGTATTATTACAGTTTGATGCAATGCCTTTGCACCGACCACTATTTTGAAACAATTGTGTGATGCTGCTGTAGTCATCAAGGGGGATGCCAACCAAGCATGTGTGGAACGGGTTTTCCGGAGATGCCATAGCTAGGCATATGGAGTCCTGGTCAGTCATGTTGGCTAAAGTACTCCACATGTTAGTCTTTGTCTGTGCGGGCATCCAAAACACAGCAGCTGCAACAATCATTGTCAGGAAGATAACACAGGTTTCACGTTTCGTGCCAGCAACCATTGCGGCCCTTGATCTGTAAAGACACAAGCATAACCTCTCCCTCAGGTTATCAATTGATGTGGCCTTTTCCATTGACCATTAACTAGTGATTTGGCCATAACTAATGTAGGTTCTTTCTCATTTAGCATGGTTTTGGATCACACTTGCAAAGTATTTCATCACATACAATGCTTTTGACAATTGGTTTTGTGGTGTTTTCCCTACTTCTCCCCCCTTTTTGTTTTAAAAAAGAACAAAACCAAAACAAAAAACACAGTTCAGAAGCAGATACGTGCATTGGACCTTGACTACGTACTCAGAATCACAAATCAAATTTAGAGGTTCCTCCTTAAAAAGCTCTAAGTAATGTAAAGCTGTGCCAAGTTCTGCTAATTGGGTTGAACCTTCAATAATTTTTTACAGAATGATGCCAATTGTTATCTTCACACCAAACCACTACAGCTTTATGAGACTTCCCAGAACCAGCAACAAAAACTTTGCAAGTATGCAGGATCAGACCAAATACAAGTATGGCCTATGACCTGATGTTAAAGACTTGCAGGTTCTGCAGCAATTTACGTTTTACATTTATGCATACCAAAAGCTGTGCTGTTGAGAAAACCAGCTAGTGCAATTTACAAAGACATAGATTACAACTAAAATTAAAAAATCAGAATTAAATTTCACAAATGGTACATATATGACAAAAGGATCATGGCCTATTGAAACTTAAATTCATTCCCTGCTTTTCTTGATCAGAGTAACAAGCAGTATATCAGTCTGCTAGCAGTCTCATCATACTGTCCCACAATAGCCGCAGGTTGTTTCTATGTTGTAGCTATAAATAGACAAATCTGCAAGTCCAATTGAATACAGTCAACCTGTAAGGTTGTAATAAATCTATTCCTCAAAGTTTCCAACTCATTTTTGGCTGTCATATTTATTGGATATTGTTTTCCCTTACCAGATCGAAGTCCTGTTTCAGATCAATCAGTGTAGTATTGGCTTTATCGAAACATTGGCTGTTAATACTAGTGGAAATACAGCATTTGAAATTTCCTTGGAGATTTCTCACTTGCAGCAAGCAGATCTGCGCCATCCAAGCAGCTTCTTGTAGGCTATGCAACTAAACAGAATTCTCAGAAAACGTTATTTGAGCTTACAATTTACTTAACAAATCTTAACCTAAGAGAGGTATAGGAGTTTCTAACAGTTATAAGAATTCATGTATTTAAATTTTGTTCCAAATTGGGCATTCCATTGGTCTCAAAAAACGGCCTTTCGTTCTCTGCCATGACCTCAAAAACTAGCATGGTGAATTTACTAAGAAGTCACTTACAACTAATTACCACAGAATAAGTCTATTAACAAATTTTTGGTTTAATTTTCCAGTTTCATTAGAACTAAGGATCCACTGGTGATGCCTTTAAATTTCACCCTCAGACTCCTCCATGCATTATTACAGCTCCCTAGCAGTAATATTGCTTGAGGGAGGGGCACGGGGGGGAATAAAACTTCCCTCTTGCCCCCATCTGAGGTGGCAAGACGTACAGCCCAGCATGAAAACACATCAGTTCGAACTCCGCATCAAAGCAATCTGGCTCCACTCCACACTCAAATCAGTACCAGTCTGACCCAGAGAAGCACCGAACACTGTGACCCCCCAAAGCTGACCAGTGTGAAAAGACTGACTTCAGCAAGGAGGTAGAATTATGAGCTCTTTCCCCGAGATGCGCCAAAACCTAGGAAACAAGACAGAAGCAAAAATAAACAACACCAACAACCCCTGATTCAAAGCTGAAAAACAACACAGTGCCACAACAAAAATGGATGACATAACTTCAGGGAAAGAAAAAAAAGGGACAGAGCGGGGGGAGTAAAGCCCCCCTT
Source organism: Columba livia (assembly GCF_036013475.1). NCBI lineage: Eukaryota > Metazoa > Chordata > Aves > Columbiformes > Columbidae > Columba > Columba livia. The sequence goes on from NW_027043012.1 coordinate 2,983,856, forward strand.
TCTCTGCTTTAAAAGCAGGCAGCCAGGTTTTTCCAGTTGTTTTTTCTTTCTCTTCCTGCTGCAGTTTTAGATATAACCAAGGCCACGCAGCTGGCATAATGGCTGGTACAAAGTAGGAGGCTCTGGGAAACTTCTCAGTTACAATGAGCTGCACACAGGCCTGGGATATTTTGCTCTTTTGTTTACCCATTTCATTCCAACTACAAATTTCAAGTAGCTCAGAAATAGTTACATTCCTTAGCTCCATTTACGTTTTACAATTTAGAGATGTCAAAAAACAGTATAAACCAGTATAATAAACATAAATCCATTAGTCTATTTTCCTAGATCTAAATCAGTTAATATTCTAGCAACTTTTAAATACAACCTCTTCTAAATTCACATCTATCATAGCATTTTAACAATTTAAATGCTTTTCTAACAATATAAGCAATTACTCTAATGTATAAGGATGCATCCTAAGGGGAGGCAAGGTGGAATTTTAGCAGTGGAACCGGTTCACATTTTGTAATTATCTCCCCAAACAAGATTCTTTTGGTACCAAATATGAATATGCAAACTAAAATACTGAGCTCAGATACGAAAACCATATACCAAGTTCAAATAAGCAGATGGATCACAGTTACACCAATTTAAGACAATATCTCAATTTTTTGCATTGCACCTTTGGGCCGCTTACTGCTCAGCCAGGTGGAGGTACCTCTGGATCTCCCTGACAAAATAAGTCAGTGCGCGCTGGAGAACCATCAGCACCTGCCGCCGCAGCGAGCTGGACTGGGCAAGGCCGTTTTGTTTTGTTTTCTTTTGTTTTGTTTTGTTTTGTTTTGTTTTGTTTTGTTTTTTAGTGTCTCATCTGGTGCGCCACAGCTGTTATTCTAAAACCAGGATTCTTTACATGATGTGCATACGGAAAAACCAAATCCAGCACACTGAAATGAGACACAGCCTGTCACAGAGTTGCGCAAGTCTGAATGCCGGAATAAAGGTAGCATGCTAGAGAAAAGAAAAAAAATAACAGCTACTACACACAAAATTTTACCATCACATTCACACAGCAAAGAACTAAATTACTCATGATCTTCTGTATTATCACAAAACGCACATTTTGAGTCAATGAATTCTCATGATTTAACAGACTGTGAACTTATCGTACAGTATAACAAAGACCTACCAAAATTGCAACATGCTTAAACCGATACCCACAAAGAAAACAGGTTAATGAAGAAAGCATCTTGCAGACTTCAGCAAGTTTACTGCGATCTGTGTGTTATCAGTTAACTCTCTCTCAGCCTGTTGACGTTCAAACTGTTCCAGCTGTAAAACTGTCTGTAATGATCTAATGATCTCTTGTAGAGATTCATTTTGTCCTGCTCTTCTCATCTTAAAAACAACATTAATTGCAACAAAATTCTATTCTCCGGACAATTTTCCCAATCATTTAACTGAAACAGCAGCCAACACTGATTTCAATATTTAACAAGATCTTCCTTCCTTATAATTCCAAGTGCTTTCCTAAGTTTTAAAACACCTCCCAATATTGATTTTTTAGGAACACAACTGAAAACAATTATTCCTGACCCCATCTTGCAAGTAAAAACCTTGAGAAGAGGGAGGGAGGGAGGGGGAGGAGGGGAGGAAGGCACAGGGCTGCTTGCAGCGTGAATGGTAAAAGCGGGGAGAAGGTTTTACGGCACACTTAAAAACAACTAGTAAAACAATTAACTCACATTCCTGACAAGCTGCTTGATTTTCAGAGAGGCAATACACAGGAGCACGTAATATGTACTGTAAAACTCGCAAATAACATGTTGATAGCAAACATTAGCATTTTCTACTGCTAATCTCAACACTAGTGCTTCCTTAGCTTCTAAGTTTTCAACCTGCTTACTGATGGCCTCTTGAAGGTGGTCAATAAAGTGCATGTAATTCTCATTGAGACCCTGATTAATAGTTGCAAATTATTTGGCTGCTTTGTCGGTTTCAGGCACCTTTATCATAGCTTGATATGCGAGGTCTGTTGACTGCCTCAGGATTTCAGAAACTTATCGTGTCTGTAGTTGTGGTGTGTCAACTAGTGTCTCTTCCAAGAGTTGTGAGATACCTGCCACTTTCAATGAATCCCCATCGTTCCGTCCTAAATGTTCTAAAGCTGTTACATTGCATAGGTCTAATTTTGCTTGAGTCTTTCATACTTTTTACCCTGCAGACCCTCATCCGAGTCATCAGATAATGCAGACTTGAACGGTGCTGGAGAATCATTAGTAACAGGGGGGTTTGGGGTTTAGAACGGTGCTTTTTTTTTTTTTTTTTTTTTTTTTTCCAAATTTAGCCCAGAGAAGCCACCCCCCTCCACTGTCTCTGCATGTTCCCGTTGTTCTCAAATCCTCTCAAAGTCTCTAGCAACAAGTCCCATGTTGTTAACTGTTCAGTTGTTTCTTTGGAGCTTTCAGTAGTACTTTGCCCCATAGTAACATAGTCCTTTGTAAAGTCAATTCCAGAGGGCTAATATCCTACTTCTTCAGAAGCAACTTCCATGCAGATAATACAATACCCTCTTCTTTAGATAAGTTTCCCCCCATGTTCCCGGCAGCTCACCTACTCCTTAGCGAGGTGTCTTTTCAACGATCCGGATCTTCGGCAGCTCTCCTCGGCTGCTCTTATCAGCTGTACCAGGCTCCGTCTCCACAGCTCTTCTTCGGCTGTTCACAGCTTCACACTGTCACCTTGTCATGCGAGATGCTCTTCAGGCAGAATCACGCTGGGGTCACCAGATGTCATGGTTGAGACGGACAAACAACATGGACCAAGTTCTTTCAAGATGAAATAGTAGATGCCATTTATTGTCACCAGTGCATCTTTATACAGTTTTACCAACTCATGTGTTCTTCACTATTGGTTACAAGTTACAGCAGTAACATCTCATTGGGTAATTTTGCTATCATCAGTGTTACTCTTCTACTCCCTTCTCTCTCACGGGTACATACTTAACATCTCTGGATACTCCTTTACTCCCATCTTTCTCAAGGGTAGGCCTTCATACATTCAGGGCTAATTTCTGTTCCCACACCCTCTGTCAGGGAATCCACGGACCCACCGTAGTCGCCCATACCCATTGGAAAGTGTGTGTGTCACAGACCCCCATTGGATAGCTTGTGTGTGTCACAAACGCCATTGGACAGCGTGTGTGTGTCACAAACCCCATTGGATAGTGTGTGTCACAAACCCCCCTGGACAGTGTGTGTGTCACAAAACCCACTGGACAGTGTGTGTGTCACAACCTCCATTGGACAGTGTGTGTGTCACAAACCCCTTTGGACAGTGTGTGTGTCACAAACCCCTCTGGACAGTGTGTGTGTCACAAACAGAATCACAGAATCACAGAATAGACTGGGTTGGAAAAGACCTCAGAGGTCATCCAGTCCAACCCTTGGTCCAACTCCAGTCCATTGAGTAGATCAGGGCACTAAGTGCCATGTCCAATCTCAGTTTACAAACCCCCAGGGCTGGTGAGTCCAGCACCTCCCTGGGCAGCCATTCCAATGCCTGACCACTCTCTCTGCAAAGAATTGCTTTCTAATATCCAGCCTAAATTTCCCCTGGCAGAGTTTAAGCCCATGCCCCCTTGTCCTATTGCTGACTGCCCGGGAGAAGAGACCCATCCCCCCCTGGCAGGAACTTCCCTTCAGGTAGTTACAGAGAGTGATGAGGTCACCTCTAAGCCTCCTCTTCTCTAGACTAAACAACCCCAGCTCCCTCGGCCTCTGCCCATAGGGCTTGTGTTCAAGTCCCTTCACCAGTCGTGTTGCTCTTCTCTGGACCCGCTCCAGCACTTCAATGTCTTTCCTGAACTGAGGGGCCCAGAACTGAACACAATACTCCAGGTGTGGCCTCCCCAATGCAGAGTACAGGGGAAGGATCACTTCCCTTGTCCTGCTGACCACGCTATTTTTGATACAGGACAGGATACCGTTGGCCTTCTTGGCCACCTGGGCACACTGATGGCTCATGTTGAGCTTCCTGTCGATTAGTACCCCCAGGTCCCTTTGTGTCTGACTGCTCTCCAGCCACTCTGCGCCCAGCCTGGAGCGCTGCAGGGGGTTGTTGTGACCAAAGTGCAGCACCCGGCACTTGGCCTTATTGAACTTCATCCCATTGGAATCAGCCCATATTTCCAGTCTATCCAGATCCATCTGCAGAGCCCTCCTGCCCTCCAGCAGGTCGACACTCCCTCCCAGCTTGGTGTCATCAGCAAATTTGCTGATGATGGTCTCAATCCCCTCATCTAAATCATCAATAAAGATGTTAAACGGGACTGGACCCAACACTGACCCCTGGGGGACACCACTAGTGACTGGCCGCCAGCTGGACGCAGCCCCATTCACCAGCACTCTCCGGGCCCGGCCCTCCAGCCAGTTCTTAACCCAGCGTAGAGTACACTTGTCCAAGCCATGGGCTACCAGCTTTTGCAGGAGTATATTATGGGAGACAGTGTCAAAGGCCTTGCTGAAGTCCAGATAGACCACATCCACGGCTTTCCCCTCATCCACCAGCTGGGTCACCTGATCATAAAAGGAGATCAGGTTGGTCAGACAGGACCTGCCCCTCCTAAACCCATGCTGGCTGGGTCTGATCCCTTGTCCATCCTGAAGGTGCTGTGTGATGCCGCTCAGGATGATCTGCTCCATAACCCTGCCAGGCACTGAGGTCAGACTGACAGGCCTGTAGTTGCCAGGGTCAGCTCTGCAGCCCTTTTTGTGGACTGGGGTAACATTGGCCAATTTTCAATCATATGGGACCTCCCCAGTGAGCCAGGGCTGTTGCAAGATGATGGAGAGCGGCTTGGCAAGTTCTTCTGCTAGCTCCCTCATCACCCTAGGATGGATCCCATCTGGTCCCATAGACTTGTGAGGATCCAGATGGCTCAGTAAATCACCAACTATGTCCTCCTGGAATACAAGGGGCCTATTTGGCTTCCTATCTCTGTCAACCACCTCCAGAGATGAGTTGTCCTGAGGGCCACCTGTCTTACTGGTAAAAACTGAGGCAAAGTAGGTATTAAGTACCTCAGCTTTCTCCTCATCTTTGTTAACTATATTTCCTTCAGAGTCCAACAGAGAATGGAGGTTTTCCTTGCCCCTCCTTTTGTTATTAACATATTTGAAGAAGGACTTTTTATTATCCCTGACAGAATTGGCCAAGTTAACTTCAAATTGCACTTTTGTTTCCCCGATCTTTTTTCTGCATGATCTAGCTATTTCCATAAATTCTTCATAAGTAGCCAGGCCTTTTTTCCACAGTCGGTAAAGTCTCTTTTTATTTCTGATTTCATTCAGAATCTCCCTGTTTAGCCAAGCCGGTTGTCTTCCCCGCCGGCTAGCCTTTTGGCACACTGGTATAGCCTGTTCCTGTGCACTCAAAACCACCTGCTTGAAGCATGTCCAACCCTCCTGGGCCCCCTTGTTTTTAAGCATTGTTTCCCAGGGTATGCTCTGAACTAGACTTCTGAATAGGCAAAAATCTGCCCTCCGGAAGTCCAGCATAGAGGTTTTGTTAATGGTTCTCCCTGCATCTCTGAGTATTGAAAATTCTATTATTTCATGGTCGCTATGCCCCAGGCGGCCTCCAACCACTACATCTCCCACCAGCCCTTCTCTGTTTGTAAACAGTAGGTCTAGCGGGGTCTTGCCCCTGGTGGGCTCATTTACCAGCTGATGAAGGAAATTGTCCTCTATACACTCTAGGAACTTCCTAGACTGCCTCTTCTGTGCAGTATTGAGCTCCCAGCAGATATCCGGCTGGTTAAAATCACCCACAAGAACAAGGGCCGTCGATTTTGAGACATCTGCCAGCTGCTTGTAGAATAATTCATCTCCTTCATTGTCCTGGTTGGGCGGTCTATAACAGACACCCACAAGGATGTCAGCCTTGTTGGACTTCCACCTGATTCTGGTCCACAGGCACTCAACCTTGTCACTGCTGACCTCAAGTTTAACAGAGTCGAGTGACTCTCTAACATACAAAGCCACCCCTCCACCTCTCCTACCTTGCCTATCTTTTCTGTAGAGCTCGTAGCCACACATAGCAGCACTCCAGTCATATGAGTCATCCCACCATGTTTCTGTGATGGCAACTATGTCATAGCTTTCCTGCTGCACGATGGCTTCCAGCTCCTCTTGTTTGTTGACAATACTACGTGCATTAGTGTACATGCACTTCAAGTGGGCTGCTGATTTCCCTCTTAATTCGGGCTTTCCATTCTTCCTTCCCTTTCTCCTGCTCCCTTCGCTTCCTCCCTCTGTCCCATATCTTTCTTCCCGACTTGTCTCTTGGAGACTTTGGGCCAAATTGGCCCCAAGTCTGGGCATGGTTTGATCAATTTTCAGAGGCCTGGCTGGTGACAGTAGGGACAGCAGGCAGTGACAGGCCCGGGCCTGACAGGCTCCCCATCCCCTAGGGGACGCCTGGATGCCACACCCAACTGACATAGCACCTTTGTCACAATGTCCGCTACCGTGCCAAGAATGCGGTGACTCTGCAGGTGACAGGGACACTGCAGGACATGGTGTCAGCTCATCAGTTTCTCACTTCCCCAAGGAAGCAGAATTCTGCAAATTGCTGCCTTTGCTCTTGAAAGGATGTCATCAGGTGGGTGTTTTGGTGTCATACACTGAAAACCAGAGCAGAAATGTTGAAATATTCCCATGATATGCATGGTCCCTGCAACAAAGCACCATGACTCAGCCTAAGGAGATCAGCAGCTTATTTTTTTGTACTGCCAGCAGATTGTGGAATACAGTATAAAAACCATCCTTATGGAGAGATCTTTGTATTTTAGGCTTAGTCTAAGTGTCTCAAAGAAGCTGGAGTTTTTGCTTGGGCCTAATCCATACGGTCTTATGGCTTTACTCCTCGTCTGAAGACAAATGTGCTAGAAACTATAATGCAAAAAAATCTCCTGCAGCCTAGCCTTGCCTTGCCTGTCCTTGCCTGTCCTTGCCTTGCCTTACTTCCTTCTCTTCCTGTTCTCTGTCCCATCCTCTCTCACTAACCCCTCGTCTGGCAGCATGTCTCTTCTTTTCTTTTCTCTCACTCTCCTGCTTCCTGCCATTTTCTTTCAACTCCTCCATCTCACTTCTGCAGCCCAACACTACTTTTTATTCTTCCTTCCCTTTCTCCTGCTCCCTTCGCTTTCTCCCTTTGTCCCATATCTTTCTTCCCGGCTTGTCTGTTGGAGACTTTGGGCCATATTGGCCCCGTGTCTGGGCATGGTATGAACAATTTTCAGAGGCCTGGCTGGTGACAGCAGGGACAGCCGGCAGTGAACAGGCCCGTGGCTGACAGGCTCCCCATCCCCTAGAGGGCGCCTGGCTGCCACACCCAGCTGACATAGCACCTTTGTCACAATGCCTGCTACCGTGGCGAGGATGCGGTGACTCTGCAGGTGACAGGGACACTGCAGGACTTGGTGTCAGCTCAGCAATTTCTCACTTCCCCAAAGAAGCGGAATTCTGCAAATTGCTGCCTTTGCTCTTGAAAGAATGTCATCAGGTGGGTGTTTTGGAGTCATACACTGAAAACCAGAGCAGAAACTGTGAAATATTCCCATGATATGCAAGTTCCCTGCAACAAAGCACCATGACTCAGCCTAAGGAGATCTGCAGCTTATTTTTTTGTACTGCCAGCAGATTGTGGAATACAGTATAAAAACCATCCTTATGGAGAGATCTTCGTATTTTAGGCTTAGTCTAAGTATCTCAATAAGCTTGGGTTTTTGCTTGGGCCTAATCCATACGGTCTTATGGCTTTCCTCCTCATCTGAAGACAAATGTGCTAGAAAATATAAAGCAAAAAAATCTCCTGCAGCCTAGCCTTGCCTTGCCTGTCCTTCCCTGTCCTTGCCTTGCCTTATTTCCTTCTCATCCTGTTCTCTGTCCCATCCTCTCTTGTGGGTTGTCTGAATTTAGAGTTGATGAGTTAGTTTTCTGTATTTGGAGTTAATAGGCTAGTTTGTTGTGTGAATAAAGTTAAGTGTTGCGGTAGTTGTGAGGCGACTTGGAGGCGGGGAGCTTGTGGTCGGTGGGGGTGCCTGCGCCCTGGAGCGGGGGACAGCTTGTGACTACGAGATAACGATCTTGTTACCATGCGAACACTGCCTGACTAAGATTCCCGCCTTAGCTAGCTTAATGTCTGTTAAAGTGATTAGCCAATCAGCATGAAACATGTGTGCCTTAGACTATATAAATGTATGTTTGCCATACAATAAAGCGGACACCTTGCTTGCATCAAGTTGCGTCCCCGTCTCTCAGTCGCGGCAAATTGGTGACCTCCGACGTGATCGTCAGCGACGAAAACGCCGAGGATTGAAAAACCGCCTACCTGGTGGCATGTCGCGAGTCCCGCAGAACGTGGAATGAGCTGCTGAAAGGAAGCAGGATAAGCCGGCCGGCCAAACAATCCCTCCGTCTGGAACGAGAGGTGAGCTGCGGGAAACTAGCAAAATGGGGAATCAGGAGTCTTCCCCTGAGAGAGACGTTTATGAACTAATGAAAGCTTTACTTAAGAAGCATGGGGGAAAAACCCTTTCGGGTCAGGACCTCAAGCTGATCCTTAAATGGGTCCAGGTTAAAATCCCTACAGTTACTGCTTCTTCGATTTTTACCCGGGAACTTTGGGACGATGTGGGGGTGAAATTATGGGATGCAGCTACCTCTGGAGATGAGGAAGCGCAACATATGCTCCCACGCTGGAGAAAAATTTTTGAGACTGTGAAAGCGCAAGAGCAGAGCCAACGAGGTTCAGAAGGGGAGACAAAGCCCTCTGCACCATCATTACCGTCACCACCCCCATTGGCCTGTGCAGCGGGGTATCCCCCGGAGGATGATCCCTTTGATCCCGGACCTGTTGATCCCGAAAAAGAACCCGATCTTTTCCCTCCTGATCCTCATAATGCCTGGGGAGAGATCAAACGCCAAGCATTAAAGGAGGGGGAGCTAGAGATAGCAAGAACTATAGTAGCGCCCGTTATATACCAAGGACGGGGGAGGGCTCAAGCTCAGTGGGAAGCTCTTTCTTTTTCGGTAATTAAGGAGTTGCGCCGTACAGTTACCGAGCATGGGTTGTCTTCCCCTTATTTTGCAAGCCTTTTATCTTCTGTATTCGATACATATGTCATGACCCCACATGATTTAAAATCTCTCGCGCGATTGTTATTAACCCCAACACAATATACAATGTGGGAGTCTCAATGGAGAACGGGATTGCAGACAGTTTTGCTGGGTTATGCAGGACATGCTAATGCCGCCTTAGCTGCATTGACTATAGAGCACCTCACAAGAACAGGGCAGTTTTCGGATCCCGCGGCCCAAGCTAGGGACATTCCTCGGGAGGCTTTGGAAGCAGGCAGAGAAGAAGCGAAAAGGGCCTTGTTGAGAGTTCCTGACTCTGGCAGACCCCAAAAAGCATTCACTAGTATCACTCAGGAACCCCGTGAGCCATATATGCAGTTTATGGATAGATTAAAACAAGCCTTAGAGCGGCAAGTTGATAACGTACAGGCTCGGGAGATTTTACTCCTTAAACTGGCTGTGGAAAACGCTAACGCCGATTGTAAAAAGCTCTTGAAGTCTCTCCCAAATCAAAACCCTACCTTAATTGAAATGGTGGAAGCCTGTAATAGAATTGGCACTATGGATCATAAATATGAGGCCATGGCTGCTGCTTTTGCGGCCATGCACGGCCCGATGGGCGCCGACCCACAGCGAAACTGCTATGGGTGTGGAAAACCGGGACACCTTAAAAAAGATTGCTTTAGTGCCAATGCTGGGAAACTACCCCAAATACCTGGAGTTTGTCCTAAGTGCCAAAAAGGGCGCCACTATGCTAACCAATGTCGATCTAAATACGACTCTCAAGGGCGCCCCATACAGGGAAACCGATCGCAGAGCGCGGGACCGCGGCGCGCACAGACACAAGTTCCGCGACCGGCGCCCCCACAAACGCCGGGGGGGGAAACAGGAGTGTTTCCAGTCTCCGCCCAGCAACAGCAGGGAGCACCGGCCTGGACCTGGCAACCGCCCACACAGTAACGCTACTTGATTCCTCTGTTCACTTACTGCCTACCAAAATTGCAGGTCCTTTGCCCCCTCGAACGCAGGCTTTATTATTAGGAAGATCGTCCACCACTCTGTCAGGGCTTTTTGTATTGCCCGGAGTAATTGATCCTGACAGTAATTCAGAAATCAAAATTATGGCCTGGACCCCGTTTCCTCCTTGTACAGTGCCAGAGGGAAGTCGTATCGCTCAATTGATACTGATCCCTAAGGAAGACTATGTCCCAATCCCTGACCAATTGCTCCCACAGAGACAGGGAAGTTTTGGATCTACGGGAGAACCACTAATTTTATGGGTTCAAGCCATCTCACAAAAACGTCCTATATGTCAATGCACCCTCATTCGCAGAGGTCAGCAAGTTATGTTAAGTGGAATTATTGATACAGGTGCAGATGTTACCGTTATTTCTCAAGCAAAGTGGCCTTCAACTGCTTCAATGAACAAGATTTTCCTCGTGCAGCAAGGAGCGGATCAAGATCAGAAAGAAATTACGAAAACCCCCAGTACGGAGCTGTTAGTGAAATAAGATGTCCTCGAGTTGGTCGTTTGCCGACCTTGGGAGGGTCAGTTAATTAAAACAAAAAGGGGGAGATGTGGGTTGTCTGAATTTAGAGTTGATGAGTTAGTTTTCTGTATTTGGAGTTAATAGGCTAGTTTGTTGTGTGAATAAAGTTAAGTGTTGCGGTAGTTGTGAGGCGACTTGGAGGCGGGGAGCTTGTGGTCGGTGGGGGTGCCTGCGCCCTGGAGCGGGGGACAGCTTGTGACTACGAGATAACGATCTTGTTACCATGCGAACACTGCCTGACTAAGATTCCCGCCTTAGCTAGCTTAATGTCTGTTAAAGTGATTAGCCAATCAGCATGAAACATGTGTGCCTTAGACTATATAAATGTATGTTTGCCATACAATAAAGCGGACACCTTGCTTGCATCAAGTTGCGTCCCCGTCTCTCAGTCGCGGCACTCTCTCACTAACCCCTCGTCTGGCTGCATGTCTCTCCTTTTCTCTCATTCTCCTGCTTCCTGCCATTTTCTTTCAATTGCTCCGTCTCACTTCTGCAGCCCAACACTACTTTTTATTCTTCCATCCCTTTCCCTGCTCCCTTCACTTTCTCCCTCTGTCCCATATCTTTCTTCCCTACTTGTCTGTTGGAGACTTTGGGCCAAACTGGCCCCAAGTCTGGGCATGGTTTGACCAATTTTCAGTGGCCTGGCTGGTAACAGCAGGGACAGCAGGCAGTGACAGGCCCGGGGCTGACAGGCTCCCCAACCCCTAGGGGGTGCCTGGCTGCCACACTCAGCTGACATAGCTGGGGTTGTTTAGTCTAGAGAAGAGGAGGCTTAGAGGTGACCTCATCACTCTCTATAACTACCTGAAGGGAAGTTATAGCCAGGTGGGGATTGGTCTCTTCTCCCAGGCAATAGGACAAGGGGGCATGGGCTTAAACTCTACCAGGGGAAATTTAGGCTGGATATTAGAAAGAAATTCTTTACAGAGAGAGTGGTCAGGCATTGGAATGGCCTGCACAGGAAGGTAGTGGACTCGCCATCCCTAGAGCTTTTTAAACTGAGATTGAACATGGCACTTAGTGCCATGATCTAGTAAACGGACTAGAGTTGGACCAAGGGTTGGACTCGATGATCTCTGAGGTCTTTTCTAACCCAGTTGATTCTGTGATTCTGTGATTCTGTGATTCAGTGAATAAAAAGTAGTTTTGGGCGGCAGGATTGAGATGGAGGAATTGCAAGAAAAGAGGCAGGAAGCAGGAGAGTGAGAGAAAAGAAAAGAAGAGACATGCTGCCAGACGAGGGGTTAGTGAGAGAGGATGGGACAGAGAACAGGATGAGAAGGAAATAAGGCAAGGCAAGGACAGGCAAGGACAGGCAAGGCAAGGCTAGGCTGCAGGACATTTTTTTGCTTTATATTTTCTAGCACATTTGTCTTCAGACGAGGAGTAAAGCCATAAGACCGTATGGATTAGGCCCAAGCAAAAACTCCAGCTTCTTTGAGACACTTAGACTAAGCCTAAAATACAAAGATCTCTCCATAAGGATGGTTTTTATACTGTATTCCACAATCTGCTGGCAGTACAAAAAAATAAGCTGCTGATCTCCTTAGGCTGAGTCATGGTGCTTTGTTGCAGGGACCATGCATATCATGGGAATATTTCAACATTTCTGCTCTGTTTTCAGTGTATGACACCAAAACACCCACCTGATGACATCCTTTCAAGAGGAAAGGCAGCAATTTGCAGAATTCTGCTTCTTTGGGGAAGTGAGAAACTGATGAGCTGACACCATGTCCTGCAGTGTCCCTGTCACCTGCAGAGTCACCGCATTCTTGCCACGGTAGCGGACATTGTGACAAAGGTGCTATGTCAGTTGGGTGTGGCATCCAGGCGTCCCCTAGGGGATGGGGAGCCTGTCAGGCCCGGGCCTGTCACTGCCTGCTGTCCCTACTGTCACCAGCCAGGCCTCTGAAAATTGATCAAACCATGCCCAGACTTGGGGCCAATTTGGCCCAAAGTCTCCAAGAGACAAGTCGGGAAGAAAGATATGGGACAGAGGGAGGAAGCGAAGGGAGCAGGAGAAAGGGAAGGAAGAATGGAAAGCCCGAATTAAGAGGGAAATCAGCAGCCCACTTGAAGTGCATGTACACTAATGCACGTAGTATTGTCAACAAACAAGAGGAGCTGGAAGCCATCGTGCAGCAGGAAAGCTATGACATAGTTGCCATCACAGAAACATGGTGGGATGACTCATATGACTGGAGTGCTGCTATGTGTGGCTACGAGCTCTACAGAAAAGATAGGCAAGGTAGGAGAGGTGGAGGGGTGGCTTTGTATGTTAGAGAGTCACTCGACTCTGTTAAACTTGAGGTCAGCAGTGACAAGGTTGAGTGCCTGTGGACCAGAATCAGGTGGAAGTCCAACAAGGCTGACATCCTTGTGGGTGTCTGTTATAGACCGCCCAACCAGGACAATGAAGGAGATGAATTATTCCACAAGCAGCTGGCAGATGTCTCAAAATCGACGGCCCTTGTTCTTGTGGGTGATTTTAACCAGCCGGATATCTGCTGGGAGCTCAATACTGCACAGAAGAGGCAGTCTAGGAAGTTCCTAGAGTGTATAGAGGACAATTTCCTTCATCAGCTGGTAAATGAGCCCACCAGGGGCAAGACCCCGCTAGACCTACTGTTTACAAACAGAGAGATTCTGAATGAAATCAGAAATAAAAAGAGACTTTACCGACTGTGGAAAAAAGGCCTGGCTACTTATGAAGAATTTATGGAAATAGCTAGATCATGCAGAAAAAAGATCGGGGAAACAAAAGTGCAATTTGAAGTTAACTTGGCCAATTCTGTCAGGGATAATAAAAAGTCCTTCTTCAAATATGTTAATAACAAAAGGAGGGGCAAGGAAAACCTCCATTCTCTGTTGGACTCTGAAGGAAATATAGTTAACAAAGATGAGGAGAAAGCTGAGGTACTTAATACCTACTTTGCCTCAGTTTTTACCAGTAAGACAGGTGGCCCTCAGGACAACTCATCTCTGGAGGTGGTTGACAGAGATAGGAAGCCAAATAGGCCCCTTGTATTCCAGGAGGACATAGTTGGTGATTTACTGAGCCATCTGGATCCTCACAAGTCTATGGGACCAGATGGGATCCATCCTAGGGTGATGAGGGAGCTAGCAGAAGAACTTGCCAAGCCGCTCTCCATCATCTTGCAACAGCCCTGGCTCACTGGGGAGGTCCCATATGATTGAAAATTGGCCAATGTTACCCCAGTCCACAAAAAGGGCTGCAGAGCTGACCCTGGCAACTACAGGCCTGTCAGTCTGACCTCAGTGCCTGGCAGGGTTATGGAGCAGATCATCCTGAGCGGCATCACACAGCACCTTCAGGATGGACAAGGGATCAGACCCAGCCAGCATGGGTTTAGGAGGGGCAGGTCCTGTCTGACCAACCTGATCTCCTTTTATGATCAGGTGACCCAGCTGGTGGATGAGGGGAAAGCCATGGATGTGGTCTATCTGGACTTCAGCAAGGCCTTTGACACTGTCTCCCATAATATACTCCTGCAAAAGCTGGTAGCCCATGGCTTGGACAAGTGTACTCTAAGCTGGGTTAAGAACTGGCTGGAGGGCCGGGCCCGGAGAGTGCTGGTGAATGGGGCTGCGTCCAGCTGGCGGCCAGTCACTAGTGGTGTCCCCCAGGGGTCAGTGTTGGGTCCAGTCCCGTTTAACATCTTTATTGATGATTTAGATGAGGGGATTGAGACCATCATCAGCAAATTTGCTGATGACACCAAGCTGGGAGGGAGTGTCGACCTGCTGGAGGGCAGGAGGGCTCTGCAGATGGATCTGGATAGACTGGAAATATGGGCTGATTCCAATGGGATGAAGTTCAATAAGGCCAAGTGCCGGGTGCTGCACTTTGGTCACAACAACCCCCTGCAGCGCTCCAGGCTGGGCGCAGAGTGGCTGGAGAGCAGTCAGACACAAAGGGACCTGGGGGTACTAATCGACAGGAAGCTCAACATGAGCCATCAGTGTGCCCAGGTGGCCAAGAAGGCCAACGGTATCCTGTCCTGTATCAAAAATAGCGTGGTCAGCAGGACAAGGGAAGTGATCCTTCCCCTGTACTCTGCATTGGGGAGGCCACACCTGGAGTATTGTGTTCAGTTCTGGGCCCCTCAGTTCAGGAAAGACATTGAAGTGCTGGAGCGGGTCCAGAGAAGAGCAACACGACTGGTGAAGGGACTTGAACACAAGCCCTATGGGCAGAGGCCGAGGGAGCTGGGGTTGTTTAGTCTAGAGAAGAGGAGGCTTAGAGGTGACCTCATCACTCTCTGTAACTACCTGAAGGGAAGTTCCTGCCAGGGGGGGATGGGTCTCTTCTCCCGGGCAGTCAGCAATAGGACAAGGGGGCATGGGCTTAAACTCTGCCAGGGGAAATTTAGGCTGGATATTAGAAAGCAATTCTTTGCAGAGAGAGTGGTCAGGCATTGGAATGGCTGCCCAGGGAGGTGCTGGACTCACCAGCCCTGGGGGTTTGTAAACTGAGATTGGACATGGCACTTAGTGCCCTGATCTACTCAATGGACTGGAGTTGGACCAAGGGTTGGACTGGATGACCTCTGAGGTCTTTTCCAACCCAGTCTATTCTGTGATTCTGTGATTCTGTTTGTGACACACACACTGTCCAGAGGGGTTTGTGACACACACACTGTCCAAAGGGGTTTGTGACACACACACTGTCCAATGGAGGTTGTGACACACACACTGTCCAGTGGGTTTTGTGACACACACACTGTCCAGGGGGGTTTGTGACACACACTATCCAATGGGGTTTGTGACACACACACGCTGTCCAATGGCGTTTGTGACACACACAAGCTATCCAATGGGGGTCTGTGACACACACACTTTCCAATGGGTATGGGCGACTACGGTGGGTCCGTGGATTCCCTGACAGAGGGTGTGGGAACAGAAATTAGCCCTGAATGTATGAAGGCCTACCCTTGAGAAAGATGGGAGTAAAGGAGTATCCAGAGATGTTAAGTATGTACCCGTGAGAGAGAAGGGAGTAGAAGAGTAACACTGATGATAGCAAAATTACCCAATGAGATGTTACTGCTGTAACTTGTAACCAATAGTGAAGAACACATGAGTTGGTAAAACTGTATAAAGATGCACTGGTGACAATAAATGGCATCTACTATTTCATCTTGAAAGAACTTGGTCCATGTTGTTTGTCCGTCTCAACCATGACATCTGGTGACCCCAGCGTGATTCTGCCTGAAGAGCATCTCGCATGACAAGGTGACAGTGTGAAGCTGTGAACAGCCGAAGAAGAGCTGTGGAGACGGAGCCTGGTACAGCTGATAAGAGCAGCCGAGGAGAGCTGCCGAAGATCCGGATCGTTGAAAAGACACCTCGCTAAGGAGTAGGTGAGCTGCCGGGAACATGGGGGGAAACTTATCTAAAGAAGAGGGTATTGTATTATCTGCATGGAAGTTGCTTCTGAAGAAGTAGGATATTAGCCCTCTGGAATTGACTTTACAAAGGACTATGTTACTATGGGGCAAAGTACTACTGAAAGCTCCAAAGAAACAACTGAACAGTTAACAACATGGGACTTGTTGCTAGAGACTTTGAGAGGATTTGAGAACAACGGGAACATGCAGAGACAGTGGAGGGGGGTGGCTTCTCTGGGCTAAATTTGGAAAAAAAAAAAAAAAAAAAAAAAAAAGCACCGTTCTAAACCCCAAACCCCCCTGTTACTAATGATTCTCCAGCACCGTTCAAGTCTGCATTATCTGATGACTCGGATGAGGGTCTGCAGGGTAAAAAGTATGAAAGACTCAAGCAAAATTAGACCTATGCAATGTAACAGCTTTAGAACATTTAGGACGGAACGATGGGGATTCATTGAAAGTGGCAGGTATCTCACAACTCTTGGAAGAGACACTAGTTGACACACCACAACTACAGACACGATAAGTTTCTGAAATCCTGAGGCAGTCAACAGACCTCGCATATCAAGCTATGATAAAGGTGCCTGAAACCGACAAAGCAGCCAAATAATTTGCAACTATTAATCAGGGTCTCAATGAGAATTACATGCACTTTATTGACCACCTTCAAGAGGCCATCAGTAAGCAGGTTGAAAACTTAGAAGCTAAGGAAGCACTAGTGTTGAGATTAGCAGTAGAAAATGCTAATGTTTGCTATTAACATGTTATTTGCGAGTTTTACAGTACATATTACGTGCTCCTGTGTATTGCCTCTCTGAAAATCAAGCAGCTTGTCAGGAATGTGAGTTAATTGTTTTACTAGTTGTTTTTAAGTGTGCCGTAAAACCTTCTCCCCGCTTTTACCATTCACGCTGCAAGCAGCCCTGTGCCTTCCTCCCCTCCTCCCCCTCCCTCCCTCCCTCTTCTCAAGGTTTTTACTTGCAAGATGGGGTCAGGAATAATTGTTTTCAGTTGTGTTCCTAAAAAATCAATATTGGGAGGTGTTTTAAAACTTAGGAAAGCACTTGGAATTATAAGGAAGGAAGATCTTGTTAAATATTGAAATCAGTGTTGGCTGCTGTTTCAGTTAAATGATTGGGAAAATTGTCCGGAGAATAGAATTTTGTTGCAATTAATGTTGTTTTTAAGATGAGAAGAGCAGGACAAAATGAATCTCTACAAGAGATCATTAGATCATTACAGACAGTTTTACAGCTGGAACAGTTTGAACGTCAACAGGCTGAGAGAGAGTTAACTGATAACACACAGATCGCAGTAAACTTGCTGAAGTCTGCAAGATGCTTTCTTCATTAACCTGTTTTCTTTGTGGGTATCGGTTTAAGCATGTTGCAATTTTGGTAGGTCTTTGTTATACTGTACGATAAGTTCACAGTCTGTTAAATCATGAGAATTCATTGACTCAAAATGTGCGTTTTGTGATAATACAGAAGATCATGAGTAATTTAGTTCTTTGCTGTGTGAATGTGATGGTAAAATTTTGTGTGTAGTAGCTGTTATTTTTTTTCTTTTCTCTAGCATGCTACCTTTATTCCGGCATTCAGACTTGCGCAACTCTGTGACAGGCTGTGTCTCATTTCAGTGTGCTGGATTTGGTTTTTCCGTATGCACATCATGTAAAGAATCCTGGTTTTAGAATAACAGCTGTGGCGCACCAGATGAGACACTAAAAAACAAAACAAAACAAAACAAAACAAAACAAAAGAAAACAAAACAAAACGGCCTTGCCCAGTCCAGCTCGCTGCGGCGGCAGGTGCTGATGGTTCTCCAGCGCGCACTGACTTATTTTGTCAGGGAGATCCAGAGGTACCTCCACCTGGCTGAGCAGTAAGCGGCCCAAAGGTGCAATGCAAAAAATTGAGATATTGTCTTAAATTGGTGTAACTGTGATCCATCTGCTTATTTGAACTTGGTATATGGTTTTCGTATCTGAGCTCAGTATTTTAGTTTGCATATTCATATTTGGTACCAAAAGAATCTTGTTTGGGGAGATAATTACAAAATGTGAACCGGTTCCACTGCTAAAATTCCACCTTGCCTCCCCTTAGGATGCATCCTTATACATTAGAGTAATTGCTTATATTGTTAGAAAAGCATTTAAATTGTTAAAATGCTATGATAGATGTGAATTTAGAAGAGGTTGTATTTAAAAGTTGCTAGAATATTAACTGATTTAGATCTAGGAAAATAGACTAATGGATTTATGTTTATTATACTGGTTTATACTGTTTTTTGACATCTCTAAATTGTAAAACGTAAATGGAGCTAAGGAATGTAACTATTTCTGAGCTACTTGAAATTTGTAGTTGGAATGAAATGGGTAAACAAAAGAGCAAAATATCCCAGGCCTGTGTGCAGCTCATTGTAACTGAGAAGTTTCCCAGAGCCTCCTACTTTGTACCAGCCATTATGCCAGCTGCGTGGCCTTGGTTATATCTAAAACTGCAGCAGGAAGAGAAAGAAAAAACAACTGGAAAAACCTGGCTGCCTGCTTTTAAAGCAGAGAAAGGGGGGCTTTACTCCCCCCGCTCTGTCCCTTTTTTTTCTTTCCCTGAAGTTATGTCATCCATTTTTGTTGTGGCACTGTGTTGTTTTTCAGCTTTGAATCAGGGGTTGTTGGTGTTGTTTATTTTTGCTTCTGTCTTGTTTCCTAGGTTTTGGCGCATCTCGGGGAAAGAGCTCATAATTCTACCTCCTTGCTGAAGTCAGTCTTTTCACACTGGTCAGCTTTGGGGGGTCACAGTGTTCGGTGCTTCTCTGGGTCAGACTGGTACTGATTTGAGTGTGGAGTGGAGCCAGATTGCTTTGATGCGGAGTTCGAACTGATGTGTTTTCATGCTGGGCTGTACGTCTTGCCACCTCAGATGGGGGCAAGAGGGAAGTTTTATTCCCCCCCGTGCCCCTCCCTCAAGCAATATTACTGCTAGGGAGCTGTAATAATGCATGGAGGAGTCTGAGGGTGAAATTTAAAGGCATCACCAGTGGATCCTTAGTTCTAATGAAACTGGAAAATTAAACCAAAAATTTGTTAATAGACTTATTCTGTGGTAATTAGTTGTAAGTGACTTCTTAGTAAATTCACCATGCTAGTTTTTGAGGTCATGGCAGAGAACGAAAGGCCGTTTTTTGAGACCAATGGAATGCCCAATTTGGAACAAAATTTAAATACATGAATTCTTATAACTGTTAGAAACTCCTATACCTCTCTTAGGTTAAGATTTGTTAAGTAAATTGTAAGCTCAAATAACGTTTTCTGAGAATTCTGTTTAGTTGCATAGCCTACAAGAAGCTGCTTGGATGGCGCAGATCTGCTTGCTGCAAGTGAGAAATCTCCAAGGAAATTTCAAATGCTGTATTTCCACTAGTATTAACAGCCAATGTTTCGATAAAGCCAATACTACACTGATTGATCTGAAACAGGACTTCGATCTGGTAAGGGAAAACAATATCCAATAAATATGACAGCCAAAAATGAGTTGGAAACTTTGAGGAATAGATTTATTACAACCTTACAGGTTGACTGTATTCAATTGGACTTGCAGATTTGTCTATTTATAGCTACAACATAGAAACAACCTGCGGCTATTGTGGGACAGTATGATGAGACTGCTAGCAGACTGATATACTGCTTGTTACTCTGATCAAGAAAAGCAGGGAATGAATTTAAGTTTCAATAGGCCATGATCCTTTTGTCATATATGTACCATTTGTGAAATTTAATTCTGATTTTTTAATTTTAGTTGTAATCTATGTCTTTGTAAATTGCACTAGCTGGTTTTCTCAACAGCACAGCTTTTGGTATGCATAAATGTAAAACGTAAATTGCTGCAGAACCTGCAAGTCTTTAACATCAGGTCATAGGCCATACTTGTATTTGGTCTGATCCTGCATACTTGCAAAGTTTTTGTTGCTGGTTCTGGGAAGTCTCATAAAGCTGTAGTGGTTTGGTGTGAAGATAACAATTGGCATCATTCTGTAAAAAATTATTGAAGGTTCAACCCAATTAGCAGAACTTGGCACAGCTTTACATTACTTAGAGCTTTTTAAGGAGGAACCTCTAAATTTGATTTGTGATTCTGAGTACGTAGTCAAGGTCCAATGCACGTATCTGCTTCTGAACTGTGTTTTTTGTTTTGGTTTTGTTCTTTTTTAAAACAAAAAGGGGGGAGAAGTAGGGAAAACACCACAAAACCAATTGTCAAAAGCATTGTATGTGATGAAATACTTTGCAAGTGTGATCCAAAACCATGCTAAATGAGAAAGAACCTACATTAGTTATGGCCAAATCACTAGTTAATGGTCAATGGAAAAGGCCACATCAATTGATAACCTGAGGGAGAGGTTATGCTTGTGTCTTTACAGATCAAGGGCCGCAATGGTTGCTGGCACGAAACGTGAAACCTGTGTTATCTTCCTGACAATGATTGTTGCAGCTGCTGTGTTTTGGATGCCCGCACAGACAAAGACTAACATGTGGAGTACTTTAGCCAACATGACTGACCAGGACTCCATATGCCTAGCTATGGCATCTCCGGAAAACCCGTTCCACACATGCTTGGTTGGCATCCCCCTTGATGACTACAGCAGCATCACACAATTGTTTCAAAATAGTGGTCGGTGCAAAGGCATTGCATCAAACTGTAATAATACTAACATGGCACCTTGGATTAATTGCCTCCTGGAAATAGCCATTGAACCACAGGAACTGGAATTGCTGGGATCTGTGCCCATGGATGCTTGTATCCAGCTGGTTTGTGAAAAGTGCCAGGACAATATGCTAAAGCATGAATGGATAAAACTGCAAAATGTTAATGCTACCCTTGGTGACTATAGAAATGAAACTCGTTGGTGCAGTGCCTCACAGAAGAATCCAAGGGATGTCATGGATAATGTGGGAACAGTGACCCCAAAACCTCCTGTATGGTGTATTCTTGATCTGTGGAGACAGAGCCTGGCCAGGAGTTCCTTCTAATGCTGTTGGAGGACCATATAGTTTGGGACAATTAACTCTCTTAATGCCCAGTGTATCCATGATAGTAGATCACAGAAAAGCGACAGGGGAAAAACGTTTTTTGCATGTATATGAGTAAATGTGTGATGATAATGTAGATTTTTGGGGATCAAGGTTAAGGGTTTTAGAATCTCTTGTATCTGGTGTTGGCACAGCTAAAAGCTTTAAATATTTTAGAAAAATTAGGATGCTGGCTAGTTAAGCAAACTAACAGAACTTCAAAGGCTTTAAGTGGACTTTTGTTAGATGTAGATTCTGCAAGACATGTCACACGGCAGAGTAGAGACGCGATAGACTTTTTGTTATTAGCTCAAGGACATGGGTGTGAAGATTTTGATGGGATTTGTTAAATAAATTGCTTAGTGGTTGAGGGTTTATAGGATGGTTGTTATCAGTAGCGAAAACGGGACTGATTGTTTTGATGATTGCTGTGGTTGTGTATACTAAAGTTGCTGTGCATGATTTCTCTGCTGCAAAGGGCCCTGCAGCGGACAATGAAGGCAGCATTTTTAGCACAAAACACAAAACGGGGAATTGTGGGGGACTAGAGTGGGTCCGTGGATTCCCTGACGAAGGGCATGGGAACAGAAATTAGCCCTGAAGATATGAAGGCCTACCCGTGAGAAAGATGGGAGTAAAGGAGTATCTGGAGATGTTAAGTATGTACCCGTGAGAGAGAAGGGAGTAGAAGAGTAACACTGATGATAGCAAAATTACCCAATGAGATGTTACTGCTGTAAATTGTAACCAATAGTGAAGAGACACATGAATTGGTAAAACTGTATAAAGATGCACTTGTGACAACAAATGGCATCTACTATTTCATCTTGAAAGAACTTGGTCCATGTTGTTTGCTGTCTCAACCACGACAAATGGAGTTTGAGACACACACGGTGTCCAATGGGGTTTCTAACATACACACTGTCCAATGGGGTTTGTGACACACACTCGCTGTCCAATGGTGTTTGTGACACACACGCTGTCAAATAGTGTTTGTGACACACACACTGTCCAGGGGGGTTTGTGACACACACGCTGTCCAATGGGGTTTGTGACACACACGGTGTCCAATGGGGTTTCTAACATACACACTGTCCAATGGTGTTTGTGACACACATGCTGTCAAATGGTGTTTGTGACACACACACTGTGCAGGGGGGTTTGTGACACAGACACGCTGTCCAATGGTGTTTGTGACACACACACTCTGTCCAATGGGGATTGTGACACACACACTCTGTCCAATGGGATTTGTGACACACACACTCTGTCCAATGGGGTTTGAGACACACACGAAAGCAGAAAGAAAGAAAGAAGAGAGAAAGAAAGAAAGAAAGAAAGAAAGAAAGAAAGAAAGAAAGAAAGAAAGAAAGAAAGAAAGAGAGAAAGAAAGAAAGAAAGAAGAAAAAAAGAAGAAAGAAAGAATTAAGAAAAAAAGAAGAAAGAAAGAAGAAAGAAAGAAGAAAGAAAGAAGAGAGAAAGAAAGAAGAAAGAAAGAAGAAAGAAAGAAGAAAGAAAGAAGAAAGAAGAAAGAAAGAAGGGAAAGAAAGAGAGAAGAAAGAAAGAATAAAGAAAGAAAGAAGAAAGAAAGAGAGAAGAAAGAAAGAATAAAGAAAGAAAGAAGAAAGAAAGAAAGAAGAAAGAAAGAAAGAAAGAAGAAAGAAGGAAGAAAGAAAGAAGAAAGAAAAAACGAAGAAAGAAAGAAGTAAGAAAGAAGAAAGAAAGAAGAAAGAAAGAAGAAAGAAAGAAGAAAGAAAGAAGAAAGAAAGAAGAAAGAAAGAAGAAAGAAAGAAAGAAGACAGAAGAAAGAATGAAGAAAGAAAGAAACAAAGAAGAAAGAAAGACTAAAAGAAAGAAGAGAGAAAGAAGAAAGAAAGAAGAAAGAAGAAAGAAAGAAGAAAGAAAGAAAGAAAGAAGAAAGAAAGAAAGAAAGAAGAAAGAAAGAAGAAAGAAAGAAAGAAGAAAGAAAGAAGAAAGAAAGAAGAAAGAAGGAAGAAAGAAAGAAGAAAGAAATAAAGAAGAAAGAAAGAAGAAAGAAGAATGAAGAAAGAAAGAAAGAAGAAAGAAAGAAAGATGAAAGAAATAAAGAAAGAAAGAAGATAGAAAGAAAGAACAAAGAAAGAAGGAAGAAAGAAGAAAGAAAGAAGTAAGAAAGAAGTAAGAAAGAAAGAAAATGAAAGAAGAAAGAAAGAAGAAAAAAAGAAGAAAGAAAGAAGAAAGAAAGAAGAAAGAAAGAAAGAAGAAAGAAAAAAAGAAGAAAGAAAGAAGAAAGAAATAAGAAAGAAAGAAGAAAGAAAGAAAGAAAGAGGAAAGAAAGAAGAAATTAAGAAAGAAGAAATAAAGAAGAAACAAAGAAGAAAGAAAGAAGAAAGAAAGAAGAACGAAAGAAGAAAGAAAGAAAGAAAGAAGAAAGAAAGAAAGAATGAAAGAAAGAAAGAAAGAAAAAAAGAAACAAAGAAAGAAAGAAAGAAAGAAAGAAGAAAGAAAGAAAGAAGGAAAGAAAGAAGAAAGAAGAAACAAAGAAGAAAGAAGAAACAAAGAAGAAAGAAATAAGAAAGAAGAAAGAAAGAAAGAAGAGAGAAAGAAGAAAGAAAGAAAGAAGAAATAAAGAAAAACAAATGAAGAAGAAAGAAAGAAAGAAAGAAGATAGAAAGAAAGAAGGAAGAAGGAAGAAATAAGAAAGAAAGAAGTAAGAAAGAAGGAAGAAAGAAAGAAAAAGAAAGAAGAAAGAAAGAAAGAAGAAAGAAAGAAGAAAGAAAGAAAAAAGAAAGAAACAAGAAAGAACCAAGAAAGAAAGAAAGAAGAAAGAAAGAAGAAAGAAAGAAGAAAGAAAGAAGAAAGAAATAAAAAATAAGAAAGAAAGAAGAAAGAAAGAAGAAAGAAAGAAAGGGAAAGAAAGTAAGAAAGAAGGAAAGAAAGAAGAAAGAAAGAAAGAAGAAAGAAAGGAAGAAGAAAGAAAGAAATAAGAAAGAAAGAAGAAAGAAAGAAGAAAGAAGAAAGAAAGAAAGAAGAAAGAAGGAAAGAACAAAGAAAAATGAAGAAAGAAGAAAGAAAGAAGTAAGAAAGAAGTAAGAAAGAAAGAAGAAAGAAAGAAGAAAGAATGAAGAAAGAAAGAAGAAAGAAGAAAGAAAGAAAGAAGAAAGAAAGAAGGAAAAAAGAAAGAAAGAAGAAAGAAAGAAGAAAGAAAGAAGAAAGAAAGAAGAAAGAAATAAGAAAGAAAGAAGAAAGAAAGAAAGAAAGAAGAAAGAAAGAAGAAAAAAAGAAAGAAAGAAGAAAGAAAGAAGAAAGAAAGAAGAAAAAAAGAAAGAAAGAAGAAAGAGAGAAAGAAGAAAGAAAGAAAGAAGAAAGAAAGAAAGAAGAAAGAAAGAAGAAAGAAAGAAAGAAGAAAGAAAAAGAAAGAAAGAAGAAAGAAAGACGAAAGAAGAAAGAAGACAGAAAGAAGAAAGAAAGAAAGAAGAAAGAAAGAAAGAAGAAAGAAAGAAAGAAGAAAGAAAGAAAGAAAGAAGAAAGAAAGAAGAAAGAAAGAAGAAAGAAAGAAGAAAGAAAGAAGAAAGAATGAAGGGAAAGAAAGAGAGAAGAAAGAAAGAAGAAAGAAAGAAAGAAGAAAGAAAGAGAGAAGAAAGAAAGAAGAAAGAAAAAAAGAAGAAAGAAAGAAAGAAGAAAGAAAGAAAGAAGAAAGAAAGAAAGAAGAAAGAAAGAAAGAAAGAAGAAAGAAGGAAGAAAGAAAGAAGAAAGAAAGAAAAGGAACGAAGTAAGAAATAAAGAAGAAAGAGAGAAGAAAGAAAGAAGAAAGAATGAAGGGAAAGAAAGAGAGAAGAAAGAAAGAAGAAAGAAAGAAAGAAGAAAGAAAGAGAGAAGAAAGAAAGAAGAAAGAAAGAAAGAAGAAAGAAAGAAAGAAGAAAGAAAGAAAGAAGAAAGAAAGAAAGAAGAAAGAAAGAAAGAAAGAAGAAAGAAAAATAGAAAGAAAGAAAGAAAGAAGAAAGAAAGAAAGAATAAAGAAAGAAGTACGAAAGAAAGAAAGATAAAGAAAGAAAGAAGATAGCAGCAAGAAAGAAAGAAAATGGAAAGAAGAAAGAAAGTAGAAAGAAAGAAAGAAGAAAGAAGACAGAAAGAAGAAAGAAAGAAGAAAGAAAGAAGAAAAAAAGAAGAAAGAAAGAAGTAAGAATGAAGTAAGAAAGAAAGAGGAAAGAAAGAAGAAAGAAAGAAAGAAGAAAGAAAGAAGAAATAAAGAAGAAAGAAAGAAAGAAGAAAGAAAGAAAGGAAGAAGAAAGAAAGAAGAAAGGAAGAAGAAAGAAAGAAGAAAGAAAGAAGAAAGAAAGAAGAAAGAAAGAAAGAAAGAAGAAAGGAGAAAGAAAGCAATAAAGAAGAAAGAAAGAAGAAAGGAAGAAGTAAGAAAGAAAGAAGAAAGAAAAAAAGAAAGAAGAAAGAAAGAAGAAAGAAGGAAGAAAGAAGGAAGAACGAAGAAAGAAAGAAGAAAGATAGAAAGAGGAAAGAAATATGTAAGATAGAAAAAAGAAATGAAGAAGAAAGAAAAAAGAAAGAAAGAAGAAATAAAGAATAAACAAAGAAGAAAGAAATAAGAAAGAAGAAAGAAGAAATAAACAAGAAAGAAAGAAGAAAGAAGAAAGAAGAAAGAAAGAAGAAAGAAAGAAAAAAGAAAAAAGAAAGAAAGAAAGAAAGAAGAAATAAAGAAGAAAGAAAGAAGTAAGAAAGAAGAAAGAAAGAAGAAAGAAAGAAAGAAAGAAAGAAAGAAAGAAAGAAAGAAAGAAGAAAGAAAGAAGAAAGAAAGAAGAAAGAAAGAAGAAAGAAATAAAGAAGAAAGAAAGAAGAAAGAAGAAATAAAGAAAGAAACAAGAAAGAAAGAAAGAAGAAAGAAAGAAAGAAAGAAGATAGAAAGAAGGAACAAAGAAAGAAGGAAGAAAGAAGAAAGAAAGAAGTAAGAAAGAACTAAGAAAGAAAAAAATGAAAGAAGAAGAAAGAAGAAAAAAAGAAGAAAGAAAGAAGAAAGAAAGAAGTAAGAAAGAAGTAAGAAAGAAAGAAGAAAAATAAGAAAGAAAGAAGAAAGAAAGAAAGAAAGAAAGAAGAAAGAAAGAAGAAAGTAAGAAAGAAGAAATAAAGAAGAAACAAAGAAGAAAGAAAGAAGAAAGAAAGAAGAGTGAAAGAAGAAAGAAAGAAAGAAGGAAAGAAAGAAAGAAAGTAAGAAGAAAGAAAGAAAGAAGAAAGAAAGGAAGAAGAAAGCAAGAAGAAAGAAGAAAGAAAGAAGAAAGAAGAAATAAAGAAGAAAGAAATAAGAAAGAAGAAAGAAAGAAAGATAGAAGAAAGAAAAAAAGAACAAATAAAGAAGAAAGAAAGAAAGAAAGAAAGAACAAAGAAAGAAGGAAGAAAGAAAGAAGAAAGAAACAAGAAAGAACCAAGAAAGAAAGAAGAAAGAAAGAAGAAAGAAATAAAAAAGAAGAAAGAAAGAAGAAAGAAAGAAGAAAGAAAGGAGAAAGAAAGAAAGAAAGAAAGAAAGAAAGAAAGAAAGAAAGAAAGAAAGAAAGAAAGAAAGAAAGAAAGAAAGAAAGAAAGAAAGAAAGAAGGAAGGAATAAAGAAAGGAGAAAGAAAGAAAGAAGAAAGAAAGAAAGAAGAAAGAAAGAAGAAAGAAAGAAGTAAGAAAGAAGTAAGAAAGATGTAAGAAAGAAAGAAGAAATAAAGAAGAAAGAAGAAAGAAAGAAGAAAGAAGAAAGTAAGAAAGAAGAAAGAAAGAAAGAACAAAGAAAGAAGGAAGAAAGAAGAAAGAAAGAAGTAAGAAAGAAAGAAGAAAGAAAGAAGAAAGAAAGAAGAAAGAAAGAAGAAAGAGAGAAGAAAGAAAGAAGAAAGAAAAAAGAAAGAACGAAAAAAGAGAGAGAGAAGAAAAACATAAGTAAAAAAGAAGTAATAAAGAAAGAAGAAAGAAAGAAGAAAGAAGAAAGAAAGAAGAAAGAAAGAAAGAAGAAAGAAAGAAGAAAGAAAGAAAGAAGAAAGAAAGAAGAAAGAAGAAAGAAAGAAAGAAGAAAGAAAGAAGAAAGAAGAAAGAAAGAAAGAAGAAAGAAAAAAGTAGAAAGAAAGAAGAAAGAGAGAAGATAGAAAGAAAGAACAAAGAAAGAAGGAAGAAAGAACAAAGAAAGAAGTAAGAAAGAAGTAAGAACGAAAGAAAAAGAAAGAAGAAAAAGAAAGAAGAAAGAAAGAAGAAAGAAAGAGGAAAGAAAGAAAGAAGAAAGAAAGAAGAAAGAAAGAAGAAAGAAGAAAGAAGAAAGAAAGAAGAAAGAAAGAAAGGAGAAAGAAAGAAAGAAAGAAAGAAAGAAAGAAAGAAAGAAAGAAAGAAAGAAAGAAAGAAAGAAAGAAAGAAAGAAAGAGAGAAAGAAAGAAAGAAAGAAAGAAAGAAGAAAGAAAGAAAGAACAAAGAAAGAAGGAAGAAAGAAGAAAGAAAGAAGTAAGAAAGAAGTAAGAAAGAAGAAAGAAAGAAGAAAGAAAGAAGAAAGAAAGAAGAAAGAAAAAGAAAGAAAGAAAAAAGAAAGAAAGAAGAAAAACATAAGTAAAAAAGAAGTAATAAAGAAAGAAGAAAGAAAGAAGAAAGAAAGAAGAAAGGAAGAAAAAAGAAGAAAGAAAGAAGAAAGAAAGAAGAGAGAAAGAAGAAAGAAGAAAGAAGAAAGAAGAAAGAAGAAAGAAGAAAGAAGAAAGAAGAAAGAAGAAAGAAAGAAGAAGGAAAGAAAGAAGAAAGAAAAAAGAAGAAAGAAAGAAAGAAGAAAGAAAGAAAGAACTAAGAAAGTAAGAAGAAAGAAAGAAGAAAGCAAGAACAAAGAAAGAAGAAACAAAAAAGAAAGAATGAAGAAAGAAAGAAAGAAGAAAGAAGAAAGAAAGAAGAAAGAAGAATAAAGAAGAAAGAAAGAAGAAAGAAAGAAGAAAGAAAGAAGAAAGAAAGAAGAAAGAAAGAAAGAAGAAATAAAGAAGAAAGAAAGAAGAAAGAAAGAAGAAAGAAAGAAAGAAGAAAGAAAGAAGAAATAAAGAAGAAAGAAGAAAGAAAGACAGAAGAAAGAAAGAAAGAACAAATAAAGAAGAAATAAAGAAAGAAAGAAGAAAGAAAGAAGAAAGAAAAAAGAAAGAACGAAAAAAGAAAGAAAGAAGAAAAACATAAAAAAGAAGTAATAAAGAAAGAAGAAAGAAAGAGGTAAGAAAGAAGAAAGAAAGAAAGAAAGAAGAACGAAAGAAGAAAGAAAGAAAGAAAGAAGAAATAAAGTAGAAAGAAGAAAGAAAGAAAGAGTAAAGAAAGAAAAAAGAAGAAAGAAAGAAGAAAGAATGAAGAGAGAAAGAAGAAAGAAGAAAGAAGAAAGAAGAAAGAAGAAAGAAAGAAGAAAGAAGAAAGAAAGAAAGAAGAAAGAAAAAAGAAGAAAGAAAGAAAGAAAGAAAAAAAGAAGGAAGAAAGAAAGAAGAAAGAAACAAGAAAGAAAGAAGAAAGAAAGAAGATAGAAAGAAAGAACAAAGAAAGAAAGAAGAAAGAAGAAAGAAGAAAGAAAGAAGTAAGAAAGAAAGAAGAAAGAAAGAAGAAAGGAACAAGAAAGAAAGAAGAAAGAAAGAAAGAAGAAAGAAAGAAGAAAGAAAGAAGAATGAAATAAGTAAGAAGAAAGAAAGAAGAAAGAAAGAAGAAAGAAAGAAAGGAGAAAGAGAGAAAGAAAGAAAGAAAGAAGAAATAAAGAAAGAAGAAAGAAAGAAAGAAAGAAAGAAAGAAAGGAAGAAAGAAAGAAAGAAAGAAGAAAGAAAGAGGAAAGAAAGAAGTAAGAAAGAAGTAAGAAAGAAAGAAGATAGAAAGAAGAAAGAAAGACGAAAGAAAGAAGAAAGAAAAAAGAAAGAAAGAAAAAAGAAAGAAGAAAAACATAAGTAAAAATGAAGTAATAAAGAAAGAAGAAAGAAAGAAGAAAGAAAGAAGAAAGAAAGAAAGAAGAAAGAAAAAAGAAGAAAGAAAGAAAGAAGAAAGAAAAAAAGAAGTAAGAAAGAAAGGAGAAAGAAACAAGAAAGAAACAAGATAGAAAGAAAGAACAAAGAAAGAATAAGGAAGAAGAAAGAAAGAAGAAAGAAGAATGAAAGAAGAAAGAAAGAAGAAAGAAGAAAGAAGAAAGAAAGAAAGAAGAAAGAAAGAAAGAACAAGGAAAGAAGGAAGAAAGAAGAAAGAAAGAAGTAAGAAAGAAGTAAGAATGAAAGAAGAAAGAAAGAAGAAAGAAAAAAGAAAGAAAGAAGGAAGAAAGAAGAAAGAAAAAAGAAAGAACGAAAAAAGAAAGAAAGAAGAAAAACATAAAAAAGAAGTAATAAAGAAAGAAGAAAGAAAGAGGTAAGAAAGAAGAAAGAAAGAAAGAAAGAAGAACGAAAGAAGAAAGAAAGAAAGAAGAAATAAAGTAGAAAGAAGAAAGAAAGAAAGAGTAAAGAAAGAAAAAAGAAGAAAGAAAGAAGAAAGAATGAAGAGAGAAAGAAGAAAGAAGAAAGAAGAAAGAAGAAAGAAGAAAGAAGAAAGAAGAAAGAAGAAAGAAGAAAGAAGAAAGAAGAAAGAAGAAAGAAAGAAGAAAGAAAGAAAGAAAGAAGAAAGAAAAAAGAAGAAAGAAAGAAAGAAAGAAAGAAAAAAAGAAGGAAGAAAGAAAGAAGAAAGAAACAAGAAAGAAAGAAGAAAGAAAGAAGATAGAAAGAAAGAACAAAGAAAGAAAGAAGAAAGAAGAAAGAAAGAAGTAAGAAAGAAGTAAGAAAGAAAGAAAAAGAAAGAAGAAAGAAAGAAAGAAGAAAGAAAGAAGAAAGAAACAAGAAAGAAAGAAGAAAGAAAGAAAGAAGAAAGAAAGAAGAAAGAAAGAAGAATGAAATAAGTAAGAAGAAAGAAAGAAGAAAGAAAGAAGAAAGAAAGAAAGGAGAAAGAGAGAAAGAAAGAAAGAAGAAAGAAAGAAAGAAGAAAGAAAGAAAGAAAGAAAGAAAGAAAGGAAGAAAGAAAGAAAGAAAGAAGAAAGAAGGAGGAAAGAAAGAAGTAAGAAAGAAGTAAGAAAGAAAGAAGAAAGAAAGAAGAAAGAAAGAAGAAAGAAAGAAGAAAGAAAAAAGAAAGAAAGAAAAAAGAAAGAAGAAAAACATAAGTAAAAATGAAGTAATAAAGTAAGAAGAAAGAAAGAAGAAAGAAGAAAGAAAGAAAGAAGAAAGAAAAAAGAAGAAAGAAAGAAAGAAGAAAGAAAAAAAGAAGTAAGAAAGAAAGGAGAAAGAAACAAGAAAGAAACAAGATAGAAAGAAAGAACAAAGAAAGAAGGAAGAAAGAAGAAAGAAAGAAGGAAGAAAGAGGTAAGAAAGAAAGAAAAAGAAAAAAGAAAGAAAGAAAGAAGAAAGAAAGAAGAAAGAAAGAAGAAAGAAAGAAGAAAGAAGAAAGAAAGAAGAAAGAAAGAAAGGAGAAAGAAAGAAACAAAGAAAGAAAGAAAGAAGAAATAAAGAAAGAAGAAAGAAAGAAAGAAGAAAGAATGAGGAAAGAAAGAAGTAAGAAAGAAGTAAGAAATATGTAAGAAAGAAAGAAGAAAGAAAGAAGAATGAAAGAAGAAAGAAAGAATGAAGAAAGAAAGAAAGAAGGAAGGGAAGAAAGAAAGAAAGAAGAAAGAAAGAAAGAAGAAAGAAAGAAGTAAGAAAGCACAAAGAAAGAAGAAAGAAGAAATAAAGAAGAAAGAAAGAAGAAAGAAGAAAGAAAGAAGAAAGAAGAAAGAAAGAAAGAAGAAAGAAAGAAAGAACAAAGAAAGAAAGAACAAATAAAGATTAAAGAAAGAACGAAAGAAGATAGAAAGAAAGAACAAAGAAAGAAGGAAGAAAGAAGAAAGAAAGAAGTAAGAAAGAAGTAAGAAAGAAAGAAAAAGAAAGAAGAAAGAAAGAAAGAAGAAAGCAAGAAAGAACAAAGAAAGAAGAAAGAAAGAAGAAAGAAATAAAAAAGAAGAAAGAAAGAAGAAAGAAAGGAGAAATAAATAAAGAAAGAAAGAAAGAAAGAAAGAAGAAATAAAGAAAGAAAAAAGAAAGAAGAAAGAAAGAAATAAGAAAGAAAGAAGAAAGAAAGAAGTAAGAAAGAAGTAAGAAAGATGTAAGAAAGAAAGAAGAAAGAAAGAAGAAAGAAGAAAGAAAGAAGAATGAAAGAAGAAAGAAGAAAAAAAGAAAGAACAAAGAAAGAAGGAAGAAAGAAGAAAGAAAGAAAGAAGTAAGAAAGAGGAAAGAAAGAAAGAAAGAAGAAAGAAAAAAGAAAGAACGAAAAAAGGGAGAAAGAAGAAAAATATAAGTAAAAAAGAAGTAATAAAGAAAGAACAAGAAAGAAGGAAGAAAGAAGAAAGAAAGAAAGAAGAAAGAACAAAGAAGAAAGAAGAAAGAAGAAAGAAAGAAGAAGGAAAGAAAGAAGAAAGAAAAAAGAAGAAAGAAAGAAAGAAGAAAGAAAGAAAGAATTAAGAAAGTAAGAAGAAAGAAAGAAGAAAGCAAGAAGAAAGAAAGAAGAAACAAAAGAAAGAATGAAGAAAGAAAGAAAGAAGAAAGAAAGAAGAAAGAAGAATAAAGAAGAAAGAAAGAAGAAAGAAAGAAGAAAGAAAGAAGAAAGAAAGAAGAAAGAAAGAAAGAAGAAAGAAAGAAGAAAGAAAGAAGAAAGAAAGATGAAAGAAAGAAGAAAGAAAGAAAGAAGAAAGAAAGAAGTAAGAAAGAAGTAAGAAAGAAGAAAGAAAGAAGAAAGAAATAAGAAAGAAGAAAGAAAGAATAAAGAAAGAATAAAGAAAGAAAGAAGAAAGTAAGAAAGAAGAAAAAAAGAAAGAAGAAATAAAGAAAGAATAAGGAAAGAAAGAAGAAAGAAAGAAGAAAGAAAGAAAGAAGAAAGAAAGAAGAAATAAAGAAGAAAGAAGAAAGAAAGAGGAAAGAAAGAAGTAAGAAAGAAGTAAGAAAGAAAGAAGAAAGAAAGAAGAAAGAAAGAAGAAAGAAAGAAGAAAGAAAAAAGAAAGAAAGAAAAAAGAAAGAAGAAAAACATAAGTAAAAATGAAGTAATAAATAAAGAAGAAAGAAAGAAGAAAGAAGAAAGAAAGAAAGAAGAAAGAAGAAAGAAGAAAGAAGAAAGAAAGAAGAAGGAAAGAAAGAAGAAAGAAAAAAGAAGAAAGAAAGAAAGAAGAAACAAAAGAAAGAATGAAGAAAGAAAGAAAGAAGAAAGAAAGAAGAAAGAAGAATAAAGAAGAAAGAAAGAAGAAAGAAAGAAGAAAGAAAGAAGAAAGAAAGAAGAAAGAAAGAAGAAAGAAAGAAAGAAGAAAGAAAGAAGAAAGAAAGATGTAAGAAAGAAGAAAGAAAGAAAGAAGAAAGAAAGAAGTAAGAAAGAAGTAAGAAAGAAGAAAGAAAGAAGAAAGAAATAAGAAAGAAGAAAGAAAGAATAAAGAAAGAATAAAGAAAGAAAGAAGAAAGTAAGAAAGAAGAAAAAAAGAAAGAAGAAATAAAGAAACAATAAGGAAAGAAAGAAGAAAGAAAGAAAGAAGAAAGAAAGAAGAAAGAAAGAAGTACGAAAGATGTAAGAAAGAAGAAAGAAGAAAGAAAGAAGAAAGAAAGAAAGAAAGAAGAAAGAAAGAAGAAATAAAGAAGAAAGAAGAAAGAAAGAAAGAACAAATAAAGAAGAAATAAAGAAAGAAAGAAGAAAGAAAGAAGTAAGAAAGAAGTAAGAAAGAAAGAAGAAAGAAAGAGGAAAGAATGAAGAAAGAAAGAAGAAAGAAAGAAGAAAGAAAGAAGAAAGAAAGAAGGAAGAAAGAAAGAAGAAACAAGAAAGAAAGAAGAAAGAAAGAAGAAAGAATGTAGAAAGAAAGAAGAAAGAATGTAGAAAGAAAGAAGAAAGAATGAAGAAAGAAAGAAGTAAGAAAGAAGTAAGAAAGATGTAAGAAAGAAAGAAGAATGAAAGAAGAAAGAAAGAAGAAAGAAGAAAGAAAGAAAGAAGAAAGAAAGAAAGAACAAGGAAAGAAGGAAGAAAGAAGAAAGAAAGAAGTAAGAAAGAAGTAAGAATGAAAGAAGAAAGAAAGAAGAAAGAAAGAAGAAAGAAAGAAGAAAGAAAAAAGAAAGAACGAAAAAAGAAAGAAAGAAGAAATACATAATTAAAAAAGAAGTAATAAAGAAAGAATAAAGAAAGAGGTAAGAAAGAAGAAAGAAAGAATGAAGAACGAAAGAAGAAAGAAAGAAAGAAAGAAAGAAGAAATAAAGTAGAAAGAAGAAAGAAAGAAAGAGTAAAGAAAGAAAAAAGAAGACAGAAAGAAGAAAGAATGAAGAGAGAAAGAAGAAAGAAGAAAGAAGAAAGAAGAAAGAAAGAAAGAAGAAAAAAAAAGAAGTAAGAAAGAAAAAAGAAAAAAAGAAGGAAGAAAGAAAGAAGAAAGAAACAAGAAAGAAAGAAGAAAGAAAGAAGATAGAAAGAAAGAACAAAGAAAGAAAGAAGAAAGAAGAAAGAAAGGAGTAAGAAAGAAGTAAGAAAGAAAGAAAAAGAAAGAAGAAAGAAAGAAAGAAGAAAGAAAGAAGAAAGAAACAAGAAAGAAAGAAGAAAGAAAGAAAGAAGAAAGAAAGAAGTAAGAAAGAAGAACGAAATAAGTAAGAAGAAAGAAAGAAGAAAGAAAGAAGAAAGAAAGAAAGGAGAAACAGAGAAAGAAAGAAAGAAAGAAGAAATAAAGAAAGAAAGAAAGAAAGAAAGAAAGAAAGAAAGAAAGAAAGAAAGAAAGAAAGAAAGGAAGGAAGAAAGGAAGGAAGAAAGAAAGAAAGAAAGAAAGAAGAAAGAAAGAGGAAAGAAAGAATTAAGAAAGAAGTAAGAAAGAAAGAAGAAAGAAAGAAGAAAGAAAGAAGAAAGAAAAAAGAAAGAAAGAAAAAAGAAAGAAGAAAAACATAAGTAAAAAAGAAGTAATAAAGAAAGAAGAAAGAAAGAAGAAAGAAAGAAAGAAGAAAGAAAAAAGAAGAAAGAAAGAAAAAAGAAAGAAAAAAAGAATTAAGAAAGAAAGAAGAAAGAAACAAGAAAGAAAGAAGATAGAAAGAAAAAACAAAGAAAGAAGGAAGAAAGAAGAAAGAAAGAAGGAAGAAAGAAGAAAGTAAGAAAGAAGAAAGAAAGAAGAAAGAAAGAAGATAGAAATAAGAAAGAAGAAAGAAAGAAGAAAGAAAGAAAGGAGAAAGAAAGAAACAAAGAAAGAAAGAAAGAAGAAATAAAGAAAGAAGAAAGAAAGAAAGAAGAAAGAAAGAGGAAAGAAAGAAGTAAGAAAGAAGTAAGAAATATGTAAGAAAGAAAGAAGAAAGAAAGAAGAAAGAAGAAAGAAAGAAGAAAGAAAGAAGAAAGAAAGAAAGAAAAAAGAAAGAAAGAAGAAAGTAAGAAAGAAGAAATAAAGAAGAAACAAAGAAGAAAGAAAGAAGAAAGAAAGAAGAATGAAAGAAGAAAGAAAGAAAGAAGAAAGAAAGAAGGAAGGAAAGAAAGAAAGAAGAAAGAAAGAAAGAAGAAAGAAAGAAGAAAGAAGAAAGAAAGAACGAAGAAAGAAAGAAAGAACAAAGAAAGAAAGAACAAATAAAGATTAAAGAAAGAAAGAAATAAGATAGAAAGAAAGAACAAAGAAAGAAGGAAGAAAGAAGGAAGAAAGAAGAAAGAAAGAAGTAAGAAAGAAGTAAGAAAGAAAGAAAAAGAAAGAAGAAAGAAAGAAAGAAGAAAGCAAGAAAGAACAAAGAAAGAAGAAAGAAATAAAAAAGAAGAATGAAAGAAGAAAGAAAGAAGAAAGAAAGGAGAAAGAAAGAAAGAAGAAAGAAAGAAAGAAAGAAAGAAAGAAGAAAGAAAGAAAGAAAGAAAGAAAGAAAGAAAGAAAGAAAGAAAGAAAGAAAGAAAGAAAGAAAGAAATAAAGAAAGAAGAAAGAAAGAAAGAAGAAAGAAAGAAATAAGAAAGAAGAAAGAAAGAAGTAAGAAAGAAGTAAGAAAGATGTAAGAAAGAAAGAAGAAAGAAGAAAGAAAGAAGAATGAAAGAAGAAAGAAGAAAGGAAGAAAGAAGAAAGAAAGAAAGAACAAAGAAAGAAGGAAGAAAGAAGAAAGAAAGAAGTAAGAAAGAAGAAAGAAAGAAAGAAAGAAGAAAGAAAAAAGAAAGAATGAAAAAAGAGAGAAAGAAGAAAAATATAAGTAAAATAGAAGTAATAAAGAAAGAACAAGAAAGAAGGAAGAAAGAAGAAAGAAAGAAGAAAGAAAGAAAGAAGAAATAAAGAAGAAAGAAGAAAGAAAGAAAGAAGAAAGAAAGAAAAAAGAAGAAAGAAAGAAGAAAGAAAGAAGAGAGAAAGAAGAAAGAAGAAAGTAGAAAGAAAGAAGAAAGAAAGAAAGAAGAAAGAAAGAAAGAAGAAAAAAAGAAAGAGGAAAGAAAAAATAAGGAAGAAAGAAAGAAGAAAGAAACAAGAAAGAAAGAAGAAAGAAAGAAGAAAGAAAGAAAGGAGAAACAGAGAAAGAAAGAAAGAAAGAAGAAATAAAGAAAGAAGAAAGAAAGAAAGAAAGAAAGAAAGAAAGAAAGAAAGAAAGAAAGAAAGAAAGAAAGGGAGAAAGAAAGAAAGAAAGAAAGAAGAAAGAAAGAGGAAAGAAAGAATTAAGAAAGAAGTAAGAAAGAAAGAAGAAAGAAAGAAGAAAGAAAGAAGAAAGAAAGAAGAAAGAAAGAAGAAAGAAAAAAGAAAGAAAGAAAAAAGAAAGAAGAAAAACATAAGTAAAAAAGAAGTAATAAAGAAAGAAGAAAGAAAGAAGAAAGAAAGAAAGAAGAAAGAAAAAAGAAGAAAGAAAGAAAGAAGAAAGAAAAAAAGAATTAAGAAAGAAAGAAGAAAGAAACAAGAAAGAAAGAAGATAGAAAGAAAAAACAAAGAAAGAAGGAAGAAAGAAGAAAGAAAGAAGGAAGAAAGAAGAAAGTAAGAAAGAAGAAAGAAAGAAGAAAGAAAGAAGATAGAAATAAGAAAGAAGAAAGAAAGAAGAAAGAAAGAAAGGAGAAAGAAAG